>NC_143264.1:43912256-44537256 GCF_984573655.1 Nuphar pumila | reverse complement strand
TCAGTAGGAGTTCAACCTAAAGATCGCGGATCAATAGGGGTTCAACCTAAAGAAGGAAAGGGTCCTAAAGGGGTTCAACCTAAGGATTGCGGATCAGTAGGAGTTCAACCTAAAGATCGTGGATCAATAGAGGTTCAACCTAAAGATCGACTGAAGGAAAGGGGGCCTAAAGGAGTTCAACCTAAGGATTGCGGATCAGTAGGAGTTCAACCTAAAGATCGTGGATCAGTAGGGGTTCAACCTAAAGATCAACTGAAGGAAAGGGTCCTAAATGAGTTCAACCTAAGGACTGCGGATCAGTAGGAGTTCAACCTAAAGATCGCGGATCAATAGGGGTTCAACCTAAAGATCGACTGAAGGAAAGGGTCCAAAAGGGGTTCAACCTAAGGATTGCGAATCAGTAGGAGTTCAACCTTAAAGATCGTGGATCAATAGGGGTTCAACCTAAAGATCAATGAAAGGAAAAGGGTCGTAAAGGGGTTCAACCTAAGGACTACGGATCCGTAGGAGTTTAACCTAAAGATCGCTGATCAGTAGGGGTTCAACCTAAAGATCGACTGGGTTGAGAAGGAATTTTGGTTCACAAAGGGATTTAACTGGTGAGCCATATTGGTTTGACAGGGGTTCAACCTACGAACTATTGATTCCATAGGGTTTAACCTAAAGATCATAATTTAAGAAGGAAGGATTCGACTTGTGGATTGAAATAGATCATCATAGTTAGTTGTATGTGGCCTGATTTTCAGGATTAACCCCTTATCCTGAATGGAGAACTGAAGGAAAGGAATACCTCGTTAGAAGGAGGCATCAGGCTTATCCCTTAACCTGAAGGGAAAAAAAGGATTTTTGAAGAGAATAAACCTGAAGCTTGAAATTTGGAAGGGATCAGCCAGAAGGTTGTATTTTAGAAGAAGGTCCAATCCTGGCAGTTGGATTTTTAAAAGAAGGGTCCGGGTCAGAACTCGGGTATTTAAAAAGATGGATAGACCAACCTGAGGGTTGGGTTTGAAAAAGAGAAGAGCTCGAGTCGAAACTCGGATATTTAAAAAGATGGATGGACCAACCTGAGGGTTGGTTTTTTTGAAAAAGAAAAGAGCCCGAGTCAAAACTTGGGTATTTTAAAAAGGAAGATGGAAAATATAAAATGGAAAACCCGAGTCGGAACCCGGATCTTCAAGATAAAAGAAAAAAGAGAAAATTGAGTTGGAAAACTCAAATTTTCGACGCAACAATTGGTTCCAACACGAGCATTGGATCCAAAAGGAAGTCTGAGTCGGAACTCGGAACTTCAAACGAAAGAATAAAGGGGGAAAACCCGAGTTGGAACTTGGATCTTCAAGATAAAAGATAAAAGAGAAAATTGAGTTTGAAAACTCGAATTTCCGGAGCAACGATTGGCTCCAACACAAGCATTGGATCCAAAAGGAAGTCTGAGTCAGAACTCGGAACTTCAAACGAAAGAATAAAGGGGAAAACCTGAGTCGAAACTCGGATCTTCAAAATAAAAGGTAAAAGAGAAACCCGAGTTTGAAAACTTGAATTTCTGAAGAAACGATTGGTTCCAATTGGATCCAAAAGAAAGCCCAAGTTGGAACTCGGGTTTTTGACAGAAAGTTTTAATCAAAAGATTGAATTTTGAAAAATTGCTAGTGCGAGGACCGGATCTAGGATTTGAGAACGATCAGTTCAAGGACTGAATTATTTGACTTGTGATGAAGAAGACCATCATAGTTAATTTGTATGTGGCCTGATTTTTAAGATTAACCCCTTATCCTGAATGGGGAAAAATAGAATTTGAGGAAAATTTTGAAAGGGATAAAAAATGACATAAATTTATGAAATCGAAAAATTGATGAAAAATTGTTTTTATAAAAGAATTCTCATAGGTAGCGTTATTGCTCCCATGAGGGGTTTCAAAATTATCCCTTATCCTCAATGGGAAAAGAATAAAATTGACAAATTTGACAAAATTGATAAAAGGTTGATAAAGAATCAAAAGAATTGATAAAAATGACAAAGAATCAATAAAACTGATAAAATTGATAAAGAATAGGAATCAATAAGGAATTGACAAAGATCTGATAAAAATTGGTAAAATTTGGCGAAAATTTTGAGGATACTTGGAAGATGATGAAAGACTTCAGGACTATCCCTTATCCTGAAGGAAGAAGGACCTCGTAGGACGAGGTTCAGGTTTATCCCTTAACCTGAGAGGGAAATTCAGGTTTGTCCCTTAACCTGAGTGGGAAAAATGAAGGAAAAAGGAAATACCTCATGGGAAAGAGGCATCAGGTTTATCCCTTAACCGGAAAGGGTAATTGAAATAAGAATTAAGAAGAAAAATTAATAAAATCAATGAAGGATCAATAAAATTGATAAAAATTGATAAGACTGATAAAATTGATAAATGAAAAGAGTTGATTGAGAAAAACAATTTGTTTGATCATGCCTGTACGTGGGATTTGTAAAACGAGATGAGAATGTTTATGAGAAAATCATTTTTGGAAAAGATATCAACCGTGAGGTTAATTTTGAAGAATGATCAACACGAGAGCTGATCTTTGAAGAAGAATCAACACGAGGGTTGATTGTTGAAGAGAGATCATCATGAGGGTCGATTCTTTGAAAACAATGGTTTGAAAGCGATTTTTGAAAAGGAGGATCAACACGCTGGTTGATTTTGGAAAAGATTGGATCAAAATTTTGAATTTTTTGGTGATCATGACGAAGATTTTGCAGAAAATTTTCAGATTTTTTTTATGATTTTGAAAAACCCTCATAGGTAATATCATTTCTCTCATGGATGATGTCGGGATTATCTCTCATCCTGGAAAAAATGGGAATTTTGATGGCAAAAGAAATTTTTTGAAGTGTAAATGAAATAAAAGGTGTCCCAATATGGTGAAAGAAATAAGAATTGAACACAAAGGTATGAAGGAAATCAACATTCTCATTTATAAGCAAAACTGATAGCAAAGACTGAAATATTTATAAGTATCTTGACCAAAAAGGTCACAAAAGACTCGGGCTGACTTGCCCTTACAAGATGGTTGGTAAAGAAAAATGGAGGAAAGCAGAAAGTCTCTAGCATCATCAGTTTTTTGAGTGATCTGGGAAAGGCTTGGTCAGGACGGTGGGTTGCTTTTCGTCTTTGTCCTCTATAAGAAGGCTTTTATCGATGCAGTCTTAGATGATATTTTTCAGAACGAAGCAGTGCTCTGTGTCATGCCCCATTGTTCGGTGAAACTTGCAGAACTGTTCTTTGAATTTGCCCAAGATTACTGGAGGATCGACAACTTTTGACAGACGGATCATATTCTTTGTGAGCATATATTCCAGAACCTCCTCGAGTGTCTGCTCCAAAGGGGTGAATTCGCGGTCATGACTCCAGTCCTTGCGCTTTGGTTTTTCTTGATCTTTTTTCCGCTGCTGAGGATTGGATTGGGAAGGCTTATTGTTGTTGAAAAACCTCCCTTTTTGACCTCTTAATCCTTCTGAATTATTGACATGATCATCCTTGTTACCCTTGTTGTCAGATGAGGAACTAGCAGAAAGAGTGAAATGGGTTTTCTTCTTTGCATCCTGATTGCCTCTTTCCAGGGTGATACCGTCATAGACTCCGTTATCCATTCTCATCTCGAGCCATTCAACCCGTTCAATGAACAATTTTGATGGAAAACTGGAAATAAGGCTTCTGAGAGGTTGAGAAAAGTTGTTCAGGATAACTTGGAGTGCGTGCTCTTCTGAGATGGGGGTTCTCATCATGTCCACCTCTGAATGAAGTCTATGGCCTTTTCCTTATCTTCTTGTTTCAGGTTGTATAAGTGATTGAGGGTTGGCAGTGCCTCAGTATTGAACATGAATCTCTCTACAAACAGATTAATGACCTTGTCAAAATCTTGCAGCTCAACAGGGTTGATGTGTTCTGCATACCACTTTGCTGCCACGCCTTCCAAGCTGCAAGGGAAGCATAGGAAAAGAGCACGATTGTCTTCAATGAACTTGGCACACTCTGCGAAAAATATGGCGAGATGGGCCTTTGGGTTGCCGGACCCATCAAATTTAATAAACTTTCGGGGGAGGTCTTCCAAGCTGTTGTCCCCATCTAGACCAAGGTAGAAGTCCTGCCTGGTATACACTTTCTTTTCCTTATCTCGAATATGCAGATCTTTGACCATCGTAGTCAATACTTGAATTGAATCTTCTGTCGGGACCCCATCTTTAGGCTTGTTGACTGATTCGGGCTCTCCTGTCACCTTCTTGGGCTGTCGCAGATGTTTTGAGACAAACACCAATTGTTCTTCCTCGGAATCCTCCTCTGTCGATTCTGTACCCTCAGAGGTACTGTCATGCTGAACTTTCTTCTTGCTGATCCTGACATGTTTCTTTATTGGCTTTCTCTTGATCTTGCTTTTAGAGGATGTCTTCTTTGAACCTGCCTCAGCTTGTTCGAACATCATCTTTGCCATCATCTTTTGGAATATCTTGTACATGGCTGGATCAACATCATCCTCATCTGAATCATGTCTCCAGGATAATCTTGGAGAATTCACTTCCTCCACTTCACTGTCATTGTCTTGCTGAGTTGCTCTCCTCCCTGCTCTCGTTTGAACCATGATGGAAAGCCTGATGTTTTCTGTAGAATAAAGGAAGGGTTCAGACCTTGGTGGAAATTTTTGGGAGAAAGAGAGATGATGAAGGAGATATTTAAAAGATTTTGAGAAGAGATTTCTTGATAAAAGAGATCTTGGATGGAAAGATAGAATTTTAAAGACATATTTGACGATGGGTGACAAGACCTGAATATTTTGAAAAATTGCAGGCATAATCATAAAGAATTTAAATATATCAAAAGAAAAGAAGAAAATATGCCTGGACTTTTTGAAAGATCGAGGAAAAACTTAAAAGAATGTCCAGGGTTTAAAGAAATTTATGACAGAATAAAGAAATGAGAAATATACAATCCTGGATTTGAGAAAATAAAAGAATTTTTGTGAATTAAACATTCAGGGTTTAAAAAACAAGATAATATCTAAAAAAGAATCAAATTATACAACCAATGATGCACAAAAAATAGCACTCCCTAGAAGCTGACTCTAAATGCAATATTTTGAAATGGCTTGTAGGACCTTAATCCTAACTCTATGGTTCAGATCATCTGATTCCAATCAAGGTATGCTGATATACTCAAGCCGAAGCTCGAAGTACGTGGCATATAAAATATTTCTCTGGTTCTAAGGTAATGGCTTCCCAACATCCTTGAGCACCTACCGATATACCTCAGACTATAGCCCTTAGGTACATGGTAGGGGGGCGCTAACCCAAATAAGTGGTCCAGTTGTGAGGCTCTCTCCTGAACTATGGTTCTGTGAGACAATCCAACAATGTGAAGACCGGGACAATATAGGTAGGGATGCTTTCAAAAATATGCTTAACATGCAAGAAATCAGATGGCTCTAATGCAAGTCCTAAAGAGATAGAATTTAAATAAAAAGAAGCATACGCTTGCATACATTGTTTGCATTCAGTCCCTAAAATTGAGGAGAGTTGTATTTCAGACCTAAGTCTAAGTGAGCATGGAATAATCTCTTCAATATGGTCCTACTAAACCATACTTAAATCCTATATGCAGTATGTCAGCTAGGACAGAGTCTAGGCTCCTAAGGTTTGCATGGAAATGAAGCTGACATTGGAAGAATAAATACTTAGACAATATCAAATCAAAGCAAAGGCAAAAATTTGATCGGACGAAGACGAGTCCCATCACGGTCGCCAAAACTGTGATCATCGCAAAATTTTTCCTCTCTTGGTGTTTCTCTCTTCCTTCTCTTTTCCTTTTCAGCCTCTATTTTCTCCTTTTTGAAGGGAGAAAATAAAAGACAGAAAAGAAGAAAGAAAAGAAAAGAAAGAAGAGGGAGAGGAAATCTTCTGCGAAGGTATCACTTGACCTTATTTTTGAAAAGATTTTAAAAAAATTACTCGCCTTCGTTTTAAAAATATTTGCGAGAAAATTGGGAGACGGGATTCGCTCATCGATACGAGGTTCGACCGTTCCTGGCGCCTTTACCAGGGATAATCGAACCAAGGATCGAATTTATGCATTTTTGCTTTGCCTAAATATTATTTAAGAATTTATCCTAAGTCTAAAAATGCACAAAGAATCATGCTTGTGTGAATGCAAAGATATATGCTCTTTTGAGAAAATGATTTGAAAATTTCCAAGTGTTTCTGAGATGAACTTGATAATGGAGTGAAGAAATTGTTGAATCTAACTTAGAACTTGAGATAGATCAGGAAAGATATTTGAAGTTCTAAGTCTTTGAAATAATCAGAGTTGGGAAGATAAATCTTGATTTGAAAAGAATGATTTGAGGATGAAGTTTCAAAATCAAAAATGGACTTTAATTTTGAATTTTGAACCTGAGATTTAAAGTGGAATTGAATTCCAGATTTAAAGTTTGAAATCAGAACAGGATTTGGATTTGAGAAAATGGAATTTAAAAATAGAAAATGGATTTAAGAACTCCAGATGGGATCTCAAATTGGATTTGAAATCTGGAAATCAAGATAGATTTGGATTTGAAATCTGGAATCCTAAATGAAGTTTGGATCCAAAATCTGGGATTGGGTTCTAAATCTAGAATTGGGTTTTGAAAGTCCAAATGGGACTTTTGAAGATGGATCTGGGTTTTGAAAACTCAAATTGAATTTAAAGCTTAGGAAGAATTGAATTTCAAAATCAATCCCGAAACTTTGATTTTGAATTTGAGAATTAAGACTCATTCTTTAGATAGCACTGTGAAGATAAAGGATAAACTTGATTTTTTTTTAAATCAGAAGATGAATGAGAAATTTCAAAGTTAAATTGAACATTGTAATTGAATTTGAATTTGAATTTGAATTTGGAGTTTCAAAGCTGAGTTAAACTTTGAAATTTGATTGGAGTTCTGAATATAAAATTATTTTGAAATTTCAAAGTCAAATTGAACTTTGAAATCGGATTTTAAACTTTTGAAATGAGATAGAAACGATGAATTTGAAATAAAAAAAGATATTCGAGATCACTTGGATTTTGGAAAAGAATTTTGAAAATATGATGCAATTCTATCTTGAATGATGAATGAATTTAAAGAATTTGAAATTGGATTTGAAAAGCATATTTTATTCTTTAAATGAATTAAAATATGATTGAAGATAGAATACATATCTGACTATGGTCATAAAATGTATTATATAATAATCTATATTTAAATTCAGGTGAAGAATACAACATATTTTGGTGCCTTTATAGAGTCTAAAATGAAATTAACTCTCAATATATCCTGACTATGGCCATTGATATATTTTAAGTTAATTTCAAGTTAAACTCTAATAAAGTAGGAAAAATTCAGAAAATATGATGATTTTTAGAAGGTGATCCAATGTAGAACCAGTGTTATTCCATAAAAGATAAGAATCCTATGCATTGTCCACATTTTGACTATTGCCATCAATGTGAGTCATTTGCTTAGGATTAATTACCTCTCATTAGAATGGTGCACGTGCCATTCGTGTTTCCATTCGTGAAATTTTTGAAATAAACAAGAAAATGATATGAAACAAGCATGCTCATACATTCTAATGTAGGACTAGAAATGTAAAGTTCATATTAATATCTAGCTATTACATCATTGAAATTGCATTGAAACTCAAATTCCTAACCTAGAAAAGAAATTCAATGATTTTTTCTGCAAAACAGGTTTAGTAAGAGATCACAGGTGGAAATCTGCAAAATATCATTCTTGACCTTAGAATGCCACTAACATATTCTATACTAACAAATGCGACGTAAATAACAAAACGCATATGAGAATGATATGTTAAACTAATGAGGATTGAATATCAAGATATACCTAAAATATCTAAACTAATGGTGAAAATAAATGTTGAGATATATGAATCATATCCTAAGCTAATTAATATGCATATATGATGTGAGCTAAGTATGGCATATTGGAATTGTACAAGGCTAGAAAGGATACATATAAAATGAATAAATATGTGAATGAAGATGTTGACATCTCAAACAAAAGGTATGATAGTCGTGGATGCATAGCATTGGTGGCAAGAAAAAGCAAATAGTGGGTGGAACACTATGTTATGGGCTGGGAAAAACATGAAGATGGTGATGCTGAAATGTATATGCAGCAGGTGGTCTTGTAAATGAAAATGCAAGTGGTTGTGATATATTGCATGATATGGACTATTATGCCTAAGTGGAGATTGGGAATGCCTCGAATGCACAAGTGGTTAGGTGAAATGCTTATACAAGTGTAACCATTAGAGTAATCAAATAGGTGCAACAGGGATATGCTGGGAGTGTGTGGATGGTAAAGTGGGATAATGTGCTGGAAGGTGCAAGGTGTTGTAACAAGTGATCACCCAAGTTTCTACTATAACAATGCCTGTAGATGGTTACGAGGTGGGTGTGCTTGTGATGAAGACGCCATTTGGTGAACAAGAAATGTGCAAAATGGTATAGTGATGTAAAGGATGAAAGGACAACAGGTGATAAATGTCATTGAGTGTTGATAGGTAACATAGCTGCATCAGACTTAAAAAAGGAAAGTTGCACACACATGGGATAATAAGAAAGTGGGAAGGTGCATGGGTTGTGTATTGTACTTAATATTAACATCTATATGTAAAATGAACATGCCAATGCAATGTTGTACCTGCTAAAGACCAACTTAATATGAAGAGTTTTTAACAAAAATATCTCACAAAATATAAACCTTCAACAGTAGATGAAATGAGAAAAATGGCTTACCCCTGATCATAGTATGTAACAACCTGATTTTGGATCACTAGATATTAAGTTATACGGTTTTGCACCCTGTGTAATAAGTAGAAATGATTTCAGCTAAAGTGTTTTTCACACAGCACACTAAATTGATTTCACAGATGGATGGTCATAGTATTGTTGTGAAGACAACCCACATGTGGTGCCACTGTAGGTGAAGGAGGGTGTGTGTTTGATGGTAGTGAAGGCAGAAAACGGTGGGGGTACACAGGGGTGCTGTGTACATGCTACAGTGGTTAGCGCCTCTGCTAATGCCCCTAAGGAAATTACAGCAGTGCCTAAGCACTGTTGCATGCATGCAGAAAGTTACAGTAGATGTTATGTAAGTGGAAATTGCAGTAGCAAAGGTGTATGGTGGAGTATGAAGTGAAAGATCACTGCTACAATTATAGTAATTGGATGGTTCTAAGCGTGGAGGTGGATATGTGCAAGATGGTTGTTGTGAAAGGCCATGGCATGTGCAGCAAGAAGCACAGAGGTTGCAGCTGAGTGTTGCAACAGTGAATGCATGAGGGTGAATGGTAGGTATTGCTGGTATAATCAGAATAATATATTCGATATGAACAGCTAATGAAATGAGAGGATAGATTTAAT
The DNA here is from genome assembly GCF_984573655.1 of Nuphar pumila. Classification (NCBI taxonomy): domain Eukaryota; kingdom Viridiplantae; phylum Streptophyta; class Magnoliopsida; order Nymphaeales; family Nymphaeaceae; genus Nuphar; species Nuphar pumila. The sequence goes on along the minus strand of NC_143264.1, from coordinate 44,527,820 downwards.
ACTATTTAACCTACAGGGAAAGAATTAACATCAACTGGCATAACATATGAGCTGCATAAAAAAATGAAAAGACATTTAGATGATATGTAATAAAGTAAAATGTATGACATGGAATTTAGGCAAAGATCAGTGATGCTATGATAGCTTGCATTTGTAAGCAAATGTAGAGTATAGAGAGTGATAAACAAAAAATGTGATGATGGGAATGTGTATTACAGTAAAACAAAAAATGCAGAAAAGGGGAAACCATACCTGTAATTTGCTTTTTAGCTGTATACACAGAATGATGCTATTAATGCAAAATTGATGGATATAATGAGCAGATATGCCATGAGGAAGTTGCCCAATTAAAGAAGCTAGAACCACATTTCCTCCTTTCAAATGAATTCTATAATAATAACGATAGAATCCGTTGCTTGAATAAACCCATCTGGAGCCTCCTAAAGCTTCTAACCCAAGGTCTTCTTACATTCTATTACTTTGATTAGGAGTGGTAAGAAGCAAATCTGGCTTGCTTCTGCTCTTGCCAACAAAGAAAAATTAGGGTCCCTCAGTTTAGAGATGACCCACTGTGATCATCGCAAAATTTTTCCTCTTCATAATGTTCTCTCTCTTCCTTCTCTTTTCCTTTCCAACCTCTTATTTTCCTCCTTTTTGAAGGGAGAAGAATAAAAGATAGGAAAAGAAAGAGAGAAGAGAATAGAAAAAGAAGAGAGAAGTGGAATTACTTTGCGGGTTTCACTTGACCTTAATTTTGAAAATATTTGAAATAACTCGCCTCCGTTTTTGAAATATTTGTGGGAAAACTGGGAGACGGGATCCGCTCGTCGGTACGAGGTTCGACCGTTCCTGGCGCCTTTACCAGGGGTAATCGAACCAAGGGTCGAATTAATGCCTTTTGCTTTGCTAAGAAATTATCTAAGTATTTATCATAAGTCTAAAATGCACAATGAATCATGCTTGTGCAAATGCAGAGATGTATGCTCTTTTGAAAATATTTTAAAGAATTTCCAAGTGAATCTGATAAAGTGAAGAAATGATTCCTGACTTAGAACTTAAGATTAAAGTTCTAAGTTTTTAGAATAATCAAGAGCTTGGGAAAATAAATCTGGAATTTGGAAATTGATCTTGAAGTCTTGAAATAAAAAAGAGAATGAAGGAAATTTTTAAAGTCATAAATGGACTTTGAATTTAGAAGTTTGAACTTGGATGAATATTTGGAATGGAATTGAATTCCAATTTTGAAGTTTTGATTTTAGAAGAAAATATGGGAAATCTAAAGGAATTGAGGAATGGGATTTGTAACAGTTGGAATTTCAAGATGAAATCCGAATCCAAGTTCTGGATTCTGAATAGAGTTTTGAGTTGATTTTTGGATTTAGGATCCGAAATAGGAACTTGGTTTGAATGAAATGGAATTGGCTTTAAGAATTGGAATTTAAAGTGGGATTTTGGATTTTGGAATTTTGAATGGAATCAGATTCAAGATTTGGAATGGAATTGGGATCTGAAGTTCGAGATCCAAGATGGGTTTGGAAGATGGAGTTGGATCTGAAGTCTGAGATCCAAAGTAGAATTGGATTCTGAATCCTGAGAATTGGAAGTTAGATCTGAATCTGAGATCCAATGTAGAATGGGGATCTAGATCCTAAGAATTGGAATTTGGATCTATAATCTGAGATCCAAAGGTAGAATTGGTTTTGGATCCTAAGGTGAACTTAGATCTGAAGTCTGAGATCCAATGTATTATTGGATCCTGGACCCTAAAGAAATAGATTTTTGGATCCGAATCTGAGATCCAATGGTAAAATGAGGGTCTGGATCCTAAATGGAATTTGGATCTGTGATTTGGAGATCCAAAATGGAATAAGGATTTGGATCCTAAATGAAATTTGGATCCGTGATGGGAGATCCAAAGTGGTATAAGGATTTTGATCCTAAATGGATTTTGGATCTGTGATGGGAGATCTAAAATGGAATAGAGTTTTATACTTGGAAATCTGGATCCAAGTTGAGACTCGGATTTGTCTTTGGGTTTTGAGAAGTCCAAATAGGACCTTTAAAAATAGATCTGGGTTTTAGAAACCCAAATTTAAACTTGAAAAACCTTGATTTGAAGATAAGGGGATGAACTTGATTTTGAAATCAGAAGATAACTTCAAAGTTAAATTGAACTTTGATTTTGAATTTTGATTTAAGTTGGAAGTTTGAATATAAAAGTGATTTTGGAATTTCAAAGTCAAATTGGACTTTGAAATTGAATTCTTGAATCTTGGAGTGAGATAGAATTGGATTTGAATTGTGATCTGAGAAAAAGAATCTCTTGGATTTTTGAAAAGGAAATTTTGAAAATATGATGCAATTCTATCCTATATGATGAATGAATTTGAATAAGTTTGAAATTGGATTTTAAAAATCATATTTTATTCTTCAAATGAATTTAAATGGGATTAATTATATAATACACTCCTGACTATGGTCATTGAATGTATTATATAACAGTCATATCTAAATTCAAATGAAGGATAAAATACTTTTTTGGTGCTTTTATAGAATTTAAAATGAAATTAACTCTCAATATACCCTGACTATGGCCATTGGTATATATTTTGAGTTAATTTTAAGTTAAATTCTAATAAAAGAAGAAAAATATTTAAGAAAAATATGATGAATTTTGAAAATGGATCCAGTGTGGATCCAGTGTTATTTTGTAAAAGGTAAAAATACTAAGTTTTGTCCACACCCTGACTATGGCCATTGATGTAGATCATCAACTTAGTATTTATTATCTCTTACGAAATGATGCACGTGTCATTCGTGTTCCCATTGGTGAGAATTTGAAAAGTAAAGGAAAAATGCATGAAAAACAAGTAATTCAATGATATTTACAATGCTCATTCATTCTACCTAAAGCAGGAATGTAAATTCTCATTAAAGTCTAGCTATTACAATACATAAAATTGAAATTACAACTCCCAATGATGATATTTTCCACATATTTCCTGCAAAACACCTGGTTAGAAAGTAGAAGGGAATTTGCACATATCACTTTGATTTCAAAATGCAGACGGTGGGATACTCATATGCCACAATATTTATGAGAGATACATATATATACCTATATACTAATATATATATATATATGTATATATATATGTACATATGTGTATACATATATATGTGTATATATCATGTATGTGACATAGGTGGGTGAGAGTGGCGAAGTGCTAATGCCTTATGACCGTGATGGTATTACCATAAAAGGAGTAATGAAATAGACTGTGGATGAATGTGGCTATAGGAGTGAACATGCAAACAAAGAATTCGACTCAACTTATGCTTCTATGGCAAATCTGGTTTTGATTTATCAAACCAGGAAATTTCTTTTTCCTAGCAAGAAAAGACTTCAGCACTAAAATAATCTATAGTGGTTTTGTTTTCAGCCAACATATTGATTTCAATAAGCCAATGTGGAAGAGGAAAGTGATAGATGGTGATTGTGAAGATGTGAGATGCAACAATCTGACGTGAGAAAATGAAATGAATGTAAGGTGAAGAAGTAGGGGAGGCTGCGATGCCTACTGATGCAAAGATTGTTATGCAAATAAAAGGATCACAACAACTCTGTGAGTTGTTGTGAGTTGCTGTAAAAAGACCACAACAACACTAGCAGTAGCCTTTTAGCCGCTGAGAATGTGAATGGGCCACATCAGTTGGTTGATGTTGTGCAATGAGTGAAAACAGTGAGGGTAGTATAAGCAAGAAGATGTACATAGATACGTTATTAGTATCAAGACACGATGCCAAGAAATGTATGCTGAAAATGAAGGTACTATGGAAGTGCACTGAGAAAACACATGAATGATATATCACACATCGACTATGAAAAGTGAATGACATGCTGTATAACTAATGCTAACAAAGGCAGGGAGCTGGATGTTTGGAACAGGGGAAATATACTACCATATATTCAGATTTTCTGCAAATGACACTGTAGCATCATAGGGATAAGTGACAGGGATGACATGATATATGGTAAAGATAGGGTGCAATGCTAATTGCTGAAGTAGATACAGAGATGCCACAAATGTAAATATGGAGTATAATGGAATGTATGGAGATATGCTGTGAACAAAACGTGGTGTAAAACAGTAAAATGAATGTTGCAGGAGTGGGTATATAGAATTTGTCATATTGCGACCCTGCGCTTTAGGCAAATCAATCCTCTTCAGGAATCGTTCTCCTTGTCTGGCTTCAGTAAATCACACCCATCAAGCTTCACAGCTTCGCTCTTCAAACACAATTATCGTGCTTCTGCCCCTAGCAAACTTGTGAGCACGTATCAACATTGTTACATTAAAACATAGTGAAATACTTGATAATTTGTTATTGCCATTGACACATTTGCAAAATACACAGTGAATATTCATGGATTCATAGGGCAAGCTACCCTACACAGAATGGTGAATGTAACAAGACTGCGTAATCACTCATCTATATGGGGAGATTGGCTGGAAAATAGAATACATCCAGGAGGAAAATTTTTATATGACACCATCTGCCATGATGGAATAAAAGCAGAAGGTGAACTCTCTCAAAAAAAAAAAAAAGGGACTTCCCCAACATTCGATGCTACACCATTAGTTCCCCAACAGTATCATCATACCCTTATGCTGACAGGAGGTCTCATCGAGTGATGGAAACCTATTGAATACTTTTTTTAAAAAAAAAAAAGAAATCTTGTATTTGTTAATGGAAGTTATAGCACATTAGTGATAATTGATTCCAAAGAATCTCAAATCCAACTCCCTGGATGCTCGAACAGCAGAGAATTTCTGTAGATATACAAAATCGAAAATCATTTTCTTATAAAGCTCACCTTGCAGAACATTCTTTCTTCCGAATCATTTTCATAAACCCTTGGATCAACACAAAATGGAACAGAGTCTCATGTCAATGCTTATGAAAACATGAAATATAGACATGAAAAGGAAATAAGAAGGGTTAACTACAAAATGGTAAATAAAAAAAACATGACTCTTGAAATGAAGTTATCAGATCCGGATTTACCATGGGAAAAGAAAAAAAAAAGAAATGAGCCAAATGAACAGTATATGCATAGTATACGGGACACTATAATGAACGAAACAATGGATTTCTCCATCTAATAGGAAGCTATGGTTCGGCAATCACAGAACATTCTAGTGATTGCTGGATTGACTCTATTTTGATGCGGAGAGCTTAATGAAATCAGAATAATTACATGGAGTTTGATATAATCTACGTTTGGATCCATATCTCTGAATAAAGGAAGATTCAGCAACTTCTGAATCTGCTAAACTACCTCCTGCAAACGATGATGTATCCACACCATGCAACTAGATCAGACTTTCAAACTAGATTTTGTTATTGTAAGTCTCTGCCATCCCCCAGAACCGTGGAAGGGAAAATGAATCTGAGTGAGAAATAGGTAGATAAGATCACCCGGATAAAAGCAAAGGGGAGTCTATCGCGGCACAGATAATTGTAATGAATACCAAAATTAAATCTATGTCTGATGATATTGCAGTCAAAGCATCAGGACCAACAGAGGCGATAAATCCAAACGTCTACACGAGGATCCTACAGAGGTTCTAAAACCCAACAGTATTTCACGAGAAAAGGTAAATCCTAGTATGCAAAAATTAGATTGGAATGCCGATTGGCCCCATCGGACCAGTGAATTTGAGCCCAAGAATCGCAACATAAAGAGATAGATAGAAGGGATAAAATGAGATATAGGAATGGCCATTCCGTTGCTATTGCACGAAAGATAGATTGGTTTTGCTAAAAAGCAAAAACCAGGACTACCGTGGTGCTTCAAAAAAAGGGGCCGAACTAAGAGATAAAAAAAAAGAAGTTCAAGATAGTGAGGAAAAATAAAGAGAAAACTAAAGAAGATAAGCAGATGAACGATACTTATTAAACGATACTACTAGGGAGGAGTGGTAACCAGGAAGGATGACTTACCTTATTGAGGAAGGGACCGGATTGATCTTTTTGTTCGCAGGTCCCCTGACGAGGAAGGAGGATTTTCCTTTTTATCTCTTTCGAAGCTCTTCTTCTGATCAGGAAGAAGAGGTATGAAGAAGCGGATGTTGGAGAAGGAAGATTAGCTTCCCTTTTACTCGATAATGGATGTCGCTCCCGAATATTGGCAATGAATTCTTCAGAAAAACCTCGATAATAATATGGAAAAATGCCGGTAATCGATGGGGTTGGTGGATTGCAATATATTTTGCAGAGAAAGCTCGGTGACGAAGATGCGGATAGTGGATGCCCCTAGGGGTTCCTCGAGTGTCCCTTTTAAAGACGAGGAGGAAGATTCCAGAGGAAGGGAATCGGTTGAAGATGAATGGAAGGAGAGAAGAAATTTGGTTGAGGATCGGACGATCGTGAATCAAGAGAGAGCATGCGCGGGAGGGGTCCGTTGCAGCTTTTTGATATTTCAAAAAGGTGGTTCCTCTTTTAAGAAATTTCTAAAAAATGGTTAAGGAATGAGGTTTTTGGCAAGAATGGCTTCAATAAGCTTGAAAATCATCCGTTTTCTTTGTAGCTTTTTCTCGATTTTTTTTTGGGGGTTTTCATGTTATTTTTTTATTTTTTTGTATTTTTAGAATAATCCTAAAGCTTTACGAGAAGTTAAAGATTTTAAAACTAATTTTTTTGTGTTTTTGTAAAAAATATTTACAAAAGGAAATTTTTTTCTGAGAATTTTAAAGCTATTTGGAGAAAATTTCTTCAGAAATGGGTTTAGATCCGGTTTTTGAGAAAATATGGATTCAAAGCCCTGGATTCGGATCCTTAAATATACCAATATGGAACTTAATACAGACAATCTGAAGAATGAGCTTTGAAATTGCTTTAATTTTCTCAGAAAATGGGGTTAGGGGCAAAAGAGTCATTTTACAAAACTTTGAAAAATTTGGGGTGTTCACACCCACTAATCTGGTTAAGCCATCTCTTTGCAGGATTCCTTCTACTCAACAACAGATAATATTTTATTGAATGCTCTCCTTTCAATCTATAACTCCTCTACTTTGAAGATGACATAAACATGTAGAAAAAAGACTAGATTCATGCTAGTAATGCAAGAAAATATAATACAACAGATGGCTATAACAGAAAAATAGATAATTGAAGTAAAAGCAGAAATTTTAAAATCAAATGCTGACCAAACATCAACGTGGGAATTGTGGAAAGCATCGTGCATCTTCTATACAAACCTGATGGCCTTTTGATTCATTGAGAGGCCCGATTGAACTTGGGCACATGGTATGAACATAACATACAACAAATGAAAAATTGACCAAATCATGTTTCCAATAACAGAGATATTAACAGGGTATAAGCAGCCATTAATTGTAACCAAATTTCAGGAGATTGATCCTACACCATGAAATTTTAACTCAGTTTTACACAACCCACTGAGTTTTAAAAATCAAGATTGGTTTTACAGATTGAGCAGATAGATTGGGTAACCAGTCAATTTTCACAGATTTAGCATGGTGTAACAGATTGGTCTTACTGCAGGCTCATATTCAGCCTGGAACTCCTGCACTGTCACCACTCAATCAACTTAAATTTTGATAAGGGCAATGAAAGCATGCTAAAAAAATCGATGGACTTAAACCATAATTAATGAAACAGATATATATGCCATACAGTGGATCAATGGATCTTTACTGTTTTTTTTTTTTGAAGATCCACTCAATATTACAGTAAATCTATTCATAGCAAGTCACTCTAAGCTATATGCTACAGGAAGTAAAAGAAATAAATGAGCAGATGCTTTACAATCGATCAAAATGAGGATCCACATTAATTCAAGCCAACAATCGAGAGTCAAAACGTAAGTGTTGGATGAAAAGGGGAACCAAGCTACCGAAATCACAAGGATGCAGAATGGTGCATCGAAGATTATGTGCAGTCTAATATATCTAAAGGTTCAAACTTATACGTAACAAGCACATTGCAAGATTCTCCCGAAATTTTATAAGAAGCCGGACATTGAGAATGGGAAGTGGTAATATAAACTGGAAATCCAACTGCTAGTGGGCAATAGAAACTGAAAAGGTCCCAAAACAAAAATGGGAAAATCACGAAAAAGATCAATTCACATACAAGAAATAAAATAAAAAATAAAAAGAAAGAATGAAATCAGATATTAATGGACGTGCAGCAAACAAAATCCTTCGATGCTGCCCCAGAACTGAAAATCAAATATTAAAATTGGGAAAAACAGGAAATTAGATAGGGTGGATAATTGAAAATAAAAAGAACACAATGAAGATAAGAAATCACGCATCATGATAGAGGTCAAGACGTAAAATCAAAATGGAATTTAAACTACAAACAGGGGATCAAAATCGAAAGGGAAGTCGAATTGAACAGAAGGAATAAACTCAAAAAGTGAATAGTAATCCAGGTGAAATAGCGAAAAAAAAAAAAAAAAAAAAAAAAGAAGAAGATGTCGGAATACAATCGTTCTCCTTGCTGTAGCATTGGGTAGATCGACACTGCTATATGCAGGTTGATCATGCCTCTAATGCCTTATAATAATAATAAAAAATGCAGAGAAATAACATGATAAAGGAAAATTTCTTCAACAGAACAAAATAAAGGAGAAAAATTGTTTAAAATCAGAAAGAGTATGATGAAGCGAAAATGGGGGGTAAATGATATAAAATAACACGGAAGGAGGTGAGTCACTTACCTTTTGCTTTTGATATCAGGGCTCAAGACTCTTCGTGGATCAGCTAAGAGTGAAGAAGAAGACCTACAGCTTTTGGGATTGATCGACTCCTTTCGATTGTCTGGGGAAGAACCAGGACAATAAGAAAGGGGGAGGAGAAAATGAGGAACGGGTGGAGGGGTGAAGAAGCGATGGTTGAGAAGAGACTCTGCGTGCCCCTTTTAAGGATGGAGAAGAAGGATCTAGAGGATCGAGGTTGTTGGAGATGGGCGGAGGAGGAATAGGGTGCAATGGAGGGAGAGAGAGAGGGTTTCGAGCGAACGAGAGAGACACCCCCTCTTATGAGAAACATGATTTAGGGTTTTCTCTTTTTTTCCCTTTTTTTTAAGCACACCCTTCAATTTTATCGAAAATTTAAAAAACGAGGCTCTTTCAAAAAGATAGATTTTATGAAAAGGATGATTTTTCAAAAAGGTGGTTTTTAAGAGCTTATTTTTTTTGTATTTTGATTTTCCTATGTTTTTGTTCTTTTCTCGAAATTTTCTACATTTTTTTGTATAAAAACTCTAGAACTAGGGAAAATGAGAGATTAAAAACTATTTTTGGATTTTTTTTTTTGAGGAATATTTACAAAAGAGGGGTTTTCTGAGAATTTTAACGTTGTTCCTTGGAAAACCCTTCAGAAAAATGGGTTAAGAATAAAAAATGAGTTTGGATTCCCGCGAATCCGAGGAATAAATGGAATTTTTGGTTAAAAATTGACCCGGTTATTCAGAAAATGTGAGTTTAGGGACAAAAAGGGAATTTTTGGATTTTTTTGGAAAATTTGGGGTGTTCACAGCCCTTGACCCCATTTTCTGAGTAATTGAGTCACTTTTAAATCTAAATTCCAATTTTTTCTCAGATTTTACTGAATATAAATTCATTTTTATATGTCTGACTCAATTTTGGATCCAGATCCAATATCATAATCCAAATCTGAGCTTCGTTATCCAATTTTTAAACCAAATTCTCAAAATTACCAAAAAAACTTTTAGAAAGGCTCAGACAGTTTGTCTGTTATCCTGTTGGATCCACATCTCTGTATTTCTCGATTTGAGGATTAAGCCTCAAATATTTCCTTAAAATCCGGATGTAAACCCATTTTCTGAAGTAAACAAACCCATATTCTTAGAAAACCCTTCTTTTGTAAATATTTCCAAAATTTTTGCAAAAATAGTTCAAAAAACCCTTAGTTTTAGAATTTTTACATCAAAAACATAAATATATATATAGAGAGAGAGAAAATACAATATATATATATATATATATATAAAAAATGGCTTCTTAAACCACCCTTTTTTGAAAAAGAAATCGTAAAAAGGCCCCTTTTTGAAGATTGTTTTTGTTAAAAACCATTTTTTAGAAAAAACTTTTTGAAAAGAGCCACCCTTTTTGTAAAATTTCAGAAAATCCAGGACCAAATGAGAAGAAGGCCTAACGGCCTTCTGTTATTAAACAGAAGTCGCAGGCCTCCATTTGATCATCGATCGTTCTGGTATCCATTCCCCTCCTTCCTATCGAAGCTTCATCGCTTCCCCTGCATCGATCGCCTTCCCTCCTGCTTTCCCTTTTCTTCTGTTTCTGCTAACCTCTCTTCTTTCTTCCTCTGGTTCTTCCCCAATTGGCTGAAGGAGGTCAATCCCTACACAAGGCTACGCAATACGAGCAAGCCAGAAGGGTGAATCTCTCTGCTCCATCAGAAAGGTAAGCGTCGTCCCTTTCCCTTTTCATTTTTTCTTTTTTTTCTTTCTTCTGCTTTGTTTTCGGTTTTTCGTATTTCGGACCCGTAAATGCACCATTGAAGGTGTTGGGTTGCCTATGGAAACCTCAACACCTCCCTGTGCAATATTGGCAGAATCCTTGCATTCCGACAGTGCTTTTGATCGCATGTTTTCCCCCATCATATTTTGATTTCCTACTTTGCTTTAATTTTCCCCTCTTTGTTAATTTTTAATTGCTTATTTGTACTTTAATTTTTCTTTAAAATTCTGATTTCCCGTTCGTTTGTCGCTGAGTTCTGTCGGAATCCGGCAATCGTCCGATTACCTGAGTTGGATAATGTCCAATTAATCATCGGTGTGTTGATTTTTTTTTTTATTTATTTAATTGGACGACTATCCGATGATTCTCTGGCGATCGTGCTCATTCTGATAGTCGTGTTGCTGGATTGTCTTGGTTGGAATTTTGAATCAACAATGCTCCGTCAGAATTGTCCCCATCAGTTTTTGCTTTCCGGCAACCGTGCTCGTGCTAAATAGTCGAGTTGTTGGATTACCTTGATCGGTTTCCCGGGTGGATGCCGGACTCTCGTCAGGTTCCTGTCATGACTGCAATCCAGCCCAATTCTCTGATCGATTTTGTCTGTCGGAATGGTCCCTGCTTTTCCTTGTTTTGCGGCAGCATATTCATGCTAATGGTCATATTGTCGGACCATTTCGATCAGATTGTCGGATTGATGTTAGCTTGTCAAAGCGATTCCTGTTGATGTCCCTTTTTCCGGCGAGCGCACCATTGCTCGTAATCCCTGAGTTACTGATCTTTAGCTCAATTCGATCAATCACTTTGCCGTGAAATTCGTGAGATTCTAATCATTTTCTGGCAGTCAAAGATTTGTTGGATTCTGACCAAATGAAAATTTGGCCGTTAAAATTTAGAATTTGTTGGCACCACCGTAACTCCAGCAAGCAATGGTTAGCCCACTGACAAACTTCTGGAAGCTAATGGTCTGAGTTTCGGCCCGATATCTGAAGCGTGGTCCTAGTAATCATCTCACTTTCAAACTCAATTGTTGGGATTCTAGTTCGATCACTTGATTATCAGTAACGAGTTAACACATGAGTTTCTGATCGTTTGATCGCCAGTTTAATTATTGGATGTATGCTTGGTCGGCAGACTTTCGAAATTGGATCATCTGATTTCCGAAATTTCAATCGATTGCCTGAATATTTGAAGTCTTGATCGGGTTCCAGATTTTCAACCGGAGGTTAATATTTTTTTTTTGTTGCTGGACTGTTCTGACCGGATGCCTGGATCCTGTTTGAATACTGAGCCATTGATTTGCTGATTTATCAATGTTTGGATCCAATCATTGATTTGCTGAAGTGTGGATCAGAGTCTTTGTTTGCTGAGATCTAAATTCGAATAAGCAAATCATTGATTTGCTGAAGTGTGGATCAGAGTCTTTGTTTGCTGAGATCTGAATTCGAATAAGCAAATCATTGATTTGCTGAAGTGTGGATCAGAGTCTTTGTTTGCTGAGATCTGAATTCGAATAAGCAAATCATTGATTTGCTGAAGTGTGGATCAGAGTCTTTATTTGCTGAGATCTGAATTCGAATAAGCAAATCATTGATTTGCTGAAGTGTGGATCAGAGTCTTTGTTTGCTGAGATCTGAATTTGAATAAGCAAATCATTGATTTGCTGAAGTGTGGATCAGAGTCTTCGTTTGCTGAGACAGCAAATCATTGATTTGCTGAAATTCGAATCAGAATTTTTGTTTCCTGAGATCCAAAACAGCAAATCATTGATTCACTAAAGCCCGGATCGAATCCCACTGGTTTGCTAATGCTTGGCTTATATATCATGGGTTTGTCAATCTCCTTAAATATGGTTGATGGGGTTTGTTTGAAATTTTTATTATGAGCTCCATTAGAATAAGACACGCAGTATTCTATTGCCCATTCAATATGATATTTTGTCTATTATCTAGCACTAACTCTGTCTTTTCGCAGAAGATACATGTAAAAAAAAGAGAGAAATGTTATTTTCTTCCCTAGTTTGGAAATTGTAATTTCAATTTCGATTCCAAGAGTTGTAATAGTTAGATATCAATGAGAAATTTTCCTTTCCAGTCCTAGATTAGAATGTATGAGCATATATGTCTTAGAAATGGCTTGTTTTCATATCGTTTTCCTCTTTTATTTCAAAAATTCATGAATGGGAACACGAATGGCACGTGCACCATTCTAATAGGAGGTGATCAAATTCTAAGTTGATGATTTATGCCAATAGCCATAGTCAAGGTGTGAACAAAACTTAGGATTTTCATCTTTTATGGAATAACACGGGATCCACAGTGAGTCGCTTTTAAAAAATCATCATATTTTCAAATATCTTCTTCTTTTATCAGAGTTTAACTTAAAATTAACTCAAAATATATATCAATGGTCATAGTCAGGATATATTGAGAGTTAATTTCATTTTAAACTCTATAAAAGCACCAAAATATGTTTCATTCTTCACCTGAATTCAAATATGATTATTATATAATACATTCAATGACCATAGTCAGGGATGTATTATATCTTCAATCTTATTTTAATTCACTTAAAGAATGAAATACGCTTTTCAAATCCAATTTCAAAATTCTTTAAATTCATTCATCATTTAGGATAGAATTGCATCATATTTTCAAAATTCTTTTCAAAATCCAAGTGATCTTGACTATCTTTTCTTCAAATTTCTATTTCAACTCATCAATTCTATCTCATTTCAAAAGTTCAAAATCCAATTTCAAAGTCCAATTTGACTTTGAAATTTCAAGTTCATTTTATATTCAAAATTCTCATTCAAATCCAATTCAAAGTTCAATTTAACTTTGAAATTTCTGATTCATCTTCTGATTTCAAAGCTAAAGCTTTAAATCAAGTTCTTCCTTTTTTTCTCATTGAGTCTTGATTCTCAAAATTCGAAATCAAAAGTTTTGAGATTGATTCTGAATCTCAAAATTCGATTCTTTTCTAAAGTTTTAAATTCAATCTGGGTTTTCAAAACCCAGATCCATCTTCCAAAGTCCCATTTGGGCTTTCTAAATCCAAAATTAGAACCCAATTCCATTTAGGATTCCAGAATTCAAATTCATTTTGGATCTCAGACTTCAGATCCAATTTGATTTAGGATTCCAGAACTCAACTTCATTTTGGATCTCAGACTTCATATCCAATTCCATTTAGGATTCTAGAATTCAAATTCATTTTGGATCTCAGACTTCAAATCCAATTCCATTTAGGATTCCAGAATTCAACTTCATTTTGGATCTCAGACTTCAGATCCAATTCGAGTTAGGATTCCAGAATTCAACTTTATTTTGGATCTCAGACTTCGGATCCAATTCCATTTAGGATTCCAGAATTCAATTTCATTTTGGATCTCATATTTCATATCCAATTCCATTTAGGATTCCAGATTTCGAATCCAACTCCATCGTGGATCTCAGACTTCGGATCCAGTTTCATCTTGGATACTAGACTTCAGATCAAAATTTCATTTATTTCCAAAATTCTCAATTTTCAAAGCCAATTTCAAATCTATTTTTCAAGTCTAAATCCAAATTCAATTCCTATTTAGATATTGAATTCAAAATCGATTCTTGACAATCGATCCAAATTCAAAGTCCATCATGACTTTGAAAATCCATCCTTATTTCAAAATTTTCAACTCCCTTTCTCTTCATCCACAGACTTATCTCTCCAAAATTCTGACTTGTAGATTCCAGTCTCTTCTTCCAGATCTATCTCAAGTTCTAAGTTAGATTCAACTTTCAAAAACCATTTCTTCACTCCACTATCAAGTTCATCTCAGAAACACTTGGAAATTTCCAAATCATTTTCTCAAAAGAGCATACATCTTTGCATTCACACAAGCATGATTCTTTGTGCATTTAGACTTAGAATAAATTCTTAGATAATATTTTAGCAAAGCAAAAAGGCATAAATTCGATCATTGGTTTGATTACCCCTGGTAAAGGCGACAGGAACGGTCAAACCTAGTACCGACGAGCGAATCCCGTCTCTCCATTTTTCCGCAGATTTTCAAAATGGAGGTGAGTGATTTTAAAAACACTTTTCAAAATTTTGGTCAGATGAGACCTTGCAAAAGAGTTCCTCACTCTTCTCTCATTTTCTCATTCTCTCTTCTTCTTTTCTATCTTTTATTCCCCTTCAAAAAGGGAACAGAGGTTAGAAAGGCGAAGAGAAAGGAAAAGAAGAACGAGAGGAAAAAATTTGCATGTTCACATCCTCCCTTTTCTGGATGAAGGATATTTTTGTCCTTTTCTTGAACCATCGTTTCATGATGAGAATGGCGGGAAAAAGTACTTAAGTCTTTGCAATAGCACCAGACTCTGACGCTAAGTGATGTCGACACACATGGGGATACGACCTCCACGTGCTTATATACGTGGCACTCATTCGGACCCCCGAAGATGCAGTTGCGTGTTCGGGGTGGGACATATAACCTGCTTCGGCAAGTAGCTATTCAAGAAGAATATGATTCCCTTCTAAGGAATGATACCTGGACACTTGTGCCCTCTAATAAAGCTCAAAATCTTGTTGGTTGTAAGTGAATTTACAAAATTGAATGATTTGCTCGCTATAAAGCTCGATTGGTTGTCAATGTTTATAGTCGAGAAGAAGAAATAAATTATTTTAAGGCTTACAGTCCCGTTGTCAAACCCACCATTGTGGAAACCGTGCTCTCTATTGATGCAAGTCAAGGTTGGGTTATGCACCAACTTTATGTGAATAGTGTTTTTCTTCATGGTTAAAAAAAGAGTCTATATGAAACAACCTCTTAGATTAGAGAGCAGTCAGTTTCAAATAATTTGTTCAAGTTGAATTGTGCTTTGTATGGGCTTAAAAAGGCTCCCAGAGCCTGGTTTGAGTGATTGAATATCTATCTTGTTCAACTAGGGTATGTTGATAAAGAACTTTCTATTAAGGATCTTGGTGCTATTCAATATTTTTTGGTTATTGAAGTTGTTCCTACTAATAATGGGGCAATTTTATCTCTGTGTAACTACGTTTCGGATGTCTTGAAAAGAGCATGTATGACAAAAGCTAAGCCTATGATTACTCCGACTGAAGTTAATGTTCACTTTCAAAACACAAGGGAGAGCCTTTTGAAGATGCCACATTATCATAGTATTGTTGGGGTATTGCAATATATCACATTTACGAGACCATACATAGCCTATTCAGTGAGTAAACCATGTTAGTTCATGCACCAACCAACTCATGGTCATTGAAGCCATGTTAAGTGTATTTTAAGATATCTAAAACGGACAATTATGTGTGGATTGCATATTAAGATATCAAATTCCTTCCAACAAAATTTGTTGGTTATGCATATGCTGATTGGGTTGGATGTCCATACGAAAGAATGTCAACAAGTGGGTATCTTACTTTCCTTGTACCAAACTTATTGTTTTGGATTTTTTCAAAACATTGAACTGATGCTCAGTGCAAAGGCATAATACAAACCCTTACCATTGTGGCCTTTGAAATACTTTGGTTGTCCTCCTGATTGAAAGAGCTCAAGGTCTCTCAAAAGAGTGTGCTTACTATTTGATGTAACAGTTTGGGTACAATTTATTTTGCTGCTAACCAAAACAAAGCACATAGAAACAAACTTCCATTTTTGTTAGAGAAAAGGTTAGAAGAAGCAGGTTGAAAATACAATTTGTGTTCTGTAAAGTGCATCTAGCAAATATTATGACTAAACCTATCTTAAGTACATAATTCAATCTTATCAGATCCAAGCTCAATCTCACTGATCAAGAGTTGAGTTTGGGGCCAACTTGACTTAGGGCAGGCTACATTAGCATCCACATAAGCATGGGCATCCATGGAAGATGCTTCTAGACTCCCAAACCATTTAGGAGAAGGCATTCAAGGGTAGATGCTAACCCACCTGAGAGTCTTGAAAGAGAAGCACAAGTCATTCAAGGTAGAATCTTGTGAACTTCTAACCCACCTGGGAGTCCTCAAGGAAAAGCACAATATGTCTAAGACTCCTATGAGCTTCAGGAGTCAACATTGTTTCAAAACATGTCTGTACACTCTCAACTTTGGATGTAATAATAAAGAGAATCTTGATAATTGTGTATCTCATTAATTATAAAAGAAACCTCTTTCTCTTGAAAAAACGTAGAGAGAGAGTGAGTGTAGCGATTTGCGAGATATTGCCGTGTAGCGATCTATGAGAGATACCATCGTAGCAATTTATGAGAGATTGCTATGTAGCAATTTATGAGAGATCGCCATGTAGCGATTTATTAGATGACTCACACCACCATGTAGCGATATGTAGATAGGAAGCGATCTGAAGATATCACTGTGTAACGATTTACACAGTGTACCAGATGGATCACGAACACAATTTGCCACAAGAAGGAATTAATGTGGTTTGGTCATATTAGACCTACATCCACGGCAAACACTCTCGCTCTCTTTTTTTTATTTGAATCATCAGGGATACAACATTTGTAATACACAGCATATAACTAACTTAGAAAAAATCATAGTGGTACGATATACAGTTTTCATAACCAACTTGATACACAGAGATATTTCCTACAACCGTCGAGATCAGATCCCGTAAATCAAGGAGAGAGAGGTGAGAAGGGTTATCGTCAACACTCCCCCTCAAGTGGGGTGTAGATGTTTGCACAACCCCACTTGTCGAGAAGGTCACGATGATGATCTCGACTCAGTCCTTTGGTGAATCCGTCAGCAAGTTGTTCTGCACTTTTAGTATATGGAGTAGAGATCTCTCATCTTTGAACCTTTTCACGAACATAATGACAAACAATTTTGCTATGCTTAGTCCGTTCATGAAAAACTAAATTTGTTGCAATATGTATTGCTGCTTGATTGTCACAGAACATGAAAGTAGGTAGAGTTTTGGCCCAGGTTATTTCACTGGCAGTAGTTGTCATGGCCCTATACTCGGCTTCTGCACTAGATCTGACAACCACCTCTTGCTTTTTGCTTTTTCAGGTAACCATATTGCCACCAACAAAAACAAAATATCATGTGGTAGACCTTCTCTCTGAACTTTCTGCCCAGTCTGCATCTGTGAACCCTTGAATTTAATGACAATCGGTCTGCTTGTACCATAATCCTTGGCCTGGCGTTCCTTTAAAATATTGTAATATTCGATTTATGATTTTCCAATGTAGGTCCTGAGGAGGATGCATACATTGGCTTGCGAGGTTGACGGCATATGTAATGTATGGCCGAGTAATAGTTAAATAGATTAGTTTTCCAACTAATCTCTGGTATCTTTCCTTATTAACAGTTGCATCATCAAGAGAGATAATAGTTTTTTGTCCGCTTTCAACCGGAGTTTCAATGGGCTTACACCTGTTTTTCCTGCACTTTTAAGAAGATCTAACATATATTTCCTTTGAGATAAAAATAGACCCTTTCTTGAATGAGCTATTTTGATGCCTAAGAAGTAGTGATGTTTGCCCAAATCTTTTATGTCAAAGGTGTTATGCAAAAGCCTCTTTATTTCTTGAATGCCTTCATCATTTGTACATGTCACAATGATATCATCCACATATACTAAGATAATAACCAAGTGATTACCTTCTCCTTTGACAAACATTGAATTATCAGCATTGCTTCTTACAAATTTATGTTGTTCCAAGCAACTGCTCAATTGATGGTACTCTATGAGATTGTTTCAGGCCATAAATGGTTTTATGTAGTTTGCATACTCTATCAGTATTTTCTTCTTCAGGATGTCCAGGTGGAAGTTTCATATACACTTCTTCTTTTAAGTCTCTTTGTAAGAAAGCATTTTTAACATCTAATTGATAGAGAGGCCAATTGTAATTACAAGCAACAGATAATAGAATTTTGACGGTATTCAGTTGGCAACAGGAGCAAATTCTTTATCGTAATCAAGACCTTGAGTCTGAGTATACCCTTTGGCTACCAACCTGGCCTTGTATCTCTCTATAGTCCTGTCACTGTTATGTTTTATCTTATATACCCAGTGGCATTCAACTACCTTTTTTTCAAGAGGTAAAAAAAAAAACTTCCCAGGTCTTATTTTTATAAAGAGCTTGTAGCTCTTCATTCATAGCTCGAACCCATATTGGGTCAATTCTTGCCTCCTCATATGTGGATGGCTCCTTAATCTAAGAAATGCGATTGATGTAGGCTTTGTGAGTCCTGCTAATTTTGTGATACCCAATATAATTTTCAATAGGGTACATAACTGAGAATGTAACATAATCATTTAAATGAGCAGGAGCTCTGGATTGACGCTCTGACCTTCTTAGCAAAGGTTGATTTTCTGTTTCAGAGTTTGCCTCTTGTGATGAGTCCAAAGTTCTTCCTATGTTGGTTGCAATTTCTTCATATGAGTCGGTCGCAGGCAAAACTACTTCTTCCTGAGAATAGTTTTTTCTCAAATATGTCTCTAGATGTTGTCTCCCCCTGACATTGATTTTACTGAAAGTATGAAACATTTTCATTGAATTTGACGTCCCTGGTGATAAAAAGACATTGCTCTTCTACATTATAGCATTTATATCCCTTTTGAGACACAAAATACCCCAAGAAGACACATTTGGAAGCATGACTGCTAAGTTTATCTGATCCTTGTTTGGCTATGAATACAACACATCCAAAGGTTCTCATGTGATTTAAATTGAGTTTTTGTTCCTTTAGAATCTCAAGAGGAGAGTGTTTTTCTAAAATTCGGCTAGGCAGACGATTTATAATATAGCAAGCAGTCAGAACAACATCACTCCAAAATATTTTTGGACCATTCATTTGGAATAACAGGGCTCTGGTAACTTCAAGCAAATTACGATTTTTCCTTTTGGCTACTCCATTTTATTGAGGAGTACCTACGCAGATAAATTTATGGTTTACACCCTTTTGTTTTTCAAATTCGTCAAACTGAGTATTCTTATACCCAGTTTCATTGTCAGATCTTAGGATCTTGATTTTTGTATCATATTGGTTTTCTACCATAGAAAAAAACTCTTTAAATTTACCAAGAACTTCATTTTTGGTCTTAAGTAAATAGATCCAGGTAGCCTTTGAAAAATCATCAAAGAATGTTAGATAATATCTAAAACCAGAGTAAGGCGTCATAGGAGAAGGTCTCCATACATCAGTATAAATTAGATCAAATGGTTTTTCAGCAATATTATCTGATCTAGGAAAGGGAAGTCTAGTGATTCGAGCATATTTACAAACACCACATGAATGACAATCAAATTAAAAATCAGAAAACAAAATGTTCAATGACTGGCTTAATGGATGTCCTAGGCATTTATGCCACAGATATCCTTCATATTTTCCAGCAAGCATGGCCCTTTCATGTCTTCCAAGCATATAAAGACCGTCTGAAATTTTTCTTTCACCAATCACTTTCTTCGTCGCCTTGTCCTGAAATATCACATTATATGATGAGAAAGTGATATAAGCTCATTTGTAATTTTTGACACAGGTAATAAGTTAATTGATAGGCTTGGGACTACCATAACATCTAGTTCTTTTGCATGATCAAACGGCTGAAATCTACTAATACCTGTTACCTCAACTTTTGTTCCATCCTCAATGACAACATGCTTGCAGCCGCAAATTGGTTTTAGCATGAATTTATCAATTATAGTCGAACACATATGTTCACTTGCTCCCAAATTAATGATCTAATTTTTATCATTGTGATGAGCATAAATATTACCTGGATTTGAAGGAGAGGATGTCGAGGCCGTCATAGCTACTTGATCATTTTTCTGACAAACGATTTTAAGCAGCTCAGCAATATTCTTCAATTGAGTAGACAAATCTTCTGAGCTAACTTTATCATTCGGGTTTGAAATGGTAGCCACATGACTAGATGGTGAGGCTTCATGGGGACGTCGAGCTGGAGCAGTTCCTGGTTTACTAAGAAGGTTCCAGCATCTAGCCCTGGTATGTCCAGTTTTTTTATAAAAGGTACAAGAAATCTTGTTTCTTGTTTTTTGGCCTGATGACTCATAGTTTTTTGTTGCACAAGCTACAACATCAGAAAAAAGAGCTCTATCGGATGCTTCGAGGAGAGACTTCTCCACATTCATTACTCGACGGTGAGTTTCCTCTTTCATTATGATAGATCATATATTGTTAACCGATGGTAATTCGATTGATAACAAGATCTAGCTTCCAACTTGATCAAATTCATTCCCAAGCCCAATGAGCAATTGGAATGCTTTTTCCTTTTCACAGAGTTTTTTAAAGGAAAACATATTTGTGCATGTAGATGTATATGACTCATATTCATCCCATAGACACTTCATTTTTCTAAAAATGTCAAAGAAACCTTGAGTATCCTTCTTAAGGTTATGAATATCGCAGAACAATTGATACATACGAGTTATATTGTTTTGCTCGCTATACATTTCTTCAGTAGTGGTCCATATTTCTTGAGCGGTATTTAAAAATAAGAAACCCTCAACAATTCAATTTTTCATCGAATTAAGAAGCCAAGACATAACAAGGTCATTGACAGACCTCCAATCACGATATTTGGGGTCATTTATGCTTGGCCTAGTTATTTCTTCATTAATATATCCGAGTTTAGATCTACCGCTTAAGTATAGAGAAACCGATTTGGACCACGAAAGATAATTTGTACCATTTAATAATATCGATGTGATTTTTGTATTAGGTACCTAATCTTGAACGAGGATTCACTCTGTTGATGATGGAGATTGAGAGGTTGTCCTGACAAGCTGTTTTCCATGAAGAGGAATCACACACAGTTGCTAGAAACACTTAACAAGAATGAGAGAAAGACGTATCAGCCAGAGATTAACTAGGCTTTGATACCATGTAGCGATTTGCGAGATATCGACATGTAGCAATTTATGAGAGATACCACTGTAGCGATTTATGAGAGATCGCGATGTAGCGATTTATGAGATGACTCACACCACCATGTAGCGATATGTAGATAGAAAGTGATTTGAAGGTATCACTGTGTAATGATTTACACATTATACCAAATGGATCATGAACACGATTTGCCACAAGAAGGAATTAGCGTGGTTCAGTCATATTAGACCTACATCCATGGCAAACACTCTCACTCTCTCTCTTTTTATATTTGAATCATCAGGGATACAATATTTGTAATACACAGCATATAACTAACTTGGAAAAAAATCATAGCGGTACGATATACAGTTTCCATAACCAACTTGATACGCAGAGATATTTCCTGTAACCGTCGAGATTAGATCCCGTAAATCAAGGAGAGAGAGCTGAGAGAGAGAGAGAGTTACACTGTCGACAGGTTCATACTGAAATGAGCCACATAAAAATAGTTTGTCTTGTGGTTTCAAGTGCATGTATTCTATTTCTCATGCTCCTTTCAGTTTTAGAGTAGGAGTGGAGAGAGAGAGGGAGAGAGAGAGAGAGTAGGAAACATCACCTTCAAACCAATTGCAGTTTATCATTCATTGCCCTCTCATTACATGAGAGAGAGAAAAGGCAACCTCACCTCCAAACCAATTCTAATTTATCATTCATTTCCCTCTCATTACAAACATTCAACTTCATTTTTATCCCTAACCCTATCATTGCCCATGGAGTTGAGCATATTGGCTAAAAAGACCTAGTGCCCACTAATAAGAATTTAGTGATCGCTTAAGGGATACCTTATGTGACAACAACCTATTACATGACAACATTCTTTGAGCCCCACAATAGAAAGCAGGCCCCACTCAAAATGTTGTCTTGTGATTGTCAGGTGTTACACAAGGGATCACTTATCTCTGGGAGGGTGTTGTGTGTTCTCCCCCGAAGATGCATTGTTTGCTACAGTGCGTGTTTGAAGGTCCGATTGAGCGCCACATATATAAACACGTGGGGCTCGTATTCCAGTGTGTGTCGGTATCACTTATCATCAAAATCGGATGCGGTTGCAAAGACTTAAGTACCCTTTCCTACTATTCTCGCCATGAAATGATGGTTCGACAAAATGACAAAAATGTCCTCTATTCAAAAAAGGGAAACGACTGTTCGAGAAAAGGACAAAAATGTCCTCCATTCAAAAACTCGAGGATGATGTAAACTCTTTAAAGTCCAAACGTTCTGTTTTCGCCCTAAGCAGTAAACTTTTGATCAGGTCTCATGGGTGAGACAAGATACTCTTTTTGGAATGATTCAGGTTCAGCCCTTAACCTGGATGGGACAAAGATATATCAAAAACGAATTTGGAAATGAGGAAAGGAATGCATGAGTATCTTGATGGGACATTTTGGAAAATGCCTTGTGAAATGAAGCCCGAGTATGATCCTTTCTTCGGATGAATGTATGAAGTATGGGTTCCTTGATGGGAGGAGTCATGATGGGACTGGAAGAAATCATCTCATCCAAACGAGGAATCTCACTGGAACGAGACTCAGGTTTAACCCAAACCTGCAAGGAAGATACCTCGCAAAACGAGGTTCCGGGTTAACTTTTAACCTGGATAGGAAATCTACCATACAAATTTCTCAAATGGAGAAACCATAATGGGACCTTCGGAGTTTGGACGAACAAATCCGAAAAGGGTTTTGCGAAAGGAGGAAAATATAGGGTTCTCTAAAGCTTGGAAAAAGGAATGATTTTGGGCATCTCATTTGCTGAGACTGAAATAGCTTTTTGAAATCAATGACCTCTCGCAGAAAATTCTGGTTTTGACGCTTAACCTAAGTGGGAACACCATACGGAATCCTTGACTGAAGAAACTGCGATGGGACAGGAAGAGATACTTTCTTCTAAGTGAGGCAACTCTTCTGAAAGATATAGACAATGCTAAGTTGCATCAAAAATAGATATTGAATGTTTTATTTCATTTTTGGAATAGCTAGAAAATTTTGCCAATAGGATAAATTTATAGCTGATTCAAATGCTTGAAAATATGCATGTATGTGCGAAGATATTCTCTCTTTTACCTAGAGTATTTCCCCCAAATGAGGTTAATCTCTCAGTTCTTAAGAGTCAAATTCAAAATTTTAGCACTGATGATTTTCTTCAAGGAGGCTATTTATTTCCTTGATATGAGAATAGAAGAAATATTCTTAATTTCAAAAAAGCAGGAAATGAAGAGATATTGATAAAAGAATTTTGCATGAGAAAAGATGATTTCTGGCAACATTGGCAGTTTGATATCCGGGTGTTTTCCCACGATGATCTTTTTGCACTCTTTTGGAGTCATTGGGCTTTCTCGGTTTTTCACATCATCCTTCATTTGGATGTCCTGACTTTTCTCTCTTTTTTCAGGGAAGGGTATGTTACAAACTCCTTCATCTTGGAGATGCTCCGATCCTTTTTTTTATCTCAGGGATTCTATTGATCTGACTGGCTCAAAAGGTCTTTAGATGATAGCAAAAATCAAATATCTTTCAGGGTTTGTCGGTAGGTTCATCACACTCGCCTTCATCTCGACGGTGATCTGAACTTTCCCTGAAAGGATCCGTCACAAACTCTGTCATCTTGGAGATGTTTCGAATCTTCTTTGGCCCCGGGGGTCTACTCGCTTAATTCGCCTTCATCTTGACTACAATTGAGAGATCCCTTTTGCGGATATTTGATTGCAACTTTTTAAACGAAAATGAGAAGATATGGGTTGAGTGGATTCTTTTTATAGCTCAAGATATTTTCACTGCCTGATTGCAAGAAAGTTATTTAAAACATGCGCCATAGCCAAGATCAATATCAATTCGCTTCTGGCTTTTCAATATCATTGAAGATTTCTTTTATTGATCATATCGAGGGTGTTTCTTACATCCTTTTGGTTGATCAATCAGGAAAAGATTTGAATTTTACCTCTTTTCGCAGAAAGTTTTACCCTTTTGGAAAGAAATACTAGAGGTAGTCTGAGGAAATTCTCTTTGTACAGTAAGAATATTTAGAATCAACAAGTGTTTTTAGCAAATTGGCAAAGTTTTCACGAATTCTTTGTGAAATAATCACTCAATATAGATTTTGATGAGAACTCAGCTGTAATTTAAAGAAATGGTGTAAGAATCAGACTTTAGGAAACTGGATTGATGAAATACATTAGGTTTTGAAAATCCCGACCAGTTATGAGGAACTAGATTTTTTTGATAATCCCGACCAGTGAAAACACTGGATTTCAAATCCCGACCAGTTATAAAAAATGGATTTGAAAATCCTAACCAGTTATAACAACTGGATTTGAAAATCCCGACCAGTGAAACACTGGATTTGAAAATCCCGACCAGTGAAACACTGGATTTGAAAATCCCGACCAGTTATAAAAACTGGATTTGAAAATCCCGACCAGTTATAGGAACTGGATTTGAAAATCCCGACCAGTTATAGGAACTGGATTTGAAAATCCCGACCAGTGAAACACTGGATTTGAAAATCCCGACCAGTTATAAAAAACTGGATTTCAAAATCCCGACCAGTTATAAGAACTGGATTTGAAAATCCTGACCAGTGAAACACTAGATTTGAAAATCCCGACCAGTTATAAAAACTGGATTTGAAAATCTCGACCAGTTATAGGAACTGGATTTGAAAATCCCGACCAGTTATAGGAACTGGATTTGAAAATCCCGACCAGTTATAGGAACTGGATTTGAAAATGAAGGATTTAATCTGATGTTTTGAAAGTGAATGAATTTGGGAGGTTATAACCCGACGGTTTGAGGAAATGATAAGATTTTGAAGATATTACAACCAGAGGTTGGGAAACTGATAGAATTTGAGAGATTGAAGATTTTGAAAATGATAGAATTGAGGAATCGCACCCTAAGGGTTTGATCTTTTGGAATACACGACCAACGGAAGCTGGATCTTTTGGAAATATATGACCAATGAGTGTTGGATCATTTTGGAAATACATGACCAGCGAGATGCTGGATCCTTTGGAAATACATGACCAACGGGGTGCAGGATCCTTTGGAAATACATGACCAACTGGTGTTGGATCTTTTTGGAAATACATGACCAGCGAGATGTTGGATCTTTTGGGAGACATGACCAACGAGTGTTGGATCCTTTTTTGGAAATACATGACCAACGAGTGTTGGATCTTTTTGGAAATACATGACCAGCGAGATGCTGGATCCTTTGGAAATACATGACCAACGGGGTGCTGGATCCTTTGGAAATACATGACCAACTGGTGTTGGATCTTTTTGGAAATACATGACCAGCGAGATGCTGGATCTTTTGGAAATACATGACCAACGGGGTGCTGGATCCTTTGGAAATACATGACCAACTGGTGTTGGATCTTTTTGGAAATACATGACCAGCGAGATGCTGGATCTTTTGGGAGACATGACCAACGAGTGTTGGATCCTTTTTGGAAATACATGACCAACGAGTGTTAGATCTTTTTGGAAATACATGACCAGCGAGATGCTGGATCTTTTGGGAGACATGACCAACGAGTGTTGGATCCTTTTTGGAAATACATGACCAACGAGTGTTGGATCTTTTTGGAAATACATGACCAGCGAGATGCTGGATCCTTTGGAAATACATGACCAACGGGGTGCTGGATCCTTTGGAAATACATGACCAACTGGTGTTGGATCTTTTTGGAAATACATGACCAGCGAGATGCTTGATCTTTTGGGAGACATGACCAACGAGTGTTGGATCCTTTTGGAAAAATACATGACCAGCGAGATGCCGGATCTTTTGAAAATATCAAATCTTGGGAAGTTCAAGTCAGAACTTGAATTTTGCAAAAGAAGGGTATTTGATCAGAAGACTGATTTTAGAAGGTTACCGGTATGGGAACCGAATTTTCCAAATGAGCTCAATATATGATTGAAAAGTTTGAGAAATAACCAGTGCGAGAGCTGGGTTTTGAAGATGAGCTAGATTTTCAAAATGAGTTTTTAGAAGATAATTCAGGATTTATCCCCTTATCCTGAACGGGGGAAATAATGAAAAGAATACCTCATTGAAAGGAGGCATCAGGTTTATCCCTTAACCTGAAAGGGTACTCTTTAAAGATAAAAGTAGATGAGATTTTAATAAGTTTGAAAAATTTGTTAAAATTTGACACAAATTAGCATTAGCTTGATGTAAATTTGATCAAACCAAAATGAATCAAACGAAATGAAAAATAAAGATCAAAAGACTAATTAAGAACTATCAAAATTTGAGGAAAAGAGCTTTCGTCTAATTCTGCCTGTGTATGTGTTCTCGTCGCGAAATTTTTCCCCCGTCTTCCCTTCCTTGCGGAAGAGAGAGAGAAGGAATGCTTTCGTGATTCAAACTTGACCGGATTTTGGAAAATTGTTTTTGAAATACTCGCCTCCGTTTTGAAAATTGCGGAAAAATCCATGGGATGGGGCTCGACCTGTCGGTACGAGGTTCGACCGTTCCTGCCGCCTTTAACAGGGGTAATCGAACCAAGGACCAAAACTATGCTTCACTTAGTGAAATTATCAAAGTTATGTTCTATCCTAAATGCACAGAGAATTCAGGCATGTGCTATGAGATTTTTGAAAATGCAGCTTGGGAAAACATGATGTATGCTTGGAAAATATTTGGAGTTGAAAACATTTCTCAGGAAAAAGGTCAATTTCTCAGGAAACTCAGATGAAAAGATTTGAAATAAAGGCTTGGGAAAATCATGAATGATTGAAAATCCTGGGAAAATGGAAGTGATTCTTGAGAAAAAGGTGAACCTTTGAAAAGGGAAACACGTCTTAGGAAAACTTGGACTTTGAGGGTTTTCTTAAAAAAATGATGGAAAATTCATATGAAAAACTTATGGGAGAAGGAAATTCAAAACTTGGGGAATCGAAATCCTGGGAATTTTACCTTTTGAAATACTTGGAAATCGATTTTGGATCTTGGAGAAAGATTGGAAAACTCTTTTGAATCTCTTAAGAAAATATCATTTTCCAGGGAAAACTGTGGAAAAACTTGTCTTTGGAAAACCGATTTTGAAAAATCCTTAGAGTTTCTTGAGAAATCGATTTCTTGAGAATGAAGTTTTCTTGAGAAAATCTTGAGAAAATCAATGATGCAAATGACATGAGTGAATGAATGCACTTTGAAAAGATTTTCTAAGAGATTTGTTGGGAAAATGTGCATTAAGTCAAGATAAATCCTTCACATATTCTGACTGTGGCCATGAATATGTTCAGAATTTAGTTGATTTGATGCACATGATTTTGAGAACTTTGGAAATATGATGTGCATTTTAAGATAGCCTAAGAGTGTAGGCTCAATGTGACTAGTAGAAAGATGACGGATCTGGGTCTCGTCCATATTCCGACTAGGGCCGTAAATATGAATCCCACCGAGTCCATCAACTCCCTAAGAGTTGGTGCACGTGCCATTCGTGAACATCCATAGTGCTTTTGAAATAAAATGCATGTATCATAGAAACAGGATATTGCATGAATTTAAACTATATGATATGCATCCTAGTCTAAGCAGAAAATTAACTCTCTTATTCCAAAATTTACATTATTACATCATTAAATAAATGAAATAAAAGGAAAATGCAGACTTCAGCTTCTTCTTTGGAATGTCCCTGCCAAACTTGAAATAAGGTTAGCTCAAATATGTGGGTTTTTCCAAGATTTTCCAATAATATTCTGAAATTATTGGATTTAATTGGATATAAACCCTAATCTCATGCTTCCTTGATATTTGAAATGATGTAAATGCAAGAAATTCAGTAGAAAAGAGTTTGAAATTCGGAATTGGGGTCAAAATGACCAAAATACCCCTAAAATTAAAGTTACACCTTTAAAATCAAGTTTTTTTAAGGAAAACTTGGTAAAATTGAGATTTTCGAAATTCAAATTGAATCAAATGATGATGAAATGCAGTAAGAGACATGATGACATGCTGCTAAACACATTAGGACTGTAAAATCAGAATTTGACATTTTGCAATTTATCTGAAATAACGAATTTCGCTTGTTTTTCACATGGATCTGGGTCCTGCGGGACCCTGTTTTGGTATTGTGGTTAATCCGAACCTCAAATGGATTCCAAATTGCACCAAATTCGGTATGAAGCATCTAAACACTCTGATAAACAGCCTAGAATGCTAAAATTCACGAAATGATATGATTTAAATGCTAAAATTTAAAGAAAGTCCTAAAATGGTGGATTTTGCCTATGGATCCGAACCAAATGCAATGCTTAATATGATAATGCAAGATTTACATCATGAAAACTTATGATATTTTGCAGACTGTTAAAGGACCCGAAATGGAACATTTTTTGTTTTTACATCCTCGGGATTTGAGCCATGGTGAGTTCGGCAACAGGGATTTAGTTCTGACAGAGGTAAAACTCACCCTAATCTGATGTAAAATGCCACAAAACTATAAAACAGCCATGGAAATTTATTACATTAATCAGAGATACTCAATACACCTATATGAACAACTTTTATGTTTATGATTTTGGCATTTGATCAACAGAAACACAAATAAAAATGTAACTATTTCTGCCTAAATCAACAGAACAGATGAATGTAGCAAAACAGGGGACTGACAAGAAAAATCCGAAGCAGGTATCAACACTGTTCTAAAAATCACAGGCTTTCAGATGAAAACAGAGGACACCTCGGACATAACTTTCACTATTTACAGTTTTGGATTTGGAGCAACACACAAAGAGAAACCATAGCCCTAAGTCAATCCAAGATCTCAGAGGCCCAAATTAGGCTCTGACACGTGTCCCGAACTCTAGGATTTTTGTCAGACATTAAAAAAATTTAGAAAAATCTGAGAAACTCATATTAAAAACTAGACATTCTCCCGAGTTCAGAACATCTTTTGGATCGAAAATCGGATCTCTCATGAGGGATAGCTCGATTTTACAATTCGGCAAATGATTTTCAAAATGCATCCCGGGTAACAAAACCCGACTTGCCATTTTGAATGTTTACCACAGTAAACAAATTCAAATGCCTCCGAATTTTTGGAAAAATTTCAAGGACACCTAAGGGCGCATTCCGTGATTTTTTTGGGATTTTTAATAAAAAATAAATGCATAAAATGACGTGTGGACTGACTGACAAAAACAGAGACCTACTGAAAATAAGCAGAATTGAAATAAATGCTAAATTAATCCTAATTAATTCATGAAATATGCTAAATGAATGAAATAAAATGCAAATTAAACCTAGCTAACTACATGGATGTTAAAAATCATCAAGGAAGCATAATGAAACATTTTTATATATGTCGTTTTATGAGAATAGCTCAATCCATCCCTCAGATGAGCTCTTTCTTCAAACGACTCCCGATTCGAATTATGGAATCAAATCAATGGGAAAAGAAGTGCACCTTGCTTCGTTACGCAGCGTAGAAGCTCTTGAAAGGGGCGGCTATCACGAACTTTCTTCGTCCTTCACTCCGGGCTTTGAATGGTTCACCAAAATCGACCTCCGCTTGAATCGAATTGGCCACTGCACGAGCTTTACTCCACCTTCTCCAATGAGCCAAAGGGGGCACGATTTCCAAAGTTCAAAATCAGATTTTAGGGAGGCTAGGTCGGATTTTCAAGTTCACAAAATGGTCTCCAAAGATGCTCTCCTCTCCTGGGCGTGGAGCCTTGTTTTTATAAATTTTCTGAAGAAATTTGAAATTCAAACAGGCTCAATCTGAGCCCTCCATGTGGTGCCATCTCAGGGGGTGCCATCTGGGGGTTTGAAATTCGAATTTGGCTTTTGCAGGGAGCCCTCAGGTGGCGCCACCTCATGGTGGGCTACCTTTATTAAAAATAAAATAAAAATCAAAATGGAGCCAAGTGGAGTCCTGGAATGGCGCCACCTCAAAAGGTGTTCTGAGGTGTAAAGTTGGAACAGTAGGGGCATGCCATGTGGCGCCACCTCTTGGGGAGTTCAAATGTTTAGAATTTTGCTTTTTCTGTAGAGAAGGAGATCTGGACATGTGGCGGACAAGTGTCAGCTGCTGGAGGAGGTCCTTCAGATGGCGCCACCTCATGGGGGATTTGAATTTCAAGTGGAGGTTGGCTCTGGAAGAATGAAGGGTGGACATGTGGCGGACAAGTGTCAGCTGTCTGGAGAGGCCTTCTCAAATGGCGCCACCACAGAGGAGAATTTGAATTTCAAATGGTGGTTGGTCCTGGAGGAATGGAGGATGGACATGTGGCGCCACCTCAGGGTGGCTCCTACAGTGCCATGTGGCAGGAGGGAGGAAAAGGAGGAAAGGGGACACGTGGCGCCCTCACAGGCCATCTGGAAATGTGAGAGCTCAGGATTTGCGCCACCTAGGAGGAGATTTGAATATTTGAATGGTTTGCTTTTTCTGAAGAAAGCCAGGAGTGACATGTGTCTCCTACTTTTCTGAAAAAAGTAGGGAGAAGACATGTGTCCTCTACTTTTTCTGAAGGAGTTAGAAGGAGACATGTGTCACCTGCTTTTTCTGAAAGAAGCAGAGAATGACACGTGGCAGAGGGGAGAGAAGGAGGGCCAAGCCATGTGGCACCATCTCAGACAACATGGAAAAGTTGAAGTTCAGGATCTGCGCCACCTATGAGGAGATTTGAACTTTTGAATTCTAATTTTTCTGGAGAAAGCAGGAAATGACACATGGCATTTGCTTTTTCTGAGGAAATCAGAGCTTGACATGTGTCCTCTGCAGGAGACACACTCCAAATTGCGCCACCTCAGAGGAGACAAGCCTACCTTTTCTGTAGGAATTTAGGGGTGACACATGTCTCCTACTTTTCTGAGAAAAGTAGGGAGAGACATGTGTCAGGCTACTTTTCTAGAAGGAGGGAGAGGTTGACACGTGTCCTTTGCAGGAGACACACTTCAAGTGGCGCCACCTCAGAGGAGACAAGCTCCACTTTTTCTAGACAGGACAACCTATGACACTTGGCATCTCCTGGTACTCTTGGAATGACACATGGCGCAGGATGGATAGGGTGACACATGGCAGATAAATGGGATGACATGTGGCGGCTTCTTAAGGTAGCCCCACACTGACACTTGGCATGGAAATGGGAGGAGAGAGAAATGACAAGTGGCACCAATCCAGGGGACAAGGCTCCTATATTTTTGGGTTTTTCAAAATTCAAATTTTCAAAAGAAAAGCTTGTGTGACACCACCTCAGTGTGGGTCCCACATTGCTTCTTTATTGAAATAAGGATAAAACAACAACTTCTTTTTGGAATTTTCATAAAATCTGGACTAATGGTAAAACAAGAATTTTTGGAAAGAGTTGGCCCCTGTAGGGCGATTTTGTAAAGAAATGCTAGTTGAAATAGTTGACAAAAGGCAAAATCTGAGTTGAACTTTATTGAGAATTATCCAGATTGTTTTCCTGAGGAAATATTTTGAAATTCAGAGTCCTGGGGGTAAAATGGGAAGAATTGATAATTTTGAAGACCCAGGGTTTTGAAATCAATTTTGAAAATAGTTAAAATTCGAATCTAGATTGAAAATTTTGAAATCAAGAGTTCTGGACCTCGAAATGACATGTTGTGCAGTGCAGTGATATGAGATGCTCATGCAATGATATGCAATGTCATGTCTTATGCAATATAATCTTGAACCAAGACTTGGAGCTGTCTGTCTCCTGTCAGGAATAAAATTTTGAACATCTGAGCTAAAAATAGGGAAATTTTGAGAGTTTCAGATGAAATTTAGACTTTTGCAAGGTCCGGGCTCAGAAAATGACCATTTTGCCCTCCAGCGATTTCAGAGGCTGGATGATGATGCTTGGTGGAACTGTCGAGGAGGTGAGTGAAAATTTGGGGTGTTTACAGATGCCCCTCTTTGCTACTAAGCCGGCTCATGGCTGAGCTTAGTGGCAAAGAAAAACACACCAAATTTGGGCTATACATAAAAAAATGCCCCAGTTAGAAGGATCTGACTGGGTGTGAAGAAATTAGCCCGAGGAAGATGGTAGATATGAAGCGAAGAATAAAGAGGAAAGATTTGCTTTGTGAGAGCGAAGTTCAGGTTTTTGCCCTTAACCTGGATGGGACAGAAATATCTTGCATGGAACGAAGCTCAGGTTTGACCCTTAACCTGATTGGGCGGAAAATGAAATACCTCTTTGGATGAGGCTCAGGTTTATACCCTTATCCTGATCGGACGGAAAATGAAATACCTCTTTGGATGAGGCTCAGGTTTATACCCTTATCCTGATCGGGCGGAAAATGAAATACCTCTTTGAATGAGGCTCAGGTTTGTACCCTTATCCTGATCGGGCGGAAAATGAAATACCTCTTTGAATGAGGCTCAGGTTTGTACCCTTATCCTGATCGGGCGGAAAATGGACTGGAATCCTCGAAGGAAGAGACCATAATAGAACCTTCAGATTGTGCACAGTAAATCCGACAGGGGTTTTGCAAAAGGAAGGAAAATGGGGTCCTTAACGCTTGAAAAGGGATTGGTTTTGGGCGTCTTATTGCTGAGACTAAAATCAGCTTTTGAAATTGCCTTTTGCGAGAAAATGATTGGTGGTTCGACCTCGAACCGAAATGAGACTGTCTATGGCGGGACAGTGGGGACACAGGGAAGTGTGCAATCTAAGAGTTCATGCTCTCAAAGAAGGGAAGGAATCAAGTCCTTAAGAGGGATTTAAAATTGGTGTCAGGATGTATCAAAAGGGGACATCAAGCTCTCACTTCACGTCAAGATAGCTAGAAAATATTGTCAAAATATTGAGAATTTTATTGTTGATTCAAGATATTTGAAAATGTTGCACATTTTTGCAAAGATATTCTTTCTTTTCTACCCAAAGCATTACCTCCAAACAAGGTTCACTTTGTAGAATCAAAATTGGAAACCCAAATTGCTTGCAATTGACCTTCTCCAAGGAAGTTATCAATTTCCTTGATATGAGCGGGAAAGAGAATTTGATATTGTGAAAGCAGTTGATGAAAGAGTATTGATAATAGAATTTCACAAATTTAAAGAGGATTCTTGATAGATCTGGCAGTTTGATATCCTGAGGGCTTCTCTCATGATAATCTTTGTGCACTCTTTTGGCTCTCTGGTTTTTTGCTACATTCTACTTCATTTTGGAGATGTTCTGACTTTTTCTCTCTTTCTTTTTCCTCTCTTTCTCTCTTTTGGGAAGGGTACGTCACAAACTCCTTCAACTTGGAGATGTTTCGATCCTTCTTGGATGATGGGTTTGGAGATCTTTGGGCGATAGCTGAAATTAAATATCTTTTAGGGATTGTCGAGAGGTCTATCGCATCTGCCTTCATCTTGACAGTGCTTTGGACTTTCCCTGGAAGGATCCGTCACAAACTCCGTCATCTTGGAGATGTTTCGAATCTTCTTTGGCCCCGGGGGTCTATTCGCCTAATTCGCCTTCATCTTGACGACAGGTGAGAGATCCCTTTTGTGGATATTTAATTGCAGCTTAGGTGATTTAGAGGAGACAGGGTTTGGGTGAATTCTCTCTTTTCTAGCACTCAGGATATTTCCACTGCCTCGTCCTTACAAGAATAGCCTTTAAAGATGCGCCATTGACTGCGATCAATATCGATCATCTACGGCTTTTCAATAACATTGAATCTTCTTTGCTGGCCATATTGAAGACTTATCCTTCATCCTTTTGGTTGGCCAATAGAAAGAATTTGAAGTTTGAATCTCTTTTCGCAAAAGCTTCACTCTTTTGGAAGTAATGCTGAAGGTAAACTGAAATAAAGATTGGTGCAATAAAGTTTCTGAAATCAACAATTAATTGATTGTCAAATTGACAAAATTTTCTTGAAATCCCTAGTGAAAGTGAGTATTTGAAATCCGGCTCAACACATCCGTGACGAAAATTCTCCTCTCTTTTTCCCCAAAAAGAGAGACTCAGGCTTAGCCCTTACCTGAATGGGAAATGGGAAATACTCCTCTCTTCCCTAAAGAGGAGGTGTTTGCAAAACGAACTTTCGAAGAGAAATTGAGCTTTCGTCAAAGCTCCCTAATATTAGGCTTCTCTTATAGAAAGGGGGCCGATAATAGTGAGGTCTGAAGATTGGGTCATGAAAGGAACGAGTCCATCACACTCTCCCTGCAAAGAGGGTCCTTCATGACAAAAATGGCCTAGTATGAAATTGGGGGGTCACAAGAAAAGCGAGTCTCCGTCGAGCCTCTCCCTTTTAAAAGGGTTCCTTGTGTGAAATTGGAAATTGTTTTGCAAACAGTTCACAAAGACGCGAGTCCCTTCAAACTCTCCCTGAAAAGGGGCTAAGTGAACGAGTTGGATAGCATGCGAAAAGAACGAGCTCCCTCGAACTCTCCCTAAAAAGGGTCTCTCGCAAGAGAAAATGATTGAAATTGGATATTGAGATTGATTGATCCAAAGGTCGAAATTGGAAATTGAAAAAATGGTTGCTGAAAATTGAATGACCCGAAGGTCACAAATTTGGATGACCTGGCGGTCGAAATTGAGAATTGATTTGACCAAAAAGGTCGAAATTGAGAATTGGTTGACCGAAAGGTCGAAATTGGAAATTGAAAAAATGGTTGCTGAAAATTGAATGACCCGAAGGTCACAAATTTGGATGACCTGGCGGTCGAAATTGAGAATTGATTTGACCAAAAAGGTCGAAATTGAGAATTGGTTGACCGAAAGGTCGAAATTGTGTGACCCGAAGGTCGAAATTGAGAAATGAAAGTCAAAGATTGGAAATTGATTGACCCGAAGGTCGAAATTTGGAAATTGATTGACCCGAAGGTCGAAATTTGGAAATTGATTGACCCGAAGGTCGAAAATTGGAAATGGGTTGACCCGAAGGTCGAGAATTGGAAATTGATTGACCCGAAGGTCGAAAATTGGAAATTGGTAATTGAAATTGAGAATTGGAAATTGGGTGACCCGAACGTCGAAATTGGAGAATTGCCTGATTTGAAGTTTTAAATTGGAATTTGGAGGTCAAAATGTCAAATTCGAGCAATTGACAGACTTTGATGATTGAAGTGACTTGGATTAATCAAAGGAGAATGATGAGTTCGAGTCAGAGCTCGAATAAAATACAGAGATCACGAGTCGGAACCCGGATCAACAAGAGAAAATGAAGAGCTCGCATCTGAGCTCAAATGAATAGAGAGATCACGAGTCGGAACCCGAATCAACAAAAGAGAATCTGAGCTCAAATAAATAGAGAGATCTCGAGTCGAAACCCGGATCAACAAAAGAGAATGAAGAGCTCGAGTCAAGGCTCGAGTAACTAAAGAGATCTCGAGTCGGAACACGGATCAACAAAAGAAAATGAAGAGCTCGCATCTGAGCTCGAATAAGATAATGAGATCACGAGTCAGAACTCGGATCAACAGAAGAAAAAAATGAAGAGCCCGAATCTGAGCTCGAACGAGGTAACGAGATCACGAGTCAGAACCCAGATCAATAGATGAAAATGAGGAGCTCGAATCTGAGCTCGAATAAAATAGAGAGATCTCGAGTCGGAACCCGGATCAACAAATGAAAATGATCTGAATAATAAAAAAAAAACTGAGTCGGAACTCAGTTTTCTGAAAATTTGGGATTTTGAAAATGTGTCAGTTTGAGTACTGGATTTTGAAATAATACCAGTCTGAGCGCTGGGTTTTGGTTCAGTATTGGTGATGACCTTTCAATTTTGAATCATTGAGAATTGTGATGGGACTGTTTGTTGAAATCCCAATACTGACCAGATTGTTGTTAATGCAGCTGGATGCAACTGAATATGAATTGATGCATATGAATGCATGAAATGAGGAATTTGTTTATCCTGCCTGCATATAGAACAAAATTTTAAAAATGCCCCAGTGTAACTGGGAAAGAAAGTTGGATCATTATTTGAAGGAAACAGGAAGGATTACAAGAGAAGGATAAATGTTTCAAGTATAAAACTTTTTCAAGTGTCGAGCATTGATAGGATCTGGCAATTCTACCCCATCGGCATTGATGAGCCGATATGAGTTGTGGGGTAATGCTTCTTTGACAACATAGGGACCTTCCCAATTTGGCGACCATTTGCCGCCGGGACGATGCTTGAGATAAGTTGTGGATCGAAGTACTAAATCATTGACTTTGAATCTTCTTTCGATGATAGACTTCGCATATTGCCTGACTACTCTCTGGCGATAGGATTGAGCATGCTCTGCTGCTTTTAGCCTTCTCTCGTCGAGTAAGTCTAGCTGCACTAGTCGCTGCTGCTGGTATTGATCAAGAGGTAATTGCAGTAATGAAGCAAATTTCAAAGCGGGCTTCTGAACATGTAACGGCAATACTACTTCTGTTCCATAGACCAGTTCTGATGGAGTAGCATTCGTTGGAGTTCGAATGGTGGTCCGATAGGCCCATAGTGCATCGTGGATCTTCTCATGTCAGTCACGGCCTGTTTCCACAGTTCGCTCCAAGATACGAATTAAAATCTTGTTGGTGGCCTCTGCCTGACCATTCCCTTGAGGATAATATGGAGCGGAAAAATGGTGATAGATCTTGAATTTTGAGCAGAATGTCTTCATCTTTTCATTCTTGAAATGACTGCCGTTGTCTGACATAATGTCATGCGGGATGCCGAAACGGCAAAGGATGTTCTTGTGAATGAAAGAGACCACATGTCGGCCTTCTACTGTGCGGAGACTGACGGCTTCTACCCACTTGGTGAAATATTCTGTTGCGGCAAGAAAGTATTTGTGGCCATTTGAAGCTGAAGGAGTGATGGGACCTACAACATCGAAGGCCCACATGGAGAACGGCCATGGAGAAACAACAGACTGTAAATAAGTTGTCGGAGCATGAATAGAAGGTGCGTGTATTTGGCATTGCACACACTTCTTCACATAATGATAACAGTCTTGTTGCATAGTCTTCCAGTAGTACCCTGCTCTTATGATTTGCTTGACAAGGGTTTGGTAGCCGACATGACCACCACAGATACCTTCGTGTGCTTCTCGCACGATTTCTTTGGCTTCGTCTTCATCTAAACATCTGGAATACTCTGAACTGAATCCACGACGATAGAGGACATTTGCCAGAATGAAGTATCGAGTAGACATACGCTGGATTGCCCGCTGCTCTTTCTTTGAGAGTTCTGGAGGAAATTCACTGGTTTCTATGAAAGTTTTGATGTTGTAATACCAAGGCTTCTTCCTTTGCTCAGCCTGGTTTACCTGTTCCGCTGGAATGAAAGCAGGTTGGTCAAGTCGACCAATTTCAAAAGAGCGACAAGATTCTCCATTCTTGAATGCCATAATGGAGCCTAAACTGGCTAGGCTATCGGCCACTTGATTGAACTCTCTCTTGATGTGGAATAACTGAAATTCTTCGAACTCGCTGACAAGAGCCGAAACAATTTTCTGATAGGGAAATAACTTCTGATCTTTGACCTGCCATTCGGCTCGAACTTGATTAACAACGAGTAATGAGTCGCCATAGGCATGCACTCTCTTGACATTGAAGTCTAATAGAATCTTTAGACCTTGAATCAGGGCTTCATATTCAGCCATATTGTGAGTGCATTGAAAATCTAACTTGAGAGAAAATGGAATCATCTCTTTCTCAGGAGTGATTAATAGGATTCCGATGCCTATTCCCGCCATATTCTTAGAACCATCGAAAAATAAATTCCAGACTGGAGATTGCTGGATATTGCAAATCTGCTCATCGGGGAAGTCATCTTCGGCTTTCACTTCTTCTGCCAGAGGAAAATCCGCCAATTGATCCGCAATTGCTTGGCCTTTGATTGATTGCTGCAAGACATATTCTAAGTCATACTGCATCAATAAGACTTGCCATTTTGCGACTCGCCCGCTGAGGAAAGGTTGCTCTAAGATGTACTTGAGGGGATTGAGTTTAGACAAAATTTTGACTTCTGACGCCAGCAGGTAGTGTCTTAGCTTCTGGCACATCCATACTAGAGCTAGGCAAGTCTTCTCTATTTGAGAGTATCTCTTTTCATAATCTATAAAAGTCTTACTCACATAATAAATGGCGTGTTCTATCAGGTTGCCTTCTTTGTATTGCGCCAAGAATCCACCGCATGCGACTTGATTGACTGAGATGTATAATAAAAGAGGTTTTCCCAATTCTGGCGGCTTCAAGATAGGAGGATTGAGAAGATACTTCTTGATTCTATCGAATGATTGCTGACATTCTGGCCCCCATTCGAACTTCACTCCTTTTCTGAGTAAGTGATTGAAGGGCTCACATCTCATCGCCAAATTGGAAATGAATCGCCGGATTGACTGCATACGTCCTTGAAGGCTACATAGTTCTTTGAGATTCTTCGGGGGTGGCATATCAATGATAGTCTTTGCTTTGGCTGGGTCAACTTCAATTCCCTTTTTGCTGACCAGAAAACCCAACAGTTTGCCTGATTCGACTCCAAAGACACATTTTTGAGGGTTAAGCCTTAATTTGTAAAGAATGAGTCTCTTAAAGACTTGATCAAGTGCTTCGAGGTGATCTTCTTCCTCTTTAGATTTCACGAGAATATCATCAACATATGCATCCATGATTTTGCGCATCTGATCGTGAAAGATAACAGTCATTGCCCGTTGATATGTTGCTCCAGCATTCTTGAGCCCAAAGGGCATGACCGTATAGCAGAAAGTGCCCCAAGGCGTAGTAAAGGAAGTTTTTGATTGGTCGCGGGCGGCCAACTTAATCTGATTGTAGCCGAAATATCCGTCCATAAAAGAGAACGTGGCATGTCCTGCTGTGCTATCGACTAGAAGGTCGATGCTTGGGAGTGGATAGTCATCCTTCGGAGTTGCCTTATTGAGGTCTCTGAAGTCTATGCAGATCCTTACTTTGCCACTTTTCTTTGAGACAACAAAGATATTGGCTAACCAATCCGGGTAGTCAATAGCTCGAATAAATCCTGCTTTGAGCAAATCTTCAAGTCCTTCTTTGACTTGTTGTTCTATTTTGGGATCCATTTTTCTCAGCTTCTGCTTGACTGGCTTAGCATCCAGCTTTAAGACAAGACGGTGTTCGACTAATTTGGGGTCTAAGCCTGGCATGTCTTCATATGTCCATGCGAACACTTCTTCATGTCGCTTGAGAAAATCTGTAAGCCTTTTCCTTTCTTCCAGACTCAGACTGGTTCTGATCTGGAGAATTTTGGGATCTTCCTCTGAACCGATATTGACATCTTCAGTTGGATCTTGTACTAGAAGAGATGGTTCATCTTGCTTCTGAACAGCGGCAACCTCTGGTAATTCCTGAAGAGATTGATCGTATTCTGTATAATCATCTGACCGCTTTGCAATCTTATCATTTCCGGTGCTTGCTTTGATTCTGTGAATTGTTGTCGACTTCTGAAAGGCCTTGGGATTGAGGACGAGCTTCTTGATTGTCCGAGAAGTCATTCTGAAATTTTGGAGAAGAAATCTGGTTCAGACAAATCGGCCTATAGTAAGACAAGCAATCATTTGAAGAGAACCATGCATAAAATGGCATTGAATTTATAAAATGATGAGACAGACAGAAAGGGAGTAGATGGCATGCGGATAGACAAAGAAACTTGGAATTTTATTGATTGAATTGACCAATGACATTGGTAAAATGAGACATTTATTTGGAAAAGAATAGAAAGAAAATAACAAATGGTCTTCATTGTGCCCCTTTGACAAAAACAGTCTCCTTTGACGAGCTTCCGCCGGCAAACCCTAGTCCTGCTCTGTGGGGACGATGTTTTTGGATCACTGGCTCGATGCGGCCATCTTCGTTCTTGCCGAGTCTCTTGAAGGGTTGATAACCATGTTTCAGGAGCAAATCGAATCCCTTTTTTGACTTCATAAATTGCGAAAACAACGGATGATCTTTAATGGTGCTGTAGTCGATTCGACCTCCAACCTTGAAGAATTGAGGACCTTTCCATCGGGTCGTGGCTACTGTGTGTAGAGATGGCTCTGATGGTGCCTGAAGTATTTCTCGATTCTCTCCGAGATTGATCTCTCCGCTTTCCCTGATGCTGGGAATATCTGCATTGAACGATGGCCGGGGAATCATGGGCTGCGGGAGTCTTTCTTCTGGGTCTTCTCCCAATATTGTGGTAATCATTCCACCTTTTGACCACTTCACACATTGATGGAGAGTGGAAGGCACTGCATTTTTATTGTGAATCCACGTCCTTCCGAGCAGCAAGTTGTAGGTTGGTGGTACATTAACCACATGGAAAAGGACGGAGTGCACCGAATAATTGATAAACACTTCCAGAAATATCTTGCCCTTGGCTGTTTGACCATGATTGTCAAATCCATAGATAGTGATGGGATCTGGAATATATTCTTCATCTTTGATCCCTAATGCTTTTGCGGCCATTTCGGGACAAATATTGAGGCTGCTGCCTCCATCGACCAGCATATGGGGAACCGTCATTCCTCTGACTCGAACGACGATGTAAAGAGCATTATTGTGAAAGGAATGAGGCTTTGGAAGGTCCTCATCCGAAAAAGTGATTGGTGCATTGGTCATGGCAGAGTTCACAATCTGTGCCATGTCTTCTAGAGTGGTACTGGACTTAACCTTGATTTTCCTGAGTAAATCATCCAGTACTTGTCGGTGCTTGCTAGAATTCTTAGCCAAGTCAAGGATGGAGACATTGGATAGAGCGGTCAGAGGCTTCTGACTTGACCTTTCTGGCCTTGGTCTAACGATTTGTTTGAAGAAGTCAGGAGTTCCTTTTGATTTGGGAACTGACTTCACAGGTGCTTCCGAAACTTTCATTTTACCGAATGCTGAAATTAAGTCCATCTTCTTGGAATCTGGAGCTGCTTGTCGTAGCACCGTCACCTGATGCTGAACTTGTAGATCTTGTGCAGAACACGGCTTGATATGCTCATGCGGTAGAAAGGGTTGTGCAGATACTACTGCTGTGGTGTGTGAAGGGAAGGGGTGATTGAGAATGTCCATTTTCTCTTCTTCTTCTCCTTCTACCAATAGATTCTTTTCAATGAGATCTTGCACGATGTTTTTGAGAACAAGGCAGTTCTCGGTGTTGTGTCCCACTATCTTGTGGAACTTGCAGAACTGATCTTTCCATTTCCCCATGGGCACAGGGGGATCGGCCAATCTGGGCAATTTGACCATCTCTTTTGATAGCATGTACTCAAGCACGTCCTCGAGTGATTGGTCAAGAGGAGTAAACTTTCTGTCGTAACTCCATCCTTCATGTCTAGTCTTCTCACGCAGTTTCGGCCCTTGATCCTGCAGAGGAGGCTTGCTGTACTGAGGAGCAGGCTTTAATTTCTGATCCTTGTTGTTCGAACTGCCTGTGTCGATTTTGGCCTTTGTTGCTGTTGCTGGCAGAATAAGTGAAGTGAGCTTTCTTCTTCTGCTCACCATGGGAGTTGTTCTTGGAAAATGTGAAGCCTTCATAGACTCCATTTTCCACACTCAGTTCGAGTCATTCGGCTCGTTCAGTCAGCTCAATGAAGGTACTGGACGGCGCTGTGGAGATTAATCCTCTTAACGGCTGCGAGAAATTGTTGAGGATTAAGGACAATGCATGCCTTTCCGAGATAGGATCTCTCATCTTATTACAGGCTGATCTCCATCTGTGAATGAAGTCCCGTGCTTTTTCATTCTCATTCTGCCTTAAATTGCAGAGATGACTTAGTGTAGGCAGCGCTTCTGTGTTGAACAAGAAGCGTTCAATAAAGAGATTCACAACTTTGTCGAACTCCTTGAGCTCGATGGGGTTGATATGCTCAGCATACCACTTAGCTGCAACTCCTTCCAAGCTGCGGGGGAAGCATAGAAACAATGCTCGGTTATCCCTCTTAAACTGAGAGCATTCAGCAAAGAACGTGGCGAGATGCGCTTTTGGGTCGCCACAACCATCGAACTTGATGAATTTATGAGGGAGATTCTCCAGATCGTCATCCCCTTCTAAGCCGTCGTAAAAGTCCTCACTGGTGAAGACTTTCTTGCCCTTGTCGCGGGCTTGCAGATCCTTGACAACTCGGGCCATTTCTTTAAACTGTGCTTGCAAAGGCT
Organism: Nuphar pumila; assembly: GCF_984573655.1. NCBI lineage: Eukaryota > Viridiplantae > Streptophyta > Magnoliopsida > Nymphaeales > Nymphaeaceae > Nuphar > Nuphar pumila. The sequence continues at coordinate 44,485,331 of NC_143264.1, read as the reverse complement.
CTTCTTTATCTCTGCTCTTTGATCTGCGGCTTTTACTTTGGCCACGCTTCTGAAATGCCGGAGGCACCTCATATTCTTCATCTGTGCTTTCAGTTGAGTCTGATTCATCTGAAATCTCTTCTGGCTGGATCTGCTTCTTGGGAGCCTTCTTACTCTTGCGACCATGGAACCTTTCTCTGAATGGATTCCTTTTCGAGCTGGTCCCGGGCTGCTCATTCATCATTTTGTTCATCATTTTTCTGAACATGGCATACATTTGAGGGTCTATGCCATCGTCTTCTTGCTGCTGCTCTTGACTCTTCTCGGATCGAGGAGAACCCATTTCTTCTTCCAAGGCTGACGAGTACTGGGATGTTGTGGTTCTTTTGCCTGATCTTGTTTCAACCATCAAATGGTCTGGATGCTCTCTGCAGGGCAAAGACCTAATTAAATTTTGAAGGAATTAGCTTTTGGAAGAAATATTTGCTGAAAATATGGTAGACAATTTAGAAAAGATGTCCCATTACTAGGGACTGAGTCGTCGTGGGAATCACGACAATTGTGTTGCCATTCCTTCTGCAAAAGAAATAAACAACGAAAATATGCCTTGTTACCTAGGCGAGGTCGTCAAACCACAATGGAAGGAAAGAGAATTTTATTAAAATGAAAAGAATAAGATTTTATTGATCTTGACAAAGAGGTGGGGGACAAACAATTTGCCACCATTCACGATAGTCGGCAGACACTCTAGGACCTGAAAAGATTTTAAGAGAGACAAAGGAATCCCAGCCGTAGCGGGCAGAGTGATATGCCATGGACCATTGTGCGGAAGTGAGGTCGAACTCTGCCATAGCTCCTGATAACAGTCGAGCTTCGACATACTGCTGCCTCTGGGAGAACTGCCGAACACATCTCTCTGGTTGGTAGTAAGTGCAGAAGAATGGTCCTAGCAACTTGAACCGCTTGCCATAAGCGTAGGTATATCTGGGAGGAGATATTTGCCGATCAAAATAGTCTCAAACAACGTCATTCTCTTGAATGTTGTTGATCATAGACCGGTACTGCGCCACCGGAAGGAGTTCTTGACCATTGTATCTAAAAGAGCTTGCTCGGGCTGGAACGTGTTGGAAAACCCAGGACTGAAGTGCGTAGATGCATCATTCAACTAAAATGGATTCTCCAAGTGAGAATCGAGTCAGTCCTCGATATAGGAAGGCGAGCGCTGCCATGGCTATAGAGAGGCGATTGGTTTGCCGACTTCCCCATCTTCTCATAAGCTGGATTATTCTGATGTCCATGTAGTTTTGTCCATCTGGGAAGAGGGATAATCCTACAGTGCACAGAACCATTGCATTCTGGATCCTTTCTTTAGCTGTCCTTGATAGCGAACTGACTTCCATGAAAGTCCCGTACTGGCGGTACAACTCAAGTAGGTCGACATATTCATTTCCTTCTAACTGGATCAGGGGCCAAGATCGGCGGCCTGTCATACGAGCAAAGGAGTCTCGGGGGTCCAAACCCTTGACATTGATAAGGAATTGATGCTCTAATGGGTCTCCTGGTTGACCGGCTGGTTCTGGTAACCCCATGATTTCTGAAAATTCATCCATTAAAACGGTCATCTCTCCCCATGGGAACCAGAAGGTACACGTTCGAGGATTCCATCGCTCCGCCATTGCATGGATTAGGTTGCCATTGATGGTCTGCTTTCCGACTGCTGATGTCAGTTCTAATCCGCACTCGCTCAAATGGTCCGGGAACATTCGGGAAAAGCTCTTTAGCCAGGAGTAATACCACCGGGGAATGAAAGTTCCGGTGCTAAGAGCTCGATGTTCAGGACGACCTTGTCGCACCTCGAAGGAGATGTGACCTTCAGGAAAGATAGGATCGACTTGACTGGATGCCATCGAAGTGAAAACAGAGAAAGACTCAGAAGGAGACTTAGGAAAATGTGAGAAATTTTGAAAAATTTTGCAGGCAGGATAAAAATACAGCTAGAAATTCGAGATCCAGTAGAAAGGTAGAATGTAAAATCGCCTGGAGTTTTGGAAGAAATGGGATATTTGGAAAAATCATCCAGGGTTTGAGAAAAAGATCTTGTGGAAAATAAGGATATTTGGAAAAAGACCTAAAAACATTGGGAAATATAAAGAATTGAGAAAATCATACATACAATCACATCCTGCACAAACACTTATGCACATTCAGCATTCCCTAAAAGGCTGACTCTAGATGCATCATTTTGAAAACAGTTGTAGGACCTTAATCCTAACTCTAAGTTCAGATCATCTTTGTCCAATCCAGTTATGCCGATATACTCGAATCGAAATCCGAGGTACGTGGCATAGAATTTCAACTCCGGTTCTAAGGTAAGGTTTCCCAACATCCTTGAGCGCCTACCGATATACTTCGGACTGTGGCCCGCGGTACGTGGTAGGGGGTGTTAACCCAAATAGTTGGCCCAGTTGTGAGGCTCTGTCCCGAACTAGGGTTCTGGAAGAGAGCCCAGCAACGTGAAGACCGGGTAATGATAGGTAATTGGAGATTTTGAAAAATGATCACATGCAAGAAATAGATGGCTCTAAATCCTAGAGAGATAGATTTTTAAAAAACTTTGAAGAAGCATACATTGTTTGCATTCATATCTTAAATTGAGAAGGGTTGTATTTAGACCTAAGTCTATGTGAACATGAAAATTTCTCCTCAATCTGGTCCTACCAAACCATGCCTAGGCTATATGCAGTCAATGTCAGCTAGGTCAGAATCTAGGCTCCTAGGCTCACATGATATTGAAAGTAAAAGAACTGACATTTTGTGAACATAATTTTGATAATTAAACTAAGTCAAATATAATTTAGGTCAGACAAGGACAGGTCCCATCTCGGTCGCCAAACCTGTTCTCGTCGCGAAATTTTTCCCCCGTCTTCCCTTCCTTGCGGAAGAGAGAGAGAAGGAATGCTTTCGTGATTCAAACTTGACCGGATTTTGGAAAATTGTTTTTGAAATACTCGCCTCCGTTTTGAAAATTGCGGGAAAATCCATGGGATGGGGCTCGACCTGTCGGTACGAGGTTCGACCGTTCCTGCCGCCTTTAACAGGGGTAATCAAACCAAGGACCAAAACTATGCTTGACTTAGTGAAATTATCAAAGTTATGTTCTATCCTAAATGCACAGAGAATTCAGGCATGTGCTATGAGATTTTTGAAAATGCAGCTTGGGAAAACATGATGTATGCTTGGAAAATATTTGGAGTTGAAAACATTTCTCAGGAAAAAGGTCAATTTCTCAGGAAACTCAGATGAAAAGATTTGAAATAAAGGCTTGGGAAAATCATGAATGATTGAAAATCCTGGGAAAATGGAAGTGATTCTTGAGAAAAAGGTGAACCTTTGAAAAGGGAAACACGTCTTAGGAAAACTTGGACTTTGAGGGTTTTCTTAAGAAAATGATGAAAATTTCATAGGAAAAACTTATGGGAGAAGGAAATTCAAAACTTGGGGAATCGAAATCCTGGGAATTTTACCTTTTGAAATACTTGGAAATCGATTTTGGATCTTGGAGAAAGATTGGAAAACTCTTTTGAATCTCTTAAGAAAATATCATTTTCCAGGGAAAACTGTGGAAAAACTTGTCTTTGGAAAACCAATTTTAAAAAATCCTTAGAGTTTCTTGAGAAATCGATTTCTTGAGAATGAAGTTTTCTTGAGAAAATCTTGAGAAAATCAATGATGCAAATGACATGAGTGAATGAATGCACTTTGAAAAGATTTTCTAAGAGATTTGTTGGGAAAATGTGCATTAAGTCAAGATAAATCCTTCACATATTCTGACTGTGGCCATGAATATGTTCAGAATTTAGTTGATTTGATGCACATGATTTTGAGAACTTTGGAAATATGATGTGCATTTTAAGATAGCCTAGGAGTGTAGGCTCAATGTGACTAGTAGAAAGATGACGGATCTGGGTCTCGTCCATATTCCGACTAGGGCCATAAATATGAATCCCACCGAGTCCATCAACTCCCTAAGAGTTGGTGCACGTGCCATTCGTGAACATCCATAGTGCTTTTGAAATAAAATGCATGAATCATAGAAACAGGATATTGCATGAATTTAAACTATATGATATGCATCCTAGTCTAAGCAGAAAATTAACTCTCTTATTCCAAAATTTACATTATTACATCATTAAATAAATGAAATAAAAAGAAAATGCAGACTTCAACTTCTTCTTTGGAATGTCCCTGCCAAACTTGAAATAAGGTTAGCTCAAATATGTGGGTTTTTCCAAGATTTTCCAATAATATTCTGAAATTATTGGATTTAATTGGATATAAACCCTAATCTCATGCTTCCTTGATATTTGAAATGATGTAAATGCAGGAAATTCAGTAGAAAAGAGTTTGACATTCGGAATTGGGGTCAAAATGACCAAAATACCCCTAAAATTAAAGTTACACCTTTAAAATCAGGTTTTTTGAAGGAAAACTTGGTAAAATTGAGATTTTCGAAATTCAAATTGAATCAAATGATGATGAAATGCAGTAAGAGACATGATGACATGCTGCTAAACACATTAGGACTGTAAAATCAGAATTTGACATTTTGCAATTTATCTGAAATAACGAATTTCGCTTGTTTTTCACATGGATATGGTCCTGCGGGACCCTATTTTGGTATTGTGGCTAATTCGAACCTCAAATGGATTCCAAATTGCACCAAATTCGGTATGAAGCATCTAAACACTCTGATAAACAGCCTAGATTTCTAAAATTCACGAAATGATATGATTTAAATGCTAAAATTTAAAGAAAGTCCTAAAATGGTGGATTTTGCCTATGGATCCGAACCAAATGCAATGCTTAATATGATAATGCAAGATTTACATCATGAAAACTTATGATATTTTGCATACTGTTAAAGGACCCTAAATGGAACATTTTTGGTTTTTAGAGCCTCGGAATTTGAGCCATGGTGAGTTCGGCAACAGGGATTTAGTTCTGACAGAGGTAAAAATCACCCTAATCTGATGTAAAATGCCAAAAAAATATAAAACAGCCATGGAAATTTATGAAATTAATCAGAGCTACTCACGACACCTATATGAACAACTTTCAAGTATATGACTTTGGCATTTGATCAACATAAACACAGATAACAATGTAACTATTTCTACCTAAATCAATAGAACAGACGAATGTAGAAAAACAGGGGACTGACAAGAAAAATCCGAACCAGGTATCAACACTGTTCAAAAAATCACAGGCTTTCAGATGCAAACAGAGGACACCTCGGACATAACTTTCATTTTTTATATTTTTGGATTTGGAGCAACACACAAAGAGAAATCATAGCCCTAAGTCGATCCAAGATCTCAGAGGCCCAAATTAGGCTCTAACACGTGTCCCGAACTCTCGGATTTTTGTCAGACATTAACAAAATTTCGAAAAATCTGAGAAAATCATATTAAAAACTAAACACTCTCCCAAGTTCATAACATCTTTCGGATCAAAACTCAGATCTCCCATGAGGGATATCTCGATTTTACAAGTTGGCAAATGATTTTCAAAACGCATCCCGGGTAACAAAACCCGACTTGCCATTTTGAATGTTTACCATAGTAAACAAATTCAAATGCCTCCGAATTTTTGGCAAAATTTCAGGGACACCCAAGGGCGCATTCCGTGATTTTTGTGGGATTTTTAATAAAAAATAAATGTATAAAATGACATGTGGACTGACTGACAAAAACAGAGACCTACTGAAAATAAGCAGAATTGAAATAAATGCTAAATTAATCCTAATTAATTCATGAAATATGCTAAATGAATGAAATAAAATGCAAATTAAACCTAGCTAACTACATGGATGTTAAAAATCATCAAGGAAGCATAATGAAACATTTTTATATATGTTGTTTTATGAGAATAGCTCAATTCATCCCTTGGATGAGCTCTTTCTTCAAACGACTCCCGATTCGAATTATGGAATCAAATCAATGGGAAAAGAAGTGAACCTTGCTTCGTTACGCAGCGTAGAAGCTCTTGAAAGGGGCGGCTATCATGAACTTCCTTCGTCCTTCGCTTCGGGCTTTGAATGGTTCACCAAAATCGACCTCCGCTGGAATCGAATTGGCCACTGCACGAGCTTTACTCCACCTTCTCCAATGAGCCAAAGGGGGCACGATTTCCAAAGTTCAAAATCAGATTTTAGGGAGGCTAGGTCGGATTTTCAAGTTCACAAAATGGTCTCCAAAGATGCTCTCCTCTCCTGGGCGTGGAGCCTTGTTTTTATAAATTTTCTGAAGAAATTTGAAATTCAAACAGGCTCAATCTGAGCCCTCCATGTGGCGCCATCTCAGGGGGTGCCATCTGGGGGTTTGAAATTCGAATTTGGCTTTTGCAGGGAGCCCTCAGGTGGCGCCACCTCATGGTGGGCTACCTTTATTAAAAATAAAATAAAAATCAAAATGGAGCCAAGTGGAGTCCTGGAATGGCGCCACCTCAAAAGGTGTTCTGAGGTGTAAAGTTGGAACAGTAGGGGCATGCCATGTGGCGCCACCTCTTGGGGAGTTCAAATGTTTAAAATTTTGCTTTTTCTGTAGGGAAGGAGATCTGGACATGTGGTGGACAAGTGTCAGCTGCTGGAGGAGGTCCTTCAGATGGCGCCACCTCATGGGGGATTTGAATTTCAAGTGGAGGTTGGCTCTGGAAGAATGAAGGGTGGACATGTGGCGGACAAGTGTCAGTTGTCTGGAGAGGCCTTCTCAAATGGCGCCACCTCAGAGGAGAATTTGAATTTCAAATGGTGGTTGGTCCTGGAGGAATGGAGGATGGACATGTGGCGCCACCTCAGGGTGGCTCCTACAGTGCCATGTGGCAGGAGGGAGGAAAAGGAGGAAAGGGGACACGTGGCACCCTCATAGGCCATCTGGAAAAGTCAGAGCTCAGGATTTGCGCCACCTAGGAGGAGATTTGAATATTTGAATGGTTTGCTTTTTCTGAAGAAAGCCAGGAGTGACATGTGTCTCCTACTTTTCTGAAAAAAGTAGGGAGAAGACATGTGTCCTCTACTTTTTCTGAAGGAGTTAGAAGGAGACATGTGTCACCTGCTTTTTCTGAAAGAAGCAGAGAATGACACGTGGCAGAGGGGAGAGAAGGAGGGCCAAGCCATGTGGCACCATCTCAGACAACATGGAAAAGTTGAAGTTCAGGATCTGCGCCACCTATGAGGAGATTTGAACTTTTGAATTCTAATTTTTCTGGAGAAAGCAGGAAACGACACATGGCATTTGCTTTTTCTGAGGAAATGAGAGCTTGACATGTATCCTCTGCAGGAGACACACTCCAAATGGCGCCACCTCAGAGGAGACAAGCCTACCTTTTCTGTAGGAATTTAGGGGTGACACATGTCTCCTACTTTTCTGAGAAAAGTAGGGAGAGACATGTGTCAGGCTACTTTTCTAGAAGGAGGGAGAGGTTGACACGTGTTCTTTGCAGGAGACACACTTCAAGTGGCGCCACCTCAGAGGAGACAAGCTCCACTTTTTCTAGACAGGACAACATATGACCCTTGGCATCTCCTAGTACTCTTGGAATGACACATGGCGCAGGATGGATAGGGTGACACATGGCAGATAAATGGGATTACATGTGGCGGCTTCTTAAGGTAGCCCAACACTGACACTTGGCATGGAAATGGGAGGAGAGAGAAATGACAAGTGGCACCAATCCAGGGGACAAGGCTCCTATATTTTTGGGTTTTTCAAAATTCAAATTTTCAAAAGAAAAGCTTGTGTGACACCACCTCAGTGTGGGTCCCACATTGCTTCTTTATTGAAATAAGGATAAAACAACAACTTCTTTTTGGAATTTTCATAAAATCTGGACTAATGGGTAAAACAGGAATTTTTGGAAAGAGTTGGCCCCTGTAGGGCGATTTTGTAAAGAAATGATAGTTGAAATAGTTGACAAAAGGCAAAATCTGAGTTGAACTTTATTGAGAATTATCCAGATTGTTTTCCTGAGGAAATATTTTGAAATTCAGAGTCCTGGGGGTAAAATGGGAAGAATTGATAATTTTGAAGACCCAGGGTTTTGAAATCAATTTTGAAAATAGTTAAAATTCAAATCTGGATTGAAAATTTTGAAATCAAGAGTTCTGGACCTCGAAATGACATGCTGTGCAGTGCAGTGATATGAGATGCTCATGCAATGATATGCAATGTCATGTCTTATGCAATATAATCTTGAACCAAGACTTGGAGCTGTCTGTCTCCTGTCAGGAATAAAATTTTGAACATCTGAGCTAAAAATAGGGAAATTTTGAGAGTTTCAGATGAAATTTGGACTTTTGCAAGGTCCGGGCTCAGAAAATGACCATTTCGCCCTCCAACGATTTCAGAGGCTGGATGATGATGCTTGGTGGAACTGTCGAGGAGGTGAGTGAAAATTTGGGGTGTTTACAGTATGATGGAAGAAGATGAATACAAATAAAAATAAAATGCCCCAGCATCATGAAGAGGAATGTAAGAATTGATAGAAGATCATTATTTTATTGAAATGGCTCTTTTGAATAGTACAAAGGTTTTTAGAATGAACATTTCAGGTGTAAAACTTCTTCAGATGCAGAGCATTGATGGGATATGGCATTTCCACTCCATCTGCATTGATTAGACGATATGAATTGCGAGGAAGTGCTTCCTTAACCACATAAGGGCCTTCACAGTTGGGTGACCACTTGCCCCGTGGTCGATGCTTGAGATGAGCCGTCGATCTGAGTACCAAATCATTAACTCGAAATTTTCTCTCAATGACAGATTTGGCATAATGTCGAGCTATCCTCTGCCGATAAGCTTGAGCGTGCTCTGCTGCTTTGAGCCTCTTTTCATCCAGTAAATCTAGATGCATCAATCTCTGCTGTTGATACTGATCAAGTGGCAATTCTATAAGGGAGGCAAATTTGAGAGCGGGTTTTTGGATATGGAGAGGTAACACCACTTCAGTTCCGTAAACAAGTTCTGAAGGGGTGGCATTAGTCGGGGTCCGAATGGTGGTCCGATATGCCCAAAGTGCGTCATGAATTCGCTCATGCTAATCTCGACCTGTTTTCACAGTCCTTTCTAAAATACGGATCAGAATCTTATTGGTAGCCTCTGCTTGGCCGTTCCCTTGAGGATAGTAAGGAGCTGAGAAATGATGGGAAATTCTGAATTTAGAACAAAATATCTTCATCCTCTCATTTTTAAAATGGGTTCCATTGTCTGAAACAATGTCATGTGGTATGCCAAAGCGACAAAGAATGTTCTTGTGAATGAAAGAAACCACATGGCGGCCTTCTACCGTGCGTAGAGTAACAGCTTCAACCCATTTCGTGAAGTACTCCGTCGCAGCCAAAAAGTATTTGTGGCCGTTGGAAGCAGAAGGAGTAATCGGGCCGACGACGTCAAAAGCCCACATAGAAAATGGCCAAGGAGAAACAATTGATTGAAGATATGTGGCCGGAGCATGAATGTAAGGCGCGTGTAATTGGCACTTGACGCACTTCTTCACAAATTGATGACAGTCTTGTTGCATGGTATTCCAATAGTACCCTGCTCGAACGATCTGCTTGACAAGAGTCTGATAGCCGACATGGCCACCACAAACCCTTTCATGTGCCTCTTGGATAACTTCCATAGCTTCTTCTTTGTCTAAGCACCTTGAATACTCAGAATTGAACCCACGGCGGTAGAGAACATTGGCCAGAATAAAATAACGGGTAGACATACGTTGAATCACACGTTGTTCGCTTTTTGGCATCTCTGGTGGAAATTCACCAGACTCAATGAAATTTTTGATATTTTGATACCAAGGTTTCTCCTTCTGATCGACCTGGTTTACTTGCATAATTGAAGCGAAAGCAGGTTGCTCAAGTCTGCCAACTTCGAAAGAACGACATGATTCACTGCCTTTGAAGGATAAAATGGAGCCTAGACTGGCTAAACCATCAGCTATCTGATTATGCTCTCTTCTGATATGACTGAGCTGAAATTCTTCGAAGCTGTCCACAAGAGCTAAGACGATCTTCTGATATGGGATCAATTTGGAATCTCTCACTTGTCATTCAGTGTTAACTTGACTGACAACAAGTAGTGAATCGCCAAAGGCGTGCACTCTCTTGACATCAAAATTTTGCAAGATTTTGAGGCCTTGTATTAGAGCTTCATACTCGGCCATATTATGAGTGCATTGGAAACCAAGCTTAAGAGAATAAGGGATCATTTCTTTTTCTGGAGTGATTAGCAAGACTTCAATCCCAATGCCAGACATATTTTTAGAGTCATCGAAGAACATATTCCAAACTGGGGGTTGTTGGATATTACAGATGTGCTCATCAGGAAAATCATCTTCTGTTTTAGTTTCTTCCGTCAAAGGGAAATCTGCCAACTGATCTGCGATTGTTTGGCCTTTAATCGACTTTTGAGAAACATACTCTAAGTCGTATTGCATCAGAAGTACTTGCCACTTCGCAATCCGTCCAGTAAGAAATGGTTGTTCCAAAATGTATCTGAGAGGATTAAGCTTCGATAGGAATTTGATTTCAGAAGCCAATAGGTAATGTCTCAATTTCTGGCACATCCAGACCAGAGCTAGACAAGTTTTCTCCATCTGAGAATACTTCTTTTCATAATCAATGAAAGTTTTGCTCACGTAGTAGATGGCGTGCTCTATCAGACTGCCTTCTTCATACTGCGCGAGGAATCCACCACAAGCATTCTGATTGACTGAAATATATAGCAAGAGAGGCTTTCTCAGCTTAGGAGGCTTCAAAACTGGTGGATTAAGGAGATACTGCTTGATGCGCTCAAACGAGAGTTGGCATTCTGATCCCCATTCGAATTTAACTCCTTTTCTTAGAAAATGGTTAAAAGGCTCACATCTCATAGCCAAATTGGAGATGAACCTGCGAATAGACTGAATACGCCCTTGAAGGCTTCGCAGTTCCCTGAGATTAGTTGGAGGCGGCATATCAATAATGGCTTTTGCCTTGGCCGGATCCACCCCAATCCCTTTCTTGCTGATAATGAAGCCGAGTAATTTGCCAGACTCAACTCCAAAAACACATTTCTGAGGGTTAAGTCTTAACTTGTAGAGGATAAGTCTTTCAAAAACTTGACTAAGGGCATCGAGGTGATCCTCTTCTTCTTTAGACTTAACCAAAATGTCATCCACATATGCATCCATATTCTTGTGCATTTGATCATGGAAAATGACGGCCATTGCCCTTTGATAAGTTGCTCCGGCATTTTTGAGCCCAAATGACATCACAGTATAGCAGAAGGTTCCCCATGGTGTAGTAAATGAAGTCTTTGACTGATCACGAACGGCCAACTTGATCTGATTATAACCTGAGTATCCGTCCATGAAAGAAAACATGGCATGACCTGTTGTGCTATCGATCAACAGGTCAATATTAGGAAGTGGATAATCATCTTTTGGGGTAGCTTTATTGAGATCCCTGAAATCAATGCAAATCCGAACTTTTCCGTTCTTTTTAGGGACTGCTACGATATTTGCTAACCAATCTGGGTAATCAATGGCTCGGATAAAGCCTGCTTTCAATAAATCTTCAAGTCCTTCCTTGACTTGTTGCTCGATTCGAGGGTCTAACTTCCTCAATTTTTGCTTGATTGGTCTGGCTTCTGGCTTCAATTTGAGTCGATGCTCAACCAGTTTGATATCCAATCCTGGCATATCTTCGTAAGTCCAGGCAAATACTTCCTGATGCCTTTTGAGGAATTGAATGAGTCTAGCTTTTTCAACTTCGCTTAGACTCGACCCGATTTTGAGAACTTTCGGATCATCTTCTGACCCAATGTTGATATCCTCAGTTGGATCTTGAACCAAAGCTGATGGTTCATCCTGCTTCTGAATGTGAGCAAATTCTGGCAATTCCTGAATGGTGGAATCAAATTCGGCTGGCTCTTCAGTCTGTTCTGCTGCCTGACTGACTTCTGCTCTGTCTTTCATCTCAGTAAACCTTGCCAGTTTTAGATACTTGGGATTGATAACAAATCTTGTCATCGATTCAGGAGTTAATGGTCCTGTAAATGCCAAAAAGAGGTTGTTTTTAAGAGAAAGTATGAGCCAAATCAAATTTTTTGTATAAAGCAAGAGCAATGATATAGACAAAAGTATAAGAAAGAAATGATGGATACTCGAAGAGAGAATTTTGATCTTTCATTGATTGAAGTAAAGTATTTGCAAGATTTTAACAAAAGATGGGACTGTATTGTCCCTACAAGATAAAAGAGAAGAAAAAGAAAGCAGGAAAACTAAGGCATCATCTTCACTTGTTTCCCCTGACGAAAACTGTCCTTTTGCTGGAATCCTGGCCGGTGAACCCCAACCTTGAAATGTCTGAATGCTGAGTAGGAACGATTGGCTCCACCCTTTTGTTTTCTTTTGGCTACTCCGTTTTATTGAGGAGTACCTACGCAGATAAATTTATAGTTTACACACTTTTGTTTTTCAAATTCGTCAAACTGAGTATTCTTATACCCAGTTCCATTGTCAGATCTTAGGATCTTGATTTTTGTATCATATTGGTTTTCTACCATAGAAAAAAACTCTTTAAATTTACCAAGAACTTCATTTTTGGTCTTAAGTAAATAGATCCAGGTAGCCTTTGAAAAATCATCAATGAATGTTAGATAATATCTAAAACCAGAGTAAGGCGTCACAGGAGAAGGTCTCCATACATCAGTATAAATTAGATCAAATGGTTTTTCAGCAATATTATCTTATCTAGGAAAGGGAAGTCTAGTGATTCGAGCATATTTACAAACATCACATGAATGACAATCAAATTAAAAATCAGAAAACAAAATGTTCAATGACTGGCTTAATGGATGTCCTAGGCATTTATGCCACAGATATCCTTCATATTTTCCAGCAAGCATGGCCCTTTCATGTCTTCCAAGCATATAAAGACCGTCTGAAATTTTTCTTTCACCAATCACTTTCTTCGTCGCCTTGTCCTGAAATATCACATTATATGATGAGAAAGTGATATAAGCTCATTTGTAATTTTTGACACAGGTAATAAGTTAATCGATAGGCTTGGGACTACCATAACATCTAGTTCTTTTGCATGATCAAACGGCTGAAATCTACTAATACCTGTTACCTCAACTTTTGTTCCATCCTCAATGACAACATGCTTGCAACCGCAAATTAGTTTTAGCATGAATTTATCAATTATAGTCGAACACATATGTTCACTTGCTCCCAAATTAATGATCTAATTTTTATCATTGTGATGAGCAGAAATATTACCTGGATTTGAAGGAGAGGATGTCGAGGCCGTCATAGCTACTTGATCATTTTTCTGACAAACGATTTTAAGCAGCTCAGCAATATTCTTCAATTGAGTAGACAAATCTTCTGAGCTAACTTTATCATTCGGATTTGAAATGGTAGCCACATGACTAGATGGTGAGGCTTCATGGGGACGTCGAGCTGGAGCAGTTCCTGGTTTACTAGGAAGGTTCCAGCATCTAGCCCTGGTATGTCCAGTTTTTTTATAAAAGGTACAAGAAATCTTGTTTCTTGTTTTTTGGCCTGATGACTCATAGTTTTTTGTTGCACAAGCTACAACATCAGAAAAAAGAGCTCTATCGGATGCTTCGAGGAGAGACTTCTCCACATTCATTACTCGACGGTGAGTTTCCTCTTTCATTATGATAGATCATATATTGTTAACCGATGGTAATTCGATTGATAACAAGATCTAGCTTCCAACTTGATCAAATTCATTCCCAAGCCCAATGAGCAATTGGAATGCTTTTTCCTTTTCACAGAGTTTTTTAAAGGAAAACATATCTGTGCATGTAGATGTATATGACTCATATTCATCCCATAGACGCTTCATTTTTCTAAAAAATGTCAAAGAAACCTTGAGTATCCTTCTTAAGGTTATGAATATCGCAGAACAATTGATACATACGAGTTATATTGTTTTGCTCGCTATACATTTCTTCAGTAGTGGTCCATATTTCTTGAGCGGTATTTAAAAATAAGAAACCCTCAACAATTCAATTTTTCATTGAATTAAGAAGCCAAGACATAACAAGGTCATTGACAGACCTCCAATCAGGATATTTGGGGTCATTTATGCTTGGCCTAGTTATTTCTTCATTAATATATCCGAGTTTAGATCTACCGCTTAAGTATAGAGAAACCGATTTGGACCACGAAAGATAATTTGTACCATTTAATAATATCGATGTGATTTTTGTATTAGGTACCTGATCTTGAACGAGAATTCACTCTGTTGATGATGGAGATTGAGAGGTTGTTCTGACAAGCTGTTTTCCATGAAGAGGAATCACACACAGTTGCTAGAAACACTTAACAAGAATGAGAGAAAGATGCATCAGCCAGAGATTAACTAGGCTTTGATACCATGTAGCGATTTGCGAGATATCGACATGTAGCAATTTATGAGAGATACCACTGTAGCGATTTATGAGAGATCGCGATGTAGCGATTTATGAGATGACTCACACCACCATGTAGCGATATGTAGATAGAAAGTGATTTGAAGGTATCACTGTGTAATGATTTACACATTATACCAGATGGATCATGAACACGATTTGCCACAAGAAGGAATTAGCGTGGTTCGGTCATATTAGACCTACATCCATGGCAAACACTCTCGCTCTCTCTTTTTTTATATTTGAATCATCAGGGATACAATATTTATAATACACAGCATATAACTAACTTGGAAAAAAATCATAGCGGTACGATATACAGTTTCCATAACCAACTTGATACGCAGAGATATTTCCTGTAACCGTCGAGATTAGATCCCGTAAATCAAGGAGAGAGAGCTGAGAGAGAGAGAGTTACACTGTCGACAGGTTCATACTGAAATGAGCCACATAAAAATAGTTTGTCTTGTGGTTTCAAGTGCATGTATTCTATTTCTCATGCTCCTTTCAGTTTTAGAGTAGGAGTGGAGAGAGAGAGGGAGAGAGAGAGTAGGAAACATCACCTTCAAACCAATTGCAGTTTATCATTCATTGCCCTCTCATTACATGAGAGAGAGAAAAGGCAACCTCACCTCCAAACCAATTCTAATTTATCATTCATTTTCCTCTCATTACAAACATTCAACTTCATTTTTATCCCTAACCCTATCATTGCCCATGGAGTTGAGCATATTGGCTAAAAAGACCTAGTGACCCACTAATAAGAATTTAGTGATCGCTTAAGGGATACCTTATGTGACAACAACCTATTACATGACAACATTCTTTGAGCCCCACAATAGAAAGCAGGCCCCACTCAAAATGTTGTCTTGTGATTGGCAGGTGTTACACAAGGGATCACTTATCTCTGGTAGGGTGTTGTGTGTTCTCCCCCGAAGATGCATTGTTTGCTACAGTGCGTGTTTGAAGGTCCGATTGAGCGCCATATATATAAACACGTGGGGCTCGTATTCCAGTGTGTGTCGGTATCACTTAGCATCAAAATCGGGTGCGGTTGCAAAGACTTAAGTACCCTTTCCTACTATTCTCGCCATGAAATGATGGTTCGACAAAATGACAAAAATGTCCTCTATTCAAAAAAGGGAAACGACTGTTTGAGAAAAGGACAAAAATGTCCTCCATTCAAAAACTCGAGGATGATGTTAACTCTTTAAAGTCCAAACGTTCTGTTTTCGCCCTAAGCAGTAAACTTTGGCACCATATGCTGTAACAGGAGCTCCCTTTGACGACGCAAACTTTGTCGTCGTCTACTGCCATTGGAGGAGCAGCCTTTGCCGTTGTCTTGAGTCCAGGTTCTTGCCCTAGTTTTTAGCTTGTGTTACAACACATTGCCGCCTTCTCATTCCTGCCTTGTGTTACAAAATATTCCTGGGTTCACAATCGAATGGTTTGATCATTGGTGGGCGTCATAGGGGCATTTGTCGACCATCTCTTTTTACAGTCTTTTCTTCTTTTTCCTTGTCATTAGGCAGTATGGAAAAAAGCAATGACGCACAAACATTCCAACAAGTGCCATTAAGGCATCGTGAGTACCTTTCTATCTCATCATGTTATTATTGAAGAACGTATGTCATCGTGAGTGCCATGAAAGCGTTGTTTTGTTATTACAGGTGGATCATGTCCTTTCGATCATTGGAAACTTAATGATATTTATAAGACGCCAGGACCTGTTGACAAGAATGCTTGTTTACAGGTGTGAGGAAGGGCCTCTACCCCATCTGGTATCCTCCATTCACTCAGTATATGCAATGTATCACAAATCAGGATTTTAGTAACATACTACCAATTTGTGAGATATTGTTTTGTTTGTTAATATCGATTTGTAAGCTATTATGCTAAATTTTTGTATCGATTTGTAATGTATTTTGCGATATGTATATCGATTTGTAAGATATTATGTGTTTTGTAATGTCAATTTGTAAGCTATTATGCTGAATTTCCGTATCAATTTATAATATATTATGCGATATGTATATCGATTTATGATATATTATATATTTTCTAGTATCAATTTGTAAGATATTTATAGAAAGAATTTTAAAACACGTGCGGAAATACATTGTTGTGTGCTTGCAGTGGCGATTTTTGTATTCAAATCGCTGCTCCTTTTGCGATCTATATTGAAATTGCTTCATAGTGTCGTAGATATAATTAAATCGTTGTCACGTGAATCGCTATCGTCAACACACATATAAGACAAATCATTTCTTTTATTGGCATGGTAAATAACAACTCGATATATAGTATAAGCAAATAACAAATCATTGTTGCTTTTATATTGTGATTCATTCAATCGTTTTTTTGACTTGCTTAACCTTATCAGTATCTGTTGTTATATGGATCTTGAATAAAACGTAGTAAACGTATGCGCTGGCTAACGCAAATTGATATCTTGCTTATAACAGTAGTGAGCTTATCATCTGGTTGTAATGAAGATGATCTATCCCAATCATTTAAAAGTTATGGAGAAGCGAACATCTATACTAATGACGCACCTGAAGAAGTGAACATGTGCACTAATGATGCACATGATAAGAAGGGTGCAGGCAGTGGATTCACACTTGACTTGAATGTTCCAACAGAAAAAATACAATTCAATAATAAGGTAGACCATCGTGACAGTATACTTGATAAATGTGCAGGTACTAGGAATGTACTTGATAGTACACCTAACTTTGTTCCCGTAGAAGGAATGCAGTTTAATAATGAGGATGCTGCATATAAATTTTACAATGATTATGCCTTAAAATTTGGCTTCAGTGTTAGAAGGTATTCTTGGTCAAAAAATGCACAGGGTATCATGGTGAGAAAGACATATGTTTGTTGTAAAGAAGGTTGGAAGAAGTCAAGTGGAAATTCAACAAGGTGCAAGCCAGAATCAAGATGTGGATGTCCAACGAGAATGGTGTTAAGAAGAGTTCTGAATGAGAAATATGTAGTTCATACTTTAATCAGTGATCATAACCATGATTTATCTGCTTCATTTATGACTCCTATGTTAAGGTCACATCGTAAAGTAACTAAAGCGTATGTTGTAATTGCTGAAATAGTTGATAGCGTCGGCATTGCACCAAGGAAGACATATAATTTATGTGTGCACATAGATGATGGTCGCGAGAATATGGCATTCACACCTATGGATCTAAGAAACCACTTGAGAAGGAAGAGGACATATAACATGAAGAATGGAGAAATATGTTCTTTGGTTGATTACTTACAGAAAAAATCAAGAATTGACCCTGGTTTCTTTAGTGCAATGCAACTGGACGAAGATGGATACAATGTGAATATGTTTTGGGCAGATTCAAAGTCAAGAGTAGATTATGAATGCTTCAATGATGTACTTATTTTTTATACAACAATGAAGATTAATACCGAACAGTGGCCATTTGTGCAGTTTGTCGGAGTGAACCATCACTCACAGAATTGTATATTAGGCGGCGCTTTTTTGTATGACCAAACCAAGAAAAGCTTTGAGTGGTTATTCAGAGTATTTATACAGGCAATGAATGAGAAGCAACCTAAAATTGTACTTACAGATGGTGATCACGCAATTATGGCGGTAGTGATTCATGTGTGGCCAGATGCATATCATCGCCTATGTTTGTGACATATCTTTCAAAATGCAGCAAAGAACACAGGATGCATATTTAATCAAAAGACAGGGTTTGACAAAAAGTTTATAAGGTGTGTACTTGAGAGCGTAGATGAGGTCATCTTTATGTCTGATTGGGAGGAAATGATTCAGATATACGACCTTGAAGACTGTTTGTGGTTACAAAAATTATATGCAGAAAAAGAGAAGTGGGCATTGGCATATGGAAGACAATACTTTTGTGCAGGTATGATAAGCACACAAAGAGTTGAATTTATGCATGCCACACTGAAGAAAACCATGTATTCATGTTTAACAATGTTTCGCTTTATGGAAGAATTATTTGTAGACGGTCTTAGACAGAATAAGCTTTAATAAGATATGAAATGCTTCAATACACGCCCTATAACTTTGGACATGAAAATATTGATGCAACCTGCAGATCTGTATACACTAATGGTATTTGAATGGATTAAGGAGGTTATATAGGTCATGAATACATATTGTATGCACAACCAAGAATATGCACAAATACCATATTGTATGGGAGGGCGAAGAGCATCAGAAAAGATAAGAAGCACATGTCACGTACAATGTTGACAATGGAACAGTTGAATGTACATGCAAAAAGTATGAATTCAAAGGTATTTTATGTCATCATACATTAAAAGCACTTAATCAAGAGAAGATACAAGAAATACCTGAGTCATATTTAATGTGAAGATGAAGGAGACAAGCAAAGATTGAATTGTTGGATACATATAATGTCAGTCAATCTGGTGTTGATGAGAAGTGTCACATAGCCTCCCGTTACCAACAATTGTGTAGGTCATTTATGCATGTTGCAGATTTGGCATCAAAAAGTGAAGAAGCCTGTGTATGCATGAGAAAAGCATCAAGGGAGTTACTTGAAAATGTGCAGTTAATTCACCATCAGTTTGTTGTTCAGTGACATTTGTGTGCTACACTGATTAAAATAGATTTATACACTTATAGAAAGTCACCTTAAAGAAAACAACTTGTTTCCACTTTATACAACTCTAATCACTTTTACGATTTTCAATTACGAAGGGCAAACATAACAATGATTTGCTTTTACTATATAACAGTCCAACTTATTGCCGTGTTTAGTAACATTGAAATTTTATTTATTTCAACCTAGAGATATTTACATAATTTGTATGCATAGTCTTACAAAAAATTTTATACAAAATTTGGTTGTACAATCTATAAAATTTGTTAGAAGTCGATGTACATCATATTACTCCTGGGGGGGGTCGCGTCGTTAGTTGCCTTCTAGGTATTCTTGCTGACTAAGTTTTTTTCTCTTTCGCAATTAGAAACTCAGTCAATTTTCTGCATAGTTTTATGCAGAATCCGGGCATATCATCCTGGAACAAAAATCTAATATGACAACAATATATACATTGAGTTTTCAATAATGGAGGGTAATAAAGAGCATACAACGTCGAAATTAGGTTCTCGTCCATTGTATATTGCTTCAATATACTTTATTACAAATACGACACAATCGACACCATTATTTTATAAAGGAGTATCGTGTGCTGAGCAAAAGAATCACTCTCCAATGTCGACACCAAAAATATATTTGATGAATCCCACCTGTGGTTAATGCAGAATAAACTAAATTCTTGGCCACCGTATATGATACGATACCCTTATTGATGGAAACTTATGGAATGCAAAATGTCACGATGTACACCACTGTGTAAGTCCAATGAATTGTATTACCATAGTTATTTTTCATGTAAATCCATCACGTATAAAATCCAATGCTTATCAGTTTGCCAGAGTGTAGGAATCAATATCTACAAATCGATAGTACAAATCATGTTAGGACTGTTATGCATAAACCTTGCACAAGAGGTTTCTTCACTTACCTTTTTATTTGACCAAAAGTCTCCACAATGATCATCATTACCCTAGTATAGTAGTATATCTTGAAATCTAATGAAGTATGGCAATCGACGGACGATACTCTGTTGAACGAAAAAGTGATAATAGTAATGTTAAAACACGAAGCAACAAGAGTAAATCAAAAAACAAAATAAACATAAAAGAGAACCGATATACCATGAAATAAGGGCTGACGATACGTCTAGTATTGGTTGTTGCGTTGCTTTGAATATACTTGACGAAATCGGATATAGTCTGTTTGTAACAAATATGAACTTGTTAACATACATACCCATGGCATACGTAAATATATAACTGATAGTGGTTTATACGTACAAATTCACTGATAGTGTTCCCTTCTGTAAATTCGTTTTGCATTCGTTTGATGTTATCTTAGAGCTTTTTGCTGAGTTTTTGAGCACCACCTTTTATGGATGTTCCACTGACATTAGCAGAATATTCAAGATACGATATTGAAATTCTGTTATACAGTACACAACACAAATCGCATATATGCCAGAAAAGAGATAGATTTTGAAGAAAATCGACATGATGTTTAGACAATATACTCCTGATTCGCCATAATTGGTCGTGTAGATGTCGTCCTCTTCTTCCTCGATATTGATACCCTCTTTGCGACGAAGAAGGTTATATGTTTGATTCACAAACATGTTGTTTCTAAAGGAACCGTCGGTTTGTCTATTCCTTGTTGACGAAATAAAGCGAAGCCACACCATCCAGAACTTGTGTGATGTGTCATTCATATACAAAGGGAACGTTGTTTCACAGACCACCAATTTTAAAAAAAAAATGTCAGTTTTCAAAAAGCGCAACCAAATAAATTGCATTGCGTATTAATTAAATTAAAAAATGTCATTTCATCTACCTTTTTATAAAACTAATCAACGCGATAGGATGTATCAGTCAAATCACGATAGCATGTCTCGTGTGGATTTATTTTTGAACCTTTTTTTCATCCTTTATATGTCATTTTGTAAATCGCGATAGGAAAATTGTTAACTTAGACAAAGCTCATGAAAACAAATCTCGATAGGATAAATCATTGCAGCGAAATCGATTTGCAACTATGACTTAAATCGGTATCGAGTTGTAAACTGTGATAGGATATATCATTCACATTGACAACGCTCATCACCCTAAACCCAAATCCCTAAACCAAAAACCCATAAACCTAAAGCACAAAGCCCGTCAATCACGATATTATATATTGATATCGTTCATAAAGACAAACAAAGATATATTTTTGTCATGGTAGCTTCTTAAATCCTAAAACCCTAAACACTAAACCCTACACCCTAAACCCTAAAACCTACACCCTAACCCTAAACCATAAACCATAAATCATAAACCATAAACCATACTACCTAAACCCAAAACCCTAAACCATAAACCCTACTACCCAAACCCTAAACCCTACTACCTAAACTCTAAACCATAAACCCCACTACCCAAACCCTAAACCCTACTACCTAAACCCTAAATCTTAAAACCTAAACCCTAAACCCTAAACCCTAAACCACTTATGAATGTTTGTGCATGAGTACAAAATGATATAAAAGTGCACGGTCAATGTTTGTGCAAATCATTTCAGTCGTTTATGAATGTTTGTGCAAATCTTTTCAGACTTATATAAGTGCTTGTTCGATTTAAATTTATGAAGGCCGATCATTACAACAATTTATTCAGTGACATTTGTGTGCTACACTTATATAATGTCATGTTACAGAAAACAACTTGTTTCTACTGTACACAATGCTAATCACTTATAGGATTTTCAAAAACCGAAGGGCAAACATTACAAGGCTTTGTTCACTGTACACAACGGTAATTGCGCTACGATTTTCATTTACGCAGGGTTAGCATTACAACAATTTGTTAATAGTACACAATGCTATTCACTTTTACGATTTTCATTAATGAATGGCGAACATTACACCGATTTGTTCACCGTACACATCGCTAATCCCTTTTGCGATTTTCATTTACAAAGGAAGAACATTACAATAATTTGTTCACATAGATGTCATTTTGCAAATAGTATTTGTCTATGTCGGAGCCAACCTACACATGGTATACTGAGGCCTAATGCCTTCTTCTTTTAGAAACCACATTAATGGCTCTTCTAGTATTCTCTTCCTTTATCAGGCTTGACTACTTTTATAACTTTACTAGTTTGTTTCTATAGTTTTCTATTGAAGTCCTTAATAACCTGAAAGACTTTAGATTTCTCAAATTATAAGTAGAGATACATGTACAGACAATAGTAGTCTATAGAGTTGACAAATAAGCGTCCAACTTATTTGCGTGTTTAGTAAAATTGAAATTTTATTTCAACCTAGAGAGATTTACATAATTTGTATACAGTCTTACAAAATTTGTATACAAAATTTGGTATACACAGTCAACAAAATCTGTTAGAAATCTTTGTACATCATATTAATCCTGGGTAGGGTCGCATCGTTTGTTGCCTTGTAAGTATTCTTGCCGGCTGATTTTTTTTTCTCTTCCGCAATTAGAAACTCCATCAATTTTTGGCATAGTTCTGTGCGGAATCCAGGTATATCATCCTGCAATGAAAATGTAATGTGACACCAATATATAAATTGAGTCCCCAATAATAGAGGATAATAAAGAGCATACAATGTTGAAATTAAGTTCTCGTCTATTGTATAATGTTTCAATATACTTTATTACAAATACGCCATAATCGATGCCATTATTTTATAAAGGAGTTTGGTCTGCACAAAGCAAGCTCCACTCACCAATGTTGACACCCAAAACATTTTCTAGGAATCCCTCAAATGGTTAATGCAAAATAAAGTAAAATTTGGGCCACCATAAAAGATACGATACACTTATAGACACAAACTTACCAAATGCATAATATCACGTTGTATACCAGTATGAAAGTTCAATGAGTTGTAGCACAATAGTTGTTTTTCCAGTAAATCCATCACGTATAAGACCCAATGCTCAGTAGTTTGCCAGAGTGTAGGAATCAATATCTACAAATCGATACAATATCTTACAAATCGATAGTACAAATCATGTTAGGAATGTCAGGCCTAAACCTTGGACAAGACGTTTCTTCACTTACCTTTTCACTTGACCAAAAGTTTCTGCAGTGATCATCGTTACCCCAGCATGGTAGTGCATCCTGTAATCCAATGGTGTATGGCTTTCGGCGTACGTAAGTCTGTTGAACGAAACAGTGATAATAGTAAGGTTAAAAAATGAAGCAACAAGACTAAATCAAAAATAAATAAATAAATAAGAGAACCGATATACCATGAAATAAGGGGTGACGATGCATCTAGTATTGCTTGTTGTGTTGCTTTTAATATGCACGATGAAATCAGATATAGTCTGTTTGCAACAAATATGAACTTGTTAACATACATACCCATGGCATACGTAAATATATAACTGATAGTGGTTTCATACGTACAAAATTACTGATAGTGTTTTCTTCTGCAAATTCATCTTGCAGTCGATCGATGTTCTCTTGAAGCTCTTTACAGAGTTTTTGCCCACGTTTTTTTGTGGATATTCCACTGACTTGAGTAGAGTATTCAGTAAACAACATTGAAATTGCTTTCTACAGTACATAATACAAATCGAATATACGCCATAAAAGAGGCAAATATTGAAGAAACTAGTCACACTGTTTAGACAATATATATTGAATCGCCATCATTGGTCTTGTAGCTGTGGTCGTCTCCTTTGTCGCCATCGTTGGTCATGTAGTTGTGGTCATCTCCTTCATCGCCATTGTTGGTGGTGTAGCAGTCGTCGTCTCCTTTCTCGATATCGCTGGTCATGTAGCTGTCGGTGTCTCTTTCTTCGACATTGATACCCCCTTTGCGACGAAGCAGGTTATATGTTCATTTCAAGAACACATTGTTTCTAAAGAAAATGTTGGTTCGTCTATTCTTTAATCACGAAGCAAAGCGAAATGATACCCTCCTAAACTTGTGTGATGTGTCATTCATATATAAAGGAAACATCGCTTCACCTACCACCCATTTTAAAAAACCGTGCACAAATTAAATGAAAAAACATTGTTTCATCTGTCTTTTATAAAACTAGTCAATGCGATATGACATATCGAGCAAATCACGATAGCACTTATGAAGTTACCTCGATTTTACTTTATCTACTCTGAACATCATCTTGATTTGTTTGTTGTTTTTCTTTTTCATCATTTATGAATCAATCAATATGTAAATCGCGATAGACTATGTCGTTCACATTAACAAAGCTCATAACAACAAATCACAATAGGATAAATAATGTTAAATTATAAAACTTAAAGTATTTTGGTTATAAGTCGATTTGTATTTATTAAGTTACCTAGATTTGTAGTTTACCAATAAACATCATGTTGATTTGTATTTATCAAGTTGCCTTGATTTTTACTTTATCTAGTCTGAACAACATCTCGATTTGTGTGATGAATTTAGGTGGGGGATTGACCCAAACCTGTTGTTCAGGTCTAAAACCCTAATCTATTTAACCTTTCTTCCTCTTTCTTTTCTGTGGCAGAACAACTTCTTTTTCTTTTTTCTCCTCCGCCTTCGTTTTCTTCTTTTCCTTCTTCTTCTTCCTTGTATTTTTTTTCTTCTTTGTTCTTTTGTGTTCCTTCTACCTATGCTTGATGAATGGGGTTTGATGCTGATACCATAGTTGTTTCATGCCGTGAGAAAATATCTGTATAATCTTTGATGATGATTATAGTGGTTATCTTCTATAGATACATCAATATATTCATGACACATGCGACTGTGGCGAATTTATCGTGAAGTATATTGAAGCTTACTCATAATATAACAACCATAATCATCCTCAATCTTTGCCGTCATACCAGAGCAAGCACATATATTCTGCATGATAGACAGGGGAACGCTAATGACCATCTATTTGATCTATTCCTACTGTCGGACCTCAATCGTTCGCAAACCATACTTTGTAGTTGAAAAAATATCTACCTAATCTTGACAAATATGCTAGTCGTGTGGGTTGCATCTTCTCTGCCTATTGGGATCCATACCTTAATCTGTTGCCAATATACTTCATACAAAAAAACTTGCAAATAGATAAGGACCTCCATTGGTAGATAGATTTGCCCTCTATCATTCTCAGTGACTAGCGAAGGCCACTCAGTAAACTAAAGGTGTTGATGTTGATGCTAATGTTGATGATGTCTGTTTCGAAGCACATCACTATTTGGACAAGGGGTTGATGCTAATGATGATGGTCATGTATTATATCTAAGCCAAACCATTGGTCATGATGTATTCTAACTAAATACTCATGTAAATGAATGTGGTTGTAATGTATCATCGAAGTTAACTCGATTTATATTTATCAAGTTACCTAGATTTGGACTTCACCAATAAACATTGTGTCGATTTGTTTTTTCTTTCTACTTTTCAATTTTTATCAGTCATTGTGTAAATCGCGATAAGATAAATCGTTGTACATCTATTGTATCTGAATCATTATACCAGATAATGTCCCAGAGCGATATACATAATGACGTCTGTATCGGTGAAGTTAACTTGATCTGTTCTTTACTAGGTCTAAACATCATGTCAATTTGTTTATTTTTTATTTTTCACTATTTTTAAATGTCATTATGTAAATCGCGATGGAACGTATCGTTCTCTAGGACAAAGCTCATGAAGGAAAATCACATTAGAATATTCAAACAAATTTGGTTCGATTATTTGATGGGTTTAGGTCGAATGGTTTTACAGATCGTGATAGAACACCTTCTATAAAAAATAAATCGTGATCTCTTATATACAACTGGTTGCAAGCCAATCGTGATCTATTATAAAAAAACAAATGCGATCACTTTTATTTATGAAGGTCGAACATTACAACGATCTGTTCAGTGGTACTTATGTGTTACACTTATTAAAAAAAGAAATAAATAATTAAAGGATGTCACATTACAAAAAATAATTATAGAGTTATAACAAAGAATTATAAAATTACAATAAATAATTATTCAGATAAAAAGAATCGTTGTCATTTATTCAGTGGCACTTGACGACTCAGATGGACTATGATGACATACAAATCATCTCTTTCTTTTTCTTAGTGGATTCTCTATTCTCGGTGGCCTCTTGGTTCCCTCGATCTTATTATAAACATTGGTCATCATCTCTACCAGCGATCGTATTTGTCTCCCTAAATTCCTCACCTCCTTTCGTAAGTCCTTATTCTCCCTCTTCAACATCTCGAACCTTGTGCTGGAGACTTTCTTCTTTTTTGTGAGTTGTATTTGTTCCTCATCATGTACTGTTACTGAGGTAGTCATTGTTGTAGCCGGAGAGAGACGATAGAAGTATTTTCTAAACTGAGATGCGATATGATGAGAAACAGAAGGTAGACATGGGTTCTCAATATTCTCAATCTCCAGATTTCGATGCATGGGTTCCCAATATTTTTGAAAATAGTTGGGATCATATTGTTGTTCTTTATAATCATACGCTATGGCATGAACACCTCCTTTGTTTCAGCTATCCAATTGTTCCCTATAGCGTTTGTGCCAATTCACGTTCCTGACCCACCACTATTCATCTTCCTTACTTTCACATGCTTCTTTGGGATAGACTGTCCCAAGCCAAATTGTAGGAGAACTCAACTACCATGTTGTAACTCAGCTTCATAATTGCTAAACAACCAAATATTGCGGTCAGACAGTCTCGCACCCTCAGCAACAAGCTCTTGGTCCTCGTCCTCTCTATCTTCATACAGTCTCCACACAACTTGTACATTGGAGATTATGGTTTAGGTATAGACAATTATTCATGCAAATGAATGTTAAATATTAAAATTATTTATAAAAATGATTGCTAAATATATTACAATGACTGTTTCTAAGAATGCTAACGATTACAACGACTTACACTAACGAAAGTTAAATGCTCAAGGGATAACGATTTGTATTAAGGAATACAAAATTCTATAATGATCATTACTTAATGCAAACGATTACAACGATTTACAGTACTAAAAGATAAATGCTAAAGCGATAACGATTTGTACTAATGAAAACAAAATCTGGCAGTGATGATTACTTAAGAATGCTAAACATTTCAACAATTTATACTAATAAATGATAAATGCTGACATGATTGCAAACTATTTTAAGCCATTTACCTCATTTAATTACAGACCATCTAAAATGAACTTAGCATTATCCTCCTTGACATTTATTCTAGTCCACCTACCGATCTTTGAAAAACCATAAATCATAGGGCCACACTAAGCACGTAACGCGATAATATACTCTCACGCCCAGGTCTACAAAAATAATATATTAGTAACACTGCAACCTTCAACAAGCTTATTTTATAAGTACTAAATATGTAACAAACAAATACTTGAACAAATGGCCAAAACCCCCCGACGGTTTTCGTATCCTTACTCGCATGGCAAAGTTGATTGTACAAGTGTGCGAGCATAGCAGCACCCCATGCATAGTTGTCGACTTTATCTAAGTCTTCTAAAAATTGCGGTCGCAAGTAACTTATTCTCGAACCAGAACAATCAAAAAATAAATTAAGACCAAAAAAATAAAAAAGGAAGTCGCACAACTCTTGGTCAGCTCTTTCAGATGCACATATAGCGGATCGGCCTTCCCATTTATTACAGAAAGAAGAAACTTTCATCGATGTGGAATTGCTTCCACCAGAAATACATTGACTCTAGTCATCCATCGACATTCCTAGAAGGGTCGTGCACTTTTTTCTTGCATTATAGTTTGAATCTTGTAATAGGACAACACTTTCATGGCACTTAAGACCAGTAATTCACACCAAATCTTCTAGGGTCATGGTGATCTCAAAAGAATTAAACTGGAATGTGTTCGTCTGATGGTTCCACTTAATTACCAGGTGGGTCATGGTGTTCCAACACGTTTCAAAATAATGTTGGTCCAAAAGGCTGCCGAAGTTCATATTTTATAAACGATCATTCTGATATTCACTCAATTGTCCATACCACAACAGAACTACAGGCCACTGACACCTCCCTTCGAGCTTTTCACCTGGTGCTCTACTTCTCTTCAGACATTTCTGTAACATAAAATAGCATATTATTCGTATCAATTATAAATTAGTCCTATTTGTACTTCTAAACCTCGTTGTACACAGTAACCACTATAAATAATAATCGTTGCACACACGCTATCACAATAATCGTTATACATAGTAATCGCTATCACAGTAATCGCTATACATAGTAATACCTATCATAGTAAATCGTTCACAGTAATCGCTATACATTAATTGCTATCGCAATAATCGCTATACATTAATCGCTATCACAATAGTACCTTTTACAGTAAATCATGACAGACAAGATCAATTTACGTACCTTGGTCACACTTTTCTCTTCTTTATCCCCTCCCTCCGTCCTCTGCATTTCTTGTTGCTCTGCCGCCTTCCATTGCTTTTCTACTTCTTTATTCCTTCGCCTCCCAACTCTGCTTTTCAATTTCTTACTTTTTTTTCCTTTTATTTTCTTCCTCCTTCTGCTTTTTCCTTTCCCTTTCCATCTCTTCCTCCTGCTTTTTTCTTTCTCTTCTTCCTCCTGCTTTTTCCTTCTCTTCCTCCTCCTGCTTCTTCTTTCTCTTTCCTTATTTTCCTCATCCTCCTTCTTCTTCCTTTGCCTTTCCTTTTCTTCCTCGTTCTTCTTTTCTTCATCGTTCTTCTTCTCTTTCCTTTGCCTTTCCTTCTCTTCCTCATCCTGATGCTTCTTCCTTTGCTTTTCCTCTTCTATCTTCATCATTTGCCTTTCATTCTCTTCCTTCTCCTTCTTCAATTATTTTTCACTCTCCTCCTCCTTAATCTTTTTTTGACTTTCCCTCTCCTCCACCTCCTTCTTCATTTGCCTTATCCTCCTTTGCTTTTCAAAATATTCTTGCTTCATCATTTGCCTTTCCTTCTCTTCCTCCTCCTCTTCTTCTTCAATCGCCTTTCCCTCTCCTCCTCCTCCTCCTCCTTTTGCTTTTCATTCTTTTCCTCCTTCTTTCTTTGTCTGTCCATCTCCTCCGCCTTCTTCCTTTGCCTTTGCCTTTGCCTTTGCCTTTGCCTTTGCTTTTCCTTCTCTGCATCATCCTTCTTCTTCTTCATCATCTTTAGTTCTTCCTCATTCTTCCTTTGATCTTCAGCCTCAATATCTGATGGATAATCCTCCACATAATACAATTCCAACACTTTGTTTCTATCTTTATTATTCTTAATCTTTATTATATTTTGGTACCTTTCATAACGCTCATATAGATGAGACTGGCGAAATACTTCTCTAATATTCATCCCATAGAATGCCGGGGGATTTCTTGTTTGACGAGCTTTAGACATTGCTAACCTGCACAACACATAAATTTAACTGCATTAATATATGTTACAATCGCCTCCCCAAGTATATAATAATACAAATTATCTCATTCGTTAAACAATCACCAACATTACAAATCATCGTAATATTTGGCTTCATAAGTAAACATCATTGTAAGATTTAACAAACTTAAGTACAAATCGAGGTAACTTCATAAATACACATCGCTAGTGATTTAGATGTATAAATCATTGCTGCTTCAAACTTATAAATCGTTGTATAAATCACAACCTTTATAAGTACATATCGTTGTAACGTTTGGATTCATATATATACATTGTTGTACGATTTATCAAACTTAAGTACAAATCGTGGTATCAAACTTTAACATGAATAGTAAAACCAGTTGTAAGATTTAACATTCAGATTTACAAATCGATTTGTTTGCATAACGAAACCTTGGTAATCCGACAGTGGAGGAGAAACACCCAGAAGGTAGACGTAGCCGATGGTGGCAACGATGCTTCCACTACGCAAATGACGACAAAGGAATCTCCGACGACAGCAGACGACAAAAAAGAGTGCTCTAGCGACAGTAGACGACGACAAAGGGTGCTCCGACGACAACCGACGATGACAAAGGGTGCTTCAGCGCAGACGATGACAAAGGATGCACCAGAGGCAACAGACGATGACAAAGGAGAGTCTGGTGGCAGCAGACGACGGCAAAGGGTGTGTCGTCAAAGGGAGCTCCTGTTACAACAGATTGTGCAAAAGTTTACTGCTTAGGGCGAAAATAGAACGTTTGGACTTTAAAGAGTTAACATTATTCTCGAACCGGCGTTTCATTTTTCTAGATGGAGGATCTCGAACCGTCGTTTTCTTTTTTTTGAATGGAGGACATTTTTGTCATCTTTTCGAACCATCGTTTCATGGCAAGAATGGTGGGAAAGGGTACTTAAGTCTTTGCAACCGCACCAGATTCTGATGCTAAGTGATGCGGACACACACAAGAATACGAGCCCCACGTGCTTATATACATGGCACTCAATCAGACCCCTGAACACCCATTGTAGCTAACAGCCGTCTTGGGGGGGGGGGACATATAACCTGCTTTGCTTATCCCTGGATCGCAACATAATTGGCTCACCTGTATGCATTACCTGAATTATCCGTCTTAGGCTCATATTAATCTTCTTTGGATTTCTACCATTGGGCTCCACTTGTGTGGCAGGAGTGAAAGTGTACTAGGATCGAGGCAACAAGCACTAGAGGGGGGGTGAATAGTGCTTTTAAAAATTGTCTGCGGAATATTGAAGGATTTTGCAATTTGAAAAGCAAACACACAAAGAACACAAGATTTTATCCTGGTTCGGTCTATCCCGACCTACATCCAGTCCCCAAGCAAAACTCGCTTGAGATTTCCACTATCAACCTTGTTAACTACAAGATCACACAGACCAAAACCGGTCCCACTTTCAGTAACAACCCTACTGAAAGCAAACAACTCCTTTAAACCAAGGAGTCCTTCTTTTTACAGAAAATAAGTAACAACTTACAATGCAACCTATGAGCCTTTCTTTTGAATGCAAATAAGATGCAATTGGCTTTTGAGGTTGTTGAAATACTCTACTCATGAATTCACTATCTCTCAAAGGGATTTGAGTGAAAAACTGAAGTGAAAATATCAAGTGAGTGAGAAAACAAATACTTGAATGAATAAGAGTGAAAAGCAAGAAGTAAATGATTCAAATCGATTGAATTCTTGTTTTTTAGTGTAAAATGCACTTATATTTATAGTTGAAAGATTTCATACGTTGAGAGTATGAAAGGGTGTCAAAACCGTCAATTTTGAACGATCAAAACGTTTGAAACATGAAAAGACACGCCTTTTTGAAGTTTCAGGAAAATGGCAAAATTAGTCGACTGAAACATCAGTTAGTCGACTAATAGTTAGTTATTAGTAGACTGACAGTTATCATCGATCGACTGATCTGTTAATTGAGCCGTTTGAAAATCTAAACTTTTGAAACTTAGTCGACTAGAGAAAAATTAGTTGACTGATAATATCATCAGTAGACTGAAAAACCTTTCAGTCGACTGCTGCTAAAATCTTCAAAAAAAACATTTTGTTCGGTCGACTGATAAAAGCATTAGTTGACTGCTGCTAAATTTTC
The DNA here is from genome assembly GCF_984573655.1 of Nuphar pumila. Classification (NCBI taxonomy): domain Eukaryota; kingdom Viridiplantae; phylum Streptophyta; class Magnoliopsida; order Nymphaeales; family Nymphaeaceae; genus Nuphar; species Nuphar pumila. The sequence goes on along the minus strand of NC_143264.1, from coordinate 44,453,745 downwards.
AGAAAACACATGTTCTGTTCAGTCGAGTGATAAAACCATTAGTCGACTGCTGCTAATTTTCCAGAAAACAGACATTTTGTCCAGTCGACTGATAAAACCTTCGGTCGACTAATTTGACAAAAATGACTTTTTAGAAAATATGGCGCGAAAGGATTAGTCGACTGGTAAGTCTATTGGTCGACTAATAAACACGAAAATTTAAGAAAAGAGTTTTCTAAAAATATTTTCAAGAGGGTTTCTTTTAGAAAAGTTTTTCTAAAGACATTTTAGGTAGAATGCAACCTAAATATGCACTCTAAGGCTCTTACAAGAATCTAAGACTTTTAATGAATTAAACATTTGCACACTAGTCTTCAAAGATTCTTCAACGAATTCTTCAATTTGTTCATAGCCTTAGCTGAAATGCAGTTGATTCTACTTGCTCATCATCAAAACCTTGTTCTTGAAGTATCATGTATGGCTTCATTGTCGTAACAATCTCCCCCTTTTTTATGATGACAAACTTAATCAAAGATGAAGCATTTAGATGCATAGATGGAGATTTTACTCCCCCTATCAATATGCTGCAAAACATTAAAAGTTAGCACATTTAAAGCACATATATCACATATTGATTGGTTTGCATTTCCATTCATCATTACTTCATGCATTTACAAATGCATTCATTCAAAGCTTACTTTTTCTCTTATGCATTCATTCAAAGCTTACTTTTTCTCTTAATTTCGCATTTCTCTTGCAAGATCTCCTGCAATTTCAATGTAATGCTATCTTTTATCTTTTTCTCTTTTTCTCCCCCTTTGTCATAATAAAAAAGAATAAGGGCATAAATAGCATAAGCAAACTAGAGATATAAGTTTAAAATATTACAACCCATAAAGTATGAAAGTTTAGACAACAAAGATCAGAAAAGTGAGTTGAGCAAATCCTTGATTGAAGTAATCTCTTTCTGAATCGAAGATAGTTGTTGAGTCACATCTTCACGAAAAGTGTGTTGATGCAGCTCCAAAGCTTTCAGTCTCTGCATAACTTCATCATTGTCTTGATTTGTAAAAAATTTCTTTCTTTTTGCATGAGATGAAGGTGTCGCAGAAGGTGAAGGTTCAGAAATTGATGGTTCAGTAGGATCAGATGGTTCAGTTTGATCAACATTTAAAGGAGGCAGATATTTAATTTTCATTCTTTTAAAAATTGTTTGATCAAAGAACTCTTTTTGCTTAATATATTTTTCATTTGTTAAGGGAACTTTGAAATGTCTAAAAATACGAGTTAGAAGACAACCATAAGGAAGAAATGGTTTTTGTTTCCACAAATTTGTAAAATACAAATTGGCCCAATTTACAGAAATATTTCCAAATAAAACATAAAGAGCCATAGATAGATCTGTGGAATAATAATCAAAAGAACCAGTTTTAGGAGGAACATTGTGGGCAAGGATTCGTCCAACAATGCGTGCACGAGTTTGAAGATTAGTATTTTTGAAAAGAGGGCAGTGAGGTGCACCTAGAAGAAGAATTTGTTCAAAAACTCTTTCATCATTTAATTCAATAGTGTTGAAAAGAGTGTCTAAAGGTGGAATTTCAAGAATTTCTCCAAGTAGTTTTGAATCAAATTCGATTTCAACATCATGAACAAGAGAGGACAAAACTCCAGTTTCATGATTAATTTGTAAATTTGTGTAAAACAAGTGAATAAGAAAAGGATAGTGAAGGGTATCTGCACAAGCATCAAAAAGATATAAAATTGCAGGAAATAATTCTCTTATGTTGTAACGAGAAAATAAGTGAAATAGAACATTTCGGCCTGGTAAAATAGGTAGTGCAGAAATTGATCCAAAAGTATCATACAAAAGAGGATTTCTGAGTAATCTGAGTGAAAAAACATGTCTTGAAGAAGGTGTAGGAGGAGGAGAACCTAAACCTTTTACAGATGCAGACTTCGTACGAGGCATGATTAAAAATAGAGTTACCAAAAAAATGTCGGCTTCCAAACGATTTTTGGCAGAAGGAGAACGTTGTTCAGCGTTGTGAAACAAAAACAGAGGAGGATACGATGGCTGACGGCGAGTGTGAAGTCGGCCACAAGGAGATTCCAGCAATGGCGGAAAATACACTGTCACGGCAAGAGGGTTTCGGCATGTTTTGAAGATGCGCAAGTTACTGCAAGAGGATTTCGGCGTTTCAAGATCACGGCCAGAAGATTCCGGCGTCTCCCTGTCACGGCAAGAAAATCTCGGCGAAGATGGGATCGAACGAAACTCTGAGGATTTTTTTTTGGAAGAGAGAGGCAAAAGAGAAAGAGGGTTTTCGTTTTTAAGAAAAACGAAAAGGTACGAAATTGAAGTGAAACGATGCCTATTTAAAAAAAAGACGGGTTAAAAAAAATCCAAGGGGTATCGGGTCCCTTCATTTAAATTTTTTTAAAAAAAAATTTAGTCGACTAAAACTTTATCGGTCGACTAAGAATGTGCGACTCATTCTAAAAACATCAGTCCACTAGAAATATATCGGTCGACTAATATGATGTGATTCATTCTAAAATTTTAAAACATCAGTCGACTAGAATTTTATCGGTCGACTAATATAGTGCGATTTTGAGATTTTGTTCAAAAATCAATATTTTTACAAATCCAAAACGAGCAAATACCTAGTTCTCTCCTAATTCTTATAAAATCTTCATTTTTAAGAGGTTTAGTGAAGATATCGGCATGTTGTTCTTTAGTGGAAATAAAATTTAACGAAATATCTCCTTTAATAACATGATTTCTTATAAAATAATGTCTAACTTCAATATGCTTAGTTCTTGAGTGATGAACAGGATTTTTCGGGAGATTTATAGCACTAGTGTTATCACAATAAATAGTTGTTGTGGAGTAATTTAAACCAAAATCTTTTAAGGTCTGTTTCATCCATAGTACTTGTGAACATGCTAAACTAGCCGCTATATATTCTGCTTCAGTTGTTGAGAGTGACACTGAATTTTGCTTTTTACTAAACCAAGAGACTAAGAAATTTCCTAATAAATGACAAGTTTCACTAGTACTCTTGTGATCAGATTTACTTCCTGCAAAATCTGCATCACTATATGAAACTAAATCAAAGGAAGATGATTTTGGGTAAAACGAACCGAAATCTGAAGTATCTTTCAAATAACGAAGAATTTGTTTTACTGCAGTTAAATGAGATTCTTTTGGATTAGCTTGAAATCTTGCACACATACAAACACTAAATATAATATCAGGTCGACTAGCAGTTAAGTATAATAGAGATGCGATCATACCTCTATAGAGCTTAGTATCTACATTTTTATAATTTTCATCTTTATTAAGAGAAGTAGTTGTACTCATAGGATTCCTTCTTGATTTCGATGAGTCCATCCCAAATCTCTTGAGAAGTTCTTTTGTATACTTAGCCTGATTGATGAAGATTCCTTCTTCAGTTTGCTTTATTTGAAGTCCAAGGAAGTAGTTTAATTTGCCCATCAAGCTCATTTCAAACTCTTCCTGCATAGCTTTAGCAAATTCTTTACAAAGAGAATCATTAGTAGAACCAAATATTATGTCATCAACATAAATTTGCACAATAAGAATATCTGAATTAAGATTTTTAATAAATAAAGTGGAGTCTACCCGACCAATGGAAAAACCAGATTGTTCTAGAAAATTTTGTAGTCTTTCATACCACGCTCTTGGTGCTTGTTTGAGTCCATACAAAGCTCTTTTCAATTTGTAGACTTTTTCTAGATATTTCTCATTTTCAAAGCCTGGAAGTTGCTCTACATAAACTTCTTCATTGATGTGTCCATTTAAGAATGCACTCTTAACATCAATTTGATATAACTTGAAGTACATGTAACTAGCAAAAGCAAGCATCATTCGAATTGACTCTAATCGAGCCATTGGTGCATAGGTTTCATCAAAATCTATGCCTTCTTCTTGATTATAGCCTTGTGCTACTAGCCTTGCTTTGTTACGAATGACTTCACCATTTTCGTTCAGCTTATTTCGGAAGACCCATCTTGTTCCAATTACTGGATGATCCTTTGGTCTATCAACTATATCCCAAACATCATTCCTAGTAAATTGGTTAAGTTCTTCAAACATGGCCAAAAGCCAAAATTCATCATCACAAGCCTCATTGATATTATTTGGTTCTAATTTAGATATGAAAGCAACATTTGCAATATATTTTTCTAATTGCCTTCTAGTTTGGACACCACTCTTTATTTCACCAATAACTTGTTCATGTGAATGATTAAGAACTTCTTTCCAAACCGGTTGAAGAGGAATATTTTCTTGAGAAGTACTCTCTATCAAGGGTTCTTCTTGAAGTATTACTTCTTCTCCTTCGCTTAGAGGTATAATCTGCTCACAATTCTCATCAAATGCAACATATAAAGATTCTTCAATACAAAATGTTCTTTTATTGAAAATACGATAAGCTTTACTTCTAGAAGAGTATCCAAGAAATATTAATTCATCTGATTTTGAATCAAACTTATCAAGATTATCTTTGGTATTTAACAAGAAACATTTACTACCAAAAATTTTGAAATATGAGATCTTTGGTATGCGATCATAATACAATTCAAAACATGTTTTATGTAAAATTGGTCGAATAAGAACACGGTTTAAAACATAACATGTTGTATTTATTGCTTCAGCCCAAAAGTATTTTGGTAAATTTTTATCTTGAAGCATGGTTCTAGCACATTCTTGCGAAGTTCTATTCTTTCTTTCAACAACTCCATTTTGTGGAGCCGCTCTAGGAAAAGCAAAGTTGTGAGATATACCATGTAAATCACAAAACTTTAGAAAAAATTCATTTTCAAATTCACCACCATGATCGTTACGAATTTTAATTATAGATGTAGATTTTTCATTTGTAATTCTTTTACAAAGTTTAAAAAATTTCGAAAAAGCATCATTTTTGCTTTTTAGAAAAATCACCTATGTAAACCGAGAATAATCATCTACTATAACAAAAGCATACTTGCTACCATTCAAACTTTGAATTCTAGATGGTCCAAATAGATCTAAATGTAAAAGTTCAAGAGGGCGTTTTGTTGAAACAATATCTTTTGCTTTAAAAGAACTTTTGATTTGTTTACCCCTTTGGCAAGCATCACATAAGTGATCTTTCTTATATGATATTCTAGGTAGGCCTCTTACAAGATCATTCTTGGATAACTTTGAAATAATTTTAAAGTTAACATGTTCAAGTCTCTTGTACCATAACCATTGAATTTCATTTGAAACAATAAGACATTTTTCATTAAAAGTGGGTAATTCATCTAGATATAGTTCATACACATTGTTTCTTCTTTTACCTTTAAAAATGATCTTTTTAGATTGAAAATCAGAAATTAAGCATAAATCATTTTCAAAAGAAACATGAAAACCTTTATCACATAATTGACTAATAGATAATAAATTATGCATTAAACCATCTACTAAAAGAACATTTTTTATCAAGGAAAATTTTGGATTACCAATATTACCAATACCTATTACTTTTCCCTTGTTATTGTCACCAAAGGTGACAGTTTCTCCATCCTTATTTTGGAGGATGGAAAATAACTCCAGCCTTCCAGTCATATGTTTGGAACAACCGCTGTCCAATATCCATTTGCTCTTTATGTTGTGTACCTATAACAAAATTAGAAAACAAAGCATTTGACCCCTTTCTATTTTTGGGTCCATGAGAGTTAGTCTTAGGAACCCATATCCATTTGGATTTTGGTTTCCTTTGATAATAAATATTCTTTTTATAAAAGAATTTATCATGTCTAGAATAATCATGTCTAGGCTTATAAGTATTATAATTTCCATGATTAGATACATTTCTATTAGAACTAGAGAGTTTAGTTCTATTAACAAATAGTTGAGAATAATGTCTTTGATTTTTCACCACATAGTTAGGTCTATTTTGAGTATTAAAGAAGCTATATCCCAATCCGGTTTTATTAACCGAGCATCTTTGAGAACCAAGAAGTTTTTCTAGATTCTCTTGACCATTTGTGAATTTGGTCACTATGGAAAGAAGATCATTTGATTTTTCTTTTTGACTAGATATTTTTTTTTGTAAGAGATTGGTTCTAACTCCAATTTCTTTTATCTCAAATGCTTGACAAGAGTTTTCCTTCTTGTGATCTTCTATCTCTTGAAGTAACACTTTATTTTGAGAGTCAAGAGTTAAATTTTTAGTTTTTAACTCTTTATTTTTAGAACTTAGACTCTTAAATTTATCATATAAATCATTGAATGCTTCTAACAAGTCATCATAGTCAATTTGACTTACCGAATCTTCTTGTGCTACAAAGCACATGTTGGCGACTTCTTCATTAGATTCTTCATTGGAAGATGAGTCACTATCATCCCAACATACTTGAAATGCCTTTTTCTTCTTGGATTGTTCCTTGGGCTTGATTTTGAGAAGAGGACAATCTTTCTTGATATATCCTACCTTTTTGCAGTTAAAGCACTTGATTTCATTGGGATTGGAAGAATCTGCTTTCTTTACCTTTCTTTGAAATCTTTCCTTTTTGATGAATCTTCTGAATTGCCTTGTGATGAGGGCAATATCTTCATCTTCATCTTCTTTTGAATTTTCTGAGTCAGAAGTAGCCTTAAAAGCAAGAGATTTCTTCTTGGGTTCTTCTTCTTGTCTGTCTTGAAGTTGGACCTCATATGCCATTAGGTTACTAACCAAATCTTCAAGAGTGAGAGTGTTAAGATCATTTGCTTCTTCAATAGCAGTGGTTTTTCTCTCCCATTCAGGAGTTAAACACCTTAGGATCTTTCTGACTAAATCCACTTGTGAATATTCTTTTCCAAGGGATTTCAAAGTGTTAGTTATATCAGTCATTCTAGTTACCATGTCCGATATAGATTCATTTTGCTTCATTTTGAATAATTCAAATTTATGAACTAAAGAAGCAATTTTAGATTCTTTTACCTTTGACGTACCTTCGTGGGTCACGAGAAGAGTGTCAGATTTCATTTGCTGTAACAACTTCTTTAAACCAAGGAGTCCTTCTTTTTACAGAAAATAAGTAACAACTTATAATACAACCTATGAGCCTTTTTTTTGAATGCAAATGAGATGCAATTGACTTTTGAGGTTGTTGAAAATACTCTACTCATGAATTCACTATCTCTCAAAGAGATTTGAGTGAAAAACTGAAGTGAAAATATCAAATGAGTGAGAAAACAAATACTTGAATAAATATGAGTGAAAAACAAGAAGTAAATGATTCAAATCGATTGAATTCTTGTTTTTTAGTGTAAAATGCACTCATATTTATAGTTGAAAGATTCCATATGTTGAGAGTATGAAAGGGTGTCAAAATCGTTCATTTTGAACGATCAAAACGTTTTAAAAATGAAAAGACACGCATTTTTAAACTTTCAGGAAAACGACAAAATTAGTCGACTGAAACATCAGTTAGTCGACTAATAGTTAGTTATTAGTAAACTGACAGTTATCGTCGGTCGACTGATCTGTTAATCAAGCCGTTTGAAAATCTGAACTTTTGAAACTTAGTTGACTAGAGAAAAATTAGTTGACTGATAATATCATCAGTAGACTGAAAAACCTTTCAGTCGACTGCTGCTAAAATCTTCAAAAAAAACATTTTGTTCGGTCGACTGATAAAAGCATTAGTCGACTGCTACTAAATTTTCAGAAAACACATGTTCTGTTCAGTCGACTGATAAAACCATTAGCCGACTGCTGCTAATTTTCCAAAAAATAGACATTCTGTCCAGTCGACTGATAAAACCTTCGGTCGACTAATTTGACAAAAATGACTTTTTAGAAAATATGGCGCGAAAGGATTAGTCGACTGGTAAGTCTATTGGTCGACTAATAAACACGAAAATTTAAGAAAAGAGTTTTCTAAAAATATTTTCAAGAGGGTTTCTTTTAGAAAAGTTTTTCTAAAGACATTTTAGGTAGAATGCAACCTAAATATGCACTCTAAGTAAGGCTCTTACAAGAATCTAAGACTTTTAATGAATTAAACATTTGCACACTAGTCTTCAAAGATTCTTCATCGAATTCTTCAATTTGTTCATAGCCTTAGCTGAAATGCAGTTGATTCTACTTGCTCATCATCAAAACCTTGTTCTTGAAGTATCATGTATGGCTTCATTGTCGTAACAAGGAGCAGTTAGTGCACGTCACCTTGTGTTGGGATGTTGCAAGTTCGAATCCCTATGATATAGTTGTATAACAGGCAGGGGTGCAACTGACCCCAGCTTTCTCTGTCTAAAAAAAATCTTTGGATTTCTATAGAATTGGTTTGAGTTCTAGTTCAAAATGATTCAGGCACAAGTAAAATTCCATTTGTCTATAAACTAGGTTATAATCTAGGATGATTTCGATGCATGTATATAACCAATTGGATCGGGTATAAAAGCTAGTCAAGCATAAATAAGTTTGAGTCCAAAAAATACATATCCAAGCATCACCTATTGTGTTAAACAGACCCACACTTTCTGTGTCCAAACCAACCCGTACATCAATGCAATTGAGTTAGATCCATGTAATGGGTTAAAATCAGGTTCGGCCGACTCAAGTGAGTCTTGGGTTTAAAATTTTAAAAACCTTACCACTCTGATCTTGCGAGTCCAACCCAGACTACTGATCCATTAATTCATGAATCAGGGTCCTATCCACAGTCGCAAATATCACTGAGATTTTGAAATATTGCGATTGATCTTGTTAAATTCAATATCAAAACATTTTGAGAGTAGTGTGTATTTTGAAAATATCGCGATATTAATCACAAATCACCTAATAAAGCACTTTAAAAAATTTATATGTTTATGTCTACCTGTCATTTTCCTTAAAAACAAACATTTTCAATTTATAGCGTGTTTTATGATATAATAGGGTTGTCAATGCGTCGGGTTTATATTAGGTGCCCGACCCGACTCAAACCCAAATTCCTAAGTATAGGCATGCAAAATGCCGACCCGTATAATATTCAGGTTGAAACCCAACCCTAGCAATATGCGGGCCAGGTTTGGGTCATGATTTTTGTCGACTACCCAACCAACCCAGATTTTTTGCCCCGTACCCAACCCAATCAAAGTATTTTATATGTATTTTTAATAAAAAATATATATGAAATTATCCCGGTCTGGCTCTGAGATTCCTTTTTTTCGTGAGCCAACAAACCCGAACCGAACCTGGTGATTTGTTTTTTTTGGACGGGTTCGGATATACTTTAATGGGTCGGGTACACAACCCGTTGACAGCTCTATATCCATGTTTTTGACATTGGTTCCATCGGTTCCGATTCGGGTTATACCCGACCCGTTTCCAGGACTGACACCGAACTGCCAAAAGGATTAAGGAGGGAAAAAAACGTTTATTATTTTTTTTCGGTTTTTTTGAGGCGCTCTCACAGAACCCTTGCGATCGTTCATTTCTTTTCTGTCGATCTCGTTCTGTGCATCTTCCCACTCAACTGATCGAAAATTTTGCTGATCTCCGGCGAGAATGGAGAAGGAGAAGAACGAAACGCTATCGGAAAAGGACGAATCCAGAAGAGGCGGAAGAAGGAGACAAGAGGATAGTGGAGGCTCGAGCGATGACGATAGCGAGAGGGAAAGGAGGAGGAGGAGGAGAAGGAAGAGCTCGAGGAAGCACGGTCGGAGAAAGAGCCGATCGCCTTCTTCAGAATCGTCGGATCGTTCGGATTCTGAAGCGGAGTATTCTTCTTCTACGGAGAACTCGTCTTCTGGATCTTCGGAGGAGGAGGAGGAGAGCGAGGCCGAGATGAGGCGGCGGCGGAAGAAGAGGAGGAAGGAGAGGGAACATGAGAAGGAGAGGGAGAGGCGGAGGAAAGAGAAAGAGAAGGAGAGGGAGAGGAAGAGGAGGAAGAAGGAGGAGGAGAAGGAAAAGAAGAAGAAGAAGAAGAAGAAGAAGAAGAAGAAAAAGAACAAGAACAAGGAGAAGAAGTCGAAAATGGGAGCCGTGACGAACTCGTGGGGAAAATACGGAATTATTCGGGAGACGGATTTGTGGTACGCAATCTCTCTCTCTCTCGTTCGTGTTTGGAGCATGATTTTGGTTAACGAACTCATAATCTTCTGTGTAGTTTTTCTTTTTTGTTTCCCTTTTGCCAAATCAGTTGTTTGTCGAGGATCATGAAATGCTTGCAAGAATGTACCTCTACTTTAGGAAGAAAATGTGTAGAGTCATATAGAAACATATTTGGAATACTAATGAAACTCCAAAATGATGCAGTGGTGTGTAAACACCTAGTGTGGCTTTCGTATGAACTAGTGCCGTACTCAACCTCCTAAATTTGATATGGTACATTTCCTTAATCGTTTGTTATTTGAAGAGATAAAAGATTTTTCAGTGGGGAAAAGTAAAGCTAGTGATGAAATTGTTAATTGTTGCATTTACGGCATGTATAGCATTGTGTAGCTTTATGACTAAATCCTGTGAAAAGGGGCTTTCCGTGAAGAGAAATGCTAGTGTCATAAATCAGAATGTCTAGTGCGAGTAACAGCAGTCCTGTGGATGAGGTTGTTATGAACTGTCAGGTGATAATTAGATAAAGCATACCGTTCAAAAAACTTAAAACTGGCTATAATGTTAAGGATCAGATTGGGGAGATTCAGGTGAACATCCACGGTTGAGTGTGCAGCCTCTTACTCATGGAATTGCACTATTTAGATCAAGGAGGGATCACCTTTGGATATGGAGTCGGTGGATGTGGTCTGGAGTTTTTGACAAAGTGAATTGATTGAGAGTTAGATAGTTAAGGCTGGACCTAAGTGGCTGCACATTTAGGTGACTTAGTCTACTTACCAGCAACTAACCAGTTCATAGGTGAAGGGTGGGCGGTAGGTGAGTGTCAAGTGGGGCAAGTATCAGAAAAAATTCACATATGATGTCAATGAAATAGGAAGCACCATCTTATAGCTATTTAGTTTTCACATTTAATTAAATCAAAATTTTCATTTAAGCATCAATTTTATTTATATCTCTAGTTTTTTGTGCTTAGGGAGGCTAGCACCCACTAGCACATAGTACATTTGACTAACCATAACGACAGTTTGTATTGTCTAGACTGGGTGACAATATGTTCACTTTCGTAATTTCTTTTTGGGTCAAAGAAATCAAGAAGTGTGTGTTGCACTTCTATTTGTTAGTCTTACCTCTTTTGGGTGATTGTAACTTTATGATGCTCTAGTTTTTAGTTTGAGTGTCCTACACTGTTGGACACTCAAGTAGAAGTGTGACATTAAGCTTGAAGCTCTTGGTTTTCTTAATTGAAAAATATGCCAAGGTTACTTCAGTTATTGTATGAAATGGGCAGATAGTACTTTGTTAAATTTAATCTCTTTCATACTTCAGCACCTAATTTGGTTATTTGTGTTTATAATTTATGGCCCAAACATGTCTTACTCATTTATAAGTAAATAAATAAATAAATACGTAAGGCTAAATGAATTATATCAATGTGTATGTTTTCTGTTTCTATAAGTGAGGGTATCTTTTTTATTTTATTTTTTTATCGGTTTTCTTATCTTCAGTGGCGTTTCTGGTTTTTATCGAAGGTCACTTATCAATCCCATTGTATTATGTTTCTTCTAACATCTCTTGCCCATGAAGCACTTAAATATCTATTTGTTTGACCTTGTTTTGATCCAACATTAGCTTCAGAATATGTCATTCGCATATGTTTCTTTCACTATATTGCTTTGGTCTCCTATAACAAAGTTTGGACTATTTCTTGGACCTCAATTGAAAGTGCCCAGAAACAGACTTGAGGACTGTCCCAATTGCTAAACACTATGTCACAGGGATTCGGCTAGGAGGGTGCCGCACCCGCGTCGACGCGACTCGACGCGGGTGCGGGTGCCGCACCGGGTGCGGTCAACTCGATCCTGGGTGCGTTGACCGCACCCAGGATCATTAATGTCCATTTTTAAAAAAAAAAATTGCCCAAATGGGCTTCGAATTTTTTTTTAAAAAACTTTATGCTAGTCTGTCAGCTGCTGACAGACTAGCATAAAGTAAGTTTTTCAGTTTTCACGCACAGCTGCTGACAGCAGCTGTCAGCACAGCTGCTGACAGCAGCTTTCAGCACAGCTGCCTGACAGCTGCAAAGTTTAAAAAAAAAACCCCGCCTATTCCCCAACCCCCTTTTTATATATATATATATATATATATATATATATATTACTTATTACATTTTTGCCCCTGCCGCACCCCCGCACCCGGGTTTTTTGGAAGTGCCGAATCCCCGCACCCGCACCCGCGCCCGCACCCGCACCCATGTGACATAAAACATCATTTGTCTTAGTTATAGCAAAGTGATATTGGTAGCAAAGGCAATGACTAACTTAATTTTCTCTTAAGATTGTAACTCTTCCTTTCTTGGAGGTTGTGAACATGTTAGGTTTACACAAAGGACAAGATGCAAACACATTCATGTTTTAGGTAAAGGCCCCTGTTTTTAGTACTCATCACGAGAATATGCTTGGCCCAAGAACCATTTGCTCTTTATTCCATAACTTTATACTCCTTTAAGTCATCCTTTCTTTATGTGCATATGGAGTTGAGTTCAGATTATGGAAGATCTAAATATGCTGTTTCTTTTGAACAATTTCTATGCTTATGTTGATTTTTATGTGATTTTCTGCCATCCCTCCTTATCTCAGCATCCCTCATTCTGGTGCAAATAACCATACACTGTAGTTGCCATGCTTCACCAAATAGAGAAACTAGGATTCATATGGCTGGGAAATCCATCCCTGTGGCTTGCATTTCCATTAATTGGGTATCTTTTTAATGGGTTATTTATGCTATACTGCTCTTGTTAAGTGGTTTGTTGATGTCTAATCTTTTCACTTGTTCTTGATATTCAGCTAATGTGTTTATTATTGTCCTTGCTGTTTATTTTCTACTTATCTGCTGTCTGAATATTTATATCAAGTTGACGTTTACTTATTTGTTTTGTTTCTGCTTTCCTTCTCTTAGGAACAAAAGGCCAGAGTTCACTGCATGGTTAGCTGAAGTAAAACAGGTATTTTGTTCTCTTTTCTTTTAGTTACAATATAAATGAGCATATTTGCTGCAGTCTTGGTACTATGATTTAATTGGTAATATTCAATTATGAAGCAGCTTTTTGATTTTTTGTTATTTAAGTGTTGTCACTTCATTTCATTTTGTAAAATATAGCAGACCTAACATCTGGATGAGATCTATCTGCAGGTAAACTTGGAAGCACTGCCCAATTGGGAGGAAAAGCAAATGTTCAAGGAGTATGGTGCAACCTCTCAATTAATATTTTTGCATTTTGTTTTACTTTTTTACGTTTTGGCTTGGAATATCATGTCAAAATCTATCAAACATGTTTGTCTTACTATTTTAGTTGAGTTCCTTTTTTCTACCAAAAATTGTAGATTTTGCTTCATGAGAAAAAGGAAGATTAGGGAAAAAAGTTCCCTTCTCCTTATCCAATTTCAGTTATCACTTTCTTGAGCCATCCTTTTTCTTATCAAATTGAGTTGCTTTTACCTACTTTACAGGTTCATGGAGGATCACAACACAGCTACATTTCCTTCAAAAAAGTATGTCTTTTTTCTCTTTACTTTGTCAACATTCTTTTTTTTAGACTGCATGTATCTTTAATGTGTATGAACCAACCTATGCGAAAGGACAAGATGTCTTGCTCTTATGTTGAAATGAAACATGATAGATAAAGAAAATGCTTGCTTACTACATAAAGAGAAAAAAACAAGGAGAGAAGTATGAAATGTAGATGAATTCTTTTGAAAATGACCTTGAGTTGCGATATTCTGCATTGATTTATCAATGTTTAAGGAGTGAAGGGCTCCTTTGTGGGCTGAGAATGTGATCCTACCAAATTTAAACAAATCTATATGTAACAATTGCACATTGTAGAAGCTAAGTAGTCAACAAAATGGGGGATTTGAAGAAGATATCACTAATAGGATCAATGCCGGTTGGGTGAAGTGTAGATATGCTAGTTGTGTGTTATGTGATAAAAGAGTACTACTGAATTCTTTTAAAACATGACCTTGAGTTGCGATTTATCAAGGTTTAAAGAGTGAAGGGATCCTTTGTGGGCTGAGAACGTGATCCTACCAAATTTAAGCAACCCTATATATAACATGTTGCATATTATAGAAGCTAATTAGTCAACAAAATGGGGGATTTGAAGAAGATATTACTAAGAGGATCAATGCCGGTTGGGTGAAGTGTAGATATGCTAGTTGTGTGTTATATGATAAAAAAGTACTACGATTGAAATGGCGTTTCTACAAGACTGCTATAAGACCAACACTATTATATGGAGCTGAATGTTGGAGAACTAAAAAGCGACAAGAAGACAAAGTGCATATTGTAGAGATGCATATGCTAAGATGAATGTTTGGGGTTACAAGAAAGGATAAAATTAGAAATGAATATATTAGAACATGCTTAAGAGTCAAACCAATAAAGGATAAAATAAGTGAATGCCATTTAAGATGGTTTGGACAAAATGCATGAAGACCTCTCACGGCGCCTGTGAGAAAGGTTGACATGGTACCAGTAGAAGGAGCTAGGAAAAGAGGAAGACTATTGAAGACTTGGAAGGAGGCAGTTAGAGGTGACATGAATGATTGCAAAGTGACTGAAGTTTTAGCTCTAGATAGACAAGAATAAAGAAATAGGACTCGTAAAGTCGACCCCATGTAGTAATAGAAATATCAAATCGTGAACAAGCCTCAATCATGTTACCCAAGAAAAGAAGAGAAGAGAAGAGAAGAGAAGAGAAGAGAAGAGAAGAGGAATTAGGGCTGCAACGTTCCCACGTTGAATCCTTGCTTAACGTGGGTTTTATTAATCACAAATATTTATAATACAATCAATTGTATATTAAGACAATAATACCCTTAAACAAATAAAATATACAACCAAGAAAAAAGGGTAATATGATCCAACACACATAAAAAAAGAAATTATAAATATCGGACCAGATCTGGTCCAGAATCATCACATTCCAACAACGTGCCTCAAGTTGTACTTGTCTATCACCATGGACAACTTGAATTTGAGTAACCAAAACTTGCGCTTTGACAACCCTTTTGTAAATAGATCTGCAATCTGAAATTCAGTGTTAACAAACTTTGCTTCTAGTTCTCCATCCTCAATTTTGCTTCTGATGAAATGTTGATCAACTTCAATATGTTTTGTGCCACCATGATAGTCAGGATTTAAAGATATTTTTATTGCACTCTGATTGTTGCAAAATATAGTAAACTTGAGAATCCTTTCTCCCACATCATTCAACAAATATCTAATCCAAACCAATTCTGACGTAGCTGCTACCATGAACCTATATGCCCAATCAACATCAGAAAAGGCCTTCACAATTAACATACCCTCATCATCACGTTTTCGGTATTTTAAACCATACCCATGGTTCCTTTAAGATATCCCAAAATTCATTTTATTGCTTATATATGGACATTTTTAGGCTCATGCATGAATTGTGATACTTGATTCACAACATAAACAACATATGGTCTAGTGAAAGTCAGATATTGTAAACTACCAACAATGCTTTTGAATTCAGTAGGATTCTCTTATGTCTCACCATCAAACATGCTAAATTTCTGATGAGTTGGACAAGGAGTTAACCATGGTTTACACTCGGCCATGCCTATTTTCTTCAACAGATCAATAGTTTATTTATTTTAAGTCATGACTAATTCATTCTCCTTTTTGTCGACTTTAACACCAAGAAAATATTTTGGCACCCCTAAATCTTTCATTTTGAACCTTTTGTTTAGGACATCTTTCACCGTCTGAATATGTGAATCTGAATTACCTGTGACAATCATGTCATCCACATATACAAGAAGAATAGTAATGAAGTCTTTACCTTTGTAAATGAACAAAGAATGATTCAAATACGGCCGATAGAAACCATGTTTTTGAATCTCAGAAGAAAAACTTTCAAACTAAGAACAAGATGCTCGTTTAAGCCCATAAATTACTCTCTTCAACTTGCATACATGTTTTTTAGCATCGTTTTCATCATACCCTGACGGTTGCTCCATATATATTTCTTCCTTGAGCTCCCCATGTAAAAAAGGCATTCTTGGCATCAAGTTGGCTTAAGGGCCATCCATGATTTATAGCTACAGATAAAATTATTGGAATTGTCCCCATTTTAACAACCGGGTTGAATGTTTCTTCATAATCAAGACCACGTTTCTGTGTAAAACCTTTTGCTACTAAGCGAACCTTGTATCTATCAATGCTACCATATGGTTTATATTTAATTTTGTAGACCCATTTAGATCCAACAACATTCTTTTCAAGTGGACGTTTCACTATATCCTAAGTTCCACATTTATGTAATGCATTCATTTATTCATTCATTGCCTCTATCCATCGGTTATTTTGATAAGCTTTAATGAATGATCTAGGTTCAACTTGCTTTTGAATTTCTGATGATCTATACTGAAGTTCTCATATCTTACCCACCTTTGAATTGGATGTTGAACCTTGACAAATTTTCTGACATCAGCTCGTGGAGAGCCATAATAACTTTGATTATCATAAGGTTGCTGATCATGTTGTTTAGTTTCCATCCGATTCAATCTTGACTTTCTTTGATATACCATACCATCTTTGTATCTACCTGGACATGCCTCCGCATTCCCATGATCTGTACTTGAGGTGACACCATCAATATTGACTGGATTATCACTAACATCTCTTGTACCGTGCTGAGTTGAATCAGGTGGTATAAAGTTCTCAAATATTCGATCACCATTGGTAAAAAGATCATTGCTCAACCAAGGACTACAATATTCTTTCTTTCTAATATCATTTTCAAGATTTCTAGCAATGGGCTGAAATGAGAGTTCATAAAAAACAACAGTTTTGGAAACAAGAATGCATCTTTTGTCGATATCAAAACACCTGTAACCTTTATGATAATCAGAATATTGAATAAGTTTACAAATGTTAGCCTTTAGGTCAAACTTGTTTATGAGACTATTGTAACAAAGTATGCGGAAAGATAAAGAATGCCAAAAAGACATTCACAATGTCCAAATACATAAAGGGGATAGTAGCCAAGCCCACTATGGGACAATAAATACACAAGCTTTAAGAAAAACACAAACTAAAATATAAAATCTCTTTATTGAGAGAGAGAGAGAGAGAGCTCTAAGGCTTGTAGAATACAAAGGGATTCACCCCTATTTATACAAAAAGGAATGGGACAAAAGGGAGACCAAAAGGGGGCTCCCAAAGAGTCGTTGGGAGCCTCCAACGGTCACAAATCCTAAATGGGAAAAAAGAAAAGAAAATAAAAATAAAAAAGGAAAGTGAAAAATAAAGAAAAAGAAAAAGAAGAAAAACAATTGTTTACTAAAACAATTGTGAAAAGACTATAATACCCCTATTGGGTATTATAGTATAATACACACACATATATATATATATATATGTATTAATACATATAATTTAACATCCCCCTCAAACTTTACGGGGAGACGACCGAAAGTTTGCCAAGGAGAAACATGAAGCGTGGTGCAAGAAGAGCTTTAGTGAAGAAATCCGCGAGCTGATATTCTGATGTGACATATGGCAGTGTGATTGTTCCACGTAGATACTCATCACGAACATAGTGGCAGTCCATTTCGATATGTTTGGTCTGTTCATGGAAGGTGTGATTGCTGGCAATATAAATGACACTTTTGTTGTCACAGCAAAGCTTTGAAGCTCTAGTAATATCAACCCTTATATCTTTGAGAAGACTTCGAAGCCAAACAAGTTCCATTGTAGTAGTTGCCATAGCCTGGTATTAAGCTTCAGTAGAGGATAGTGAGACTTTTTGTTGCTTCTTGTATCTCCAAGCAATTAAAGAATCTCCTGAAAAGATACAAAACTCAGTAGTTGAGATTCTATCATTAGGGTTACCTCCTCAATCTGCATCAGTATAAGCAAGTAAATTTAATGAAGAAGAAAAGAATAAGAATAGCCCTTTAGTTATGGTGTTTTTGATGTATTGGATGACCCAGAGCACGACACTCATATGCACATTTGTAGGAGCATGCTGAAAATGATTAGCAGAGTGAACAACATGAGCGATGTCAGGTCTGGTGATAGTCAGATATGTGAGAGATCCAATGAGTTGTGTGTGGGATTTTTTAGAAGAACCCCATCCTCCAACTTTAATTTGACATTTATGACTCCCTGAGTCTCCACCTTTTTATCATCTGAAATGCCAAACTTAGTACATATATCTGCAACAAGCTTCATATGTGACAAAATATATCCTCGGAGAGAATATGCAACTTGAATACCAAGGAAATATTTAAGAAAACCTAAATTAGACATGTCAAAGCTATCTTTTAGCATATTTTTAACATTAACAATACTATCTTGATCATTTCCTGTAATAATCATGTCATCAACGTAAAGTAATAAGATAACAATATTAGTGCCTACACTTTTCGCAAAGAGAGCAGTGTCAGTATAACATGAACGAAATCCCAATTTAATCATGATATCACTAAATCGATCATACCAAGCCTTGGGGGCGGGCTTGCTTAAGACCATATAAAGAATTTAAGGGTTTGACCTTGTCCAATGTTAACTCCGGATGGCAGATCCATATATACTTCTTCATTTAGATTTTCATTTAAAAATGTATTTTTCACATCGAGTTGATATATAGGCCATTTTTGGTTGATGCGACAACTATTAAGGTTCTAACACTTGTCATTCTGGCTAAGGGGCGAATATTTCCTCGTAGTCAATCCCATATTCTTGCAAATATCCCTTAGCCACTAATCTGACTTTATATCTTTCTAAAGATTCATCGCTTTTGGTTTAAACCTTAAATACCTATCGACATCCAATAGGTTTTTTATGTGAAGGCAATTTGACTATTTCTTAAGTATTGACCTTTTTTAAGGCATCTAATTCTATTTTCATGGCTTCAACCCAATGTGATATTGTTTTGGCTTGATTATAATGAGTAGGTTTATAATATGAATGTAATGTTATCAGACAAGCCCGATAATTAAGTGTAAGAGACTCATATGACACAAACCTATTGGGTAAAATTGATTCTCTAGAGGATCTCTTAATAGGGGTTTCTTCTAAAGATTCGAAAAGTTGAGAAAATTTCTCCTAAGGCACTAATAGGCCTTTCTTGGTCTCTTCGGGTATATACATTAGTATTTTCATTACTGATATTACCATCATATGGTGATACTTCAATATTGGATACATCACAAGTATCTTCTCTATTTTCAGAATGATTCATAGAATCATCACATACATCATCTATAAGATCATGTAAAAACATGTAGTTAATTTCATTTTGTTCTTCTAGGTTTTCAAATCCATTCTCATCTTCCAAAAAGGTTACGTCTTTTGAAACATATAGTTTGTTATTTTTGAAATCAAAGCATCTATAGCCTTTTTGATTTTCCCCATAGCCTAAAAAAACACATTCAATCGCCTTTGGGGATAACTTATCTCTTTTATGTAAGATGACAAAACATTTACAACCAAAGATGCGAAGGCGATTTAAGAAGGAAGAAAATTTGAAAAGTTTTTCATATGGGGAGACATTCTTTAGTTTAGAAGAAGGCATTTTATTGATTAAATATATTGAGGTCAAGACGGCTTTAGCCTATTTTTTTTTTTTAGAATATTTTTAGAGATAAACAATGTTCTAGCGGTTTCGATAATATGTCTATGTTTTCTTTCCGCTAGTCTATTTTGTTGTGGAGTTCTAGGGCACAATTTTTTATGATAAATTCTATTTTGTTTTAAATAATTTTAAAATTTGATAGACAAATATTCTCCAGCGGAATCGGATCTAAGAATGAATATATTACTTTGAAATTGATTTTGTATTTGCATATGAAACTCTTTAAAGAAGTAAAACACTTTTGATTTATGATTGAGAAAATAGATTCAAACATATCTACTAAAGTCATCGATGAAAGTGACATACTAAGAGTAATCACCTTTAGACATAACCGGAGATGGACCCCAAACATCCGAGTGCACCAATTCAAAAGGTCTTATAGAAAGAAAAGTTCTAGTTGGAAATGGAATAGACTTCATTTTTCCCAAAATGCAATCTTTGCAATTAATGTCTTTTTCCTTACAAAATTTGTTTTCAAATGGAAAAATATACATTTTTGAATAACTTGGATGACCAAGTCTTTTATGCAAAGTTTCAATGCTTTTATCTTAGACATAAGTACAAAAAGAGTTTGTAAGAAGGTTTAGATGATCCATATAGTAGAGATCCCCCTTTCTATGGCTTTGTCCAATCCGCTTCCCGGACTGGAGATTCTGCACAAAGCAACCATTATATGAGAAAGATATTTCACATCCATGGTCGGCAATTTGAGATACCGAAAAAAGATTCAAATTTATCTTTGGAACAACTCTTACTTTTGGAAAAAAAAGGTTTTGAGAATCTTTAGAGTTAAGTGTTCCAATACTTGAGATTTTTAAAAAAGTCCCATCGGCCGTAGAAACACATGAACCTTTTGAATTGGTGCATACATCGGTTAAAGCATTTTCATGAGGGGTCATATGAAAGGATGCTCCAGAGTCTAAGATCTAAGAATACGTACTGGGTGATAATGTAGACGCAATGGCCACACCCGATGTGGAGGAAGTGACTTTGAGAATTTGTTGTAGAGCCATGGATATTTGACCAAGTGTTTCTTTTAGGTCTCTACTCTTGCCTTCATCTTCTTTGTTGGTGGTAGATTCTTTAAGAGAGGCCACCTTAGGCTTGAATGTTCCATTTAGCTTTGGGTAAGCAGGTTTGATGTGACCCGACTCATAACAATGATGTCATATAATCATTTTTCTTTCTCCACTATAGTTTCCTTGTTTTTCAAAGTATGGTGGTTTATAGGTTTTGACATTGTTGCCGGGTTTGGATACAACAAGCACTTCATCAATGTTCTTACTCATGCCAAGCCTAGTTTCCTCTTGTGTGATTTCAACTATAACACTTTTTATTGGAGGAAAAATAGATCTACGGAGAAGTGATGACCTCACTTGCTCAAATTCGGGACGTAGTCCAAACAAAAATTGCAACAATCGATCTTGTTCCATTTGTTTTTGTCTTAGTTCAACATCCTCTATAGCAACCCATTTTGGCTCTAAAAGAGTCAACTCATTCCATAGTGGGTTCAATGCACTATAGTAAACTTGTATACTTGAATGACCTTGTTTGTGGTTCTAATTTTTTCTTGCAAAAAAATATGCTCTTACAAGGTCTTTTTGGGTATACATACCCTTCATAAAGAACCAAGCCTCATTGGCTCAGCGAAATTTAGCTATATTTGCACATACCTTGAGTTCAACATTGTTTATGAACCAAGAAAGGATCTTGGCGTGATTGCTTTCCCAATCTTCAACTTTCTTTTGGTGGTCTTCAATGACTTTGAGAAGAGCATCTCCCTCAAGAGCCTTTTCTTGGTCTCCTTCAATCTTGGTGAGCTCTAATTGAGGTTTCGGAATAGAACCCATTACATAGCTCCAAAGTTTCTTACCTTTGAGGTTGTTCTCCATTGCCGATGCTCACATTATGTAGTTCTTTCCATTGAGCTTGAAGGATAGGTCGATTTTGGATTCCATGATGCCACCAAAGTGTGTGAAGAATAGAGACAATGAATGTAAAGCTGAATATCACACCTTTTCTTTTATGAACCGAATGACTCTGATACCATGTAACGAAGTATGCAGAAAGATAAAGAATGCTAAAAAGGCATTCACAATGTCCAACAATGTCCAACAATGAACAAATACATAAAGGGGATAGTAGCCAAGTCCACTATGGGACAATACATACACAAGCTTTAAGAAAGGCACAAACTAAAATATAAAATCTCTTTATTGAGAGAGAGAGAGAGAGAGAGCTCCGAGGCTTGTAGAATACAAGGGGATTCACCCCTATTTATACAAAAAGGAATGGGACAAAAGGGAGACCAAAAGGGGGCTCCCAAAGAGTCGTTGGGAGCCTAACGGTCACATTTGTGACTGTTGGGGGCCTCAACGACTCTATTATGGGCCCCCCTAAATGGGAAAAAAGGAAAATAAAATAAAAATAAAAATAAAAAAGAAAAGTGAAAAATAAAGAAAAAGAAAAAGAAGAAAGACAATTGTTTACTAAAACAATTGTGAAAAGACTATAATACCCCTATCAGGTATTATATATATATATGTATTAATACATATAATTTAACAATTATCATCTGTATGGATATAACAAGTGCACCCGTAAGCTCGAAACGAATCATAATCAGGATGCTTTCTATATAAAACATAGAAGGGAGATTTGAAGTCAAGTAGTTTCATGAGAACACAATTTATAACATATACTGCCGAATGAAAAGCCTTTGTCCATAACCAAAGGGGAACTTTTCCTTCGTGCATCATTGCCAAAGCACTCTCAAGTATATGACGATGTTTTCTGTCAGCGATCCCATTTTGTTAGGGAGTATAAGGGCATGAAACCCTTCGTGTAATTCCATTATGCTGGAGATAGTCTACAAATTCGTTTGATGAATACTCGCCACTTCACTTTGGAAGTTACCAATAAGAGCGGCAAATTGATTTTTGACCATGATATGGAACTTACGAAATATTTGGAATACTTCATGTTTACATTTCATGAAATAAATCCACGTAAATCTGGAGTAACCGTCAATGAAGGTAACATAATATCGACTTCTAGAAGAAGAACTAACAGGAGCAGCCCCCCAAACATCAGAATAAACATTCTCAAACAATTTAGAGGCTCTTTTATTAATAATATTACAAGGTAAAACATGACTTTTCGATAGTTGACAACTAGGACAAAGAGAATCAAGAAATTAAAAGCTAAGACTTTGTTTAAGAATTAAACTGTCAAAAACTAACTTTTCAATAAAAGGACAACCACAATGGCTAGCTGATTATGCCAAACATTTAGCTTATTTTCTTTGAATAAGAAACAAGATTCATAAAAAGTCTTCATTGCAGGGTCGTTGAATACTTGAGAAGGTCGTTCTTCGAAGATGTACATGTTACCAGCACGTTCTCTCTCAGTGAACGTCTTCTTCATGTGAAGATCCTTGACATATACAGGAGTAAAAATAACACAAAGATCAGAATCATCGATAAGTCTGGAAACATAGGCAAAGTTCTTTGTAATATTGGGAACTAATAAAACATTAGAGAGATTAAGAGTATTGGGAACTAATAAAACATTAGAGAGATTAAGAGTATTAGAATGAGAAAGAGGTATAGAAGAGTTTCCAATATGTGATATTGGATGACGAGTACCATCCCCTGTAATTATACTAGACTTTCCAGAATAAAGAACTAACATAAAAAGCTTACCCTCATCTCTTGTGATAAGGCTAACAACTCCAAAATCAATATACCAAACTCCTTGATCATTCTGCTTCAAATTCAACCCAGAAAGTGTAACACCTCAAAATCCTGAGCTTATAATCTTTTAGGAATTTTTTTAAAGCTTTGCAATCAATCCTTTTTCAGAGTTTAAATAGTTCAACAGAAAAATAGTGTTTAAAATAACGAGTCAACGGACCTTGGACACATTAAAAGCGAACATTCTTTTACATAATAGATTTGTATCTCCATATAAGCATTGAAACCACATATATTCAAAACAAGGTTTTTTGATAATTAAAGTTTATATAAAAAAGAAATTTCAAAAGAAACCCTTATGCAAAATTACGAAACATGCTCAGGAGCGAAATATCAAAGAAAGAGTGAGATCTTGATATCATCACGTCATCATGCCATCGCTTGCCGTACCGACCTAATCATCACCTGTACTCCATAAAACGGGCCAGACTTATAAAAATTTGGTAGCTGCATAGATATTAAAATTCAAAACAAGACTAACATATGCGTTGTTCCTTTTATGACGTGCAGTTGAAAATAAGTAAAATGAGCATGATAATCTTGTTTCGATATTAACTGTCCCGAAGGTACGCACATGAGAAACGTAAAAACAATTGAGACAACCTAGGGGTTTATTATTCTATGTATTTTTTGATACCTCAGACAATTAGTTGAGTCCGCTCCTAAGGGGACGACCTTTGACCAAGAGAGAATTCCTTAGAGGCATACATGACAAGGGATGCATCCAAACTTCTGTAGAAGCCCATGAGATCTACTACTTAAGATAATTTTTAGTAGCCTCGTCCCCTAACTTCAATGACCGGCGACATCGTATCATTGCTACTCGAGGAGCATAGTTGTTAACAATCTGTCAAGCAGAGTTTTTGTACCATCCCATCCTCTCTTTTGACGGAACCAAATAGACAAATAAGTATGTCAGGTTCTATTTTAACTGACGACCCATTCTACATGCTTTGGTCTTTCAAATCAAATTGAGCATCTTGCCTGTAAAGACGATTATCACCATTTATTTGATTTTCTTTTAATTATCGTGTATTTTCATGCTACGAGGTTACCATAAATCTCCCGTCCAATCATCATAGTACTAACATGCCGTGCATGTTTGATAGTACTACTATGATGAGAAAGATATCAACTTTTTAGAAAGAAACCCCAACATTTATTTAGAAATTTCAATTGTTTCGTGATTTAGATTGAAGAATATTCGAGTCATTTTGGATACCAAGGAGAAGGACTGGACGTACGTACCACCTAGGGCTATGTAGTCAATTTCATCAAAAATTTTGTAATACAAATACATTTACATGCAATGATTGTATTCTTGGGAAAATTCACTCTCTTCCATATTCTCATAGCAATTTTGTGTCAAAAATGCCTTTTGAACTTGTGCATTCCGATGTATGGGGACCGGCACCCGTTATGTCCAAGGGGGGCTTCTCTTACTATGTTTCTTTTATTGATGATTTTACTAGATACACATGGGTTTACATTATCAAGAATAAATCCGATGTCTTCATTAATTTTAAAGAATTTCACGCTCTTGTTCAAAATCAATTCCAATATAATATAGCCATTTTTAGGTCCGACTCAGGAGGAGGGTACATGTCTAAAGATTTTCAAAATTATTTTAAAACAAATGGAATTTTGCACCAACGATCTTGTCCTAAAACTCCGCAACAAAATGGTCTTGCGGAAAGGAAACATAGACATTTAATCGAAACCACAAGAACTCTTCTTGTGTCTAAAAATGTTCCTAAAAACTTTTGGGTCGAAGCTCTTCTTACCGCAACATATCTTGTGAATCGTATGCCCTCTTCTTCCTTAAAAAATGTTTCGCCCTTTGAAAAACTTTTTAAAATTACTCCTGATTTTAATAGACTAAGAATCTTTGGATGCAAATGTTT
The DNA here is from genome assembly GCF_984573655.1 of Nuphar pumila. Taxonomy (NCBI): domain Eukaryota; kingdom Viridiplantae; phylum Streptophyta; class Magnoliopsida; order Nymphaeales; family Nymphaeaceae; genus Nuphar; species Nuphar pumila. The sequence continues at coordinate 44,428,364 of NC_143264.1, read as the reverse complement.
TGTACTTAGTCTAGGACAAGATAAGCTGTCACCTAAAGCTATTGAATGTGTGTTCATTGGCTATGGTGAGAATAAAAAAGGCTATAGATGCTATGATATTCGAAACAATAAATTATATGTATCGAGAAATGTAAACTTTATTGAAGATCAAAATGGTTTCGATATCCACACATCTAAGGAAGACATCGATTATTCTTTTCTATTCGACTTAGCTCCTAGGATTGAGTCTCCTGAGGCAATCACTTGTGATACTAGTTGTGATGGAATTTTACATTATAATGATATACCACAACATGAGAATACTTCCCAAAATGAAAACCTTAATGATATAAATGTATATACCCAGCAGATAGGAAATGAACATCAACCTGCTATTGACAGATACTCTCGAGACTTCTCTTTAGAAGAATCTATTGATAACAATCCACCTAGGAGATCTTCTCGTACTAGTAGGCCACCACAAAAATTTGTGTCTTATGAATCTTTTTCGCCGAATTATAGGGCTTGTCTCATGTTAATACATTCGTATCATGAACCTACCTCATTCAAGGAAGCTAAAGATCACCCACATTGGATTGAAGCTATGAAAATCGAATTAGAGGCTCTTAACAAGGCCCAAACCTGGAGCATTATTCCTCAACCTTTAGGAAAAAAAGCAATTGGGTGTAGATGGGTATATAAGGTCAAAACCAAATGTAATGGGTCTCTTGAAAGATACAAAGCTCGTTTGGTTGCAAAAGGCTACGCCCAAGAATATGTGATTGATTATGAAGAAACCTTTGCTCCTGTAGCCAGAATGACTAGTGTACGAACCCTAATTGCTTTAGCATCCATCAAACAATGGCCAATATATCAACTTGATGTTAAAAATGCGTTTTTAAATGGAACTCTGTGTGAAGAAGTTCTTATGGACCCTCCGTCGGGTCTTGAAATTGGGAAAGGTAATATTTTAAAATTAAACAAAGCTCTCTATGGTTTAAAGCAAGCACCAAAAGCTTGGTATGATCTTTTTAGCAAAGTAGTTCTTGATAATGGTTTCTCATCATGTTACACAGATACTGCTTTGTTTGTTAAATCTTCTAATGAATACATAACAATTTTGTTATTATATGTTGATGACATGATTATCACAGGTAATGATAAGAAAGGTATTGATCTTATTAAAAATATTCTTAAGAAAAATTTTGATATGTCTGATCTGGGTTTTCTAAGGTATTTCTTAGGAATTGAAGTTGCATACTCCCCCAAGGGATATGTCCTATCTCAAATGAAGCTTGCCTCTGACATTATTGCTAAGTCTGGGTTGATAGATGACAAAAGGGTGGAGACTCCAGAAGTGATTAATGCCAAGATGAGAGCCAATGATGACACTCCTTTAGCAGACCCCACGCTTTATCGTCAATTAATTGGATCCTTAACACATTTATTTATCACCAGGCCTGACATTTCACATGCAGTTCATAGTGCAAGCCAATTTCAGACTGCTCCTACCACTACTCACATGGCAACAATAATGAGGATTATCAGATACTTAAAAAATTCCATAACTAAGGGAGTATTCTTCTCCTCTTCTTCACCTCTTACTTTACTTGCGTATACTGACTCTGATTGGGGGGGTAACTCCGATGATCGTATTTCTACCACAGGTTATTGTGTGTTTCTTGGGGAGTCGCTTATCTCCTGGAGGTGTAAGAAGCAGCGTAAAGTTTCTCTCTTGTCTACCGAAGCAGAATATCGTGCGATGGCCACTACCACAACTGAGATTATATGGTTAAGAAGCTTACTTAAAGATATGGGTGCCTCATTCTCAACTCCTTCAAAGCTGTGTTGTGACAACAAGAGCTCCATCTATATTGCTAGCAATCACACTTTTCATGAACGAACGAAGCATATTGAGATGGACTGTTATTATGTTCGAGATGAGTTCCTACGCGGCACCATTCAACTCCCATATGTTCCTACCGAATATCAGTTGGCGGACTTCTTCACCAAAGCCTTGCCTTCGCCTCGCTTCTACTTCCTCCTTAGCAAACTCTCGGTGATTTCACCATGTGTTTGAGGGGGGGTGTTAAAATATGATGTATATTTATATATATATATATATAGATTACGACACATATACATATATATGATATATATATATGTCTACGTGTCTATCTATATATATAAATATATATATATTTATTTTGTAAAACCCGACAGGGGTATTTCTGTCATTTCACCTCTACACGCATATCATTGATATGCTTTTTCTTTTCTTTCTTTTTCTTTTATTCTTTTTCCTTTTTTATTTTTTACTTTTTCTTTTTTATCATTTGAGAGGGGTCCACATAGAGTCGTTGGACCCCTCCAACGGTCATAAATATGACCGTTGGAGGGGCTCCAACGACTCTATGGGAGCCCCTCCTTGGGTCCCTTGCTGTGTATAAATAAGGGGCACAGCCCCATGTATTTCCTAAGCTTCTTGTGAAGCATTCTATGAAGTGAAGAATATTTTTTTCCTCTTTTTGTGCTTGACCACTTTTGTGGTTTATTTTGCCCCTTTGTGGCCTCTTGTGTATGTGCGTGCTTCCGTGCTTTCGCTTGAAGACTTTGCCCCTTTTCATTTGGCACTTCATTACACGGTCAACCCGACCCTGGGTGCGTTGACCGCACCCAGGGTCATTTCGGTCCATTTTTTTGGTTTAAAAAAAAAATTTGCCCTATGAAATGGGCTGCGGAATTTAAAAAAAAAATCTTGAGGAGGGGGGGGGGCGGCGCTGCCCCCCTATAACCCCCCGCTAAGCCCCCTCCCCCCCCCCTAGACCCCCGCCCGTTGACCGCGCAGCGGGACCCGCGCCAGGGGGAACCCCCGGACCCCCCTTATATATATATTTTTACATTTTTGCCCCTGCCGCACCCCCGCACCCGGGTTTTTTGGAAGTGCCGAATCCCCGCACCCGCACCCACACCCATGTGACATAGGTTATATCCTATGTCACAGGGACTCGGTAAAACATATGCCGCACCCGCGTCGACGCGACGCGACGTGGGTGCGCGTGCGGCACCGGGTGCGGTCAACACGACCCTGGGTGCGGTCAACGCACCCAGGGTCATTTTTGTCCACGATTTGGGCATAAAAAAAATTTTCCCCGATGAAAAGGAGGATTTGGGCAAAATTTTTTTTTGCCCTAATCTCTCCTCTCTCTCCCCCTGAGCTCGAGCTCTCTCCCAGCTCCGCCGCCCCAACTCCGCCGCCGCCGCCGCCCCAGCTCCTCCTCTCGGCTCATCGTCTCGGCTCATCCTCTCCTTTCGCAGGTACCCTCTCTCACTCTCTTCTTGGGTCGGCAGGGGAGGGGCCGAGCACCCCCCCCCCCCCCTCTCAGTTTTTTGTTGGGTCGGCAGGGGAGGGGCTGAGCCCCCCCTGCTCCCTCATTTTTTGGCACAGGAGGGTTTTTTTTTGGGTCGACAGGGGAGGGGCTCGGCCCCTCCCCCGTGTGTTGTTTATTTTGGGTCGACAGGGGAGGGGCCGAGCCCCTCCCCCATGTGTTGTTTATTTGGGGTCGACAGGGGAGGGGCTCGGCCCCTCCCCCATGTGTTGTTTATTTTGGGTCGACAGGGGAGGGGCCGAGCCCCTCCCCCATGTATTGTTTATTTTGGGTCGACAGGGGAGGGGCTCGGCCCCTCCCCCATGTGTTGTTTTTTTTGGGTCGACAGGGGAGGGGCTCGGCCCCTCCCCCATGTGTTGTTTTTTTTGGGTCGACAGGGGAGGGGCCGAGCCCCTCCCCCATGTGTTGTTTATTTTGGGTCGACAGGGGAGGGGCCCAGCCCCTCCCCCATGTGTTGTTTTTTTTGGGTCGACAGGGGAGGGGCCGAGCCCCTCCCCCATGTGTTGTTTTTTTTGGGTCGACAGGGGAGGGGCCGAGCCCCTCCCCCATGTGTTGTTTTTTTTGGGTCGACAGGGGAGGGGCTGAGCCCCTCCCCCATTTGTTGTTTTTTTTGGGTCGACAGGGGAGGGGCCGAGCCCCTCCTCCATCTGTTTTTTTTTTTGGGTCGACAGGGGAGGGGCCGAGCCCCTCCCCCATATGTTTTTTTTTTTGAGGGTCGACAGGGGAGGGGCCGAGCCCCTCCCCCATCTGTTTTTTTTTTTGGGTCGGCAGGGTAGGGGCTGAGCCCCCCCCCCCTGCTCCCTCTGTTTTCAGCAGGGGAGGGGCCGAGCCCCCCTCGCTCTCGCTCTCTTGTTGGGTTGGCAGGGGAGGGGCTGAGCCCCCCCTTCTCCCTGTGTTTTCGAATTGATTTGAAAATTGTAATGTATTTTTTTTTTGTGTTTTCAGGATAAAAATGACGGACAAAGGGAAAGGACTTGCGTCATCCTCATCCCAACATGCGAGTTCTGCTGCTAGTTTTGCTGATAGTTGCAGTGGGATTGATGATGTGGGGCCACTATGGGTACATGTAGATAAACTCGCAAAAACTGGAGAAGGAGGTGGTGGAAACAAGAGATTTCGATGCAAGCTCTGCGAAAGAGATTTTGTTGGGTCTTACACAAGAGTGAAGGCTCATTTGTTGAAGATACCAGGACATGGCATTTCAGCTTGCAGAAAAGTTGATGAGGCAATGCGAAGACAATACAAGAAAATACAAGAAGAATATGAGAAGAGAAAGGCAATGGTCGATTCTTCTGCAGTCAGTGTGCCATTTGCAAGCCACCAAGAAGATGCTGAAAAAAAAAGAAAAGTCAATGTAGGAGGTAGATGAACGATACAAGCAGCATTCAATACATATGGAAGAGAAGAATTGGATAGAAAAGTTGAGAGATATTTTTATTCTGGTTCACTCCCATTTAATGCGGCTAGAAATCCTTATTGGAAGGATTTAGTAACATCCTTGGCAAATTGTAATTTGAGTGGTTATGTGCCTCCAAGTTCAGAAAAAATACGAACCACACTTCTTGCAGAAGAGAGGGCAAATGTGGAGAGGTTGCTAGAAATTAAAAAATATTCATGGGAGCAAAATGGAGTTTCCATTGTGTCCAATGTTATTAAAAACGCGCCTCAAGGCGCAAAAAGCGCGCCTCGCCTCAAGGCGAGGGGCTTTGTGCCTTGAGGCGCAGGCATAAGGCGCAAAAGCCCTGAGGCGCACGCCTCATACGCCTTGAGGCGTACGCCTCAGAGCGAGGCGTGCCTCAAGGTGAGGCGTACGCGCCTCAAGGTGAGGCTTTTAATAACACTGGTTTTGTCCTATTGAATTTTCTCTCCAACTTTTTCTAACTTTTATGCAGTGGGAGTCCAACTCAAACACCAATCTTTTGCAAGTTGTATGAAAACAGTAAACCCCCTTATGAAATTAAGAACTAAGTGGGTAATTAACTTTATCCTATGTCATTAGCAAATTATACTCTCCAACAGCTAGCATATGCCATCTGAATCTCTCTATATATAATCCATAGATACATGCCTATCGAAGAAGGAAATTATATAATTGATTTTCATGCCCACTTTTCCCCTTCAATAAAGTGATCACTTATATGTTCATCATATCCACATTCACCTTTTTACACAGAATTAATACCAGGATTCTCTTATCGATCTATTATTATCTCCACTCCAAAGTGCTCCCTGTGGTGTGTCTGTTCATATGTGCTTTGTGAGAATCTTTGTATAGGTTTAATCGTTCAACTTTAATTAGTTTGTCCTGGAATTTACTATTCAAGTCATAAGCAATAAGTTAGATTCACTTTTAGTAAGATTAGAAGTGTAGTAGACTATTATACAAGAATTTAAAGATGGGCCAACAATAGGCCAATTTTCTGCTCAGACTTAAATCTTATTCTACAAAAATAATGGATATATAGGTATATATATAGAAACATCATCCCTAGGATTAGTTAAATAACTAGATCTTAGAAAAGGGTGTCACGTTAATGAAAGTGTCACGGTTGTTTCACTGCAGTTTATACAACTGTAACAGTTGAACTGTTCTTGCTTTCTCAATAGCATCCACACTGGGAGTGTTGTATTTTGCACGCTGTCTCATAAAAAGATGCAAATCACAGTTGGATCAGTAAAGAGAACCATAGTTTCACTGGTTACTTAGCTTATAGAAACGTAGTTTTCAACACATAATTTGACAAGTATAACTAATTCAGGAATCAAATCCAATAGTCTAACTTCAAGCACATGGTATAGGTTTGGGAATATATAGGATTCTGGCTAATTGTATTGGTTCGCTTCTTATGTCATAAAAAAATATCAGATCTCTTTTCATGTTGGGGATCCCTCTCATGTCTTCTTTACCCTTTTACTTTACTTTATTTAGAGTTTCCATTCATTGGCCAGAACACTGTGTGCACATGCAAACAAACTTATTTTATGGCATAATAATGTAAATGCTCTTGATACTAAGTATTTAATCAATTTTATCAATCTTTAATTATTCCACAATACAATAACTAAGTTGTTTGTGGCTAAATTTACTTCTACTGCCATGGTTTGATGTTAGGTGTATGATATACTGTCATGGTTTGATGTTAGGTTTTATACGTTAATCTCATATTTTTTAGAATAATCTCATATATTTTAATTTCTTTTAGTTAATCTCATATATTTTCCAGTTATGTAATCAATTTTTTAGTTACTTTTATATGTTAATCTCATATTTTTTAGAATAATCTCATATATTTTAACTTTTATAAGTTAATCCCATATATTTTAACTTTTGTAGGCTAATCTCATATATTTTTTAGTTATGTAATCAGGTTTTAGTTACTTTTATATGTTAATCTTATATTTTTTAGTACTTATTTGACATTTTCTATTTCTTATTGGTTGTCAATTTCATCAATAACGCATTTCTGTATTTATTTGTATTTTTTTATAATTTTTTAAAAGTTTTCAAAAAAAAATTTTGAGGCTTACGCCTCGCCTCGGTTTTTGGTTGAGCGCCTCGCTACGCCTCAACGCTTTTCACAACACTGATTGTGTCTGATGGATGGACAAATATTCAAAGGCGTCCATTAATCAATTTCATTGCTTGTTCGCTTAGTGGCCCAATATTCTTGAAAGCAGTTGATGCATCTGGGGAATATAAAAATGCAGAGTATTTGAAGGGATTGTTTATAGAAGTGATAAAAGAAGTGGGTGATCAGAAAGTGGTACAAATCATTACAGACAACGCTCCAGTTTGTAAAAGTGCAGCGTTGAGTTTGGAGAGTGAGTACCCTCATATTTTTTGGACTCCCTGTGTAGCACACAGCTTAAATCTAGCCCTAAAGAGCATATGCAACCCCAAAGAAGAAGAAAATTCACAAGCATATGCTTTATGTTCATGGATTGAAGATTTAGAAAGAAATGTCAAAAGCATTAGGAATTTTGTTGTTAACCACCATCGTGCTAATGCTATATTTAATAGGCATTCTGATTTGAAATTGTTGAAGGTCGCTGAAACACGTTTTGCGTCCATCATTGTGATGATGAAGAGGATTAAAGGAGTGAAGAATGCTTTGATTAACATGGTGACTGATGAAAATTGGACATTCTATCGTGTTGATGATGATATGAAGGCTCAAGAAATTAAGAAATTCATTCTTGATGATGAGTTTTGGGACAGAGTGGTATACTTCTTTCAATTTACGCAACCTATTTGGGAAATGTTAAGAGAAGTTGATAAGGATGTGCCCATGCTTCACAGAGTTTATGAAATGTGGGATAATATGATTGAAAAAATACAAGCTATAGTTTTCATGCATGAAGGAAAAAATCCTGCATTGAATGATTCAGATTTTTTTAATCATATTCATTCAATTTTAGTCAGAAGATGGGATAAGAGCAACACTCCTTTGCATTGCATGACACATTCTCTTAATCCAAAATATTATGCAAATAAGTGGCAGGCTGGTGGTATTGGTCGTGTCCCTCCAAATTTAGACCCAGAGCTATCAAGACATAGAAATATGTGTATGACAAGACTTTTTCCAGAAGAATATCTTCTACATCAAGTCACACAAGAGTTTGGAAAATTTTCATCTTCGAGATTATATGCACCAGCATTATTCGCGAGAGAAGAAGATAATATAGATCCTATCACATGGTGGTCAACATTTGGATCAGAAACACCTCTTCTGCAACGTCTTGCATTAAGATTGCTATCGCAGCCTGCTAGTTCATCTTGTTGTGAAAGAAATTGGAGCACATATTCTCAAATCCACAACATGAAGAGAAACAAACTCACCATCAAGCGTGCAGAGGATTTAGTATATGTTCATTCAAATCTTCGATTACTTTCGCGAAGCAATGATGAATACAGGTACTAATTTGCTCTCTTAGTTATTTGATTATTTCTTAGTTTTCATTTAAATATACTTGTATTGTATTTATCATTTTCAAATTGGGTTTATAATGCAGACAAAGAACATCCAAATTTTGGGATGTAAACCCAGAAGAGTGTGACTTCGAGAGAGAACATGAATTTAGCTGAGCCCAGTATTTCTTCCAATGATGCATTTGATGATGAAGAAGAAAATTATTAGCATCCATTACTTCATCAGGATATACTTTGGTATGTAATTTAGTTCTTTTATGCAATACTTATTTGATTGATATTTAGGTCGATTTATGTAATTGCTTTTACTTATTTGATTGATAATTTGATATTTAGGTTGATATATTGCATGCATGATGAATCATATTATGAGTTTATGACAATGTTTACTCTTAAATGTTAAACTGTTAAAACTTCAAAATCATATATATATATATATATAATTTTTTTTTTTTTTACATTTTTGCCCCTGCCGCACCCCCGCACCCGGGTTTTTTGGAAGTGCCGAATCCCCGCACCCGCACCCGCACCCGCACCCGCACCCATGTGACATAGGTTATATCTTATTGTGTACTTTTGTGAATTTCCTTTAAATGTAGAAGATGTTTGGCTTCTGCTAAGCTACTGATTAGTTAATCTGGAACTTATAAATTAGGCCTTCCTCTCGCTAGTAGTTGGAAGACATTTGTGCATGTTGATTGAGTCAACATTGAACTTTCTTATGCAAGGACATTTCAAAAGGAAACTTTGTTTTTATGCTGAGACTGTTTTCCACCTTGTGAACTAAGCATTTCATACTTCTTATTGGAGATGTTAGCTCTTTGTTGGAAGTGGGATACTTTATGCAGTACCCCTGCTTTCCACAGGTCCCATACATGACGCCTGAATGCAATGCAAACATGAATGCACTTGTCACCTGTTTTTCTCATTAAAGCTGTGGAACAGAGCCAGTGATTGGACTCTGTTTCCATGGTTAAAGTGCCACCATTGTGATTGTAACTCAGGGAAAGGCTTTTGATTGGTCTCATAGGTCTTCCATGTCCTGTTTACACAGGCTGACAATAGGATGAATAAAAAGATACATCATGAACTATGTACCATGCACATCACTTAGATGGATCCCAGAAAGCAAAAAATGTGGGAAGGGGCATCATCCTTTTTCTTTTTCCATTGAATTGCTGCTTTGTGTGTGGCCTATCTATCATTGATCATACATTCATGGTATGGAGCTTCCTGGATTTGTCTTGTGCCCATGTTATTTATAGCTTTGAGTTAAAACCATGCTAATGCTGCACTTATGATTGCTCCTTCCTACTATGCGCCTACCTTAATGTTTGTATACAGTAGAGGTTTCTTTTTCCATGCTATTCCGATAGAATGGTGTATATAGATTAGAAGGTTTGTTAGTATTGACAGCTATTGATCATAAAAGAAAATTTAAGCTTCAGTGTAATTTGCTAGATAGATCATAGGGCACTTGCATGACGTGTGCTATATACTAAACATTCCTAAATTTAAGCATTTGCCTTATGTGCTTTAGGTACTATAACCTAGATGCTTATCACCACCGCATGATTCTGAAAGAACAGAAAAGAGGTTCGAAAAAAATCCTACAAGCAGAGCGAACTGTATTTAATGACGAGGAACAACGACGGTATGTTTACTACATTGAAGAAATTTTCATCTTTCTGTGTATATGTGATGGGTGCTTTTTTCTTTTCCTTTTCTGTTATGAGTTAGAAGCTTGGAGCATTATTTTTTTTGTTTTTGTCCGTTTCTTGAGTTCCTGCTCGTCATTTCATAATGTTGACATATGTTACTGATATGGGCTGTTAATGTGTATATCTTGCTAATACAGCAGTTTGTTTGGTTGATATACAAGCTGATCGTCCCATGAGCATTTGTTATGGAAAATGAGTGAAATATTGGGTTGGGAATTGCAGCTCCAGTTGGGTCAAGTTCCGTTCACAATTCTTTGGCTTGAACAACTTAGATTGACGTATAAAAGTTCTAGAGGTGGTCAATATGCCTCTGGATTCGAGTGCAATTGGGTATGAGTTGGTCAGGTCAGCACAAATTCTAAGTTGATCATGTTGATTTAGGATTTCTTTTGGCAGATTCAGGTCCCCTCCATGTCACCAATCAAAAGAAATTACATGATGCATATCACAATAGCTGAGTGTCGCTAAAAGGAGACCAATCTGAAGGTTTGTGCTTCCAGTATAGCACATCGAGCTTACACTAAGGCATGGAAAACAAAAGGTAAAGAATATGGTAAGGATTGTTGATTCTTGCTGACCACAGAAATGCCTGTCCATCAAGGAAGATAAAAAATGAAAATGCTTTCCACAACCTTCACTTGCTCCCTTCAGCATTGCGTGCCATCGCTTTTGAGTTTGTATGAAAACAAATGTTATCTTTAATACTCATAAGATCAAGTTGATTAGCTCCATCAATAAAATCTCAGGAATGTCGAGACTCCACAAAAATACCATCCACAACAATAAACAATCCAAAGTCGTTGCTTATAGGGTACACCACTTTAGTACCACAAATCCATATCTCGTGAAGCCATAAAAACAATAACATTACCAGATGAAAAGGAAGTTCCTATGAAAGTAATGGAGTTCCAACCATGTGAGAGAGCAAAGAAGATGAGAAGAGAAACTTCATTGAGTGAGAAAAGAAAGAATACAACCATATATAGAGGATGTCCCTCCTATTCCACTACAGGACAAAAACAGTTGATTCTATGCTACTAGAAGTATAAAAATACCCTTGTAAAGAATATAAACATAGATGGGGTAGCACACAAAATGTAATACACATATTGTACATAAGACTTGACACTCCCCCTCAAACTTGAGATGATGCAAGAGGAATCATTCCAAGTTTGAAAAGGAATGTGCTAAAGTGCAGCGGAGCAAGACTCTTGGTAAACACATATGCAATCTAATCCTTGGAGCTTACATGCTCAAGAGAAATGGCTCCATCTTCATAGGCCCTCATTGTAAAATGGCAATCTATCTAAATTTGTTTAGTCCTTTCATGAAATTTTAGATTCTTTGCAATATGAATGACACTCATATTGCCACAACATAAGAAGGTCCAATCATCGATAGGAACTCCCAACTCTCCCAATGGCCACATTGTCCAAATAATATCAATTCTAATGTGTCATTGCTCTGAATTCAAATTCAGCTTTAGATAGGACAACTCTTTGTTGCTTCTTACTTTTCTACGAGATTAGGGAGATTCCAAGAAAAATACAAAAACCAGTAGTGGAGAAGCAATCTCGAGTAGAGCCTCCAAAATCAACATCACAAAAGGCTCTCAGATATGTGGAAGAGGACGATGAAAAAGCATCCCATAGTGCATGGTGCCCCTCATATATTTGACAGTCTGGAGTATCACTGTAACGACCCAAAATCGTAGACTTGAAACCTTTTATGAAAAAGGTTGAAAGCTTTGAAATCGATTATTTATCAGAGTTTGAAACAAAAGTTCAACGAAAATCATGTTTGAAATAGCAAGTCCTTGGACCTTGAGCGCATTACAACGCAAACTCCCCTTTACAAACTGATTTGCAACTCAAATATATATTTCATTGAAATGAAAAGAAGAACAAAGTTTTGGTAATACAGTTTTAGTAATCCAGAGTTTTAATCAGAAGAGATGCTTTCAAAGAAACTTTATGCCACATTTACCAAAAAGTGTCCTCAGGAGCGTAACGTCAGGGAAAGGGCCTTGCCTTGAATGCATCACGTCATCGTGCCATCGCAGGCTGTCTCAACCTGTTCACTACCTGCCCATGAAGGTCAGTCTCACAACAGACTAGTAGGAGTGCAAAAGACAAGGAGAAACAAATGCTGCAATAAGCAAGATATTCGCTAGATCAAGCAGGAAAAAACAAGACTAACCGATCTAACCAAACGTACTCTGGAGTAAGCAAAACTCTAGTAAAGCAAACAGCTAAATACAAGAACAGTGAGAACCATAGTGCTAAACAAGCAACTATAACAGTCCAACAGATTCTATAGGTGAAGAGTAACTAACTCTATCCACCAATCAAACAAAGCAACTGAATAAGACAAGCATTCATAACAATGCTCGCAATATATATAAGTACCATTGGATGACTCAGTCCATCGACAAGTAGCTACATTAATTGTAAGGCACAAGCTATTGCATCACAAGCAATTCATAAGCTACACATGATAAGCAATCATACGGTAGCAGTTATATCACAATATGTGAGCGGCTTATATAAGACAAGCGGCTACATCAGTCCTAGTTGTCACCAGTTCGTAGATTACGAGCTGTATGCAATCACATCAATCATAAGAGACGCAAGCCAACGGATAAGCATTTAACTAGTATGAAAAACTAGTTATCACTAAGCAAAGAACTGCATAAACAGTTTAACCAACTTAGAGTAATGTCTCGACATGCGTGCATAATTCAACGAGTAGCATATGGCCAAGAGATTAAGCAAGCAATCAAGTCACATCACAGTACGCATATCTCATAATCGTGTGCATAAGTTATATTTTGTTCTCGTTATGAGCAGGCCGTTGTGGGTACGCATAAGGCAAAACGTAGAAACAACCGAGATCGATTCGGGGGTCCATTATGCTATGTATTTTATTATACCCCGAATGACTGACTGAATCCGCTCCTAAGGGGACGACCAATAGTCAAGAGAGTAAGTCCCCAAAGGCAAAACTGGGCCTATGGATGCATCCATCTTCTGCAGAAGTGTCAGACGACTACCACCTAGGATAAATATGGTAGCCCCATTTCCCTTAACCTCCGATGACTGGAGAAGCCAGACCTTTGCCCGTAATAGCCATTAATGGTCTGTCCATCGGAGTTTTGTACCATCCATCATCTCTCTTGATGAATCATCCCGAACAGGCACGACGGGGGGTTTCTTAACCGCCGTCCTATTCTACATTCTCTAGTCTTTCAACCCAATCGAGTATCTTGCATGTGATGGCGCATGATTATCATTTATGTGAATTACACACGCCACTGCACGTTCGAGGCAACCACACACCTCTCATCCTACTCACCGCAGTACGCAACGTACCTGTTCAAAAGTACAACCACGATGAGAGGGGTAAGGATCTCTTGCAGGAAATCTCCCAACACATCTGCTTTATAGAATGAACTCATTCAAGTTCCAACTTATCGTGCTCGGGTCCTTTAGACAATCGCAAACATTTTGCCTATTAGGCGAATATCAACATAACAAGATTTAGCTTAATGTGTCAATACACGTTTCGAGGTTACTATAGACCTCTCGTCCTGCTCTTCGTAGTTTAAATATATCGTACGTGACTAAGAGTATAACTACAAGAGGAGGAGCATGGATTCCTCATAAGAAATCCAACACTAATCTCGTGAAAGAAGGGAGTGCGCCAACTATCTTGGTTTGACCAGAAAGCCTAGAAACTAGGTTTCACATCAGAGGTGATGTAACGTCGATCTAGCGATGACACAAGTACCTCAATAGGATTCTCGCCCTACTCGTGCACATGCTCCTAAACAGGGTTATCCGAGTCGTATTGGATAGGCGAACTGAAGTTGTAACACACCTCTCCCAAATACATCGATTTGGGAGATCAAGCCACTATCTCGCAAAAGGCTTTCGAAAATCTGCTTTACAAGGCTATACATCTTTGAAAATAGGTTTGCACCTAAGACCATTATTTTTGGAAAACCAAAGTGCATAAGTGTGTGTCGTGGCAAATCGAGAAGCAAGACTCGATGTGCAAAGTTGCACCTCAAGTGTAAAACGCACAAGCCACACACGAGGTATGAAATCATACCTCGACCATCAAAACACACGAGCAGACAACTACGTAAGCAACCTATGAGGTATGTGATCCTATCCAGACTAAACAAGTGTAAAAGATGTCTCGTGAGGCATAGAGTTGTACCTCGATAGATCGATAAGCGTAAGCAAGTAAAGGAGCAATACGACAGAGATAAGAATACATGCACGAGCAAAGCATATGCACGAAGTGCAGCAGCAAAGTAAGGACGAACGACACATACAAAAAGTAAGTGCAAGGGCAAACACGACTACAACAGAAAAGTAAGGTAGTAAGCAGTAAGGCCATGGCGCATAAAGCGCGGGGCAACAAGTAAATGCAGAAAGTAAAGTGCGAGAATGTAAAGGAGGACTAGAATTGCATCCTGGAGTAAAAATGTATACAAGTAAATGCCATGGCGCATAAAGCGCGGGGCAACAGAAAAGATAAGACAGAAAGTAAATGCCATGGCGCATAAAGCGCGGGGCAACAGAAAAGACAAGATAGAAAGTAAATGCCAAGGCGCATAAAGCGCGGGGCAGCAAGAAAGTAAACTACAAAAAGTAAAAAGGACAAGGATCGCAAAACCACGTCCTTAAATGTAAAGACATGAATTAAAAGCCTAGGCACATATAGCGCGGCGGCAACAGAAAAGGAAAGTGCAAGAAAAGTAAAGAGGACAAGGATTGCGAAACCGCGTCCTTGAATGTAAAGACATACATATATATTTTATACGTATAATATATCATCCTCTTTTAGTTATCTTTCCTTATTTAGTATTTATCCGTTCATTGTCCTTTTACGCAAGAATCCCCTACCTTGAGGGGTTGCAGGTCCTCGTACGCCTGCGGCGTAGGTAAGCTCGAGCCACGAAGGCGAGCTAGATCTACCGTTCAACCTAGAAAGCTTAGAACGTTAGTATATGTCGTAATATAAACGAGAAGCGGGTCCGGTAAGACATGCAGTGGTACCGGACCCAAACACGAGAGTAGACAGGGAGCTCAGTTCCCTGCAAAAGGCAACAAAGGCAACAAGGCCTCCTGCCTGCAGGAGGCAGAGGCAGGAACTCTGCATCCTGCAGACAAGGGTGCCAAAGGCAGGGGCCTCAGCCCTGCCTGACAACCGCAACAGAGGCATGAAGCAGGAGCTCCCTGTCTGCCATAACAGAGAAAGGCAGGGGAGGGAGCAGAGGCTTCCTGCCACACCTGTCAGAACACAAATTAGGACAGGGGGCGCAGCCCCCTGCTGGGAAGGAGACAAGCAGGGGCTCTGACCCTGCCAGCAGAAAGATCAAGGTAGGGGCAAAGCCCCTTGCCGGAGAACACTAGAGAGCAGGGGGAACTTCGCCCCCCACCGAGAAACACAAAAGCAGGGGGAGCCTCGCCCCCTGCCAGAAAACACGAGAGGGACGGGGGGAGAGGAACCCCCTGTTGACAAGACAAATGGCAGGGGGAAAGAGCTCCCTACCGACACAACAAGAAGGGCAGGGGGAAGCGAAGCCTCCTGCCGACAAAGCGAATGGCAAGGGGACGGAGCCCCCTGTCGGCACAATAAGAACGACTGGGGGAAGCACAGTCCCCTGCCGACAAAGTGAATGGCAAGGGGACGAAGCAGAAGAGAGAGAAGGGTGGTGGCGAAAGAGGGGCCGATGATACTGCCGCCGGGGGCTGAGGTTGTCGAAACTCGGGGGTAGCCGGTGGCTTTTGTCGTCGGTGTCCTGCCGCCACGAGACGGAGACGAGAGAGGAGGAGAGGAGAGAGAAGGGGGCGAGGGTTTTTGCCCCTCGCCCGAGGCGCCTGCGTCTTTTAAAAGACGCGGGTTCTCAAGGCTTTGAGAACCCGGGTCAGGCTCGGGTCTGGTTCAGACCCGGATTCGGGCCTGACACAGCAGACCAAACCGTAACACGTGTCTGACACGTGCAGGGCACGTATCTGACGTGATTTTTTTTTCAAGGCTTTACAATCGCAATAAGATGAACCATCCTGAGGGAGCTCATAAACTGAGTGACCACATGAACAACGTAAGTGATATCTGGTTTGGATATAGTCAAATATATCAATCTCCCAACTAACTGCCTATATTGTGATGAAGTATGCAAAATTACAAGAACAAAGTGCAAAAGTACATACAAGTCCAAGAGTCGACAACAAGCACAAAAGTGCATAAGCACAAGTCTGCTATGGGACAATACAAAGAGTTAACACAGGGCAACAAAGCAAGTAAAAAATATAATGTTTATTGAATATATGCTTGTGAAAAAGCATATAAAGAATAAGAGGATAAGATCCCCAAACAAGAGAGGAAAACCGTTGGGAGCTCCCAACGACTCTATGGTCTAAGAGCCCCCAATGGTTCCCTAATTATATTAGTATGAAAATAAAAAAAGAAAAAATAATAAAAAGGAAAAATATTGTTTTAATAAACAATATTTATTGTATGTGAAAGGACATAAATGCCCTTATAGGGCATTTCACTATTACAAGACTGAAAAATAAATATATGTATATGTACATAAGTATATATACACACATACATATGTTTTAACACCCCCTTCAAACTTACAACAATGTAACCGAAAGTTTGTTAAGGAGAAATATAAACTTAGGAGTAGGAGGGGCTTTGGTGAAAATATCAGCCAGCTGATACTCTGATATGACATACGACAACTCAATGGTTTCTCTCTGATATTCATCACGAACATAATGACAATCCATTTCAATGTGTTTGGTTTGCTCATGGAAGGTGTGGTTGCTTGCAATATAAATTGCACTCTTATTATTGCAACACATCTTCGAAGGTTTTGAGATTATTGTCCCCATATCTCTGACGAGACTTCTTAGCCACATAAGCTCCATAGTTGTTATAGCCATCACATGATATTCAGCTTCTGTTGAAGACAAACATACTTTTTGCTGCTGCTTGCATCTCCACGAAATCAAAGTCACATAAAAATACACAAAAACTAGTAGTTGATACTCTATCATTGTGTTTTCCTCTCCAATCAACATCAATATAAGCATGTAAATCTAATGAAGAAGATGAGGATGAAAAAACTCCCTTTGTTATAGTATTCTTGATATATCTGACAATTCTTAATACCACACTCATGTGCACAATGGTCGGAGCATGCTGAAACTGGCTAACAGAGTGAACTGCATGAGTTATATTTGGCCGAGTGATAAACAAGAGAACCAACTAGTTGGCAGTAAGGTGTAGGATATTTGATATATGGGCTATTTTTTAATAGATGCAACGGTTATGAGTGTCCTAACACTAGTCATTCTAGCTACTAGTCAATTCTATATTCTTGAGAGTATCAACTGACCTAGCTTTATATATTTTTAGCATCCCATCACACTTGGTTTTAACCTTGAAAACCTATCTACATCCTATAATTTTTTTTTCTAAGGATAATGAAGCTACTTCCCATGTTTTAGCCTTCTCAAGAGAATTTAGTTCTACATTCATTACTTCAACCCAATGTGAAAGATTTTTGGCTTTATTATAATGTGATGGTTCATGATAAGAATGCAAAGCTATTAAACATGCTCTATAATTTGTTGTCAATGTGTCATAAGATACAAACATAGTTGGTGGGTTGGAGACACGATTGAATCTTCTAAGTGAGGTTTTTCCTATACAAGAGTTTTGTGAATATTTTTCTAAAGCACTTAGAGTATTCCTTTGCTCACGCCAGGTATATATTTTTATGGGTTTATCAATAATATCATCATTTCTTATTGGTGATTTCACATTCTCATCATTTGAATGCTTATTATTATTACCATCTTCGTTATCATTCAAAGTATTATCACCATTATCATTCAAAGAATCATCACAAGAAGTCAACTCTTCTTGTGGTAAGAGATCAACCAGAAAAATATAATCTACTTCCTCTTTCTCCTTAGTTTTCTTAAGCCCATTTTCATTTTCCAAAAAGGTTAGATCTTTAGAAACATATAGTTTGTTAGTTTTAGAGTCAAAACATTTATATCCTTCTTAGAGTAATTTTTCAATATGCATTCAATGGCTTTCGAAGACAATTTATCTCTTTTATGTAAGAGTACAAAACACTTACAACAAAAAACACTCAACCGCTTGAAATCAGGTATTCTTTCAAATAATTTTCATATGGAGATATATTTTGTAAGGATGATGAGAACATTTTATTTATCAAATAAGTTGATATTAGAGCGGCCTCGGCTCAAAAACTTTTTGGAATATCTTTAGAGATAAGTAGTGTCTTAGTGGGTTCTATAAGATGCCTATGTTTTCTTTCGACTAATCCATTTTGTTGAGTTCTATAAGATGCCCAAATACTATATAAGCACATCATATTCAATGCAAGTTTAGCTAGATTCGCCAAATTGGTGTATATTATCCTGTGTAGACCATGTCCCCCTTGTAGTTGTATCCTACAAGTTGCATCTTGTCTTGTAAGGTGCATACCCTTTTCTCTTCCTGTCTCCATAGAAAGTTTTTGCGTGTATCCTCCAAAATATGTTAATGTTTTGGGCAAAAGTAAGTAACCAATATAATAGGAATACTAGTAAGGACAATTTAGATAAAATGCCTCGTGCAACATGACAAAAATTTTGTATTTCAACCTTTTGAAATAATTTTCATGCACATTGCACCAAGTTTACCATGGAACATCGGGAGGCCCAAATATTTGCACGACAGTTTTTTTTGGAGGTCATCTGATAGTTGCTCTAAGGTGTTTCACTTCAACCTGATGACTGTTAAGGCAATCACTATCGATTTTGCACTATTCACCTTCATGCTTACACACTATTGAAAATTTGTAGATCTTTCTTAAATATAAAATAAATTGTTTCTTAGCTCTACATGAAATGAGTGCATTATTTGTGAAAAAGAAGTAAAAGATTGTTAAATCATAGTGAGGAAAGGAATGGTGAATTTCCAATTCACCATTCCTTTCAACTTCAAGGCCTTCTGGATTGTTGTTCTGTCACTATTATGAACCACGATGGAGGTATAGGATCTCCCTGCCTTAACCCTCCTGTATTCTTGAACTTCATGTCACTGCTGCATTACTGACCACTGGGAGAAATGTTGTGGATACTTCAATCATAATTCTATCTATCCGAACATCATTGAACTACAGAAATTCAAGTGATTTTCTTAAAGACGTCCATGCCCTTTTTTCCAAGCAATCTTGAGAGAAAGAGTCTATTCATCACACTACATTATCCAACATGCTTTTTTCAAGCCGATCTTAAGACAAAGAGTCAATTCATCATAGTGCATTATAGAATCAAGAATCTCATGAGCAAGTAGCAAAATATCCTTGATCTCTTTATCCTTTAAAAAGGCCCCATGGTTAAAAGATACAAACCTAGTTAACCATAACCTTTGTAATTATTTTATACAGAAAACTACATAAGTCAATAGGTTTGAACTCATCTAAAGTGTTTGAATCCTCTCTTTTTTGAGATTAAAACCAAAATAGTCATTAATTTTTTTAGCAGTCTTAGCCTTTGCGCAAAATCCCTGATTGCTTTTGTGAAACCATCTCCAACCATACTTCAAAATCCTCAGTAAAATAGTCCAAGGAATCCATTTAGACCCGAGGCTTTCTGACCATCAGCTTGAAATACATTTGTAGTAACTTCTTGATGGGGAACAAGTTCCAATCAAGCTTGGTTCTCCTCAACATTCACATGAGGTCCCATGTCAGAAGGAAACATTAAATCTTCACCATCTTCTTTGAAAATAAGTTGTTGGAAATGTTACAAACTCACCACCTTGATAGTGGTCGTAGGTTTGTTTAGTAGCATGTTTGGGTATATGATCTATATGTTTGTATTCTGGGTTCAATTTTGTATGGGTCATTTTGGGTATATATTCTAGAAAGGAGTCTCATTTGGATGGTATGGGTCATGTTCATAAAGGGTCCACATCCTAGTTAGGTACTAGTTTGGGTTTCAGAGTCCATGTTGTAATAAGTAGCTTGTAGTGTAATCTATTAATAAGAAGCTTACAGAGGAAGCTACTAGAGGTTGTTTGTCATGTAAGCCCATAGTTAGCAATATGTGAAGCGGCAAAAATCATTAAATACTGAATACATTATTTGAAAGGTCTCACAATAAAAAAGACGGCTGACAAAAATGACATAAAAGAATGAGTTGCAAAAAAATCAGCAAACAATACTTATGGATTTAATTTGGTTTTAATTTTATAAAACAAGGTCAAAAGGACAGGCATATATAAGAAAATTTTCTATAGTTAGGATATCAGAACAATGAGATTCATATTCAAGAATCATTATGATCCGAACCCAAGATCCAATCCAAATGAATCCATAATTGAGTTTTTTTTTGAAAAGTATTTTACTTGAATATAAGTTTTCGTGTTCTAAACACTTCTCTCAAAAGAACACATTTTTTGTCGATTTTTTGAAAAAGATGAAGTTTCAATTGTTTTATTCATTTTCAGTTTTATTGAAAGGAACATGTTTTAAACAGAGTTTTGCTCATGGTTGCCAGTTGAGGAAGCGAGAGCGGGAAGCGATACGGGAAGTGGGATAGGGAAGCGAGGCACTTTCAAAATTTTAGGAAGCGAGAAGCGTGGGACTACTTAGGAGCGAATCGGGAAGCGTCTCGGAAGCGAGGGGGAAGTGAAAAAAATAAAAATAAAAAATAAAAAATACAAAAAATTGAAAAAAATGGGGGAAGCGTGGGGGAAGCACGCTTCCCATTAAAGGGAAGTGCATTTCCCATTAAAGGGAAGCACACTTTCTATAAAAGGGAAGCGCACTTCCCATTTAAAAGTGGCGCTTCCGCTCACGCTTCGGAAGCGCGACGTTTCGCGCTTCTGAAGCGCGCTTCCCCTTTTACCTAGGTGCTTCCGGTAACTCTGGTTTTGCTAGCCTCAGGAGAGGTATATAAGTGAACGGTCTTGTAACCCAAAGAATTATCCAAGTAATGAAAGTTGTAGAGAATTCTGGGAGGCTCTCTTCCTCCTCAAATTAGAAGAATTGGTTTTATTCATGGTTGCCAGTCGAGGAAGCGGGAGCAAGAAGCGATATGGGAAGCGGAAGCGGGAAGCGAGGCACTTTCAAAATTTTAGGAAGCGGGAAGCGTGGGACGACTTAGGAGCGAATCAGGAATCGTCTAGGAAGCGACCTAGGAAGAGAACCGGAAGCGACCTAGGAAGTGAATCGGAAGCGAGGGGGGAAGTGAAAAAGAGAAAAAATGACATAACTCTTATTGTTAAAATTTTCCCAATTCTTGCTTGCAAATGAGAGACCGTATTGATAATTGGTTGTTTTCTCATAATTTTGCTTCTCTTATTGTGACATTGGTTGCACATGTAATGATTCCTTAGTGGCATAGCTTGATAACCAGGTATATCACATCTATATGTTTACATATAGGCACAAGTAATGCTGTTGATACTCTATTTTGCCCAAGTACCATATGCAGATCTTCTATGTGGAAGTATCTCAGAAGAAGTATGCTAGTGTAAACATACTCATAAAAGAGCATTTCTCAAATGTCTTCTTGTTAGTGATTTATCAGGGCAAAATAATTTTCTAACATTGGCAATTCTTCTGAATAAAAATATTTCAATGCTGCCATTCTCATTTGATAACTACTGTTGGTATTACTTGATCTCCCCACACAGCCTATACTTGCATGGTGCTAAAATTGTTTTCATAAGGCATGGTACATTAATTGAATTTCAAAGTTAACTGCAATGTCAAAGGGGATCAAGAGATAAGAAGTGATTGAACTATTGGAAATAGTCGCTGGTTAACCTTTAAATTTCTGCAATGGTTAACTTATGAATTTCTGTTTCATGCTATTCCCTGCAAGTTCCAGGTAAAATGTGATTGTATGTTTGTTGCTCTCGGTCATAAGAATTAGATGTTCAACTGAGCTTTACTTTATGCTTTCAGCTTCAAAGATATAGTTGAAAGGACAGGCAGTAAATCTTGATAAGGCTTAAACTGACTGTTATATTTGAATATGTGCTGTCAAACCTTGCTTGTCGCAGTTCCAAAATGAAAAAAATGGGGGAAGCGGGGGGAAGTGCGCTTCTCATAAAAGGGAAACATGCTTCCCATAAAAGAGAAGCACGCTTCCCAGCGCATTTCGGAAGCGCGACGTTTCGTGCTTCCGAAACGCGCTTCGGGGAAGCACTCTTCCCCACTTACCTAGGCGTTTCCGGTAACTCTGCGCAAAACTCTTTCTTTTATCATGTAAGTCATGTTTGTGGAACTCTCAAGTTGGAGAGTTGTTAAATTGGGTCGGTTCATGAAGTCTTGCATTTGTAACTGGTCTTAGGCTGTTAACTGTTTGACGAATTGCCAGCATGGGAAGCAAGAGCCTATATATTTAAGTTTTAAAAGGTTTTGAGAAGTGAGAATCAGCAACGAAGCAAGGGGCAATGCTAGAGATCAACCCCCTAACAAGTGTGATTATAAAACAATGATTTAAGCTGTGCTGCATTGCAGCTTATGCTTCAGTAGCATTACTGCCACGATACAGCTGGGCTATGTTAATATGACTGAAAAGGCAGAAATACCCCTGCAGACCATCCTTATCGTTCATCTCATTTTGCACTTACTGAGGATGACAAATAGGTCTCCTTTTTTTCTGATGTGCTGGCCTCCTCATCTGTCTGGTACAAGTTGCAACTCAGTACTTAGAGCAGGTAAAGGACGCTGGTTGGATGTTGAATGGACAGATGCTGTTAAATGGAGAGGTTAGGGTACCAGGTGGTGAAGTGAGACTCTGCTTTGTCCTATAATAAAGAGTTTTTTTCTAAATGTATTTCAAATTGCCAATTAATTCCTCAATAGTATGTATTTGGCTGCTTCAGCTGAAGTATTCTTGCCAATAGGTCTTGCACTAGTTAAAAAAGTGCTTGAACTCAAACAACCCAGCTTCCAGAAACCCAGCCCCTTACAGAACCAGTGACAACCTTGAATGATTCTTTTGTTGTAGAAGCTCCTCTTTTTTTCTTTTCTTTTTTTTTGGTAGCACCATCAAAGTGATTGTTGTGGTGGCTTTAGCTTTTCACATGCTGCAACAGATACAATTGCTCACCTGAATTTCTTCAGCAGCTTCTTTGGCAATCTGGGTTATCAGTTTTTGTACTTAATCAAAGCACAATCTTGCAATTGTCTTGTTTGATTCAGGTTGCATAAGATGGAAAATAAACCATGGAATGTTTTCATGACCATATGACATGGTTGCGAGTTTGCAAAATAATGCAAGTGCATGATCGAGAGCAAACTTTTGGCAATGGTTAAATTTAGAACCAGGAAGTAAAAGGGAACCTTACAATTCTATACACTGAACCTAGCACATCCATGCAGATGATGGTAATTTTTTTTTTCCTGACATCATTGTGGAAGCCAATTTAATCATTGCCATTTATGGTACAGATTATCTGTTCACCTTTAAACTTTTTATATTAGACACCCTAAAGAGAATTTCGTGTTTATTTTTTTGTCTGTCACTCACATTATAACTATTGTTTTGATCAAGTTTACATGATTAATTCATTTTATTAAATGTTTTTTAGTTTTGGTAACTTGGTAAGAAAGGGAGTCAATACTGATCTTATGAGCTTTCTATTTCATCATGATCAGACCGATCTTGTAGAGAGCAATCAAAATTTTGTTGGTCTGCAGGCAAGAATTACTGAGGGAGCGTGAACGACAGAAGGAAGAACAGGTTCAAGCTTTAAAGCATTCTATGCAGAGTGGGATGGTAATATCTTGCTTCATTATTTTTTGCAATAGGTGTGTGTAATGTGGACATGGGTTGGATATCCAGTCGACTTAGATATGTTTCTACTGGACGTGGACCTTTACTCGCTGACCAAATTCGGGCTTTGATGTGGATGTCAAAAAGATTCCTTTTTTTATTATTCTCTTGAGCTTCAGCTATTTTGGAAATCTGCTTTGGATTCTACATACACTTGGGATTCTTTTCACCTTTGACCATTGATCTAAAAGAAAATATCATTACAATTAGATTTTGATCTACATATCTGATAATCAGAGTCTGCCTTTAGAAGCTGTTTCAGTCCTTCCTCTTAAGAAGATATTGGACCGAAATTGCAAATGTAGGATCCTATTGTTAAAATATGTTTATGTATATATATGTATATATACTAGAGTTACCAGAAGCATCTTAGATAGGTGGGAAGCCCGCTTCCTGGAAACTCGCTTCGGAAGCGCGATACTCCTCGCTTTCGAAACTTGATGGAAATCTCAATTTTCCCACTCTTTTCCTATTTTTTTTACACACTTCATCTATTCTTCTTGTATGTTTTCTCACTCTACTTTTCATGTTTTTATGTGTTTCCTCTCAGGCTTCTCACTTCCATGTGCTTTCTCTAAATTAGCAATCATTTTTAGATTTTGTTAAAAAATTATTTCTTACATTAAAAAATCATGAAATTTAAGAATAATCACTTTTATTTTAGTTTTTATTTGTGTTTCATTTTGATTTCCATTCAATTCTTATATTGCCTTTTTTTATTCCTTGCTTCCCACTTCCTATGCATTTTAAAATGCATCACTTCTCGCTTCTGCTTCCTGTATCATTTTCCGCTTCCACTTCTTAGTTTGGCAACCTTAGTATATATTGATGTAATAGGCAATGCTTATTGGGTATTTTTTATCATTTTACCTATGTAGTAGGTTCTGTCCATTAGGGACAGATTTGTCTTTTTCCTTTTTATTTTTTTTATTTTATGTTTTTTTAGTCTTTCCCTTTTTGTGTAAGTCAAAAGACCATAGAGTTGTTAGGAGCTCCCAACAACTCTATTGGGAGCTCTCAATGGCCCATGATGTGTATATATGTAATGAAATATGCAGAAAATATAAACAAAGGCCTCTAAGGGCTTACAAGAATACAAACACAAAGTGCACAAGCACAAGTCCACTATGGGCCAATGCAAGAGCCAATAATGGCAACACAAAAAGATAAAGAATATAACTTTATTGAGCATATGTGTAAAGTTTGCAAATTTTCTGAGATTATCTCTAGTATTTTATGAAAAAATCATCTACCATGAATAAATCGATGAACTTTTGGATGTTAAAAAGGTATAAAGCTTAATCAAACTCATTATAGTTTTGGATCTCAATAGAGGATCCACACAGATTGACATCCGTGAAACCCTGTTCTTCCTTGACCCGAGGCTCAACTCGGTTTTCTTAAACCAAGTCCGCTCGATCAAGAGGCAGCCCCTCTTGCTTGGCTCGGCCAAGCATAGTTCAACAAAGCCCAAACTCAGTTTGATCCCTTTTTGTGGCACCGAGCCCGGCTCGGTCAAACCAAGTTCGGCTTGGTCAAACCTAGTCAACTCGGTTCTTTCAAGAACCAAGCCGACTTATTTTATGCCTCACCTGCCTTGCTCGGTCCGATCGACTTGAACTAGATTCGGGTTCAACCCCTGCGACGTGATCGTTGCCTCTTTCTCAAAAATGGGATGTTAACCTTGTTCTTTATGCAGTGACAAAAATCTTTTGAGCTCACCACATCGGCGCATTGGACGAGACTCCATACCTGCAACACGCATACCGAGGCATGAGATTTGGGCCATCTTCGAGGTAGGGGAAAGTTACATATGATGATGCCGATCAAATATTTATGATATATACATATTTATATATATATATATGTGTGTGTGTGTGTGTGTGTGTGTGTATTCATTTAACTCAAGGACACAGATTTGCGTATTCTTGTCCTATTTGAATTACGCTATTTATTTCGTCGTCGCATTATTATGTGCACAGGCTCCTACTGTAAACAATTTACTTAGCCTGATGTGTGATTTTATACATTGGACCTTGTTTTATGCTATTTACTTTCACATCGTGCTATTATATACACAGGCTCCTGTTTGAATATATATAATTTATACGTATAAAATTATTCAGAGTGCATAGTTTTGCGTACTCTTGCTCTATTTCAATTACGCGCACATTTATTTAGAGTACGCAGTTTTGTATACGCTTGCTTTAAATTATGCAAGTATTTATTTAAAGTCGAAGATTTGCGCACCCCTGCTTTAACTCAATTTCAAAAGAGTTTTCATGCGAGATTTCAAGTTCGCATGCCCCTGATGTTGCGCAAAATAAAACAAGGGTCTTGCATTCGCACGTTCGTGATAATCGGCGTACATATACGCCACTTATCCTACAAACAAAATAATGCTCTCATGCATCAAAGTTATGTCCGTTTTGATCAGACAATTCTCAAGTGTTGGAGTGTTCTTCAAAACACCGTTCCAACCTGGTTCGAATTTTAAAATAAGTTGAGATTCACATGACTCAGGCATTCACAACTAAGTCTTTTCTTCGAACCAATAAAAATGCAAAGACTTCGAATACGTAGACTTCGATCATACATATGTCAAATTCTTCCTTTCTGCATCCGGAATGACTCGGATATGCCCCCGGCCTAAGGCACTTAAAATCGTGATTTTTTCCAGAATTGTGATTGAAAGGAAAATTTTTGAAATTTTTACAATCAATTCTTTTTCCAGAGATTCGAAAGACAAAGTTTGAAAAGAACAAGTCAATAGACCTTAGGCGCATTACGGGCGAACTTTCCTTTCCACAATGGATTTGTATCTGCATACATTCATTGAAACCACATAGATTCAAAAAAAGGTTTTTGATAAATAAAGTTTACACAAAAGAAGGTATTACAAAAGAAACCCTTACAGAGAGAGTGAGTTCTTGATGTTATCATGCCATCGCCTGCTGCATCAACCTAATCATCACCTGGATCCCATAAATGGGTCAGACTTATGATAACCTGGTAGGTGCATCAATATCAAATGTCAGAACAATAACGTATGTGTTATTTCACAACGTGCAGTTTCAGAATAAGTAAAATGCGCGTAAAAATCTTGTTTCGATAATTAACGACCTGTGGGTACGCACAAAATAATACGTCGAAACAACCAAGACTGTTCGAGGGTTTATTATTCTATGTATTTTGATACCCCAGACAACTAGCTAAGTTCGCTCCAAAGGAGACGACCTATTGACCGAGAGAGAATTCCCTAGAGACAAACAACAGGGGATGCATCTGAACTTCTGGAGAAGTCAATGAGTTCTATCACTTAGGATAATATTTGGTAGCCCAGTCTCCTAATTCCGATGACCGGGGACACCGAGTCATTGCTACTCGAGGAGCGTAGTTGTTAACAACTTGTCCATCGGAGTTTTTGTACCATACTATCCTCTCTCTTGACAGAACTAAAGGATGAATGCGTACGTCAGTTCTTATATTAACTGACGATTCATTCAACATGCTTTGGTTTTTTAAACCAAATCGAGCATTTTGCCTGTGAAGGTGATTATTTTCATTTATGTGATTTTCTTTAATAAGGTGCTATGTCCCACTTTGAGGTTATCATAAACCTCTAGTCCATCCATCGTTGTGCTAACATATCGTGCATGTCTGATAGTACTAACTATGATGGGAAAGATATGAGTTTCTCAGAAAGAAACCCCTAACATAATATTGAAAATTACAATATCCAGCGCCTTAAGTCGGGGAATATTCGAGTTATTCCGGATACCGAAAAGGACCTGACGTATGTACCACCGAGGGCTACGTAGTCAAAGCCTTTTTGTTATGTTCGTTTGAAGAAAAAACTCGGTTGTAAATTTCTAAGTCATGTCAATTTAAAGTTTTGAACAGGTTGGAAAGGTGTTTAGAGGAACCTTCCAACACTAGGGAGTTTGTTCGATAAGCACGAACATGACAATATTGATACCAGTATGCAAGAGAGTCTTGCTTTATACTTGGGATAAGCTATGTATGAAATTGTTGGATGTTGCGAATATGCAACCGCAAAACACTTGTTTTGTTTTTTCGAGACATCGGGGAATATGCACATGTGGATTCTTTCGAAAATTGAGTTTCAGCGAGGATGCGTAAAATTGTGTTTTTAAATACATACTAGCGTAATTTAAAGCAGGCAGGAGTACATAAAAATTGTGTACTTTATAAAATTATATATGTATGTAGAATACCTATATATTAAAGCATAAGCATGTGCACATTATAGCGTGACGACAAGGTAAATGGTATAAAGCAGGGCCCGATGTGTGAAACCACATATCGAGCTAAATAAATTGTGTAAGAGAGGCTCGATGTACTAAACCGTACATCGGGCTAAGTAAATTGTATAAAGCAGAAGCATGTGCATGTTACAACGTAGCGGCAAAGTGAAAAGCAGGGTCCGATGTGTGAAACCGTATATCGAGTTAAATAAATTTTAAAAAGTTGGAGCCTATGCACATTACAACACGACGATAAAGTAAATGTTGTAACTGAAAATGGACAAGAATATGCAAAACTACGTCCTTGAGTTAAAAGCATATATATATATATATATATATATATATATATATATTAGAAATGTTATGTCATCATTCTCACTTGTAACTTTCCCTTACCTCGGAGATGGTCTGAATCTCTAACGATTCCGAACGTAAGTTATAATATTGTCTGTGCCTTAGTAACCATGCTAGAAATATGAAGTCTCGTCTCTTGTGTCAAATGGTGCGCTGTAAATGTTTTTTATCGTGTTGCGAGTTGCGAATAGAGCGATGTAACAAATTTAATTTAATAGAATAAGTGATGATTGTGTCGCAGGGGTCGAACCCGAACCCAGTTCGAGTCGACCAAACTGAGATGGATTGACTACTGAGCCGGACTCGGTTTCCAACCGAACAGGCTTGATCCCTAATCGACTAGGGACCGAGCTCAGTTCAGTTTTGGCTGAGCCCAAGGCAAATAACAGTTGCTGCTGCCCCTACGTACGAGGGGCAGCGACTAAAAGAAAAGGGGGTCAGGGCAGCTTGGTGGCTCGACTGAGCCGAGCCGAGCCCAACCTGAGCCCCAGGGTGCACCTCGACTTGGGACACCTTGGCTCGACTAGGCTGGTGGGCTTGACCGAGTCGAGCCCAACCCAACCCACTTAAAGTAAAAAAAGCCCCGGGGCAGAGGAATGGGTGGGCTCGACAAGGTCGAACCCCTCCCTCTCCTTGACAAGATTTGGGCCCCCTTGGCGAATCTGAACCCAGGTTGGCACAACGACAACCTTGTTGCCGCTGCCTAGGTTGGTGGAACAGGGCAGTGGCTCTGGTTCCCCGTCTGAACCACACAAGAGGGGAGAACTGGTTGCCCAAAAATGAAAAGCAACAACAACCTGATTTTCCTTTGCAGAAAAACCCATCGAAGAGGGTGTTAGGCACCCTGTCTCTTGAGGGCTAGAGCCACCACCGTTGGTGGCTCTGGTTTGCCAGCGAAAAGCAAGGAAGAAGAGGGAGGGCAACACCCGAGTGGTGCCACTGCCGCCATCACCGAGAGAGAGAGAGAGAGAGAGAGAGAGAGAGAGAGAGAGAGAGAGAGAGAGAGAGAGAGAGAGAGAGAGAGGCTTGTTTGTTTTAAAAAGAAAACCCCCCATGTAGGGGGTTTAAATAGAGAGTAAGGGGGGAGGGGGATGTCAACATTTCGACATCCCCAACTGGATCCGGTCGGAACCAACCTAGATCCATCCCAAAAAGGATTGGGTTTAGGACCCAATTTGGATTGGGTTAGGTCAGTCCTCCAATATATATATATATATATACAAAAAACAAAAAGTAGGTTTGGATTTCGTATAAAACACCAGAATTTAACATAGAAAATTTTGCGGACCTTACAAAGGCTACCTGATATTATCCTAGGTGGTAGATCCTATAAACTTTTACAGAAGTTCGGATGCATCCCTCGTTATTCCTGCCTTTGGAGAATTCTCTTTCGGTATCTGAAACTGTGCCTATTGGAGCGGACTCAACTAGTCGTTTGGGTTATAAATTTACATAAAATAATAAACCCCCGAACGGTTTTAGTTGTTTCTACGTTTTGTCCTGTGAGTACCCACAGGTCGATAATTATCGAAACAAGATGATGATGATGTTCACTTTGCTTCTTTTAAAAATCATTGTAGAATATGATAATGCATATGTTAGTCTTGTTATACGGTCTGTTGTTGTTGCACCTACTAGGCTTTCATGAGTCTGACCCGTTTTATAAGATACATGTGATGAATAGATGGATGTTGCAGGCTAATGTTGTGAAAAGGGTTGAGGCGTAGCGAGGCGTTCCACAAAAAACTAAGGCAAGGTGTAAAGCTTAAGCCTCAAATCTTTTTTTGAAAACTTTAAAAAACTATAAAAAATATCTAAAAATACAAATAAATAAAAAAATGCTTTATTGATTAAGTAACAACCAATAATAAATAGAAAATCTCAAATAAATACTAAAAAATATGAGATTAACATGTAAAAGTAATTGAGAAATTGCTTATATAACTGAGAAACTTATTATATAATTGAGAAACTAATTATATAACTTAGAAACAAATTATATAGTTGTGAAAAAAACTACACATCATAACAAAATTAAAAAAAAACTGATTAAAAAAACTATAAAAAAGTAACTAAGAAACTAATTATATATTTAGAAACGAATTATATAGCTTTGAAAAAAACTACATAGCATAACAGAATTAACAACAAAATATAATGTCCTAATGTGTATGTATATCTATTTTCCACACAAATACACAAATTTATATGATTAATTAAATATATAACATATATAATTGAGAAATTGATTATATAGAAAAATTCTTCATAGAAACTGATTATATAATTGAAAAATTCTTATTCTTCTTCTTCACGCCTTAGGCTGGCGCCTTGAGGCGTAGAGGGCCTCTCCTCAAGGCGAAACGCGCTTTTAACAACACTGTTAAAGGCGATGGTGCAATGACGCCATGATATCAAGAATCTACTCTCTATTGTTCACTCCTGAACACGTTTTGTAATTTTGTATAAGGACTTTTGTATGACACTATTTCTATTTAAAATCTTGTTTTGAATCTTGATGGTTTTGAATGAATGTATGGAAATGCGAACCCAAATTCAAGACATTTGGGGACTCAATTTGTTGGTTGAAAATTTCGCCTATAATTTCGTCGGCTTGTCCTTTTCAAATATTGTTTTTGTTGAACTATCATTTTAACTTAGAACAATGATTGATTATTAAAATTTCAATTTTTCCCAAAATTTATAAGGCCGGGATTTTGGTGCGTTACAATATGCTTGAGCTCCAAACATTCAAGACTGAAAGGGGGTAACACCCCTTTTTATACAAACTACAAGTGGGAGAGGGAGGCTACTTGGGAGCTCCTAAATAGAGTTGTGAGCTCTCAACGGTTATATTTATGACCGTTGGGAAGCTCCCAACGACTCTATGGTCAAAAGACCATAGAGACTATGCTCTAACATCTAAAAGACTAACAAAAATAAATAAATGAAACAAAAAAATAATATTCCTAATGAACATTCCTTATTACATATAAAAAGACTAAAATGCCCTTATAGGGCTTTATATATCACAAAATTGTCTGTAACTGAATATATATATATATATATTATAACACCTCTCCTCAAGCTTATGGTGGAATAATTGAAAGTTTGTTAAGGAGACAGATAAACCGAGGTTCAGAAAGAGCTTTGGTGAAGAAATCAGTTATTTAGTACTCTAATGTAACATTTGGCGACTCAACAGTTTCTCTCAAATTCTCGTCACGTACATAATGACAATCCATCTCAATGTGTTTGGTTCGCTCATGGAAGGTGTGGTTGCTCACAATGTAGATTGCATTCTTATTATCGCTGCACATCTTCGAAGGTTTTGAGATTATTGCTCCTATGTCTCTAAGAAGACTTCTTAGCCATACAAGCTCAATTGTTGTCATAGCCATTTCACGATATTCAATTTATGTTGAGAACAAAGATACTTTTTGTTGCTTCTTGCATCTCCACAAAATTAGAGTCTCTTAAAAACACAAAAAACCCGTAATTGAGACTCTATCATTGAGATTTCTTCCCCAATCAACATCAGTATAAGCAAGTAAATCTAAGGAAGATGATGAGGATAAGAAGTCCCTTTGTTATGGCATTCTTGACATATCTTATAATTCTAAACACAACACTTATGTGCACGGTGGTCAGAGCATGCTAAAACTGACTGACGGAGTGAACTGCATGAGCTATATCAAGTCTGGTGATAGACAAGTGGGTGACCCAATTAGTTGGCGATAAGGTGTGGTGTTTTTGAGAAGAGTTCCATTGTATTGATCACTTCAGGGGTTTCTACTTTCTTAACATCTGAAATGACAGACTTGGCGCAAATATTAGCAACAAGCTTTCATTTAAGAAAGAATATACCCTCTGGGAGAATAAGCAACTTGCATACCTAAGAAATATCTTAAAAAACCCAAATCAGACATATCAAAACTTTCTTTTAAAATATTTTTAATAGTACTAACCTCTGTTGTCACTTCTAGTTATAATCATATCATCTACATAAAGTAGAAGTATAACAACTTTATAACATGTACTTTTGACAAAAAAGGTAGTGTCAAAATAACAATAATGAAAACCCAGATGAGTCATAAGACTACTAAATCTATCATACCAGGCTTTAGGAGCCTGCTTAAGACCATATAAGGCCTTCTTAAGTCTAAGAGTTTTATTTTTTTCAATACTAAATCCCGGTAGAGGATCCATACAAACCTCCTGAGGAATGCATTTTTAACATCGAGTTGATATATGAGCCATTTTTTAATAGATGCAGCATTTATGAGGGTCCTAACACTAGTCATCTTAGCTATTAGTGCAAAGGTTTCCTCATAGTCAATTTCATATCCCTGAGAATATTTTTTTGCCACTAATCTAGCTTTATATCTTTCTAGGGTCTCATCACTCTTGGTTTTGACCTTAAACACCCATCTACATCCTATGACTTTCTTTCTTATGAGTAATGTAACTACTTCCCAAGTCATAGCTTTCCTAAGAGCAACTAATTCTACATCCATGGCTTACCCAATGTTAAATGTTTTTGGCTTCATTATAATGTGATTGTTCATGATAAGAGTGTAAGGCTATCAAACATGCCCCTATAGTTTGGTGTCAAGGTGTCAAGGTGTCATAGTATACAAGCCTACTTGGTGGGATAGAGACGCGACTGAATCTTCTAAGTGAGGTTTCTTCTATAGTAGTCATGTGTGTATCTTTCTAAAGCACTTGGAGGATTTCTTTGCTCACACCGAGTCTATATTTATATAGTTTTTTCAATAACATCACCAATATTTAATGGTGATTTAGCATTCTCTTCATTAGAATGCCCATTATCATTACTAAGTTTTCTTCATTATCATTCAAAGAAATATCACAAGAATTACCTTTGCTTGGTAAAAGATCAAATAAAAAATATAATCTACTTCTTTATTCTCAATTTTATCAAGCCCATTTTCATTTTCCAAGGTCACATATTTAGAAATATAAAGTTTGTTATTCTTAAAATCAAAGCATCTATAGCTTTTTTGGGTTCTTCCATATCCAATGAAGACACATTCAATGGCTTTTGGAGATAACTTATCTTTTTTATGTAAGAGAACAAAGCACTTACATCCAAAAATTCTTACACGTTTAAAATCATGTTTTTTCAAATAAATTTTCATATGGTGAAATGCTTTGTAAAGATGATGAGGGCATTCTATTTATTCATTTTTTAATAGATGCAGCATTTATGAGGGTCCTAACACTAGTCATCTTAGCTATTAGTGCAAAGGTTTCCTCATAGTCAATTTCGTATCCCTGAGAATATTTTTTTGCCACTAATCTAGCTTTATATCTTTCTAGGGTCTCATCACTCTTGGTTTTGACCTTAAACACCCATCTACATCCTATGACTTTCTTTCTTATGAGTAATGTAACTACTTCCCAAGTCATAGCTTTCCTAAGAGCAACTAATTCTACATCCATGGCTTACCCAATGTTAAATGTTTTTGGCTTCATTATAATGTGATTGTTCATGATAAGAGTGTAAGGCTATCAAACATGCCCCTATAGTTTGGTGTCAAGGTGTCAAGGTGTCATAGTATACAAGCCTACTTGGTGGGATAGAGACGCGACTGAATCTTCTAAGTGAGGTTTCTTCTATAGTAGTCATGTGTGTATCTTTCTAAAGCACTTGGAGGATTTCTTTGCTCACACCGAGTCTATATTTATATAGTTTTTTCAATAACATCACCAATATTTAATGGTGATTTAGCATTCTCTTCATTAGAATGCCCATTATCATTACTAAGTTTTCTTCATTATCATTCAAAGAAATATCACAAGAATTACCTTTGCTTGGTAAAAGATCAAATAAAAAATATAATCTACTTCTTTATTCTCAATTTTATCAAGCCCATTTTCATTTTCCAAGGTCACATATTTAGAAATATAAAGTTTGTTATTCTTAAAATCAAAGCATCTATAGCTTTTTTGGGTTCTTCCATATCCAATGAAGACACATTCAATGACTTTTGGAGATAACTTATCTTTTTTATGTAAGAGAACAAAGCACTTACATCCAAAAATTCTTACACGTTTAAAATCATGTTTTTTCAAATAAATTTTCATATGGTGAAATGCTTTGTAAAGATGATGAGGGCATTCTATTTATCAAATAAGTTGACGTTAGAACGGCCTTGACCCAAAAACTCTTTGCAATATCTTTAGAAATAAGTATGGTCCTTGCGGTTTCTATAATATGTCTATCTTTTCTTTTGGCTTTCCCATTTTGTTGAGGAGTTCCAAGGCAAAATTTTTTATAACAAATGCCATTTTGTCTTAAGTAATTTTGAAATTCATTGAACAAGTATTCGGTACCTGAGTCGGATATAAGAATGAAAATATTGCTTTGAAATTGATTTTTGATAATCATATGAAATTCTTTAAAGAAGAAAAAAACTTTAAACTTGAGATCGAGGAAGTAGATCCACACATATATAGTAAAATCGTCAATAAAAGTAACATAATACGAGTAACATCATTTTGATATGACCGAAAAAGGTCCCCATACATCCGAATGCACTAATTCAAAAGGTTTTGTAGAAATAATGGTTCTATTACTAAATTGAGTAGATTCCATCTTTCCAAGAATACAATCTTTGCAAATGACATCTTTTTTATTACAAAATTTTTTCACAAAAGGGAAGAGATATATCTTTGAATAAATGTCAAGTTTCAATGTTTTTATCTTTGACATAATTACAAAAAGATTTTGAGGGAAGATTTAAAGAATCCATAAAGTAGAGATCTCCTCTCTTATGGCCTTGCCCAATAACTTCCTAGACCGGAGACCCTGCACGCCCTTAGATGAGAAAGAAATTTTACATCCATGATCGAATATTTGAGAAACTGAAAAAATATTTAAATTTAATTTTGGAAGCAGCTTAACTTTTGGAACACAAAATTTTTGAGATTTTTTAGAGTCTAAGGTTCCAATGTTTTTTATTTGCAAAGATGTACCATCCGTAGTACAAACACAAGATAATTTTGAATTAGTGCATATATCGGATAGAATATTATCTTGTGGTGTCATTGAAAGGAAACTCCCAAATCAAGAATCCAAGAACACATACCTGGAGGAGAAGATGAAGCTATTGCGGCACCCAATGTAGAATTGCTTAGTAGTCCTAATCTTTTCTTATAAGTAGTAGTGTCTTGCAAGGTTCTTTTAGGTATACATACCCTTCATAAAGAACCATGCCTTATTAACTTTATGAAACTTTGTAATGTTGACACATATTTTGAGCTCAACATTATTCATAAACCATGCAAGAATTTTTGCATGGTTACTTTTTCAATCTTCTACTTTAGATTGATGATCTTGAATAGCTTTCATTCGAGCATCTCTTTCTAAGGATTTTTTTTATTTTCTTCTACTTTTGTGAGCTTGAGTTGAGGCTCTGGGATAGTGCCCATCGCATATCCTAAAGTTTTTTTCTTTTGAGGTTATTTTCTATAGCCGATGCCCACACCATATAGTTGGAACCATTTAGCTTGAAGGGGAGATCCATTTTTTGTTTGTGCTCCATTTTGAATGTTAGAAGAGAGAGAGAGAGAGAGAGAGAGAGAGAGAGAGAGAGAGAGAGAGAGAGAGAGAGAGAGAATGTGGAAGAACACGTCCACTTGAGTCACCGTAAGCACCACGATCACACGAACACTTGATAATGCTTTTCCATGATGACCACTTTCCACAAGACCAAGAGCACTATGACTCTGATACCATATAATAAAATATATGAAAAATATAAACAAAGGCCTCTAAGGGCTTACGAGAATGCAAACACAAAGTGCACAAACACAAGTCCACTATGAGACAATACAAGAGCCAATAATGGCAACACAAAAAGATAAAAAATATAACTTTATTGAGCATATGCTTGAGATCCAAGCATTGAAGAATGAAGGGGGGTAACACCCATATTTGTACAAAATAGAGGGAGAGGGAGGCCACTTGGGAGCTCCCAAATAGATTTGTTGGGAGCTCCCAATGACTCTATGGTCAAAAAACCATAGTGCCCATGCTCTAATATCTAAAAGACTAATAAAGAAAAATAAATAAGAAGGAAAAAATAATATTCCTAATGAACATTCCTTATTACAAGTAAACAGACTAAAATGCCTCTATAGGGCTTTACATATTACAAAACTGTCTATAACTGAATATATATATATATATATATGTATGTATGTATATATATATATGTGTGTGTGTGTGTGTGTGTGTGTGTGTGTGTGTGCTGTTTGCCCCCCTCTTTTCTTTATGCTTTTCTTAAGCATACATACCGAATACAGACTTATTTATTTGTGTTGTGTTCTTTTGTGAGTGCCCTTAGTGGCTATTGTATGCACTTTTTTGTTTTGTATTGTCCCTTGGTAGACTTGTGCTTGTGCACATTGTATTTTGCACTTCCACTTGTTTCATTACACAGTTTACACCTATTAAGTTAGGAACTTTGTATACTTCAGTATGAATTCTTAGATCTGACCTGCTACTGTCCTTATCAAATATGAATTTTGTTCATCATGTCCTGTCTAAATCCGACCACCATAACATGTCTGAACGAAGACTGAAGAAGCTAGGTTGACCATTATTGAATTATCTTTCTGAACATGTTCTAGCTTACTGTAGGTTCAGACATTTCCTTCTTCGTGAGTTCAGTTCATCTTTAAAGTCATCATTATGGTACTCTCAGTAAAGTTTTTTGTATTTTTATGGTCTTGGGATTTTTTCAGCATAAAATATGTGCTTGGTTGTAAGACATATATCTTAGCCATTATGTTTATATTTTGTCCTCTTTGGTCAAGCTAGTGATCTGTTTCCCTTTCTTTTAGTATTTTCATCATAATTACCAATATCACATATATTTTGGAAATATCATGATATTGGCATTTTCTTTGCAAGGACAGAAACAATGTGATAATATCGTGATATTTTCAAAATATTGCTAGAACATATATTATTGTGATGTTTTGTGTGATTAAAAAAAATTCCTTATTTTTATATACTTCAAGTATGCATTTTCTAGTTTTTGTTTCTTTTATATTTTAGCTTCTCTTACTGTTTCTTTATATTTTCATAAGAAATACAACAGAACCTATTATTTTTTATATTCTTTATATTGTTTTCATTTTTAAAACTTACTAGATTTTCTCAAGAAAATCCACTTTCCCAAAAAAAAAAACTTCCGAGAAAAACCTTGCCAAGAAATTGCTGAGAACGATACTGGTGACTGTGATTTTAATGTTTTTTATTTGTCATTTGCTTTTAAACTGATTGGGAGATGGGAACTTAGAAATTTTCTCATGGTCCATATTCAGGCACAAGCCATGAAAGAGCAAGCCCAATTGCGAGAAGAAATGAATTACCAATACAGACTTGGTAATTATGAGGTAAGTTTACTTTGTGTGAACTGGCTTATCATATCCTTTTCTGTTATTTATGTTGAGTATCAATTATTGCTAGGCGGCTGCTGCAATCCAAAGAAGGTTGGATCCAGATGTGCCCATGTGAACATGTGTACTATTCTGCAAGGAGTCCAGGTAGAGACTTGTCTATTTCTCTTGTTCTCTCATAATGTGCATTCAGGTTATTTTCTCAAGGTGTTTGTCTTCAATTTCTTCCCTTGGTTATAAAACTAACTGCTCTTGATTGGTAAATTTTCTCAGTTTATTTTTGATAAGGCAGTTTTATAGTTCCATTTTCGAGGCCTTTTATCTTGCATATGTTTTTCAACTCCATGTCAAGCCAATCTGTTTACTCCCTTCACTCCAGGCCTGTTGGGGTTGGTGGAATTGTGTGGCACTTGAATCCAATTTTGCTAGTTTTGACTTTCTTCCAAATTGTTATTTTTTATTTCTAGCCAATACCAACCTATTCTTCTAGGTATTCAAATTCCTATGAATTTAATTGCAATGAAAATTTCACCAATTGCTGGCCCTCCAAAACTAGGATTGTAAAGATGACTGAAGAAGTGCACGGTTAGGATCTTTTCAGATTCATATAAATTGAGAATTTTGTCAGTCCCCGACCTATAGAACTAGGACCAACAAAAGTATGTGAGCTAGCTTCTATTTCAGTCTGATCTAATGATTTTTCTTGCCATAGGCGATCAGTTTAGTATAGAAGGACGTTTTTGTCTACTTTTAGTTGAATGAGTTGACCAGGTGTGGTTGTGTATTGATTAGAAAGAATTTCCTTTTTCAAGGACAATTTTCATCATGTATAATAAACCCTAAATTGTTTTAAAAAAAAGAAGAGGGGTCAACTAGAACTCCATGGATTTGTCTCTATTCTTCTCCTTGAATTTCTTCACTTGCTCAACAATCTCTCTCTCTTACACAAATCCTGTAGAACTTTTACATCACAGGCAGAAAAGTGTTTGATCATGGTATCAGAGTGGGTTGGAATAAGAAGATTTATATTTTGTAGGCAATTGCCGGCTAGATCTTTCTAGTAATTTTGCAATCTCATGTGACTTGGTGTTGGTGGTTTTTCCTTGGTTATTCAGAAAAGAAAAAAATACAGCTCAAGGTTTTTCTCCTCTGATAAGTATCATGGGAAGAAAAACTAGAAACATAAGTGCAGTCCAACTTCTTCAGCCGTGTCTATGAATTTCAGTCCAACTTTATGGGTCATCCTCGGTTCTCTAGGTGATATTGTTTGGTACAATATGGGATTAATGTATGAAGAAAGGCAAAATGGATCCTTCTTGTTAATATCCATTGCTCTTATAGAGATACTTCTTGAAAGTGGGATAAGTAGCTAATCATTCATCTTCAAAGTGAACCATATAAAGATGGAATTGATTCTTAGTCCTTGATTGTGAGAGATCAACAGTTAACAAAAAATACTAAGGTTTGGGGTTGGTTATCTTCATCTAAAAAAACATTTTGATTATAAAAAATCACATAAAGGAAAGATTAATGTGTTGATCTTTCAAAACCAATGCTAAAATTGTGTAAAATAGTTTTCCTTTGGTTAAGGGTGATGGTGGATGAGAATTTTAATGTTTCCATTTCTCTAAACAAAATCTATATACCTGCAGTAGATGCATCTTATTGCATTTGATAAAAATGCTGTCTGAAGATCTGGGTTGTCATATTGCTCAGTCATTGATTTGAAAAAGATAAATGTAATTATAAACAATCAAGTTTGTTGAATAAACCTTGTAGGTCCTATAATGTATGGTTCTAAATCATATGGACTTTTATAGATAAAAGGTGTTGTGAGTTGAAATGAACAGTTGGAATTGAAGATATCCAAGTGAAGTTCTCAGAACTATATTATGGAAGAGCCAAGTGATAACTGGGAATGAAACTGAAGTGTCCCAAAATTGAATGGTGTCTCATAAAAAAATGTACAGAAGCTAATGCATGACCCATGGTGGTTTATAAACCATCATTTTCTTGAAAATTAGATTTTAAAAATTTGAAACATCATAAAGGTATTCAGAGGCAAGTAGTAGATACTGGCATCGATACACGGATATGAAATCAGACTTGTTTTCTCATCTTTCGTTCTTTGTTTATTCTTCACTCAGAAGGTTTTTATCCCACATGAAGAGCCTTTTAATGCTTGAAAACTGTGAAAAGCATCCGAATATCTCTGTTTCCATCTCCTTTTGTGAATTTTGCTCTAGAACTTATGCTACCAATGGACTCGTGTCGTGTATGCATTTAAAGAGCATCCTGTGAATTAATGAAAAAAGCACAAGATGGCCTGGCTAGAGATTAAGCTCTGTGTATTAATGAAGTAGCACAAGGATGGTTTGAAGAAAGGCTTTGTTCATCTTGAACATGTTGACATTTCATCAAGTTGCTTGGCTTAAAGTTGGATGTTGCAGTAACCAAACCATTTCACATTTGGACATTGAATATGATAAATAAAATCAACTTGCATCATGGAATATAACTTGAAACAACTGTTGAAGCAGCATAAATAGCTCTTTTTAGTTGGAGAAACGTTGGTGAATATCGAGTTTGTTCAGCTTATTCATTTTGATTATATGTTGCCTCTTTGAGAATGTCTTACTGAGAGAAATTGTATTGCGTTTGGTATTATTTTATTGATGATTATAACGCCACATGTTGGGTTGCAGTGTATTTTATTAATCACATTAAAGCATCAATATGCATCTGTCTTGTTTACTGCAGATACTGGGAAAATGGATCATTCAATGGATTAAGTGAGAATGACTACACAAATTAGGTAGGCCTCAGTGTCAGTTTTTGGGGAAATTCTTCCAAGACGGGGTCAACATTTTGGAGTACTGGGCTTACACCTACTTCATGTGGTAGTTCAGAGTAGGTTTATTTTTGTTGCAGTTCGATTACTTCTTCGTGGCTAGAAATTTTGCATGTGAACAATTGCAAGGCATTATTCACAATCTCCTTATTTGAAAATTGTTGCCAAATGTGTGTTGAGTGTGTATTTTTGTGTCTCATCACAGATTCATAGTCAATTCAATTCCTGAAACACAGCGATGTAAATTACTGATACAATAGAATAACTTGCAGGAATCTTATCTTGAGTTTTGCTTTGAAATGGGAACATAAAGTTGATTTGTAGCCTGTTCCCACTTCAGATGTCGGGTTATGACAGACCAAGCATCAAAGATTACTGCCCTCATGAATGGTAACACTCTTTTGTCAACTACCACTAATTCCTATAATTCTAAGGGCTGTTTGTCATTGCTAACAATTGAAAAGCTCATGTCATCACCTGCAACTGGAATGACGGGGTTCGATTATCCAAACAGATTCTTTGGTTGCCATGGCTATTGCGTTCAAGAGAATTATTCTTTGAAATTGTTCTAAAATGACTGATCACTGAAATTAAAGACACAAAAGCAAGCACACAATCTCAGCAAGAAAGTTCTAGAGCTAGGACAAAAGAATTAGGTCATTAGCTGTGGAAGTGGAAAGGTTTACGCTTCTTGATAAGAACGCCTTTCATTTGATAGTGCCTGCCCACAAAAAGCGAAAAAGGTATAGGTTTATCAGCTTAACTCAAGGTGACTGCTGGGTTGGGCCCTGTTTTGGTTGGTTTGGTTGTTCATCGGTGCTGTGTGTATGTTTGGGAGACTTGGGATGCATTCCTATGGTCTTAACATACAGAACAGGACTTGCACTGACAGCCTAATCCTCAACGCTGCATCAAATTTCTCTAATCTAAATCATTGTATCATATTGGTGGCAGCAATACCTTGACCGCTTCATTTCCTTTTGCATAAGAGATAGAAAGAGAGCTTTTAGGCTACGTTTGTTTCATGTAACTTCCATGGTAAAGTGAGCTGACAACCTTGATATAATCCTTTTCCGCCATGAATGTAACATACATCAAATCATCATGGTAGGAAAGTGCCATGTTGAAACAAGTGGGACCTGGTTTTTCTCACCACCAATTACTTTTTACAAGTAAATCTATTGAAAAATAATTTTACTGTACCGTTAATTTGATGTGATTCTCTAAAAACTCTACATTTTTTTATATTCTCTTGATGTTTAAAATTGCAAATATCAAACATCGGTATGACACTTTTACCCTTCTCAATTGCAAATTTAGGTATTTTGCAATAAAATTGTACCACTCTTTGAATATGTTCAACACCTACTTAAATCTAGAATTGCAAGTTTTTATGTGAATTTAGACTTCACGAACTTACATAAATTTATCTGTGAAATCTTGGTGAAACTGAAACCATTGAAATCATAAATATCATACTCTTTTGCTTATATTTTATATTTTGCATAAATATATTTGCGAAACTCCTATCACTATTTTCTCAAATAGATTACTTCTTGTATATATTTAATGCTTTTGGAAGTTATTTGTAAATCTTCAGATATAGCAAATATCTTTCTTATATATTTGCAAAATTATGATAAATATACAAATTTTTTTAATTTTTGTGAATTTTTTGAATCATATATAAATTTGTTTTGGATTTTCACATATAACAAACTAAATAACAGTAAATGTAAGTAAATAAACATTCAAATCATTTAAATATTCAAATGTTTTGAAAACATATAAACAATGACGTTATATACAAATTAAACATTCAACAATGATTTGAGTTTAGATATTCAACAATGGTTTTAATTTTATAATCAAACCATTTAAACATTCAATAGTTAGTTGTATATTTAAATAATTTAAGTATTCAATCAATAACATTATATATAAATGAATGACAAACAAATAACTTCATATACAAATTTATTTATAGAAATATTCAAATGACATTACATACAAATAAATGACAAACAAACGACTTTATATAAAAATTTATTCATAGAAGCATTCAAAATGACATTATATACAAATAAATGACAAACAAATGACTTTATATAAAAATTTATTCATGGAAACATTCAAATGACATTATATACAAATCAATGATTAAGTCAATGAGTTACAATGTTGATCTTCAAATATATACAAAAGAATAAAAAACAATTAAATAAATTATTATGGTTGATGATGTTATGATTGTCGTGATTGTAGCTCCTCGATAACTTTATTTGCATTGTCCAGAAACCTAACTAGAGTACATGTCATGTCTTTTTTATTACGTACCATGTTCTTTATGATGTAGATTTCTTCAAGTGTAAGAGTCAATTCTTCCTTCGATCCATTTACGATTTTTCTCTCTGCTTCTCTCAAGCTTTCTTCTCTCCCTAAAACACCCTTTTGACTATTGAAGAATATGTAACTTGATGGGCGATTACAAAATCATCATTGGTGGCATATTCCATCGATGACAAGGTGATTCACAAATTACGTTGTGTGAGAACATGTAGTATACGTGAATAAGTAAGATATTTGCGAATTTAGTGAGGTTTTGTGAAATACAACAATGTTATAAGTTTATGTGATATCATGTCGTAAGATATTTGTGAATTTGGTGGTAAGTGATAATTGTAGTTTTACACATAAATTTATGTGATTTCAAGAATTATATGTGAAAAAGGTATTTATGAAATTAATAGAGTTTCATAAATATATTTATGCAAAATATGGAATGTATGCGAAGAGTATGATATTTGCGATTTTGGTGGTTTCAGTTTCATCGAGTTTAAATAAATTTATGTGAGTTTGTGAGGTCTAAATTCACATAAAAAACATGAGATTCTGGATTTAAGTGAGTTTTGAACATATTCGATAGGCGGTACAA
Source organism: Nuphar pumila (assembly GCF_984573655.1). NCBI lineage: Eukaryota > Viridiplantae > Streptophyta > Magnoliopsida > Nymphaeales > Nymphaeaceae > Nuphar > Nuphar pumila. The sequence goes on along the minus strand of NC_143264.1, from coordinate 44,384,601 downwards.
TTATCACAAAAATACTTAAATTCACAGTTGTGAAAAGTAGAAGTGTCTTACCGATGTTGATATTTGTAATTTTGGACATCGGGAGAATATAAAAATTGTAGGGTTTTTAAGAAATCATGTCAAATTACGGGTAAAGCACTGATCATTTTTCACCAGTGCTTTATTCATACTTCCTCCCTATAAAAGCTTTCACATGAAAAGTTTTCATACGGGCTGAGCCATCCATACTTTTTAGAAATCTGTGCTCATTCCCATGTAAAACCCTTCCTTTACGTGAGAATGAAACAAACTAGAACTTAGTCTACATTTATTTTATTATCATATAAAAGAAAGACTTTACATGAGAATGGACACAAATTTTAAAAAAAGGACTTACATGTAAAAAAGAAAAAAAGAAAAAAATAACTCACTGGTGCTTCATGACACTTTTTCATCATCGTAATTTGATGTGTGTTTCATTCATGGTGTGAAAGGATTACATTGGGTTTGCTAGCTCAACACTTTTCCATATAAGTTGCATGAAATAAATGAGGCTTAAAACAACTTTTATGCAACTGCCCGTGTGTAAGCTGGCTTCATGGGTGTCCAGCCACACCTGGCTAGGTGGTTTGATTTAAGGCTCTCAAGTCAAAGGCTGGTGGCTCCTTGGAGTCGAGAGGTGTGCTCAGGTTTGCGTCCCTCTGGGGTGGCATGGAAAAAAAAGTTGAAGGAACTCAAGAGTTTGATTCCTTGGTTGAGCATTCTTTGCCACAAGGCCTAAGCCTAATGAAAATACATCTTCATTACAGAGGGGTGGTGCTCTGTCATAGGGGTACACCATTTTGGCTTAATGTCCTTGGTGACATGCTCCGACACATTTATATGTATGGACAATATTTTAATATTTGTATTATTTGTATTATTTTTATTAATATTTCAATAAAAATACATTTTTACTATTAAAATAGTAAAACTAGTTTTTATTGATTAAAAAATTAAAAAATTCATGTCTTCGTGTCCAATTTCCCAAAAAATGTTCGAACTTAAGTGTCCTCAACGTATAATTGTGACATAGGGAGTACCCGAGGAGTTTTACTCTAGACAACGACTCCAGTCTATGGTCAACGTGACACATTTGGGCCTGTAGGTGGAGTTCGAACCATAACAGTGGTTTCTTCATTCTACATAAAAAGAACTTCTCACACTTTTGGAGTGGTCTTGTCTGTTTGGTTAAAAATGATTATATGTTAGTGATGCATAATGAAGTAAATTAATTGAAAGGTGGTTTGCCTTCCCCCCTGAATATTTCAATCCAGTAAAAATGCATTTTAGATATTTAAACATTAAAAAATAAGTTTTATTAATTAAAATATTAAGAAATCTGTGTGGCTGTATCTTATTTTTGGACAATATTTTGAACATGTTTTTCGAACTCGAGTCATGCATAAGCTGTGACATAGTTAACAACGTGACAAGTGAAACCAAAAAAATGCTGGGGAGCAAAAATTTTCTGATGGGTATGAATAGCAAAAATTAACCATATTGTACGGGTAATTTGACCGGATTTCTTAAAAACCTTATAACTTTTTATATTCTCCTAATATCCAAAATTGCAAATATCCGACATCATTAGGACCCTTTTATCCTTCACAACTGCGAATTGAGACCTTTTTGCAATAAAATTGTACTACCTGTTGGTGAGGTCCAACTTCCACTTAAATACAGAATGATAGTTTTTTTATGCGAATTTAGACTACATGAACATTGCATAAATTTATTTGCAATTTTTTGGTGAAACTAAAATCACCAAAATCATAAATATTCAACTATTTCGTATATAATAAAAAATTTTACATAAAAATATTTATGAAACACCTCTCACAAATATGTTACTGCTTCGCATATATTTCTTAAAATCACATAACTTTATATGTGAAACACCTACCACTAATTTCACAAATAGCTTTCTTTTTTGTATATATTGCACACTCTCATATGAAGTTATTTCTGAATCTCCAGATATCGCAAATATCATACTTAAATATTTGTGAAACTATGGCAAATATGTGATATTTCTCATTTTTTGTGAATTTCTCGAATCATACTTGTTCGCATATACGTTCCAAAATTTTGTGAAGTATATTTGCGAAAATCCTACTGATTGGCAAAAATCATACAGTTTTGAAAAACTATTTTTTTATGTATAGACAAGTCAATATGATTAACATATAACTAAATATAGTTGGTTTGCACGAAATCAGATAACTTGAAGTTTAACCATTTCAAAGTTACATTCAATACCTGAGCTTTATTACAAAGTTATAATTAAAGTTTAACTTGTTCATTCAATTACAAAGTTTAACTTGATCCATCCAATTACAAATGTAAGTTTAACTTGATCTATTATAAAGGTGCATAATTGTCCATAGCTGAGCTAGCTAGACAGACTCTTCTAACACCTCTCTAACTGATGTCTCCGCCTTTTCATTGCCTTTCGTAACATTGGAAACCCTTTCCTTCATGTGCTTATAGAACTAATCGTATGATTCCTCATATCTATGACATCTTGTTGAAAATAATCTTTTATTAGCAAATAATTAACTACAACAAACATCTCAAATCAGTGAACAACTGACAAATAAACACATACCTGCGTGAAATTCAATCTCCAGTTTTTTCCCAAGTACTGTATATATTGTATGACAAATATATCATAGTCATGCCTATAAAATGAGAAAATGCCAAGTGAAAAATATGTACATATACGAAATGAGTTAACAAACAAATGCAAAGTAATTACTCGTTCTCTTGTTGAGGAATACCCTTCATCCTTTGCGTTGTCGAATTTTTGTAATAGTCGAACCCAAATTGTGCTAAGAAAATAAACCTACAACACATATACACAAAAAGGAGATAACAAACATATACAAAAAAAGAGATAAACAAATAGTACGATAACATAATTGAGGTTTTTATCTGCCAAATATGTGTTCAGTGTGAAATTGTACAACCTAAAGTCTTTTTTTTCATGTCCATTTCCTAAAGAACTCAGTACTCATTGCTCCAGTTGAAAGGAATTAACGACATTGTGCATGTGAAAATTTATTTGTAAGTATGCAAAGTTGTGTAAAAACATACTTTGTCAGCATCAAGGAAAAGATATGACAAGTCATTGTTCTCCAAGCAGTCTGTTACCCCACCTCATTGTCTTTTAGTTGCGACCATTTACTGTGAACAAATAATGTTTACCAGTTAGTTTTATTAATCGGTAGTAAAACAATATAAACATCATTTTTATAACTCAGAGAAATACAAGGTAAGGTAAAGGGTATTCAACAAGTTGTCTCTTTCTCTGTCCTCGTTGTGATCCACTTGAAATCTTTGTATGAATCTTACTAGATGCTACATAGTAAATCCAGTATGGTAACAAAAAAACAAACAAAATTATGTGCAAACTAACAATATAACATGCAAAACTAATATTTGCATCACTTGCCAAGAGAGTTTTCTTGCCAAACTAATACTCTTTCAGCTCTGGGGTATTCTCTTCTATAGCTTTTACTTTCTCATTAACATATTCTTAACAACAAAATAAATTGTATACGATTAATATAGGATATATACACATAATTCTGGATATTGCTTATATCTCATGTATGATTGATTGTTCCTTGCTCTTTAAAAAATTGGAGCCCTTTGAATCCCTTTCTTTTGTAAAAATGTGTACGATCATACATCTCGAGCTACTTAGATATACACATAAAGAAGCAGTTAATTAAAAACATTGAATATATACATAAAGAAAAAATTAATTAAAAAACATTGGATATACACACAAAGAAGCAATTTATTAAACAACACTAAATATATATACATATTGTTATTTGTGGTGTCGCTTATTGTGGCCAAGTCACCATATACACTGCACTTGTATGGCACAACATCCCTATGTTATGTCTTTTGTCTATTAACCTTAACCTTAGGTTGTCTTACTTTGTGAACCACTTTTGGTAGATAGACAACTATAAGAGTAGGTTGAGCGATGTGTGAGACATTATCCACCATCGAGAATGAATATTGATTATATAAGGCTCGATACGATTCAACTTTGAACCACTTGTCAAAGTAATTATTTGATAGGTTAACCTCATACAAAATGCATGTGATCACATGTTCGCAAGGATTTTTACTAAGTCGCCATTCTTCACAAGAGCACAAGCGCCTTTGAAGATCAACACTTTAATAGTGAGATCAGTCACAAATTTCATACCATTGTTAGAGGCAATGCATTACCTGCACACATATTTGTTATGCCTTTTTCTTCAATTCCTCTAGATTTTATTTTGCCTTTGGCACCAAAATATTATCATATGCCACCCCATAATCTTTCTTTTCTCAAATAATTTCATTAGCGCAAGATAAAGTTTTTCAATAAGTAGAATTAGGGTCTTGTCACGTATAACGAGAATCCATGAATTGAAGCTCTCTACTATAATAGATATTAAGCAGTTATATTTTTTTACTTAAAAATAACAGTTAGCCCAATATTTTGAATACACATCACTGGCAATATAATTGTATGCATCTGTGCTTTATTCCTTAACTTTGTCAAGAAAATAATTGTATTATTGTTTCGTGGCTACACGAGCTGCACTCCATCAAAGTGCACTAAGTGGCAAACCAAATTTCTTCAAAAAGTTCTTCGTCAAATGTTTAATGCAAAATCTAATATGACATGTAGGCTACGTATGGGGGATAACATACTTTAAACCTAGATGTCTATATGAAATAATTGTCAATACTCTTCTTTCTATAAAATCATTAAAGTGAATGAATTCGTGTTTTAATATATCTATAAACCATGCCCATGAATTTTTATACTTGTTATCAACAACTGCAAATGCTACCAAAAATATCTCACCACAAAAATTAATACTATGAGCCAACAACAATATACCCGCATATCTTTCTTTTAAGAATGTGCCATCTACCATAAGAATTGGAGGGCATACTTTAAAAAACCTATCTAAGGTAACTACTTTTTCATAGTTATGTCAAGAATAATGTCGATAAAACAATAAAAGTATCATGCTAATTGGCGGCAAATGCTAGGTTGAAGTTGTATTAAACTGGAAACAACCAAAAAACATCAGCGATATTAGGAGTTTTCTCGGTTTGGCAGGCTATTAACGAAGGTTCATTCAGGACTTTTTGCGGATCGCCATGCCTATGACCAAACTCCTTAGAAAGGGGATCAAGTTTGAATGGACAAATAAGTGTGATGAGAGCTTCCAAACCCTGAAGAAGAGGCTTACAACCGCTCTTGTACTGGCCTTACCATCGGGTAAGGGTGGTTTGTGGTGTATTCAGATGCATCAGGTACAGGGTTGGGATGCATTTTAATGCAAAATGGCAAAGTGATAGCATATGCATCTCACCAACTAAAGATCCATGAGCGAAATTATCCAACTCATGATCTAGAATTGACAGTCGTAGTCTTCGCTCTGAAGATATGGCGACATTACCTGTACGGAGAACAATTCGAGGTATTCACATATCATAAAAATCTTAAATACATGTTCTCACAGAAGGAGTTAAATATGCAACAACGACATTGGTTGGAGTTTATAAAGGACTACGACTTTACTATTTCCTATCATTCGGGAAAACAAATGTTGTAGCAGATTCTCTTAGTCGCAAAGCGGGCTGCACTTTGTCCAATTTAGTGGGCAAAGGGATGGAAATTGGTGAAAGAGTTTACAGACTGAAAACCGTTTAGAGACGAACTGAGAATCATCAAGCTATCCAGTTTATCTGCTCACCTTGAGATTCTCACAAGAATTATTGAGGGTCAGAAGGAGGATCCCCAATATGAGAAGCTTAAGTCGCACTCTCAACAAGAAGATTCCTTATTCACACTGAAGGAAGATGGCAGTATTTGGATGCAAAGGTGACTTTGGCTCCCTAGCGACCCTAAGTTAAAAGAAGAACTGTTGGGCGAGGCACATAAGTCCAAGTACACCGTACACCTGGGAAGTACAAAGATGTTTAAGGACTTACAACAGGGGTATTGGTGGAACAGAATGAAGCGCAAGGTCACAAGTTATGTCTCAAAGTGTCTAACTTGTCAACAAGTCAAGATTAAGCATAAAAAACCTGGAGGTATGATGCATCAGATGGAGATTCCACAGTGGAAATGGGAGTAAATCACCATGGACTTCGTGGTAGGTTTGCCCAAAACTCGAAGACAACATGACGCCATATGGGTGATAGTAGACATGTTGACCAAATCAGCTTACTTCTTACCCATACGGATCAACCAATCTCTTGAGAGCTTAGCAGATTTGTACATCAGAGAGATTGTTCGGTTGCACGGAGTACCAATTTCAATCATATATGATCAGGATCCACGGTTTACTTCTTGGTTTTGGGGACAGTTACAACAGGCTTTGGGTACAAAACTAAAACTGAATACCGCTTTTCACCCCCAAACTGACAGGCAGTCCGAGAGGGCCATACAGACTCTGGAGGATATGCTATGAGCATGTATGCTGGATTGGAAGGGCGAATGGGATAAGCATGTCGTTTTGGCTGAATTTGCTTACAATAATAGTTATCATGTGAGTATCGACATGGCTCCTTTCGAGGCTCTATACGGACGACCTTGTAGATCGCCCATGTATTGGGACGAAGTTGGTGAATGATCTATTGAATCACCAATTGTGCTACAACACTATACTCAACAGGTTCAGATGATAAGAGAGAGATTGCAGATAATTTAGAGCCGACATAAGAGCTATGTGGATCAAAGGTGTAGGGAACTGTAACGACCCCAACTTGTACCCATGAAAAAGTGGCAATTTTTTTTTAAACAAGTGCGAAAACATGTTCAGAAACCTGGGGCCTTTACAGTTAAAACACAACCACCACCACAAGGAATCTTATACTCATCTTTCACACCAAACCAAGCCAACTTTATTTCTTAAAATGCTGAGACATAAGCAAATAAAATGTAAATAAAGCAAAAAGAAGAGTTACGCTATCCAAAAGAATCTGCCAAACAAACGTGTAGTCCCCTCGTAGCTCATCTCAAAAGCAAATCACCCCACTAGGCATCTAAGACTGTGAAAAACACAAAAAACTAGGGCGTTAGAATCTAAAAAATACTACGTACGAATTCTTCTAATGAAACAAATAAGTAAAAAGAACATAAATAAGATTCATGCAATATTTTAGAGAAATACAATTATGATAATTTCATAATTCAATTAATCATTCATGCAATATGGAACAATTATTAAGTATGAAGGAACAATTAATAAACAATAGGGATCACAAATTAAGTAATACAAACATTTAGCATGCATTAAAAAATAAACATCATGCATTCACCATTACATCACAACTAAGGGAACAAGTAAATATTCATGATCTAATGCATAGCAGAATTATGCATGATTTCTATGCATATGCATAAATAAATTATTATCTTTTACCAGAGTATAATTTTTATATGCATGTCCCTATTAGATGCACACAATTTAAGTTTCTCTTTTTATTATTATTGTTGCCTGCAGATACACCAAATGAGTAAAATCCTTGAGGTCAAGTTAGGTTCTCAAGGTAACTTAGTACACAAGTTGTATTTTATTACTGGGTTTTAAACTTAACCCTCGACCGAATCAAACTTCAAAATATTAGACCACCCATCTAATGTCGAGAACACCAAGGACCACCCATCCATAAATGCTACTTTTCTTGGTATAACAAAACAACAGTTGTGTCTGCACACCACCCCCAGGCAAAGTAACAGATTCTCCCTAAAACTGTGGTCGTGAGAAGAACCTCAATATTATGTTCAAGGGCAACAACAACACACATAGAGTTTTTTATCCTCACGGTCCCCAAACCGCTAAGCCCAAGATTACCTTTCTGTAGAAGGAACATCAAGGGGTTATTAATTACATTGTTCTCTTTCTTATCTTGTTATTAAAATTAATTCATAAATTTGCAAAACAATATAAAACATAAGCTCACAAGTAAAAAAGTATAGTTCTTCACGGTCTACTACCCATGGCAACAATAGAACAATGCAATTAAAACCACAATATCAAATATGATCTTTGTAATGCATAAACAAGTAAAGTAAGGAGCACACCGACTCAAGGCTTTCACAGGCTATGATGATCCATCTTGATCATCTGTGTATTCCTATGCAAAAATTTCAAGGAACATGTCAACGTATTCTTTTCATATCACATGCCTTTCAATGCATACACATGAATGCCAATAACTATATTCTTTAAGCATGTATTCATATTCATATGTATGCATTCATACAACCATACCTAAAGCACACTTCCATTTAGGGACCAATTCAAGAAAACACGTGAACCAATGCATGCTTTCTTTCATGAATCTATTCAATTAAACATGTAAGCACTCATGCAAATATGCATATGTGAAACAATCAGAAATTTAGCATTTGCACATGCCACAAAATGTGCATGTAAGTAACATTTCATAGAAACACTAAGCATGCATAGTTAATCCATCACAAGCATGTGAAACCCATTTCTAGCATGAGTATAGCCAAAGCAATCATAATAGGAGTGATCTGGAAATTTAGTTTACTAAACTGGATTTCATCCAAGCTCGATTAAGCGCAACTGATGTATATGAACTGAAAAATTACCATGTCCAAAATGAATATCATTTATGCATAATCTGAACATATAATGAAGTTTGGTGCAAGAATAATATAGCAAAAAAATTGAACATTTTAACTAGTATGAAACAACATAAACTTTATGCTTCGCATGGGCGAACAATCTGGGTTTTAAATCAATAAAACCATGACACTTTATTTCTCTTAAATTTTTCTCTACTTCATTTTTTTTAAATTGTCCAGGCTGAGCCCAGCCGACGGCTCAAGCCCTGTGCCTGCCCAGTCGGCTGGGCCGGACAGGCCACCAGCCTGTCGAGAAAGAATATATATATATATTTGTTCAGGTTCTATTCGGAGCACAACTGACCCCCCCCCCCCTCCCCCTTTTTTTGTCTGTGTTGATTGGGACTCGGTCCTAGCCATTGTTCTCAGTAGATGCCTAGGCTTACCACCTATAGTGAACATGATACATTAAAAACATGATATTTTCATGTTCATGATAAGTGAATGGATGCCAAAGGACATGTGAGGTTATTTATCAATGTCAAACACTTGGGAATAATCTAATGCATACTCAACATCTAATGATGAATGGATGAAGTATCTAACAGTTTGTTTTTTATGCTCATAATGATGAAGATGATGCTTTGCCATTACTTGCTACTATTAACTTGGTTTTCAATGGCATTATCTTAAAAATTTGTCCTTCCTTCATATTGAGTAACGAATAGATATATCCATATGCATAAGCATATGATATATAAATAAACGTCATATAAGATACTTTATCGGTAATGTCATGTCCCAAACAGTAGCATGTTTTGTACCTGTCCATAGTCAAGAATACGTATACATTAATATTTGCTAAGATTCATGAGCCAATACACATGCTTATGTAGATTTATATGATGATACTCATGAAACAATAATTTACCATGGAATAGACATGTATATCATGATCAAAATCAAGTATGCATTGGTTATTGACATGCTCATGCAAACTTCTATGAAAATATACATGCTTACACAGATTTTTCTTTTTCACACCACCGTACATGCATCCAACGTCCCATTCGATGGAAAATCCATGAAAATCCAAACAAGCATTGAACACCCACTCAACATGCTACTTTTATCAAGCAATAAAATTCTGTTTTGATGTGTACAAAATTTTATTTCATTGGAAAGATATAAAGAACCAAGAATACATACATGTAAATCGATATCCATAAAAAACAACCTTTAAATAAACACTTTTACCACCAATAAAATTTTTGTTTCAGCATGTACAAAATTTTATTTCATTATAAAGATGAAAAGAATCAAGAATACACATATGGAGGAAGATCCATGGATTATCCTCCATGTATCTTTGGGAAGATATGCATAAAAACACTTTTTTCATGGATTTCTATCAAAATATTGCATGGACATCTAATCTATATCAATTTCTCACTTGATTCAAGAGAGAAAACTCATACCATGAATAAAAACTTGAAGAAAAACGATGGTAGAAGTTGAAAAATGTGGGTAGATGGTTGGAGAAGTCCAAACTCCTCCTATTCTTCCTCCTTCGTCCTTTCTTTTCCTCTCCTTCTCCTTTCTCTTTCTTTTTTCCTTTCTCTTTCTCTTTTTTTTGATCTATTTATAGGGATCTAGGTGGGCTGGAGAAGAGAGTGCAGCCCCAACTGAAACTCGCTTCTCTCTTAGAGTTTTTCGAAAAGTTTGAAACTCTTAAGTTTGACTTTTTTAAAGTTTTATTTTATTTAAAACTCCATACTTTTACAACCTTATTAGATGTTTCTAGGTGTGTTTAAGCGCTCTATTAAGAGTCTTAAACAACCCTAAAAAAAATGGAATTACATTAAATTATTTATTTATTTATTTATTTATTTAATATTAAATAAAAAATAAATTTTCAGAGGCTTTCAAAAATTTCCAAATTAACTTGGGAGGCTTTTTAATATTAATAAACCCCAATTTAAAGTTTTTTAATGAATTTAAAGTTGGAAAAATCATTGGGCATGGATTTGGATCTAGATTCGGATCCAAGATCCAAATCCATCTCAAAAATTCAAATGGGTCTTGGGTTGGATCAATACCAGATTAATATGGGTCTTAGATAGAGTCCAAATCCATATTAATTTGGATCAGATCCATCGGATCCGATCCGATCTAAGTCCAGATCTGAACTGACAAACTGATCAATTTTTAAAAAAATATGTTTATTGAGCCAACTGTAGCTTGAATCAAGGAAAATAAAATATCATTGCGCTCAGAATTTTGAGACACATTCAACGACATATTACACAAATATTAAATACTGAATTTCACCAAAAAATAACCCCAATTTTGCTTGAATTTAAAGGTCAAAAATAAAATTCTCTCTTATGCTTTAATTGTCTTGCCTCGACCTAATCGATGAGACCTGGGCCAAGCCCAAACTCAAAAACATCGGTCTAAAATCGAGGTTCAAATGATTTTTCTCTCAGACGTAGCCAAATTTTCGAAAATCTCAATTTTAACTAAGTATAAAAATACACGATATTACATCCCTAATCCCTTAAAAGAATTTCGTCCTCGAAATTAGAACGTACCGAATAAGTGTAGGTATACATCTAAAACATGAAAAAATTTAAAAATTACACATCGACCGATCCTACCCTCTTAAGATTGATCCCATACAGTTACAATTATACAAACACATCATAATTTCTTAATTCATACTACTAAAATTAAGAATTAAACCATGAATACATAAGAAATTCGCATACTTTCATAAAAGTACCTCATAGCCTTACCAGTAAAAGAGACTGCTCTAGAGCACGAGGCACGACTTGCTGACATTCTTGGACATGACTCAATAACCAAAAATAAAAATTATGTACAGAAAGATGATAAAATATAAGTTTTTGTGGTGAGCTTTGATACCAAACCTGTAACGACCCCAACTCGTATCCATGAAAAAGTGGTAATTTTGTTTTAAAAAACAAGTGCATAAACATTTCTAAAAACCTGGGGCCTTTACAATTAAAACACAACCACTACCAGAAGAGATCTTATACTCATCTTTCACACCAAACCAAGCCAACTTTATTTATTAAAATGCTGAGACATAAGCAAATAAAATGTAAATAAAGCAAAAAAAAGAGTTACGCTATTCAAAAGAATCTGCCAAGCAAATATGTAGTCCCCTCGTAGCTTTTCTCAAAAGCAAGTCACCCCACTAGGCATCTGAGACTGTGAAAAACACAAAAAAGTAGGGCGTCAGAATCTAAAAAATCCTATGTACGAATCCCAGTAATGAAACAAATAAGTAAAAAGAAAATAAATAAGATTCATGCAATATTTTAGAGTAATACAATTATGACAATTTCATAATTCAATTAATCATTCATGCAATATGGAACAATTATTAAGCATGAAGGAACAATTAATAAACAACAGGGATCACAAATTAAGCAATACAAATATTAACATGCATTAAAAAACAAACATCATGCATTCACCATTACATCACAACTAAGGGAACAAGTAAATATGCATGATCTAATGCATAGCATAATTATGCATGATTTCTATACATATGCATGAATAAATTATTATCTTTTACCAGAGTATTCTTTTTATATGCATGTCCCTATTAGATGCACACAATTTAAGTTTCTCTTTTTATTATTATTGTTGCCTGCAGATACACCAAACGAGTAAAATCCTTGAGGTCAAGTTAGGTTCTCAGGGTAACTTAGCACACAAGTTGTATTTTATTACTGGGTTTCAAACTTAGCCCTCGACCGAATCAGCCTTCAAAATATTAGACCACCCATCTAATGTCGAGAACACCAGGGACCACCCATCCATAAGTGCTACTTTTCTTGGTATACCAAAATAGCAATTGTGTCTACACACCACCCCCAGACAAAGTGACGGATTCTCCCTAAAACCATGGCCTGGAGAAGAACCACAATATCGAGTTCAGGGGCAACAACAACGCACACAGAGTTTTGTATCCTCACGGTCCCCAAATTGCTAAGTCCAAGATTACCTTTCTGTAGAAGGAACATCAAGGGGTCGTTAATTACATTGTTCTCTTTCTTATCTTGTTATTAAAATCAATTCTATAAATCTGCAAATCAATATGCAAACATAAGCTCGCAAGTAAACAAGTGTAGCTCTTCACGGTCTACCACCCGTGGCAACAATAAAACAGTGCAATTAAAACCATAATATCAAATATGATCTTTAACTCCACCTGTGTATAACTGTTTAGTTATACACTACCGGTCCCAAGCCCGGATAAAGGAGGAGGGTTGCGGTAGGCCAGTGACCGCTAGCATAAAAACCTAGTCACACCCTATGAATATGAGCCAATATGAGAATTTCGTTGGGGCATTCTCTACTGAGCGATGCATTGTACTCTATAGGCCCGGAGGTAGTGATAAATGGGCAAGGGTTGTTAGGTCGTCGCCCAGAAGCGATGCGTCACACCGGCACCCGGGTGTGGTGTCAAATAGGCAAGGGTTTCCTAACTTTGTTGGACGGGTGGGGGTAAAGAAGATAGTTCAAGACCATAAAATTAGGTTATCCACTTGGAACATAGGGTCTTTAACTGGTAAGTTGGTAGAGTTAGTAGATGCTATGTGTAGGAGAAAGATTGATATTTTATGTCTACAAGAGACCAAATGGGTAGGTGAGAAAGCAAAAGTGATAGAACCTTGGGAATATAAGATTTGGTATATAGGAATAAATAGGAATAGGCATGGAGTAGGGATTGTTATTAGTCGTGAGTTTATAGATAGTGTAGTTGAGGTCTGTAGGAAGGGTGATAGGATTTTACTTATTAAATTAGTATTAGGTACGGATATTATTAATATTATTAGTGTTTATGTACCTCAAGTAGGTTTAGATGATTCTATAAGCGTCAATTTTGGAAAGATTTAGATGGAGTAGTACAAGGGATATCTTATGGAGAAAAGCTTTTCATCGATGATGACCTTAATGGACATGTAGGCATTAGTAGGAATGGATTTGAGAGTATCCATGGAGGCTATGGTATATGAGAAAGAAACAAAAGTGGAGAAAGGATTTTAGATTTTAGTTTGTCCTATGATATGATCTTAGCAAACACTTGGTTTAGGAAGAGGGAGTCTCACCTAGTAACATTTAAAAGTGGGGTTAATACGAGTCAGATAGATTTTTTCCTACTTAAAAAGAGAGATAGGGGTTATTGCATCGATTGTAAGGTTATATCGGGAGAAAGTGTAGCTACACAACATAGAGTTAATTTTAGATCTTAGAATTAGAAAATGCCGCAAAATAGATAGACATAGGATAGATCCTAGAATTAAGTGGTGGGCACTGAAAGGAGCTAAACATGGAATGTTTGTAGAGTTGGTAGTTAAGGAAGTTGATTGGTGTCTCGAGGAGAATTCAAAATCAATATGGAATAAGATAGCGGGTGGCATGAGAAAGGTGGCTAAGGAGGTATTGAGTGAGTCTAAAGGTGGTGCATTGCTAGGTAATGATACATCATGGTGGAACAGGGATATCAAATTAGCTATTAAGGTTAAAAGAGAGTGTTATAGAAATTAAGAGTCGTGATAATGAGAATTTGGAGAAGTATATGATTGCAAAGAAGGAAGCTAAAAAAGTAGTTTGAAATGCTAGGGATAAAGTATATAAGGAAGTTCATGACAAGTTGGATACCAAAGAGGGCGAGAAGGATATTTATAGGCTTACAAAGATGAGATATAGGAAATCGAGGGATTTGGGTATGGTTAGATGTATCAAAGATGAAACAAAAAGGGTTTTAGTCAAAGATGAGGAGATTAAGGAGAGATGGAAAGATTATTTTGATAAGCTATTTAATAGAAGTCATGCTCAGGATCTTGGAGACTTCTCCATTCATTTTCATGAGATGAATCGTGACTTGGTGCGCAAGATTCAAAAGAAAGAAATTGCAAAGGCTTTGAAGAAAATGAAATCAAGAAGGGCAGTTGGCCCAGATAGTATACCTATCGAGGTTTGGAAATGCTTGGGTGAGAAAGGTTTACAATGGTTAACAAATCTTTTTAACAAGATTTGGCGGACAAATAAGATGCCTAATGAGTGGAAGAAGAGTACTTTGGTGCCTCTATATAAAAATAAGGGTGATATACAAGATTGCACAAACTATCGTGGTATAAAACTCATGAGTCCTACTATAAAACTTTGGGAGAGGGTGATTGAGTATAGGTTGAGGAAGGTTGTCATGATATCGGAGAATCAATTTGGTTTTATGCCTGGAATATCAACTATGAAAGTTATACATCTTCTTAGACAACTTATTGAGAGATATAGAGAGAGGAACAAAGATTTGCATATGGTTTTTATTGATTTGGAGAAGGCATACGATAGAGTACCTAGGGATGTTCTCTGGTGGACAATGATGAAGAAAGGTGTTTCTCTCAAGTACATTAGTATAATTAAAGATATGTACGAAGGAGTAGTAACCAATGTCGGCACTTGTGGAGGGGTGACAACCAATTTTCCTATAACGGTTGGGTTACATCAAGGATCTGCATTAAGCCCTTTCCTATTTGCTATAGTGATGGATGAGCTTACGAGATCAATTCAAGAAAATGTGTTGTGGTGTATGTTGTTTGATGATATTGTTTTGATTGATGAGTCTAGAGCTGGGGTTAATGCTAAGTTAGAATTATGGAGACAGACATTAGAAGCAAGAGGTTTTAAGTTGAGTAAGAGTAAGACAAAATATATGGAATGTCGGTTTAGTAAGCAACGAAGTAGTGATGGGAGTGTAGTGAAACTTGGTGAACAAGAAATAGCGGTGGATGACTGCTTCAAATATTTGGGATCTATCATTCAAAAGTATAGAGAAATTGATGGAGATGTAAATCATAGGATAAAGGTTGGGTGGATGAAATGGAAAAGTGCAACTGGAGTGTTGTGCGATCGTAGAATGCCATTGCGGTTGAATAGAAAGTTTTATAGGACGACAATTAGGCCCACTTTACTATATAGTACAGAATGTTGGGCTGCCAAGAGACATCATATTAAAAAATGAGTGTATATGAGATGTGTATGCTTAGATGGATGTGTGGAAATACAATAAAAGATAAGATTCGAAATGAGGAGTTACGTAAGAAGGTAGGTGTTGCATCCATTGAAAATAAGATGAGAGAGAATCGTTTACGGTGGTTTGGACATATTCGGGAAAGGCCTAATGATGCTCCAGTTAGAAGGATGGAGAAATGAGAAAATATATTAGTTAAAAGAGGTCGGGGTAGGCCTAAGAAGTCTTGGATGGAGATGAAAGGAAAGAATATGAATGCTTTGAACCTCATCGAGAACATGTCATTGAATAAAAATGATTGGAGGAGAAGGATTCATGTGGAAGACCGAGAATGATTTTCTTTTTTGGTTCATATCGCCGACCCCAATTGTTTTGGGATGAAGGCGTAATTGTTGTTGTATTAAATATGATCTTTGGAATTCATAAACAAGTAAAGTAAGAAGCACACCGGCTTAAGGTTTCCACAACCTATGATGATCCATCTTGATCATCTATGCATTCCTATGCAAAAATCTCAAGGAACATGTCAATGCATTCTTTTCATATCATATGTCTTTCAATGCACACACATGAATGCCAATAACTATATTCCTTAGGCATGTATCCATATTCATTTGTATGCATTCACACAACCATACCCAAAGCACACTTTCATTTAGGGACCAATTCAAGAAAACATGTGAACCAATGCATGCTTTCTTTCATGAATCTATTCAATTAAACATGTAAACACTCATGCAAATATGCATATGCGAAACAATCATAAATTTAGGATTTGCACATGCCCACAAAATGCACATGTAAGTAACATTGCATAGAAACACTGAGCATGCATAGTTAATCCATCACAAGCATGTGAAACCGAATTCTAGCATGAGTATAGCCAAAGCAATCATAATAGGAGTGATCTGAAAATTTAGTTTACTAAACTGGATTTCATTCAAGCTTGATTAAGCTCAACTAATGTATATGAACCGAAAAATTACCATGTCCAAAATGAATATCATTTATGCATAATCTGAACATATAATGAAGTCTGGTGCAAGAATAATATAGCAAAAAAAAAATGAACATTTTAACTAGTATGAAACAACATAAACTTCATGTTTCTCATGGGCGAACAATCTGGGTTTTAAATCAATAAAACCATGACACTTTATTTCTCTTAAAATTTTCTCTACATTTTTTTTAAATTGTCCAGGTTGAGCCCAGCCAACCTCGTCGGATGGGGCTCAAGTCTTGTGCTTGCCGAGTCGGTTGGGCCTGACATGCCACCAGTCTGCCCAGAAACAATGCCTATATATATATATATTTGTTCAGGTTCTGTTCTGAGCACAACTGAAATCCTCACCCCCCCCCCCCCCCCCTTTTTTTGTTTGTGTTGATAGGGACTCGGTCTCAGCCATTGTTCTGAGTTAGGGGTGGCAATCGGGTTGGGTTGGCAGGTTGGGTCGGCGGGTTAGTGGGTCAGCATACCTCAACACGAACCTGACTCGTTTATTAAATGGGTTGGTTGTGGCAAACACAAACCCGACCCATTTATTAAATGGATAACCTGACGCAACACAGTTAACCCGTTTAATAAATGGGTCGGGTTGGCGGGTTAGCGAGCGGGTTGGCGGGTCGGGTATGAGTAAATGGGTAAACGGGTTGATGGTTGGGTCGGGGTCGAGGTCGGGTAAACGGGTTGGTAGGTCGGGTTCGGGTAAACGGGTTGACCCACCCGCCTAACCCGTTTATTAAACGGGTCAGCTGGGTTGGCATACCCCTAACACGAATCTGGTCCGTTTAATAAACAGGTTAGGCGGGTCAATCCGTTTACGACACGAACCCGTTTAAGCCAAACCCGAACCCAGCTAAGAACCGGGTCGGGTTGGAGGGTCGTGTCAGATTTTGCCACCCCTATTCTGAGTAGATGCCTAGGCTTACCACCTATAGTGAACATGGTCCATTAAAAACATAATATTTTCATGTTCATGCTAAGTGAATGGATGCCAAAGGACATGTGAGGTTATTTATCAATGTCAAACACTTAGGAACAATCTACTGCATACTCAACATCTAATGATGAATGGATAAAGTATCTGATAGTTTGCTTTTTATGCTCATAATGATGAAGTTGATGCTTTGCCATTACGTGAAACTATTAACTTGGTTTTCAATGCCATTATCTTAAAAATTTGTCCTTCCTTCATATTGATTAACGAATAGATATATCCATATGCATAGGCATATGACATATAAATAAACGTCAAATAAGATACTTTACAGGTAACGTCATGTCATCCAAGAATATGTATACATTAATATTTGCTAAGATTCATGAGCCAATACACATGCTTATGCAGATTTATATGATGATACTCATGAAACAATAATTTACCATGGAATAGACATGTATATTATGATCAAAATCAAGTATGCATTGGTTATTGACATGCTCATGCAAACTTCTATGAAAATATACATGCTTACACAGGTTTTTCTTTTTCATACCACCATACATGCATCCAACGTCCCATTTGATGGAAGATCCATGGGAATTTAAACAAGCATAGAACACCCACTCAACATGCTACTTTTATCAAGCAATAAAATTCTATTTTGACATGTACAAAATTTTATTTCATTGGAAAGATATAAAGAACCAAGAATACATTCATGGAAATCGATATCCATAAAAAACAACCGCTAAATAAACACTTTTACCACCAATAAAAATTTTGTTTTAGCATGTACAAAATTTTATTTCATTGTAAAGATGAAAAGAATCAAGAATACACACATGGACATGTATCTTTAAGAAAACATGCATAAAAACACTTTTTCCATGGATTTTCATCAAAATATTGCATGGACATCCAATCTGTATTAATTTTTTACTTGATTCAAGAGAGAAAGCCCATACCATGAATAAAAACTTTAAAAAAAATGATGGTGAAAGTTGAAAAACGTGGGTAGATGGTTGGAGAAGTTCAAACTCCTCCTCTTCTTCCTCCTTCCTTTATTTTTCTCACATTCTCTCTCCTCTTTCTTTTTTCCTTTCTCTTTTTTTTTGGATCTATTTATAGGGCTCTAGGTGGGCTGAAGAAGAGAGTATAGCCCCAACTGGAACTCTCTTCTCTCTTAGAGTTTTCTGAAAAGTTCAGAACTCTTAAGTTTGACTTTTTTAAAGTTTTATTTTATTTGAAACTCCATGCTTCCCCAACCTTCTTAGATGTTTCTAGGTGTGTTTAAGGGCTCTATTAAGAGTCCTAAACAACCCTCAAAATAAATTTTTAGAATTATATTAAATTAATTAATTAATAATAAATAATAAATCATTTTTTTGAAGTTTTCAAAAATTACCAAATTAACTTGGGAGGCTTCTTAACATTAATAAACCCCAATTTAAAGATTTTAAATGAATTTAAAGTTGGAAAAATCATTGGACATGGATTTAGATTCGATTCCAGATCCAAGATTCAAATCCATCTCAAAAATTTAGATGGGTCTTGGGCTGGATCAATACCAGATTAAAATGGATCTTGGATAGAGTTCAAATTCATATTAATTTGGATCAGATCCATCAGATCCGGTCTGATCGAAGTCTGGATCCGAAGGTGTCACCAATCAAAAGCGTTTTTCAATTTGGCAAGAAAGAAAAATTGAGTCCCATATATGTGGGACCATTCGAGATTTTAGAACGGGTTGGTGAAACATCCTATCGAGTAGCTCTACCTCCCAAGTATGCCCAGATTCATAATATATTTTTTGTGTTTATGCCGAGGAAGTATATTCAAGACTCGTCCCATGTCATTCAGTATGAGAATGTGAATATACAGGAAGATCTGACTATAGAAGAAAAGTCGATAAAAATTTTGGAAAGAGGTGAACGAGTGCTGAGATCGAAGACCATCTCTTTCGTCAAGGTTAGATGACAACATCATGGTATTGATGAAAGCACATGGGAACCTGAGGCCTGTATGCGAGAAAAGTACCCTAGTCTTTTCGAGTAATCCTTGTATGAGAATTTTGAGGACAAAATTCTTTTTAGGGAGAAAAAATGTAATACTCGTGAATTTTATCAAATAAATAAACTTGAAATTTATGTTCTTAAGTTGGTACAAAGATATTTTTATTATTTTATGTGTTTATTCATATTGGATCTTGGATGTTCTGTTTGGATCTTTAATACGAGATCCCTAATATCCTATTCGGATCTTCGATATTCCATTTGAATCTTAGATATCGGATCGCAAACCTTAAATTTGATATTTAATAATAGGTTTCGGTCAAATGGATTGGATCTCGGGTTCTGGATCCTCAATATCATGGTCAAATTTGATATTGAATCCAGGAGGAATTGAGTGGGTTCGCAAAGTTTAAATCAATTTTTTATGAGAAAATTTTATATTAGGCCTATAATGCTGTAGTGGGATTGGTATAGCCTATGTGATGTTTGGATCTACATTATTTCATTTGGATCCTGGATACCGGAGATTTAAATAGGGTATGGGTCCAATTAAAATTTTAGTTGGATCCATTATAAGTCCCTTGGAATCCAAGATAACATAGTTGAATCCATGGAAATCTAATTTGGGTTCATATTCAAAATGTTAGTACTTTAAAATTTTAAAGGAAGAACCGGATCCGCGGATGGACCCGGATAAGTCCAAGGGTTGGACCCAAAGAGATAAGTGGGTCACAGGTCACGAGTTCAAACGATCCAAACTCACACACATATGTGTGTTAAAGAAAAAGAAATACACGTTAAAAAGGTAAGAAAGGAAAAACGTTAAAGTTTTAAAAAAGGAGATTTTGCAAACCCTAAAAGCGGTTTACTTGTGAGTTAAGAAAGGGAGGGGTTGCGTGTTTTCACGCAGCCACTGGAGAGAGAAGGGGTAACCGACCCATGACTTCTCTCCTCTTTCCCCCATGATCTCTACCCCCATTCTCTCTCCCTAACTGACTCTTTGCCTCTCGCATCTCTTAAAACCCCTTCAACACTCTCTCTTTTGTTCTCTCTTTCTCTTTCACTCCCTCTTTCTTCCCCGCTCGTGCGCGATCTAGAGGAGAGACCCCGACATAGCGCGCGCACAACAACATAAGCAGGGATTCACGATTCTAAGGTAGGAAATACTATGATTTTTTTTGTGTTTGTGTTTCTAGAGTGCAAAATGTAGCAGCACAGCTCGTCGGCATGGGTCCGAGCACACACTAAGTTTTGGAAATCCATATTAACCAATTTTTATCTTGTTTTGGGGTTAATGGATTCTGTGAAAAAGAAGAATAAGACGATCCCAGTTATGCTGAACTACAGAGGTGCTTAACTGGAAATGAAACATTAACTTGATAAATCCTATGTCTTCTATCTGAATGTGTGTTTTGGGTATTTTTACTGAGTTTTTCCCTATTGTTGTAAAGTCCTCTGCGATTTTCCCTATAACCTAAGCGGTGTGTGTTGTTGTAGTAACTATTTAGATTTATTACAGATACATAAAAGAAATTATGCTTCACGAAATATTGATGGTACATGTGGTGAAGTCCTGGATTTTTTTTTCAAGAGAATCTAGTTGTAATTAGCTCTAGTAATGAATACCAAATAGTGATAACTACGGTATGTGTGTAATCTGCATATTTTACTCCTTGTAAATGAATGAAAAATTGCAGACACAATGATGTACTTTTGTAAATTCTTAATTCCTGTTATTGAATGTAAATGGCATGTTCTGAAATTTTTATACACAGACTATGGCATAATCGGGTTAGTTTCTCCTGCATAAAGTAACACCTGTTTCAAGTTTTTGTTTCTCAAATCGGCTAAAGATAAAGCGTGGTGCATGTTCCGGATAATTTTTTCTGTTAAAGATATCGCAGGTTCTAATAGTTTAATGCTCTATTAGTACATGTTCAGAGTAGGTTTCCATGTTTAAATTACCTCAATTTTGGAAATGTCAATACTCAGATTATAGCGTATGCAAGAATTATGAGTTTTCGCATGTTAGCTTATAAGTATGTACTGTATACACAGTGGATTAATCCAATATTAAAAAGTAGGTATAGATAACTCTAGTGTTAATATACATAGTTGGGTTCTAAATAGTTAGTTGCATATGTCAGCATGCCTGCATTTTCTGCATCTTCCTACTCACTTGAACTTGATTTGAAATTAGTTCTGAAATAGTGACCAAGCCTATGATGTTCATTTCTAGTAAGTTAATGTTCAAATGCCTATTAAGATGAATATTTTTAAAAAAGGTTCAATGCCTATTTAGTTGTATATTAAGTTGATGTTCAATTTCATATGAAGCTGCATATTAAGTTGATGCTCAATGCCTATTTAGTTGCATATTAAGTTGATGTTTAATTTAATATTTAGTTGCATATTCAGTTGATGTTCAAATGCATATTTAGCTGCATGTTAAGACAATGTTCAAATGTATATAAGGCTGCATACTTCCTGAAATGCTCAAACACCCATTAAGTTGTATACCATCTGGAATGTTCAAATGCGAAGGTGATTGAAGAAAGGTGTATATAAAAGTACTACAAAATCTTTGAGATTATACCACATGATCTCTACATGAAACAAATGAGTCTCTGCTGATTTGGCAAAAGCTGCCATCACACGTCACTATGTGTGGGATGCTGCAAGTGTAAAACCTAATGGTATGTTGTGGCAATTTGCCATTGAGAAAAGAAAATGATGATCTCTTAACCGAATCTGCGAGTTGGTTGACTATAGGCACATAAGTGTCAAGCTAGAGTTTTGAGGGTCACACACTAGTCCTCAAAATTATAAAATAAATACAGATGTAAATTCAAACATATATGAATATTTTTCGTCTGACTGGTTTAAAGGTATCAGGGCATTCGTGCCTGATGGTTTAAAGGTACCAGAGTGCTCTGGGTGGGTCTGCGTAATTTCATGGATAAAGGTGGGTTAACATATCTATTTAAGGTATGAACGGTTGTAGGTCTACTACAACTGCAATATGATTCAAAATTTTGGAAAACTCCAGTGTCTTTGAGCTACTAGATTAAGACCAGAAAAACCCTAATAACTCAGAAAATACAAATTAATAAGATGGCAAACCACTCAGATTCAGGCTTACCTTAGAGAGGGTAGGTGGTACACAACTCCAGGGACATGTGCTTTTTGCTTCGAGCGGCAATAACTCGTTGGTCTTCAGTTCTCAGAGTTAGGAGACCCGGACTACCAAATTTGTCTTAGGTGGTAGCTCCACGTTCTTCTGTAGAAGTTAATGATGCATCCTATTGTTTTGGGTCTTTGAGAGGTTCTCACGATTATTCAACCGCTTCCTTAAGATTTCAGTTTTAGTTAGACATTTAGGTTAATAAAACACCAATGCATAATAAACCCCGGAATGTTCTCTTCTGTTACGGTTTCCTTATCCGGCGAGTACCTGCAGGATAATTTAAGAGAAACATTAAATTTAACTTCTTATCACTCAGACAAATGATTGCGAGCTTTATACATGAACATGTTAACCTGTGATTAGTTAATTGAGCATATGATTAATTTTTTAAACCTTTGATTATTTGTTTGATTAGGTGATGATTCATAATATGCTTTTTCGTGAGTTAGAATTGTGATATGTAATAAATTAGTTTCCTGTTACTTATTCATCCATGCCATGCATAGTATCATGCTTTACTGTCCATAGTTATTCCATCACGTTGCATACTTGTTACATAATACTTTTGCAAAATCATAGTATTCTCCTATGCAGACTGGTTGTAGTCTGACACAAATTATTTTACTATTTTTTAGGAGAAGAGTAAATGATAAAGAACGGTTGTGGGATGATGTGCAGATCAGGATATATGATCTATTGTGTTCTTGGGATGTTAAATTTCTAATTTCGTTATTGTAATTATGTCATTTAGATATTCCAAACTCTGATATTATGTTTTAAACTTTTAGAAATAAAATGAGTGTTAGTTGCTTTGATGATTCTTTTGATGTGCCTGAAATGTTTAACCCAATTAATTTGAATTTTTCTATTGTTAAAAAAAATTCTAGAAAATTTGAGTTAAATTTTGGGGCATTACAATTAACATTTATCAGATGATCCAATTAGGTGGGAAGCATCTTGAAGTATTGTTTGAATGAACCATATAATGCAAGCTTAGTGTGTTCTCATCCACACCATGCTTGTTTATAAGTAACCTTCATACCTTTTGCGTGACTGATGTCATTCATGATTTCTCTTGGAGTTATATTCGGGTTATAGTGCATGTGTTTATGAATAAAACTTGAAATCTACTTGAAAATCACTTTTTCTACTACAAGGTTGCCCAGTGATCCACCACATGTATGCTCGCTATCATACCTCTTCACTTGAAAGAAACTTGTTGTGTATACCTTTGTGCAATGGATCTTCCAAGGTCAATCAATTGACATATAGACGTTCTTCCTCAAGCATACGATAGTGACTCTGTTATTGCAGCTCTTTAAGAATTTTACTTTAGAGTTATTCATGATCACATGATCTTTAAAAAATACGGCAATGTTAGAGATCATTAAATCTTTTGCCCAAAGCAATTTCTCGATCGATTGAGTGTGTTGATAGCTATTGGAATTGTTCACAATCATTAAGCCTTCTATTACGCAATTGCTTATACAAATCAGATGTCTTTGCTTCACTGATTTTCAATTGTTCTTCATTATATGAGAACCTATTAAACTATAACCAAGAGTTCATATTCTCCAATGCTTTTGGTGGATTGCTTTCACCCACCCTTATTTGTCTAATGTCATCAATGTCTTCATTGTCTCCTATCGACATGGTATACTCATCATCATCGATATCATCTGATTATATAGTGTCAACATGATCGTTGTTATCACTAATTGATTGTTTGGTTGCACCAACTATATCAAAATTCATTGCATATATCATTTCATTTGCTTTCATGCATGCATCATTTATGCATTTTCAACATTCAAGATTAATCATCAAAATATCACATTAATCATCACACCTACATCTCAACCATAAATTATATCAAAATGATAACTTATACCTTACATTATCGTATTCCCATAAAGGTTGTTGTCATTCAAATTATTGCAATGAAGATCACCGTCACTTCTTTGCCCACGTGATTATATATCATTTGCATTGATCCGTTGATCATGTACAACATCAATATCATCCACTGTTTAGGATAGTTGAATAATAGACAAAGGACTCAGATCAATAAATGATGTATGTGATAGATGCGCATTCTCAATAGGATTCACATCATTCCATTGATCAACTACTGATTATTTAATTACTTCATTAACTTTGTATACTTTCAAGTGAAAATCACCACAAAATAACCTCAATTCTACATTATCATCATCCTCAATATATATTCATATTTTTTTATTGTTTAAGTTTGAAGAATAACTATAGCAGAGGCTCAATAAGTATGTCGCGACTCAATAAGTATGTCGCATATCTGGTTTTATGAGACATTAAAGCCGCATATTCCTTAAAAGTAATATTTTTAGAGATCACTATATATTTTCAATTAGTGTAATCAAACTTACGGTAATGTACTTTAGCCCTTTTAGATGCCATCATTGATGACCTACAACAACTACGATAGTATAGTTTAGCCCTTTTAATGCTCATGCTCAATGAACCCTAGCCTCATTACACTAATACAAGAACAACAAATATTAATTAAGAAATAAACAATCATAAATCATCTATAATAATATATATTTCTATGAAAAATTATAAATATAGTAAACCCTAAATAGAAGTCAATCACAAGGATGATATTGCAACCTTCTCAAAAATACGCATGGGGATACACAAATATATATTGTATGAAACTCACCTTTCGAACCTATTGATAGAGAAGTTGATCACAACGATGATATCACAACCTCCTCGAAATACAAGAATTGCCACAAGGGTTTTACAAAGTTCTTTGCAGATATAAATGAGAAGAAAAAAGCCTCAAACAAAAACAAGTATATATATGATTCGCAAAAATTGCAAGTATTAAGAAAAATCACATATAATAAAAAATTTGTAAATATATAAGTAGCATATTTGCGATTTTGTTGGTTCCCTTTAAGTGGAGTTTCAGACATAAATTTGTGCAATTTTGAGAAGTATATGCGAAGCAATATGATATTTGTGAGAGGTGTTTCATAAGTATTTTTATGCAATTTTTTTTATTATATATAAATCAGACAGATATTTGAGATTTTGGTGGTTTCAGTTTTACCAAAAATTCATAAATAAATTTATGTGATGTTCGTGAGGTTAAATTCGCATAAAAAACTTGTGATTATATATTTAAGTGGGAGTTGGACCTATCCGATGGACGATATAATTTTATCGCAAAAAGGTCTCAATCCCCAGTTGCGAAGGATAAAAGGGTCCTAACGATGTCGGATATTTATAATTTTGGACATCGAGAGAATATCAAAAATTATAGGATTTTTAAGAAATCAGGTCAAATTACCCGTATAATACAATCATTTTTTGTATGAATAATCTATTGTTCAACCAAAACGTGTGAGTGCAACCTACTTACTCTAACTTGGTCTTAGTGGCCACCATGGGATTGTCCAGTTGGTCAGCGTGGGACTTCAAATTAAGAAAAAAAAACTATATATTCTTTTAAATAATTTTTTATTGGCTTTCAAATGATGAGTAGATAAGGAATAGTCTTTGGGGAACCTGCCCACAAATTTTAAAGCTATGAAACAAGGTCTAAACCATCAAGAAGAGACCAATCATACCAAGTAATGAGCCCATCGTCCATCTCAAAGATGGATGATGGGCAACTTTTTGAATGGGCCCACCTCCACCACTTTCCTTTTGTTTGGACTGTTTGGGTGGGGATTAGGCCATCTCGGGTCCATTTAGAGCTTGACCCACCGTGCTTTAAGTGCAGTCCGGCCCAAAGATGATCCGACCCATTTACTAATGGGACGGGCTTTGGCCTGATCCTTAAAGGGCTTAGGTTTTAAAAGCAGTCCATGACTCGGCCCATTGGCCCTAATGTGAAGCAGATCGAGCTGAGCTCGGCCCCGCCCGACCCAAACCCAACCAATTAGTGCAACTAATTAGATAAATAATAAATAATTAACAAGTTTTCATGTACCCAACTAATTGTCTTTGGAGCTTTCATAAAATTAATGCAACTAATTAGATAAATAATAATAGCTACCAAGTTACTATATAATTAATAATTCTTAAAAATATATATATATATATTGAAAATAAGATGCGAGAGAATCATTTACGGTGGTTTGGACATATTCAGCGAAGGCCTAATGATGCTCCAGTTAGAAGGTTGGAGAAATGGGAAAATATATTAGTTAAAAGAGGTCGGGGTAGGCCTAGGAAGACTTGGATGGAGATGATAGGAAAGGATATGAATGCTTTGAACCTCACCGAGGACATGGCATTGGATAGAAATGATTGGAGGAAAAGGATTCATGTGGAAGACCCAAAATGAATTTCTGTTTTGGTTCATATCGCTGACCCCAATTGTTTTGGGATGAAGGCGTAGTTGTTGTTGTTGTTGTATATATATATATTATTAAAAATTAATAAATAACTCGAGCCGTCGGGCCAACCCGGTAGTTTGCGGGCTGACTCGAACCCAGCCCACATATATGAGGGTCGGGTTTTATTCTGATAGTTAACGGGCTCGAGCCTGAAACCTTGATCCAAACCTATCCTATGGCAGGCTGGGTCAGCTTGGCCCATTCTGTCGACCCATTGCCCACCGACACTTTCTAGGAATCCAAGGCAAATTTTCCTTTTTTTTTTTGACAAAAAATACTCATGCCCAAGCTGGTAAAAACCCCAGTGGAGCCCCACGACCACCTTGGAAGTCTCGTGCGTTCCTGAACAAAGTTCAACAACGCAAGGAAATTCTTTTGGGAAATGGTGTTCTTACTGATCTTTGGAGGAAGACATCCCTATAGAACTATTCTTTTATTCTTTTATTTTTTAAGAATTTTTTTTTATTAGGCCAACTATTTGCTCCTAATTTCAAATATGGGCCTTACTTTCTCAAATTTCAAATATCGGTTTTTATTTTCTTGAAAAGTGCCCAACAAAGCCTGTATTATTCTTTTAACTGAGGTTAAATTACAAATCAAATTGCAACTTTTCAATTTTCAAGGAACAATACAAGAAAACAAAAAGAAATCACGTTTTCCAAAATGATAGATATTGACTTGAGGTTTAGACTGTTCTCAGAAAGTGCTCAGTCCATATCTAAAATTTCAAAAAATTGTGAGCAAAACAATTTTTTAAATATAGGAAAAAAGTTGGCCCTAATAAAAAAAATCCCATTTTTTTAACTTATCATTTTCCAACGAATGTTGGTAGAAGTTGCAACGGAGGAAATGTAGCTGCACCCGCGTACCGACAAGCGACCATGCAGTTAAATTACAATAAAATCCCCATGTAACCAACGTTACCAAAATATCCCTACCAACTCTTTCTAATGATGGAAAAGTCTCTGGGCTTCCACAGATGACGATAATCCAGAATCATAAACCTGCTGGTGCTGGCTTTGCCAATTGCCCTACCTTACTTTTTATGATATTACTCCTGAATCGACTATTTTTTAATAAATACAAAAAGAACTTAAAATTATTTTTAATATTATTTTAATAATTTTAACCTGATTGACGCATGATATTTTTTAATTATTTTTTAACTGATTCCGAACAATTTACTTGAATATCGGTATCGACAGGGCCAGTACCGATACTGACAACATATCTGGAGAGAGAATAGATAATGACCCTATTTGTTCCAGCCATTTTTGCCTTGCTAGATAAATCTTGGATCTCTGCAGGTTTGATATGAACACTGAAACAGAATCAGGTGGTAGCTTTCAACTTGTAACGGGATGTCAATGTAATGGTTTCTCTCCATTATCAAAACAAAAAGTGCGTGCATGGAGGTATTTTTAAGAGTTTGGCGTTTGGATGGCAATGTTCTTGAACTTGACCAACTTTATCAACAGTTAAGCATGTTTAGGCTAATCTGATTAAATGATTAGGAATGAAACTTGATTTTAAGAAACAAAAACATGAGTCAAGGCCATTCAACCAGCCAAAGGCAACATCAGACTTACCACTAATGGTGTTTAGCATGCTTGCTAAATGCTTCTACGAAAACCATGTCCAAGTAGGGGTGTCAACGGGTCGAATTTGGTTTGGACCCAGGTGAATCATATCTGACCCTGATTTTTGGGTATGATATCGGGTCAGAACCCGAGTCTAATCGAACCCGTCATAAGAGAAACCATATGAGACACGATAAGAACTACATGAACCAGACCTGGTCGGTTAAATAATAGTTTTTATCATTTTTACATTGAAAACTTGTGGGTCTTAATCGGAACTCGGGTCGGGCTAAGGTTTGATATAAAATTTCCCAAACTATACTTGATGTATTAATTGGACCTTCGTGTCTGGACTCAACTCTTAATCGGGTCTTCTTATTTATCACCATACCCTGACCCGTGTCCGAGCAGTGCCAAGTGGAGCACTAAAGGGGTTTGACATGAGATGGTGTTGTGTGTTCTCCCCGAAATACAAATTTGCATGTTTCGGTATGTACGGAGGAATGTCTTGGGACCCGTGATAATTCATATGTCAATGTGGCCCACGATGACTTTATAATAAAATAACATATAAAAAAGGTAGATATGCTTTTGACGGAAATGTCCTCCTGTAAGATAGATATGTGTTGGATAAAAATGTTCTCCCGCTCCTCGTTAATAGATTTGCATGTTTCGCCTTTGTTTTTAGCTTGTGTTACAACACATGGCCGTTTTCTTGTTCCTGCCTGATGACTTGTGGAGCCTGATTTATAGTTTTTTCCATTACAAAAGGGAGGGGTTCCCCAGCGCGGGTCCCGCTGCGCGGTTAGCGGGCGGGGGTCCAAGGGGGGCAGCGCCTCCCAAAATAAATTTTTTTTTTACCCGACTTGTTTAGGTTTAGGGTTGTCGCTCTTGCCTTGTATAAATTCTTTCTTTTCTTTCTCTATTGTAATTGTTGAAAATAGCAATAAGATTTCTCTCTCGGCGACTATGGTTTTTTTTACTCTCTTTCTAGTTTATGGAGAGGTTTTTTTCACGTAAATCTGTGTCCCTCTTTTTTTGTTGTTTGATTGTTTTTGTTTCTTCATTTTTTTGCTTGAGCGTTTCCTAACACTAAGATCAGAGAATAACGATTTACAATAGAAATCAGATCAGAGAGTAATGATTTACAATAGAAATTTGATTTATACTGTAAATCGCTACTCTCTGATTTGATTTCTATTATAAATCACTACTCTCTGATTTAATTTCTACTGTAAATTGCTACTCTCTAATCTGATTGGTACTGTAAATTGTTACTCTCTAATATGATTTCTATTATAAATTGCTACTTTCTGATTTGATTTCTATTGCAAATCGCTACTCTCTCATCTGATTTCTACTGTAAATCGCTACTTTCTTATTTGATTTCTACTATAAATCGCTACTCTCTAATTTGATTTATACTGTAAATCGCTATTCTCTTATCTAATTTTTATTGTAAATCGCTACTCTCTGATATGATTTTTACGGTAAATCACTACTCTCTTATCTGATTTCTACTGTAAATCGCTACTTTACTCAGTTCAACGCTGCCACCATTATCTCTATTGTAAATCGTTCTTCTCTATCTACTCAGTTCGACGCTTGCACCCTAGTATCATGATGAACAATAGAAAGAATGTTGATTCTTTTGGTAGTTCAACTATTTCTCACGAACAGACGACGACAAAGGATGCTCCAGCGATAATAGATGACTGCGTCAACAAAGGGTGTTTTGACAGCAGTAGACGACGGTAAATCATGTTTCGATGACAGTAGACGACGACAAAGGATGCTCCGACAGTAGCAAACGATGACAAAGGGTGTGTCGTCAAAGAGAGCTCCTGTTACAGCAAATGGTGAATCGTTAAAGGGTGATCCTGAACGTTTAGGGCGATATATTGCGAGGAGCTCCTGTTAAAGCAGAGGAGTTTATTCCTTAAGGCGAAAACAATGATGATTTTAACCCTTTCTGGCAGGAGGATATTTTTGTCCTTTACTTGAAACATTGTTTTATGACGCTAATGGCGAAAAAGGGTACTTAAGTCTTTGCAAAGACACCACACTCCGATGCTAAGTGATACCGACATACACTAGGAAACGAGCCCCACGTGCTTACATATGTGGCACTCATTCAAACCCGAGAACACGCACCTGCGTGTTCTGAGGGAGGGGAACATATAACCTGCTTCAGTTTGACATAGTAGGAGGGAGGCCTAGGTTGCTAAATAGACGGTCTAGGACTCTAGGATCCATTCCCGTGGGCATCACCCCTTTTACATTAGCCAAAACAAGGCCGGGGTAATGGGTGCACCCACAAAGTTTTACGCTACAGGGACGACGACTTCATGTACGACATGCTAAGTCCAGTGGGACTAGGTCTCCGTCTTCAAGGCAGTTTCTTCATTTCATAAATCTAAAAAAAAAAAAAAAGTTGGATCAGGTTGTGCCCTCAATCTTGGTTCTACAATACTAATTCGGTCAAGTCTTTATTATTTTTTTTTTTGGAATGGCAAGCTGGGTTAGGCAGACCCCCTACCAAATATCTCTCAAGCCCCATGTGGTAGAGGGATTCGAACCTGGGCCTTCAGCTTGGCACAAGACCATGCTTACCACATGGGATACCACCTCGGTAGTTCGGTCAAGTCTTAGTATTAGCCATGCCATGAGAACCAATCCAATTCCTTGCCAAAGCCTTTCTCCTTTTATTTTAAGGACTGTGACTCCTAGTTCTGGCAGGATTCCCAAAGCTCGAATTGGATTGGTTGTGAAACCCAAAACCAAATTCAATTCGATTAACTTGGATCCAAAAATCTTCACGGTGAATCACAATTACAAAAAGTAGTATGAAGCAATAAGTAAGATAAGATTGTGAAGCGATTACGGGAGCACATGAGCAACGAAAAGAACATACCTAGAAAGAAACATGAAACGGGAGTAGAAGCACAGTGAGCATAATTCCTGAAACGGTCTGCCAGTCTTACAATTACTTGGATTGATATAAGCATCCCATTCAGGCAGTTCGTGCTTTAGCACTACGGGAGTATGTACCCGACCCCATTCAGTCCACCCTAGCACAATCATTACTGAGGGGGTACCTCTAACACGATTTTCAATCGCGGGGTAATTGCGACCTTAAGTCTTATTCATATGCATGCAGAACACCGCTCTTGACACTGCGGCCACCACGAGCATCACACCTCTTTTAGGTGGATACAACACACTCTGGCTCATCAGCCCTTACGAGTCTGGTTGCGTAACCGTTCTCAATGAGCATGCATATGACTCGATCTAAATAGATCGGCTACTCGACGTATTTTTATGCAATGAGTTCAAACCTAGCCAAGGCGCAACCTCTACTCCGGCTCAGCGGTCCTTACGAGCAAGGTGCCCTTGCAAGCACAGGGATACGAGCCGTTCTGACATCGTTTCATCAACGGACATCATTATGTCGTTCAACTGGTTTCAACAGCTTTTCTGCTAACCATTTCGTCAACACCTCCCCTGCTCTACCGGCAGCGGTGCGATGAACCCTTCTACGATGTAGAAGGCATTCCATGAACTGAGTAGCACTCTGCTATGTGTCAGAGTATCCTGCTACGTTCTTTCTGAGCTATTCTTAGCTTCTCCAGAATTTTTAGCAGCACTTCCTCTCTTTTACGGAGAAAACATGCGTTTTTTTTATCCATTTCAGCGACATCTCCCCTCTCTGGCGGGAAATCGCTACGCTTAACTCGAGAAATGGACGCGCACCGTTGTGCGTACTTTGCATCAATCAAGGTTGCAGGAACCCTGGGCCATAGCCAAGCCATACATAATTGACTTAGAATTTTCGTAAAGAACATTTTGCCAAAAAGCAAACCCTTTCTAATAGAGGCTTCATTCGTCAAGCAGAATCTTGAACGAGGAGCGGTCAGAGAATCGCATTGGCGATTTGAAGTTGATCTCCATTTGAACGCTCATTTATGCGTCGTATATTTAGTATAAGCAGGAGCCTTGGTGTCATTCAACACGACGGCGTAAGTAAATACATTGCAGAAAGCAGGAGCCTTGGCATCATAGGACGCGACGACGTAAGTAAATGCATAATCGAAAGTGCAAAAATCATAAATTGCAGAAAACATGAGCCTTGACATCATACGACGCGACGACAAAGGTAAAATACATAGCCTGTGCGATATAGGACGCGTCGGCAGAATCAACAGATATACACCTAGATCCGCATCCAACGATAGTTACGAGGCGAGCGGGTGAACACCGAAGTGTTCTGAAGGGCTCAACCAAGAACTAGGGCGAGATACCATTTTTAAAACGCATATACAAATCAACATGCATGTTTGTTTTAAAAGAATTATTAATTTTTTATTATAAAGAACCCAAGATGAGAAGAGAAAGTGAGAGAAAAATGTCAAGGAAAATAAAAAGAAATTCATTTGTTTTTTAGAGAGAACAGAAAAATTAAAGGAAATTCATTTAAAAAACGATGGAAACAAGAAGAATGCAGGTTTCCCAAAGCTTTGTTTTTTTTTAAAGTTAGGCATACCCCACCAGGTATTTATTCAACTTATCACTGAGGTTTTGAACCTGCAACGTCCCACCATTGGGAGACGTGCATTGATAGCTCCTACCAACCACGCGGAGGCCCCGTTTCCCAAAGCTTCGCTTTGTTGCGAGGAAGGAATGAGTTTTTCGCTTGTGAAGCAGGAAGATACTTTAATTATGGCGTGAACCGTTGGACAACCTGATCAGTTGACATGCTAAAGTTCAACTTGGCCGAGTCCCGGCCTCCATTGCCAAAGGGGTCAGTGAATGCTCTCTTTAGATCATCTTTGTAATAAACGTATACTAAAGGGGTATTTTCGTAATCTAAAAAAGACCCATAATGCAGGTGGACATGTTTATGACAGGAGGCTATTTTTGTCTTATAACCATAAAAAGGCAATTTCGAAATTGCCCCTCAAAAGAGAATCTCCCCTGCGCTCTCCCACTCACTTCCTCTCTAAGCTCACACCTTGCTGGACCTTCTTCTTCTTCCTCTCCCTCTCTCTGTGTGTGTGTGACGGAGGTGTAAGAAATCACACTAGGGTAGTGGGGTTTTCTGGGTGATTGTTGGAAGGAATGGGGGGTCCTCTGGGGGCAATCATAGGGAGGTACCCTACCTCTAGACGTGAGCACCCCAATGGTGACACCCAGCAAAATGACATCGTCAAGCACAACAGGAGGTGCAGGGACGTGGTGTTCCTGATCATATTCATCGCTTTCTGGGTTGCCATGATCGTCAATTCCAGCTTTGGATTTAACCAGGGCAACCCTCTGAGGTATTACATGCCCCCCTTCTATTGCTGTAGATTTCCGTTTTTGACCATGGTAAAACAAAATTTTCTGTTTTGTTCACTTATTTTCCCATCTTCTTCAGGAGAACCTAGCCAGAGCTTGGGTGGTGGTGGTAGTTTGTTGGTTCTTTTCTTGTTTGTTTGCCAATGGTTTTTTGTTTATTAAAGTTCCCTTTTGGGTGTGATGAACATGCATTGTGATGAACCATATTTTAAATCTTAATTAAGAGTGATAGACAACATTTGTGATGAACCATGTGAAATTTTAGCCTCCCACTGTGGTTTGTTTCTTCTTTGTTTTGTTTTTTCAAAGTCTGTTTTCAAGTTACCTACGTTTTGAAGGAGACAGTGGAAAATGGTTGTTTGTTGTTTGTTAGAAAAATGTATGTTGTGTTTGTTTTCAAGTATTGATCTCCATGAGTAGCTTTGTCGTTGGGTGGTTGAGAGCAATATGTTTAAGGTTCTGTTTGGATCCCTTGCATTGAGATGGGAGCACCATTTCCATGTGTTGCCAAAATATGGTGTTGAGGATGGAGTTGCCAAAAGCATCCTGTTGTGAATGGTGTTGAAATGTGGTGCGTTGCAGATTCCCCAGTGCTTTCATGCTGCCTTGGCAGCCCTAACACCACATTTCAACACCATTCACAGGTGGATGCTTTTGGCAACTCCATCCTCAACACCACATTTTGGCAACACATGGAAATGGATGGATTAAAGATTCCCAAAAAGTGCCTTAATGGCAGATGTAATAGTGAAGAGGGCATTGGAGGAAATTACGTTTTATTCTCTAAATCACTCAAGCATGTTTCCACTTCACATATTCACAGTTGCCTTAATGGCACATAACAAGGGCTGTGTTCTGTTGTTATTATTTTGCTTTATGTGGAGAAAAACCACTTCACATATTCACAGTTGCCTATTTTTTGACTAAACCAAAAATAGTAACAATTCATATTAACTGGTCAACTTGCAGTTCACAGACTTACTATTGCCTACCTGTCCAGGAAATTATGTTGCTTATACTGGTACATAATTAAAAGAAGAAGAAAGAAACCAGAGATATTCCTGTATGTAATTTTCGTTTTAGATTTTATAAAATAATTTTAGCCAATTCAAGACTGTAGTTGTGTAACTTATGCGGGTTGACACCATTTAATGCTAATCTAAGTATCTCTGCACTCCATGCAGAAATAAACAGATAGAGCAAGTTGCCCCATCTCACCCAGAATTTGCAAAGGCTTCTGTTGTTGTAATGATGATGATAGGGTAGATAATGAAAATATGTGGTCAAGAGCCTACCTTCCAGCTTCTCCGTAAAACCACCATGCTCCATTTATTTTAAGAGATCTCTGATGTATTAAGCCATGTCTGAGATGTTACAAATGCTTTCCCAAACAAGATGCATGATTAGAGTTACCGGAAGCGCCTAGGCATATGGGGAACGCATTTCCCCGAAGCGCATTTCGGAAGCGTGAAACGTCGCGCTTCCGAAACGCGCAGGGAAGCGCGCTTCCCCCTCGCTTCTCTTTTTTTCCCCTCTTTTTCGCTTTCCCCTCGCTTCCTAGGTCGCTTCCTAAGTCACGATTCGCTTCTAAGTCGTCCCACGCTTCCTGCTTCTTAAAATTTTGAAAGTGCCTCGCTTCTCGCTCCAGTTTCCTCGGCTGGCAACCATGTGCAGGATTAAGGTTGGTTTTATGCATGTGTATGCATACAAATGCATGCAGACGTATGTCACATAGGTGCGGGTGCGGATGCGGGTACAAGTGTGGATGCGGCACTTTAAAAAAACTTGGGTACGGGAGTGTAGGGAATATATATATATATATATATATATATATATATATATATATATATATATATATATATATATATATTAACAATTTTAAGTTAGCACTATGCGTATTTGTGTGCATTTATGTATATATATAATATTAGATAAAAATAGACTTGATTAGGGTTAACTGAATCTACTTTTGGATAGAAATGGACCTCAGTGTGGTTGACTTCACCTAACACAAAGGAAGCTGTGTCCAAGTGTCGCACCTGCCTGGGTGTGGGTGCGACGCGGGTGTGGTGCCCTGTTAGAAGAGTCCGTGTGACATAGATGCAGACAGACAAACACCCACCACTTCTCATTATACTTCTCAATCTATGGTGACTTGTAACCTATGTCACAGGCACTCGGTCAACTAGGTGCGGCACCCGGTGCGATCAACCTGACTCTAGGTGCGGTCAACGCACCCAAGGTCATTTATGTCCAACTTTTGGAATATATATATATATATATATATATATATATAAATATAATTTTTTATATTTTTGCCGCACCCCCGCATCCGCACCCACACCCATGTGACATAGCTTGTAACACACACACACACACTGTGAAGAAGTGAGAACCAACACCACCAACCGAGCACGATAGTCTACCAAAACAGCTGCCAAAAGCACAAGCACAAAGGGCCACTATGGGCACACTCACAAAAGTCCACTATGGGCACACTCACAAAAGGCCACCAAGGGCACAATAGGCACACACCAAGAGATCACTCACTTTGTAAAAATATTATTTTTATTAGTGGCAATCATGCACACAAAATGCATACAATACAATGAGGGGAAAACCCCTATATATACACAAAAGGGAGCAGCCAACTAGCCATTAGATTAGCTCTAACGGCTAAGTCAACACAAAGTTGACTACAAAAAGATACAAAAAGTAAAAAGAAAAAGATACAACGACAATAAAAGAAAAGAAAAATACCCTATTCTAAAAGAAATAAAATAATATATATATATATATATATATATATATATATACATAAGTTTGCACACACACATATATATACAGAATGTACATCTTAACACACACACATGCGACTGTCATTTTGCTTCTCATCTATTGTGGCTACAGTATGTAAGCTGCGAACAGATTAATTATTGGTTGCTGAGAGACTGTTTGATGCCAGTGGCTTGTCTTTGTGGCATTCTGTGCAAAGTGCTTATTTAAAAGCTATCCTGAGTTTTACTGTAAAACTGCTTTTGAGCTGCAATGTGTTTCTTGTTTATGAATCATGTGCGTGTGTAACTCCAATGATTTGTATTCAACCCAGGCTTATATATGGACTTGACTACAAAGGCAATGTCTGTGGCAACAAGCATGCAGACCCAAACCTTCGGGAGTTGGAAGTTAGATACTGGGTAAATCCAAACCAAGTTTATGAGAGTGGTCTCAGGGAGACACAGTTCAAGCTGTCGGATGCACGCAGCATCTGCCTCATGGAGTGCCCCACCCCATCAGAGGAGACTCTCAATTGGATATGTGACTATCCCGAGGGAGATATCCGCCTCAGTATGGATGAATGGATAGATAGGAATTATGATTACTTTGAGTTTCTCACACAGCCTATGAGGAACAGTTCCCTTCAGCTTCAGGGTCCATGTTACCCTGTTATATTCCCCAGTATTAATGGTGAGTAGCAATACTTTTCTCTCAACAAAGTATGCCTGGATGAGTTTTCTCTGTGTTCATGCTTAAACGTTTATTAGTCAACATGAAGTCTCTAACATTAGACAAATGTCATTTTCCTTGTGTGCCTGCAAGTATTTTACGCTCTACCTTCTAGATTAGATCTTTCTGAATATTGTTGATATTTCTTGACGTCTTAAGATGGTCTATAATCCAATTATTGGAAGCGGTGATGCTGTATAACATAGTATCATCTAAATTTTTTATGTTAGTTATTAATGTAAATTTTATGGATATTAGTGTTGGACCTTTTTCCAAACATTGACAACAGCTATGCTGTGCAATATAGTCAGCATTATCTGAATTTTCAGTTGTTTGTATTCATGGATATTGATGTGGGACCTTTCTCCACTATTTATTTGTGTCAGTTGTGCATCTATATTGTACATCTGTACAAAGTCCTGCAGTTCTCATGTGCATATCTTTGTCCTTGGTTAACTGATTATGTGATTTACATGATTAAATAGGTAACCATGATGGTTAGTACCTTGTTTATTTTATAAAATTATGTATCAGAATATTCATATTTGGTGCATATTAACCGTAGTCACAAATGTTGCCAATATTTTGAATATTGATGTTTTTAAAGTTTTTTTTAATGATAAAATATTGCGGTAGATTGCAATTTACAAAACAAAAAACCATTATTTTGTTAATGATTTCCAGTTTTTTTAAAATTTGTTTCATTTTTTATTTTCTTTATTTTTTAAAATTTTCCTGGTATTTCCACAAGGAGGCCAGTAATTATACCTATTGATTTCTCCCAAAAAAAATCCTTGTCAATATTTTCATGAGATGATACCTATGACTATGATACTGGCAAATTCACTCAAATTTAGTAATGGTACTCACTTGTACCACTTGTAATGATTATTATTTGGAAATTGGAAGTAATCTGCCATGAGCTCATTCATGGAAGTTCTTTAGTAGGTTGACAGAGAAATCTGATGTTTATGGCATTCAGATTAAAGGAATGCGAGTATTTGCCAACGAATGAATTATCTATTGTCTGGCACAAAATATTTTAGCATTGTTATTTCCCATACATATGAAAAAGAAAAAAGACAAACTTTAAGATTACTGACCTACTATGGAGAGTGTCTTTGATTCTTGCTTAATTTTGAAAAATTACTTTCTCAGTAGGCAGGAGTAACAACTTCTTTTGGGTGATCTTTAGTTTTCTGGAGCTGCCAGCTCATAGCACGTGCTTCAAATGAGTCTTTGAGGCAGTGGAAGCAGATGGGTGGAGTAAATATCAATGAGAATACTGTAATGGAGAAATCTATTCACAATGTCATCAATTCTCCATCAGCCGTCCTGAAGGTTCACTATCTAACCATAATTATGTTGTTGGAGATTATTATTATTTTTTCTTATGCATTATCTCACTTGTTTTCCATCAAGAATTAGTTGAAATTCTAGTTTTTTGAGTAATTGAAAGTCTATATCTGAAAACAAATCAGGAAGATGCTACTATTCTTTCAAGTACAAATCCTCTTGCTTTTACCAAATAAGACAATCGGTGATTGCCAATCATGTCTTATCTGTGAGTTGGTTTGTGATCGAGTTGATATGTCCTAAATTTTGTGTCTGCTACTTTTCCCTGTAATAAAAATTGCATCAAGAAGTTTGTCCCTTCTGCTGTGGCAAGTGTCTGAAGATGTAACATGATCATCACCTGTTAAATTGCACATTCTAAGGTGCTTGCACAATTCATGCTTCAAATATTGATTGTGACACTTCAGAATTTAGTTTTGACCTGGAATTATCACATTCATCATCCCTTGCCCTGTAGAAGCTTACCAGGCTATTAAGTATGAACTCTAACTGTTTCTTTTTGCCTCTTTATCTCCTAATGCCTTTGGAATTCTTCAATTTTCGTATTGAACAATGGTTGACACCTATAAACTCGTTGTCTGCAGCGATATGTGGCTGATATTGGAAAGACATGGCCTGTATTGATTGTCTGTGGAGGGATTCTACCTCTGTTTTTGTCAGTTATTTGGCTGCTAATGATTCGCCATTTTGTTGCTGCTATGACGTGGGTAACTGTGATACTGTTTAACATTCTCATAATATCTGTTACAATGTTTTTCTACTTGAAAGGTTAGAAATCTTCCTTTCTTCATTTCTCTTGGTTATGTTATTGGATAGATCTATTGTTGTTTGGTTGCCACTACATACTTTCTTTATCCTTCAGTTTATCTTATTCATAATAAACTATAGAAAATGATTGGGAAACTTGCTTTCATTGTCAACCTATTATGTTCATTTCATAAACTTTATAAATCGATAGATCAAAAGGGGAGAAAAGCAATAAGTTGTCTGCAAAAACATAAACATGACTGATCATCTGATGAAAAGGTTTCCTTTTTCTTTTTGGAGTTTCAAATCTCGGTAACTTTTTTTAATGGATGCTCTGATGGGAACCCTCTGTTTGTGTGTTGTGCGCACATGCACTAGTACATGTTTATGTGTGGATCTGTGCCTGTGCATGTGCTGCACAGGCCTATTTGGTTTATGGTGCTGGTCCACTTAAATGTTCAAACCTGGTAAGCATGCGAAAGATTGAAGGTTAGTTGAAAGTGAACGATGACCTCAGTAGGGTGCTATTCCTTTTCTATTATTTTGTGTATTATGTTTAGGTGCTTTGTATCACTCTTCACTCTACTTTAGGCATAAAGGTAACTTCAAATAAGGTCCTTATTGTACTTTGATAGGTGGAAAAGAATCTTGTCAAGTGCAAAGTAATGACTATTTCATGATGGTAGTCAGTCCAAAAGTGATCACATCCAATTTGGTATTTAGCAAAACATCTAGTTGGAAGGTACCCTTTCTGTACCTTTCGAGTTACTAGAGGGCAGCCAATGAAACCTTATGATATTAAATGTAGAATGTATCACCTTTGAGGGCATTAGGCATGCAGTTTACTATGAAGTGCTCAGCCATGGGCATGCCTTTGCCTGATTGTTATAAGGTGCTTAGTTGTGAAGGAACGAAGCAATTCAAGCAAAAGCATGCAATATGCCACTCCTTGGCTGGATTTTCAAACTGATTTTTCTCTCTGATTAAGTGACTGCCTTATATTGCTGAAAAAGGTGGAAACAGAAGGGAGCACCAAATTTGTGTATAATATTGAAGGATTGCTGCAAGAGAGAACCTCTCTTTTTAAATATATTTATCAAGAGGAAACTGTGGATCAGGTGATGGAGCCTGAGGGAGATTTAATTGGAAAGGCTTGATTGTACTGTTCTACAATGATTAGTAGGGGTTTAAACTCATCTACCACAAAACACTGATATCCTTGTGGGAACAATTGGTTATGAAACCTAAACAATAAACAAATTTGTTGCCAGACTTTATGTGTTCATTATTTGACATAGGTTTTCTTTTATAAATGAAGCATCCTGCATCCTGTGCAATTAACAAAGATCAGTCTTTTTTTGGGGGGTGTGGTGGGGGTATGTATGTGTCTGTGTTGCGTGTGTGCATGTGCTGTGAATAAGATGTACTAGTTCACCTGAGAGATTTTTAGGCCTATGGACATGTGACTTTGTTTCTCAACGATGGTTTGGCTTGATCTATCCAAGCTCTTGTTCTTCTCATGGGCTGGAGTAAAATGAGGCTGTAAGATGTAAAGTCTATGATCCCAAAAAGAAGATCTGTTTTATATTTTCCTGTTGGGAGGAAATAACCTAGAGAAGGTCTGACAAACTCTCGAGACTAAAAACAAAAGTAAGATTCAAAGGACAAAGTAAAGATAAAGGTGAAAAAAGGGGGAAATGTTACCTTTGGTGGAATCATCGCTCAGTGCCCTCCGTTGTGCTGTAACAATGTATAGAATAGAAGGAAGTGGGTACCTGATGGAATTGAAAAAGGCAGATCTGAAGCTATGTAACAGTACGTACCATAATGGGATTATCTTCTCAGTGATTCTTTGTATCATCACTAGTTTTTGTCTTTTGTCACCCTTGTAAATGATGCAGCTTAAAAAGCGTGTCAGCTGCATGGGATCCATGGTCATCATTATTGATGTTTCCATGAGATACAAACTGTTAAATTGTAATTCATATATATATATATATATTGTAATACCCACTAGGGGTAAAATAGTCTTTTCACATGTAACACACATATTCATTTGAATATGTTTTTCTTCTTTTTCTTTTTCTTTTTAGTTATTATATTATTGGAGGGGTCCGCCATAGAGTCGTTGGGCCCCTCCAACGTCTGTATGGGAGCTCCTTCTTGGGTCCCATTTTGTCTATAAATAAGGGGCATTGTCCCATGTAATCTTTAGGCTTTTTGTAAAGCTCTCTCTCTCAATAATAGTTTCTTTTTTATGCTTTTATGCATTTGTGCTCTTTTGTGAGTGTTATTTTGTGCCTTTGTATACATATTTTTCGTTGTGAATATAATAAGTTGTCTTTGAACTTGATCTTGAAGATATTTCCACATGGTATCAAAGCCAGGTTTATGAGAAGCCAGCGTGTGTGTTGCAGTCATCATGGTTGTTGCCTCGAAAAACGTGCATACTCCTCATTTTTCTATTTTGGCGTGAAAAGTTCTTGCAAACTCCTTCCCCTTTGGCGTGCTATAACTTTGGCGTGCTATAAGAATAGCTAAAGAAAAACCCATTGTGGTGTGTGTTCAATCGTGAAGATTCTCGTCTCTCAAAAAGCTTCTCCATGGCGGAAAAGGATTTACATTTCTCTCTCGAATTCAAACTCAATGGCTCAAATTATCATATTTGGGCCGAAAATATGGAAGCCCGTATCAAGGGAAAAGGGCTTTGGGGCTACATCAAAGGTACGATTCCGAAACTTGAGCCTAAAATTACTATAGTTGAAAAATGAGAAATAAAAGTTCTTGAAGAACAGGAAATAGTGAAGGCTTTTGAAGAATACAATAATAAACATAAAGAATGGAAAATAAAAAATTATAAAATTCTTTCATGGATTTTTTCTACGGTTGAGACTAAGATTAATGCCAATATTTTAAAATTCAAGAAAGCATCTCCGGTTTGGGAATATCTTGAGAGGATGTATACCTCGAGAGATTTATCTCACAAATACTATCTTAAAAAAAGGGCTTTAACCCTTCAACAAGGACAAATGACTATTAGAGAATATTTTGCCGAATTATCATCTATTTGGGATGCGCTTGCTCTCCTTGAACCAAAGTGGAGTGGAGAAGCCATTGAGCTACGACACAAACAATTAGAAGAAGATCGTTTTTTCAATTTCTTGAATGGGCTTAGACCCGAATTTGAGCAAATAAGATCTTTTTTTATCTTCTTTCACTTCTCCACCTCTAGAAGATGTTCTCACTAAGCTAAGTGGGGAAAAAACTCGAATAAGAATAAGTAAATCCAATCAAAGTGTTTTAGCTATCCTTTCAACCAAGGATGAGAATGAAGGAGCCTATGCCGTTTCTAGACCGGGAAATAATTTAAAAACCTATAAGCCTCCTGTGATCATGCAAAATTTTTTCTCTTGTTCCTCTTTTCCTTCTCCTTGCCTTTCTAGCCTCTATTTCCCTTTTTAAAGGGGAAATAAAAGACAGAAAAGAAGAAAGAAAATAAAAGGAAGAAGAGAGAGGAACCCTTTTGCAAGGTCTCATTTGACCAAAGAAATATTTTGAAAAATCATTCGCCTCCGTTTTGAAAAATTTGCGGGAAAATGAAGACACGGGATTCGCTCGTCGGTACGAGGTTCAACCGTTCCTGGCGCCTTTACCAGGGGTAATCGAACCAAGGATCGAATTCATGCATTTTTGCTTTGCTGAAATATTATCTAAGTATTTATTCTAAGTCCTAAATGCACATTGAATCATGCTTGTGCTATGATTTTGAACTTGAGAAGAATGCATATTTTTTTTAGAAATGCTTCAGAAAATTTGAGAATTTTCAAGTGATTTTGGGAATGGATTTTTGAAAACATCCTTTAAGAAATGGCCCGAAAGTTCAGAAATTGGTTTAGAATTTATTGAAGAATGTTGTAAATCGCAACAATGATTTTCTGAAAGACGCGATACATCGCTACACCGTAAATCGCATGATGATTTGCTAAAAGTCATTGTAAATCGCACAACGATTTATGGAAAGACACGGTAAATCACAATAGCGATTTACTGAAAGATGTCACCAATCAGATGACGATTTTGAAATTCAAGAATTTGAAATGAATTTAAAAGCATTGAAATTGAAGATCTGGAAATCGAATTCAAAGTCAAGTTTTTTAGAATTTGAGGTCAGAATTGATTTAAGAATCAAGATTGGGGTTTTGAGAGAAAT
Source organism: Nuphar pumila (assembly GCF_984573655.1). NCBI lineage: Eukaryota > Viridiplantae > Streptophyta > Magnoliopsida > Nymphaeales > Nymphaeaceae > Nuphar > Nuphar pumila. The sequence goes on along the minus strand of NC_143264.1, from coordinate 44,340,609 downwards.
AAGGAATAAAATTCAAAGTTGTAATGTAAAATTCAAAGATAGAAATTTAAAAATAAAACTGAAAATTGGGAATAAAAAATGAGTATTTGAAATAGGAGTTAAAGTTAAAGAGAATTGAAAATGAATTTGAGAAATAAGATTGGATTCATGAAGTGGCATAAAACGATGACTTGGAATTTAGGAATGAAAAACTTCTTTTAAAAATTATTTCAAAATTCACTTGGAAATTTGAAAATGGTTTCAAAGAGGTGGAAAATGCTGATGCAATTCTATCTTAAATGATGAATGCATTAAAAGAAATTTGAAATTAGGTTTTGAAAAGCATATATCATTCTTTAAGTGAATTGAAATAAGATTGAAGATATAATACATTTTTGACTATGGCCATAAAATGTATTATATAATAATCGTATTTAAATTCATTTGAAGGATAAAATACATTTTGGTGCCTTTATACAGTTTAAAATAAAATTAACTCTCAATATATCCTCACTATGGCCATTGATATATGTTTTGAATCAATTTTAAATTAAAATTTAATAAAGAAAGAAAATATTTAGAAAAACATGATGATTTTTTTTGAAAAGAGATTCAGTGTGGACCCAATGTTATTCCATAAAAGATGAAAACCCTAAGTTTTGTTCACATTTTGACTATGGCCATAAATGCAAATCGTCAACTTAGGATTTAATCACCTTTTATTAGAATGATGCTTGTGCCATTCGTGTTTCACCATAGTGTTATTGAAAATGAAAAAAAAAATGTAACATATTGATTATGAGAAATGAAAAGTTAAACTACATGCTCATTCATTCTAAACTAAAAGTAAACTTCTCATTAATTGATTTAGTACAACCTTTGAATTGATACAACGATTGAAAAAAAGACAACAAAATAAAAAATCCTGCAAAATGAGCAAACTTGTTAGAAATAGATGTTGGCTTTTATGGATTTCTCTTCAATTATTGAAAAATTGAAGAATACATCCAAAATTAGCCTTTTATGCCTCAGAGATAAAGAAAATTAAACAAAATAAACACATATGATGCATGATTTTGTGAAAGCATCTGAAAAGGCATTCTTGGAGTTTTGAATTTTCGAAATTAGGGCTTTAAAACATATAAATACATTTTAAAGCTTGAATTCAAAGTGAATTTAACCTTGAAATTGAGATTTTCAGGAAAATTTATTGAAAATGATTGAAATAAAGGCAAATAAACTCCAAAGTTTGTTTGAAATGAAGTTAAGGCATTCTAACTTGATCAAATTCATTTTTAATTTATGAAATACAGGGGTTATGTCTGAAAATTTTGAATTTAAAAGTGATAAAATGCGTATTTTAACTTCATTTTAACAAAGCAATACCTTTTTATAAAATTAATTTTTGAAAGATGCAATGAATGAATGGTCAATGATCTTAGAAATTTCTAAAATGATATGCAAATGCTTAACAATCTGATAAATGTTATAGAATTGAAAATGCTAAGCAATCATCTGAGAAGAACCCAAATTTGGATTCTCTTATCCAGATAAGATAAGATTGATCAGGATTTTGCAGGTGAACCTGTCAGAGCATTCTGAGTGGATGGAAGTCTTAAATGATTTGATTTTGACTCAAAATGAACCCCTGGATTCACAACATAGAAAGGAAGCATTTTCTTTTTACAGAATATCAAAATCATTCTTGAAAGTATAGTTATGATCAAAACATCAGAGCATTAATTTCAGAAACAAGAAATTGGATTTTAACAGACAGGTTTTAGTAAACTGGATGTTACACAGGCTAAACAGACTCGATTTCTCCCAAATTTGAGGAAAACGTTGCTTAACTCAATCAAGAAACCAACCCAATTTACATAATTGAAAAATCAATTTTGGTTAGAAAATGACGACTTCGGGAAGTCATTGTTTTCAAACAGGAAATGAACCTGTTACAAAATTTAAAATTCTGTAACCAGTCTCGTTTTTTAACACGTTTGAAATATCAAATGATCATAGAAAGTTATAAAACTTTCCAGATATAAACTAGACACATGGACGAAGAAAACCCTTTTTACGGATTTGAAAAATGATCTCTCGTTGGGAAGATATGACTCTTACAAAATGAACTAAAAACCTATGTCACTCAAATAAGGCAGACTGATAGGGGTCTGGTTTTAGATCCAAATGGGCTATTAAATGACCATAGAAATCACTGAAAATTTACAGGAATAAACTAGACTTTATAACGAAGACACCATTCTTTACGGATTTGAAATCCAATCTCTGTTTAGAGAGATATGGCCCTGACAAGTTGGTCCTGATTCGGATAGCGATTTACAACGATTTGTATCACAAATCGCTGTAGTGTTTAGCGAAAAACACTACAAATCACTATAGCGAGGTCCAACAACGCTACAAATCGCTGTGGGTCTCATTAGAGACCCAAAAACACTATAAATTGTAGTTAAAAGACCGGACAATACTATAAATTGTTGTAGGAGTCGTTGGAGACCCGAAAACACTACAATTCGTAGTTAAAAGATCGGACAACAATATAAATCGTTGTGGGGCTCGTTGGAGACCCCAAAACACCATAAATCGTAGTAGAGACTCATTGGAGACCCAAAAAATTGTAACCACGATTTACTGAAGAATGTTGTCAATCAAATGGCGATTTGTTGGAGTGCTACAACAGTCATGATATGGGGGCCAAAATCAGAACATGTGCAAAATCTGGATACAGGGTTCTGGTATTTAATCAAAATAAAATATGAATTTACCATGAAAAATTCTGAAAATTTACAGGGATAAACTAGACATGTAAACGAAGAGAACCTGTTTTACAGAATTGAAAAATGATTTCCCTTTAGGGAAATAAAATTCTGACAAAATGGATCAAAATCTAAGCCATTAAAATGACACAGGGTGACAGGGTTGTGGTTTTCGACCCAAAACAGGTATGAAAACGCTATAAAAATAGCTGAAATTTGACATGAACAAACTAGATTCAATTTAGAAAACACCCTTTTTTACGGATTGGAAAGATCATCTTTGGTTAGAGAGAAATCACTTCTGCAAGTTGATCTTGATTCTGCTAAAATTGTGATGGTGCAAATTAACAGGTTCTGAATCTTGATTTTTAAAGTAGGTCAATAGAACTCAGAATGATTTGATTTTTGGTGGAGAGCATGAAGACATATGCATGAAGTTGCAGTAAAAAATTCAGATTAAAATGAGCTCTGGTTACATACAAATCGATAGATCTAAAATGCACTGGAATTCAAAATATAATCTAGAAAGCAACTGAACATGATGAAAGCAAACTGCATATCCGTAGATGTTCAAACATGAGATCTAATGCCTTAAACCATGAATGCATGCATGAATGATGAAAAATTAAGACAGAAAATGCATTAAAAGAAAACAAAAATGGCTGAGGCACAAATCTAACTTGTTGTAGCCCATTTGAAAGAAGGATTTGATCTAAAAAGATCAAATCACTTCAATTCTTTTGGCTCAATCAAAATATATGAAACAGAGATTAAAAATACAGCAAATAGGAAGATGAAAACTCAGATTCTAATCTATTAATCATGCTATGACAAGAAATTTTAAGGGAATACAGGAGGAATACTCACCTTGGCTGAAGGGGTCTGAAAGAAAGGGTTGAGAGCTTCTCTAAACTTACGTAAACTCCTAAGAGAGAGAGAGAGAGAGAGAGAGAGAGAGAGAGCTGACCACCAATTGATGAATGTTCTTCTCTTCCTTCCTTTCTTTCTCTTCTTATTCTTTTTTTCTTCTTCGATTCCTGCTCATTTTTTGCTTCTTTTATGCTCATTTTCTTCCTTCTTTTATGCTTCTTTTCCTCCTGTTTTTCTTCCTCTGTTTCCTCCTTTTCTTCCCATTTTTCTGGAGGGTCTAGGGCTGAGGCAGCATCGGACGACCTTTCTAAAAAAACGTTTTTTATGATTTCAAAGGTTTTAAAATCTAGGTTAAAAATAACGAATTTAAAAGAAGTTTTTTGCAAAATGATGGTTGTTTTCAAAAGATTTTTCTAAAAAGGGCTCTTTAAGCTAAAAAAGGCTTTTTAAAAAAAAGGAGGTTCCTAAAACCGATTTGTTTTTTTCTTTCTGTATTTTTTTTTGTGTTTTTGAAATAAAACTCTAAAAACTGAAGGGAAATAAAGGGGTTTACAACTATTTTTTTTGTATTTTTGAGAAATATTTACGAAAAAGAGGTTTTCTGAGAATTCAGGTTTGATTTCTTTAGAAAATGGATTTGGATCCTGGTTTTGAGGAGATATTCGAGTTTTGAACCTCGAATTGAGAAACACAGAGTAAATGGATCCAAATGAATACTGAATGGACTGTCTGAGCCTTTTAGAAATTATTTTGGTATTTTTGTAAAATTGATTTTGAAAATTAGATAACAAAGCTCAGATTGGAATTCTAGCACTATATTCGGATCTGAAATTGAGTCAGATATATAACATGAATTTGGATTCTAGTGAATCTGAGAAGTAACTGGAATTTGGATTAAAAATGACTCAATTTATTCAGAAAGATGAGGTCAGAGACCAAGAGGAAAATTTTATAAAATTTTGAAAAATTTGGGGTGTTCACAGATGCCCCTCTTTGATACTAAGCCGGTTGAAAGCCGAGCTTAGTGGCAAAGAAAACACTCCAAATTTTGAAAAATGCCCAGTCAGCAGATCTGAACTGGGTGTGGAAGAATTTTATTTTGAAAAACATGATTTCTCGGGCTCAAAACCTTATCCTGAATGGTTTTGGAGAGACAAAATCCTCAAAAAAATGATATGACTGAATATTAGGAATAAGGAAATCGTGATGAGACTTTGGATGAAAGTCTCTAAATGGAAGAAAAATAAGTATTTTGATCAAGTCTCATGGGTGAGACAAAATCAACTTTTGGAATGACTCAGGTTTAGCCCTTAACTTGGATGGGACGAAGATAGATCAAGATAACTTGGATGAGGAAAGGAATATGAGCAAACCTTGATGGGACATTTTTGAGAAAAATGCCTTGTAAGATGAAACTCAAGTGTGATCCTTTCCTGGGTGGATATGAAATATATGAATTTCTTTGGTGAGGAAGACCCTGATGGGACTGGGAGAACACACCTCGTTGAAATGAGGAACCTCGTCGAAACGAGACTCAGGTTTTACCCAAACCTGAAAAGGAAGATACCTCATGGAAACATGAGGCAAACAGGTTTATCCCTTAACCCGAGTGGGACAATACAGAATCCTCGGATGAAGAAACATTGATTGGACTAGAAAGGATATCTAGTCGAAACGAGACTCAGGTTTAACCCTAACCTGAATGGAAAATACCTCGTGGAGCGAGGTTCAGGCTTCACCCTTAACCTGAAAGGGGCGACCATACAAAATCCTCGGGTGAAGAAACCATGATGGGACCTTCAGAATTTGGACGAACAAATCCAAAAGGGGTTTGCGAGAAGAGAAAAATGGGGTTCCCTAAAGCTTGGAAAAGGGATGATCTTGGGCGCCTCATTGCTGAGACTAAATCAGCTTTTAAAAACAGACGACCTCTCGCAGAAAGCTTGGGTGATACCTCGAGGAGTGAGGTAACAGGTTTAATCCTTAGCCTGAATGGATACAGAATCTTCGAGGAGCAAGGAAACTCTGATGGGACCTCTAGACTTCGCAAAACAAGTCCAAGAAGGATTTGCAAAAGGATGAAAAATGGGGGTCCCTAAAGCTTGAAAAGGGGTTGATAAAGGGGGCGCCTCATCGCTGAGACTGAAAATAGCTTTTGACAATAACCGACCTTTTGCAGAAAGTTCAGGTTTAACCCTTATCCTGAGCGGGAACTGTCTATGGCGGGACAATGGGGAACACAGGGAAGTGTGCAGATCCGAGAGACTCAGATCAAGCAGAAGGAAAAGACTTTTCAGTCCTAAGGAGGGATGACGTCAGGACACGTCAAAACGAATGTCAAGTTCTTGCTTCATGTTGTGATAACGAGAAAATATTGCCAATAATATGCCCAAAACCGTAGTTGATTTAAAATGATTGACCTGTGCTTATGTGAAAATATCACCTCTTTCTACCTAGAGTATTAACTTTAATTGGGCTAACTCCGTAGAATCAAGATTCAAGTTCAAATTTGTTGCTGTTGAGCTTCTTCAAGGAAGATATCAATTTCCTTGATATGAAAAGAGAAGAAATATTCTTAGTTTCATGAAAGCGAATTGAGTGAAAAGATATTGATAAAAGAATTTCACATAGATAAAGATGATTCCTGGCAGTTTCAGACAGTTTGATATTCTGGGGCTTTTCCCATGATGATCTTTTTGCACTCTTTTGAGTCATGGAGCTTTCTTGGGCTTTTATATCATCCTTCATTTTGGAGATGTCCTTTTTTTTTCCGGGGAAGGGTACGTCACAAACTCCTTCATCTTGGAAATGTTCCGATCCTTCTTTTTTTATTTCTCAGGAATTAGGCTTGATGATATCGGTTCATTGATAAAAATCTCTAGATGATAGCAGAAATCAAATATCTTTTAGGGTTTGTCGGGAGGTTCATCGCAGTCGCCTTCATCTTGACGGTGATCTGAACGTTCCATGGAAGGATCCGTCACAAACTCCTTTATCTTGGAGATGATCCAAATCTTCTTTGGCCCCGGGGGTCTAGCTCGCATATTCGTCTTCATCTTGACGACAATTCAAAGATCCCTTTTGCAGATATTTGATTGCAGCTTAAATGACTAAGGAGATATGGTTTGGGTAGATTCTTTTATCGCCCAGGATATTTTCACTGCCTTACTGTCAGAAAAATGATCTTTAAGAATGTGCCATAGCTATGATCAATATCAGTTCGCTTATGGCTTTTCAACATCATTGAATTTTCCTTTGCCAGTCATATCGAAAATTTTTCTTCATTCTCTTGGTTGACCAACAGAGAAAGCTTGAATTCAATTTTTATTTCGCAAGAGTTTTGCTCTTTTGGAAATAATACTAAAGATAGTTTTAGGTAATTCTTTATGCGATGAAAGCTTTGAGATCAACAATGGTTTTTGATAGCAAATTGGCAAAATATTCTTGAAATCTTTGATGAAAGTAATTGCTTGACACTCAATTGACACATCTATGATAAAATTCTCCTCTTTTTTCCCAAAAAGAGAGACTCAGGCTTAACCCTTACCTGAATGGGAAGTTGGAAATACTCCTCTCTTCCCTGAAGAGGAGGTGTTTGCAAAACGAAACTTTCGAAGAAAAATTAAGTTTTTGTCAAAACTCCCTATATTTAGGCTTCTCTTATGGAAAGGCGACCGACAATAAGGTTGAAAAAGTATCACAGAGGAACGAGTCCATCATACTCTCCATAGAAGGGGGTCCTCTGTGAAGGGGTTGGCCAAAGATGAGAAAAACGGGGGCCACAAAAAGAAACGAGCTTCCGTCGAAGCTCTCCCTGGAAAAGAGTTATTTTGTGTAAAGTTGGTTGTTGTTTTGCAAATTGTTCACGGAAAAAACGAGTCCCTTCAAACTCTCCCTGAAAAAGGGTTCTTGCGAGCGAAAGATGGTTGCATGCGAAAGGAACGAGCTCCCTTGAACTCTCCCCAAAGAGGGTCCTTCGCAAGAGAAAAATGAATGATTTTGACAAAATGGTAACCTGAAGGTTGAAATTGAGATTTAAGAGCTTGAATTGTGATGAACGGTTAGTACTAAGACTGAGCCTGGAGGGCTAACTTGATCAGTCAGCCAGACACTAGCACAAGCGCTAGATGTACCAGCGCGAGCACTGGATTTGAAGATGTACCAGTACGAGCACTGGGTTTTGAAAAACACACCAGTACGAGCACTGGATTTCAAAAATGCCCAGTACGAGCGTTGGGTTTTCGAAAATGCACACCAGTACGAGCACTGAGTTTTGAAAGTACACACCAGTACGAGCACTGGTTTTCAAAAATGCACACCAGTACGAGCACTGGTTTTCGAAAATGCACACCAGTACGAGCACTGGGTTTCGAAAGTGCACACCAGTACGAGCACTGGGTTTTCGAAAATGCACCAGTACAGGCACTAGGTTTAAAAAATGCACCAGTACGAGCACTGGGTTTTGAGAAATACACCAGTACGAGCACTGAGTTTCGAAAATGCACCAGTACAAGTACTGGGTTTTGAGAAATACACTAGTACGAGCACTGAGTTTCGAAAATGCACCAGTACGAGCACTAGGTTTTCCAACGGGGAGTTGAAAAAGAGACCGACATTCCAAGATACTTGAGAATTGAGCGAGAATGATTGTCGGTGTTTTAGGATTATCCCTTATCCTGAAGGGGGAAATTCAGGTTTGTCCCTTAACCTGAAAGGGAAACGAAGAAAACTTTGGTCCAATATGAGCATTGGATCAAAAGGGGAAATCCGAGTCGGAACTCGGAATCGCAAAATGGAAGATAAAGGGGAAAATTCGAGTCGGAACTCGGTTTTTCAAAAGTAAGAGGATAAATGAGAAAATCGAACTTTGAGAACTCGAATTTTCAAAGGAACGATCGGTTTCAACACGAGCGTTGAATCCGATAGGAAGTTCGAGTCGGAACTCGTAGCTTCAAACGAAAAGATAAAAGGGAAAACTTGAGTCAGAACCAGATTTTTCAAGATAAAAGACAAAAGAGGAAAATCAAGTTTTTGAAAACTCAAATTTTCAAAGGAACGATCGGTTCCAACACGAGCGTTGAATCCGATAGGAAGTCCGAGTCGGAACTCGAAACTTCAAACGCCATATAAAAGGGAAAAATCCGAGTCGGAACCCGGATCTTTAAAATTAATAAAAAAGGGAAAACCCGATTTTGAAAACTCGAATCTTCAAAGGAACGATCGGTTCCAACACGAGTGTTGAATCCGATAGGAAGTCCGAGTCGGAACTCAGAACTTCAGACGCCATAAAAAAGGAAAAAAACCCGAGTCGGAACCCGGATCTTTAAAATGAAAATAAAAATGAAAAACAAAAACCTGAGTCGAAACTCAGATGGGAAGGAAATAATTCCAACCCGGGAGTCGGATTCTGGAAGGATTGACAAAAGGTATGAATAGATTCCGACAATGAAGAAGATGAAAGATTCATTTGAGATCCTTGACCCAAGATGGCCTAAGATTCAAATCTATTTATAACGGATTCAGGATTTTCCCTTATCCTGAAGGAGTATAAAGTAAAATTTGATGTGAATTGAGGAATTTATGGGATGTAGTTCAGGTTTATCCCTTAACCTGAAGGGGACGTACCTCAAAGAACGAGGTTCAGGCTTTATCCCTTAACCTGAAAGGGGAAAAAATAAAATTTATAAAATGGAGAAGAATTAAAGAAATTTATTGAAAATTTATTTTGGAAAAGAATTCTCACAGGTAGCACTGTTGCTCCCATGAGGGGTCTCAGGATTATCCCTTATCCTGAATGGGAACACCTCGAAGAACGAGGGTCAGGTTTATCCCTTAACCTGAAAGGGTAAAAGAATAAAGGAATACCTCATGGGAAGGAGGCATCAGGTTTATCCCTTAATCTGAAAGGGTAAAAGAATAAAAATTGATAAAAATGATGAAAAATTGATAAAATTTGATAGAATTGGTAAAATAAAGATTGATTAAAGATTTAATGAAAATTTTGACAAAATTGAAGCAAAGAGTTTGTCTGATCCTGCCTGCATGTATTAAAGAGAAGATAGATGTATATAAAAATAAAATGCCCCAGTATCATCAAGAAGAATATGAGAATGATAGAAGATCATTATTTTATTGAAAGAGGCTCTTTGAAGAATACAGAGGTTAAAATGGAAACTTAAAGTATAAAATTTCTTTAAGTGCATAGCATTGATTGGATCTAGCAGTTCCACTCCATCTGCATTGATCAGACGATACGAATTACGAGACAGCGCTTCCTTAACCACATAAGGGCCTTCCCAATTGGGTGACCACTTGCCCCGTGGTCGATGCTTGAGATGAGCTGTCGATCTGAGTACCAAATCATTAACTCAGAATCTCCTCTCGATGACTGACTTGGCATAATGCCTAGTTATCCTTTGACGATAAGCTTGAGCATGCTCTGCTACCTTGAGTCTCCTTTCATCTAGTAGGTCAAGTTGCACCAGTCTCTGCTGCTGATATTGATCAAGTGACAATTCTATAAGTGAGGCAAATTTGAGGGCAGACTTCTGGACATGGAAATGTAACACTACCTCAGTCCCGTAAACAAGCTCTGAAGGAGTGACATTGGTTGGAGTCCGAATGGTGGTTCGGTACGCCCAAAGTGCATCGTGCATCTTTTCGTGCCCATCACGGCCTGTTTCCACAATTCTTTCCAGAATGCGGATCAAAATTTTGTTGGTGGCCTCTGCCTGGCCATTCCCTTGAGGATAATAAGGAGCTGAGAAGTGATGATGAATCCTAAACTTCGAGCAGAAGGTCTTCATCTTCTCATTCTTGAAATGACTGCCATTGTCAGACACAATATCGTGTGGGATGCCGAAACGACAAAGAAGGTTCCTATGAATGTAAGAAACCACATGTCGGCCTTCTAATGTTCGCAGAGTTACAACCTCGACCCATTTGGTGAAGTATTCTGTAGCTGCGAGGAAGTATCTGTGGCCATTGGAAGCCGAAGGAGTGATCGGACCTACCACGTTGAAGACTCACATCGAAAAAGGCCAAGGAGAAACCACGGACTGCAAAATATGCGGCTGACGCATGAATGAAAGGTGCGTGCACTTGACATTTGACGCATTTCCTCACAAATCGATGGCAATCCTGCTGCATGGTTTTCCAATAATACCCTGCCCGGATAATCTGCTTGACGAGCGTTTGGTAGCCGACGTGACCATCACGAATTCCCTCGTGTGCCTCTTGGACAACTTCCATGGCTTTGTCCTTATCTAAGCATCTGGCGCACTCAGAACTGAACCCACGACGGTAAAGAGTATTGACAAGGATGAAATAGCGGGCCGACATGTGCTGTATCGCACGTTGCTCCTTTCTTAACATCTTTGGTGAGAATTCTCCAGTTTCAATAAAGTTTTTGATGTTTTGGTACCAAGGCTTCTCTTTCTGAGTGACTTGGTTTACTTGCTCAACTGGAATGAAAGCAGGTTGATCAAGTCTGTCAATCTCGAAGGAACGACAAAATTCACTGTCTTTGAACGACAAAATGGAGCCTAGACAAGCCAAACCATCAGCTATATGGTTGCATTCCCTCTTGACATAATCGACCTGAAATTCTTCGAAGTTGCCTATGAGAGCTAAGGCAATCTTCTGATAGAGAATCAATTTTGAATCCTTGACTTGCCATTCAACATTAACTTGACTGACAACAAGCAGAGAATCGCCAAAGGCATGTACTTTTTTGACATTGAAGTCTTGTAGAATCTTGAGGCCTTGTATCAAAGCTTCGTACTCGGCCATGTTGTGAGTACATTAAAAGTTGAGTTTGAGGGAATAAGGGATTATCTCCTTTTCGGGAGTGATCAATAAGATTCCGATCCCAATGCGAGACATATTCCTGGCTCCATCGAAGAATAGAGTCCAAACTGAGGATTCTTGAATGTTGCAGATGCGATCGTCGGGAAAATCATCTTCTGCCTTGATCTCTTCTGTCAACGGGAAATCTGCCAACTGATCTGCTATAGATTGACTCTTGACTGACTTCTGAGATACATACTCTAAGTCATACTGCATAAGGAGGACTTGCCATTTTGCAATCCGTCCAGTAAGGAAAGGCTGCTCAAGGATGTACTTGAGAGGATTGAGCCTTGACAGAATTTTGATTTCTGAGGTCATTAGATAATGTCTCAGCTTTTGACACATCCATACTAAGGCTAGACATGTCTTTTCTATCTGAGAATATCTTTTCTCATAATCGTTGAAAGTCTTGCTTATGTAGTAAATGGCGTGCTCTATCCGATTGCCTTTCTCATACTGTGCAAGAAATCCACCACAAGCATTCTGATTAACAGAAATATACAAGAGAAGTGGCTTTCCAAGTTCTGGTGGCTTTAGAACGGGTGGATTGAGGAGATACTGCTTGATGCGTTCAAACGAAAGCTGATATTCTGATCCCCATTCAAATTTCGCTTCTTTTCTCAACAAGTGATTGAAGGGCTCGCATCTCATGGCCAAATTGGATATGAAGCGCTGGATTGACTGAATGCGCCCTTGAAGGCTTCGCAGTTCCCTCAGATTGGTGGGAGGCGGCATATCAATGATTGCCTTTGCCTTAGCTGGATCCATCTCTATGCCTTTCTTGCTGATCATAAAGCCAAGCAGTTTGCCTGACTCTATTCCGAAGACACACTTCTGCGGATTGAGCCTCAACTTATAGAGGATAAGTCTTTCGAAGACTTGGCCGAGAGCATCGAGATGATCTTCTCCTTCTTTGGACTTGACCAAGATGTCATCCACATAGGCATCCATGTTCTTGTGAAAAATAACTACCATTGCTCTTTGATAGGTTGCCCCAACATTCTTGAGCCCAAACGGCATGACTGTGTAGCAAAAAGTACCCCAAGTCGTGGTAAAAGAAGTTTCTGATTGGTCACGAGCGGCCAGTTTGATTTGGTTGTAGCCTGAGTACCCATCCATAAAGGAAAACATGGCATGGCCTGCCGTGCTATCGATCAGAAGATCGATGTTGGGGAGTGGATAATCATCTTTTGGGGTAGCCTTGTTGAGATCCCTGAAATCAATGCAAATTCGGACCTTGCCATTTTTTTGGGAACTGCTACGATGTTCGCCAACCAGTCTGAATAATCAATGGTTCGGATGAATCCTGCTTTTAACAACTCCTCAAGTCCTTCTTTAACTTGGGGTGCCACTCGGGGATCCATTTTTCTGAGTTTCTGTTTGATTGGCTTAACATCTGGCTTCAGCACAAGACGATGTTCGACCAGCTTGGGCTCTAAGCCTGGCATATCCTCATAAGTCATGTTGCTTGAGAAAATGGATGAGTCTTTCCTTCTCATCTGAATTTAAACCGGAGTCAATCTTGAGGATCTTCGGATCATCTTCTGAACCAATATTAACATCCTCTGTCGGATCCTGAACCAACGACGACGATTCATCCTGCTTCTGAATACTGGCAAATTCTGGCAACTCTTGAATCGCTGAGTCAAACTCTGCTAGCTCTTCAATCTGTTCTGCCATCTTGCTGGCTTCTGCCCCTGCCTTTGCCTTGCAGATTCTGGCCGGTTCGGAATTATTTTGAGAAAAACTGGGATTGATAATGAGCCTCTTGAGCGATTTTGGAGCCATGATTTGACAATCCTGAAAAGCGCAAAGAAGGTTTTTGAGAGAAAATAAGAAATTCAAAATGGCCTTTTATACAGAAACAAAGAATAACGACATAGACAAAATGTAAAGTTTTGAATGATATACGCCAAGATATGAAGAGAAAAGATCAAAATTTCATTGATAGATCAACTTGATATTTACAGACGAAAAAGAAAGGAAAACCTGGGACCGAGTTTGTCCCTACAGGATGACAGGAAAACAAGAAAAAGAAAACAGGAAACAAAGGCATTGTCTTCATTCCGCTCCTTTGACAAAGGTGGTTCTTCTGCCAGACGACTGACCCGTGAAACCCAATCCTGCACCAGTGACATGCTGACTCAGGACGATTGCCTCTAGGATGCCATCCTCATTCTTACCGAGGCCTCTGAAGGGCCGGTAGCCATGTTTTATCAAAAGATCAAACCCCTTCTTGGCTTTAGAGAACTGAGGAAAAAGGGGGTGATCTTTAAGAGAAGCACAATTGAGACGCCCTCCGATCTTGTAGAAGTAAGGTCCTTGCCACCGAACTACTGCTGTGACGTTTTCTGTTGGCTGGACTTCCTTCAACTTCAACATATCCAAACTGTCACTCAAATTGATCTCATCACCTTCCCGGATGCTCGGGATGTCTGCGGTGAAAGTAGGACGAGGGATCATCGGTTGCGGGAGTCTCTCTTCTGGATCTTCCCCCAAGACTGTGGTGATCATACCTCCTTTCGACCACTTGATGCACTGGTGAAGGGTGGAAGGAACAACATTGGCGTTATGAATCCAAGTACGCCCCAAAAGAAGGTTGTATGTGGGCGGTACGTTCACCACATGGAACAGAACGGTATGCACCAAATAGTTGATAAAAATTTCAAGGAAGACCTTTTCTTTGGCCGTCTGCCCATGATTATCAAAGTCGTAGATCGTAATGGGATCCGGGACATATTCCTCCTCTTTAAGGCCCAAGGCCTTAGCTGTCATCTCTGGACAAATGTTGAGGCTGCTGCCTCCGTCAACAAGCACATGAGGGACAATCATGCCCCTGGTCCGCACCACTATATATAAAGCATTATTGTGGAATGTATGAGGTTTTGGTAAATCCTCATCTGAAAAGGTAATTGGTGCGTTGGTTATGGCCTGATTAACAATCTGCGCCATGTCCTGTAGGGTCGTGCTTGGCTTGACCTTGACTTTCCTTAACAAATCATCTAGCACTTGTTGGTGTTCAGGAGAAGCATGAGTCAAATCTAGGATGGAGATGTTTGACAATGCCGTGATAGGCTTCTGAACTGACTCGGCAACTTTGCCCTTCTTGGAAGCTGACTTAATGAAGCACTTTGGTAACCCGTGAGTCTGCCTGGTGGCTTCTGCCGTTACCTTTGTTGCCTCGCTGACTGGTTTCTTGTTACTAAAAATTGAAGTGATATCCACCCTCTTGGTGGAAGACTGTGCCTGACGCAGTACGAGGACCTGATGCTGATCCTGAATGTCCTGGCTGGAATATGGCTGAATACCGTTTTGAAAAGGGATTGTTTGCTCTGAAATGACTGAAGTTGAATGCTTGGGAAAGGGCTTGGACAAGATCTCCGGCTGCTCTTCGTCCTCATCCTCGATCAACAGATTCTTGTCAATACAGTCCTGGATGATATTTTTGAGGACAAAACAATGCTCTGTGTCATGTCCTACAGTACGATGGAATTTGCAGAATTTTTTCATCCATTTGCTCATAACAGTCGGTGGATCAGCCACCTTAGGGAGTTTAACCATCCCTTTCGACAACATGTATTCCAGGACATCTTCCCGGGATTGCTCTACGGCGGTGAACTCTTTGTCATAACTCCAACCATCGTGCTTCGATTTCATTTGCTGCTTTGCTTCAGGCTGTGGCATCGACTGAACATGCTGCAGCTTGATGAATTTGCCTTTCTGGGCTACAGAGTTCGTTCTTTCAGCAGAGCTTCCTGAGCCCTTGCTACGGTTTTTCTTATTCTTCTTGTCGCCGAAACTGCTGCTATTGCCTGAAAAATCGGTGGAATAAGTAACATGTGCCTTCTTTTTCTGCTCAGGGTTACCTCGGACGAATGGGTAACCTTCATAAAGGTCGTTGTCCAATCCAGTTTCGAGCCATTCGGCTCTCTCAATTAACTTGATGAATGACTTTGCAGGAGACGTGGAAATGAGATTCCTCAGAGGCTGAGAGAAGTTATTGAGGATAATTTGCAGAGCATGTTCCTCTGGAATGGGAACCTTCATCTTGTTACAGGTGCTCCTCCACCTGTGGATGAATTCTCCTGCTCTCTCATTTTCATTCTGCTTCAGATTGTAAAGATGATTGAGAGTGGGCGATGCCTCGACATTGAACATGAAGCGCTCGATGAAAAGATTTACTACCTTATCGAACTCTCGTAGTTCGATAGGGTTGATGTGGTCTGAATACCACCTGGCCGCTACTCCTTCCATGCTGCGAGGGAAGCAGATGAACAAGGCCCTGTTGTCCTTTTTGAAACGATCGCATTCCGCATAGAACGTGGCCAAATGGGCTTTTGGATTGCCCGTTCCATCAAACTTGATGAACTTGCGAGGGAGATTTTCCAGACCATCGTCCCCGTCCAGGCCATCGTAAAAATCCTCGCCAGTGTAGGTCTGCTTGCCCTTACTTTTGGCCTGAATATCTTTGATTGCTCGAGTCATCTCCTTCAATTGCTCATGCATCGGATCCTCGGCCGGAATCCCATACTTAGGCTTGTTCACAGATTCGGGTTCTTCAGCGATCTTTACAAACTGCCGTGGAGGATTCTGATCGAACACAAACTGCTCTTCCTCTTTCGACTCTTCTTCTGCTGCATCTGCATCCTCAGAAGTGGTGTCTGATTGGACCTTCTTTCTGACAATTCTGATCGGCTTCTTCACAACCTTCTTTTTCGGTTTGCTCTTAGGAACGACCTTCTTCAGACTTGCCTCGGCCTGCTCTGACATCATTCTGGCCATCATTTTCTGAAATAGACCATACATGGCGGGATCAATGTCATCTCCTTTGCTCTGACCCTGTCCTTTGACTGACTTGGGAGACTCCATTGCTTTGATCTCACTGCCATTGTGCTGAGGGACTGTCTCTTTTCCAGTCCTTGTCTGAACCATCTTGACAATGCCAATGATTTCTGCAAAATAAGAGAATGGTTAGAGCAGACAAGAATGGAGGACTCGGCATACAATTTGAAAGATTATCCCATTACCAAAGATCGGGTCATCACAAGATTTATGATAATTACATCATCATCATTTGCATGACGATTTTAAATGTGCCTTGTTACTTAGGCGAGGTCGTCAACCATGATAAGAGACTTTTGAAGAAGAATAGAAGGAATGTCCCATCATTAGGGACGAGGTCGCCACGAGAATCGTGACCATTTACGATGTAAAACATAAAAATTTGGCCCAAAAAGCTTTTTAATAGAACAAAAAGTTTAAATTTTATTGATGATAAATTTAAAGACAAAGAGAAGGTGGGAGACAGTTTGCCACCATTGTTGATATTAAGAAGATACATGGGGTCCAGGAAATATGGAAAGAGGAATGAAAGAATCCCAAGTGTATTTGGTTACATGGTATGCCCCAGACCATTGATCCGACTGCAAATTGAATTCTGGCATGTTACCCTTGTAACGCCCCAAAATTTTAACCCAGATTTTTTTCAGGATTTTTTTTTTGATGAAATCAACAAATGATTCTAAGGTTAAGCATTTCAGAACGATACAGGAAGGTAAAAGCAACCACACCATTTATTTTTATTTCAATAATAATAGAATCCAAACAGAGTTTATCACATCATCAGTCTTAAAACAAAAATTTCAATCAAAAAGCAATTAGGACCGCCAGGGAACAAATAGATGCAGTCCTGGTCAGCGCCTCATCCTGCTTCGCTCATGGACTACTCTGTGCCTGAAAATGATAAAAATTATAGGAATTTGACTACCACGTCTAAGTAGGAAAACTGTAATTATTCTTGCAAGTAGATCATGTGTCAGGTGTGTGATGTGGGTGTCGTGTGTGATTTTCAGTCTATACATAAACACATAAGGAAGTCGATGCAACAGCAATAACAGACATATATCTAAATAAAAAGGTAGATTATGTAACAGTTATACTTAATCACACAAAAAAGCATTTTATGCAACTACAACAATTAAGCAAGGTATTAAGCAATTAAAGCAGAACTTACCCTAACATGAATAACATCTATATAACATCCATAATATGAATTCAATTAACTAATATATACACAGTTTAGGATGTTTTCTCATAAGCACCGAATATAAAGCATGATGAAAAAGTATGCAAATGTCTCTTTAATGACTCCACACAGTGATACCTAACTGTTCTAGTTGATGTTTATCTTTTCTTATCCCGCGGGTACACACGGGCCAAGGCAACCATCACAGAAGAGAACGTTCGGGGGTATATTATTCAAGGTTGTTTTATTAACCCGAACATTCTAACTGTGACTGAAAATTCCAAGGGAGCGGCCAGTGACCGAGAGAAACTCCCAAAGGCCAAAACCAAAACAGGATGCATCCCTAACTTCTGCAGAAGAACAAAAGAGCTACCACCTAGGATATATTGGTAGTCCGGGTCCCTCAACTCTGAGGACTGGGACCAACGAGTCGCTTTACGCTCGAAACCAAACCACGTGTCCCCAGAGTTTTGTACCACCTACCCTCTCCAAGGTAAGCCCAAGAACTGAGTGGGTTAATCTTTTCATTTAATTTATTTTCCGAAGTACGGGGTATTTTCCCCAACTTCCCCCCACTACCACCGCAGTAGAATTCCTAACCTTAGTCATTTTACTAAGGTGAAATAGGACAGTCCCCATTTATTTGCCATATTGATTTCATAACCCACCCTAGGTGCTCCGGTGCCTTTAAACCAGTCAAGCACAATGCCCGGTGTCTTTAAACCAGTTAGACATTCAATCATTTATAATAAGTTTTTTCATCAGTTTCATTGTCATAGCCTACAAGCTAATAGTTCCAATACCCGTATCGGGTATTCAACCCATTTTGTCCATTAGGCAAGGTTTTCCAATGTAATACCCTACTAAGTGAAACTATCTTTTATTGGTTATAGCATATCAAATGACAATATTAACAGCATATTGCAACATCAACCGAACAAGACATACCAGATAATGTATCTCGAACATCACTAAGAAGCACATGATTTAATCCAATTTATTCTGAGAAAACAATGAATTCCACTTAAACAAATCACATCCAGCATACTTTAACTATGAGAAAGAAACTTATGAGACTGCAACATATAGAATTTCACCCAACATCATGCATACAATTATACACTCTTATACATGGTTTCAAGTACTCAGATCTGATCACATCTAACAAACTAATAGAAAACTTCAGACTTAATAGAAAACCCCAAATTAACGTATTGCTCTAGTATTACAACCATCAAAATAGCATAACATCTCTAGACTGTCATACTCTTAGAGATTTGTTATTTTAACAAAACACACATTCCTGATTTACTATTTTAATATGTCAATCATGCAAACTCACAATTTACTGTTTAAACATATCACCAATTCCGATCAGCCGTTTCAACCCTGAGAACCGGCAACCAGTTTTTTTTTTGTTTTATTTTTTTGTTTTATTTTTTTATCTTGAAAGCCATGCAGCATAATCGCATAACCCCAATCTGTTTGAGTCACAAATATACTGGTAAATATCACAAAACCATAAGCTGTATGGCGCTGCTGCAACCTTGCACAACCTCAAATAATAATTGTGACTTCTACCTTAGCTCATAAATGTTGAACATTTATTTTAGTCACTCTGTTGATCAATATAATCATGAATCATGCATATACAAGAATGAAACATGAATCATCCCACAGTGATTTTATCACAGTTCCTAATACCATTTATTCAGGAAAAACCCAAATCCATTTTCTATCGAACACCCCTAAGGGTTCAAACCCCGACTATATGTATGATTACCAGGAATTTCCTAAAGTATACCTACTTTAATGATACACAAATGTCATCACTGTACACATGAAATCAGAGGAATTCAATTCTGATAAAAATGAATAAAGTCTGGTTATAGGTAGTTAAAACATAGGTATTCAGACTTAATAACAATTAATAATAGCATATTAATAGAGAAATGACCGGAAAGGAAATCTGATAACAGGTTAGACTTTACTCATTTACACAGATTCAGTTAAGCATCACAGGAGTTTGATAACCATTGTTATGTAATCTTAAATGAACCAGACTCAAGGGATCGGCTAACCTGCTACAAGTAAATTTCTATTATAAAAGAATTTCTATTATTTAGGAACCCTTTCACATTTTAACTACTTGTGCATTATAATGGTAACTGATATAACTAAAATTCATAAAATGTATTACAGTATACAACCAAGAGTCGAACCCCCACCCAAATCGATTTGGATTTGAGACTTTAGGGTTAGGGTTTTGGGGTTTTCCGACGTGGGATTTACTGAAATCCCCAACTGTCACAACACCCCTCGTGATTTGGGGATTTTCGATTCCCCCTTCCCACTCACTCACACCCCCAACACTGGAGTTACCTACAGAAAAAAAAACAGTAACCTACCATTATCCGGCGAGGTTGTTGCGGCATCCACGAGAGGGGTCGGTCGGCCTGGACAGCACCACCACCGGCGAGGTTGGCTCTTCACTGCAAGGCCTCGAGCTGCAGCCCGAGATCGGAGGTTGATTCGAAGTTTAGAGAGGTAGAAGAGAGTGAGAGAGAGAATGGGACAGCGAGAGAAAGAGAGAGAGAAAGAGAGGTTCGGGGGTCCCCTATTGTAGGTGGGTGGCCTCCCGAAAAGGGAGGAAATCTTACCTGTCCGGCGGCTGCGGTGTGCTCCCCCCACCTCCTCATCCTTACGCGTTAGGGTTCCACTGAACCCTAACGCTCGATACGTCGGGGGAGGGGTTTTCCCCCCCTCTTGTTACGTGTATCGGGCAACCCATATCGGGTTGCCCTCCCCTTTTTATCCCTCCCTGTATTAAAACTTTACAGGGAGTGGGTCGGGTCCGGGTCCGACCCCCGACCCGAAATGCTGGACCAAATTTGATTTGGGTCCGGGTCGCTTGAACAGCAGTGGACCCAGGGGTTGGATCCACTTGGGTCCGAACCGTGGATTTGAAATATCTAAATTCTTAAATATTTATTTATATAATATTACTAAAATACTCTAATATGCGCATTTTTCTTTTGGATCCAATAACGGATCCTAGGCCCAAATCCACATAATTCTTAAGTTTTAGTATAAAATTTGTGGTTGTTACAACCCCGTCGGGAAGCGAATGTTGGCCTGAACCTACCGCTGCGAGAACTGTCTGAGACACCTCTCTGGCTGATAGTCGACACAAAAGAAGGGACCAAGCAATCTGTAGCGCTTGCTATGAGCATAAGTGTAGCGAGAAACTGATTCTCGCTTGTCGAAGTAATCCCAAAGGATCTCTTCTTGATGCAGACTCTCGATCAAAGCTCGATACTGAACGACAAACTTCGGCTTTTTGCTGTTGAACCTGAAGGAACTGACCTTTGATGGCACATGCCGTAGGAACCAAGACTGCAAAGCGTAAATGCATCCCTCCACCAAAATGGTTTCTCCAAGGGCGAAACGAGCTAAGCCTTGGTAGAGGAAGGCTAAAGCTGCCATGGACACTGAAAGTTGACGGGTCTGCTTGCTTTCCCATCTTCGAAAGAGCTGGACAATTCTGACATCGACAAAATCCTGACCGTCTTGGAAGAATGCTAATCCCACTGTGCATAGGACCATGGCATGCTGGATTCTATCTTTCGCTGCTCGGGACAAGGTGTCAACTTCTTCTTAGGCTCCATATTTGCGATAGAGTCCGAACAGATCGATGAACCGACTTCCGTTGATCTCAGTGAGAGGCCAAGATCTGCTCCCTGTTGCTCTGGCTAATGCTTCTCGAACATCTATCCCTTTGATGTTTATCAGAAACTGTTGCTCGACTGGATCATTTGGCTGACCAGCTGGTTCGGGCAATCCCATAATATCATTGAATTCGTCCATCAGTAGAGTTATCTCTCCCCATGGAAACCAAAATGTGCAGGTACGTGGATTCCACCGTTCTGCCATAGCCTGAATCAGACTTCCGTTGATGGTTGGCTTGCCTACTGCCGATGCCATCTCCAATCCACAGTCACCTAAGTGGTCTGGGAACATACGTGAGAAGGTGGCGAACCAAGAATAATACCACCGAGGGAAGAAGGAATGAGACTGGATAACCCGATGATCTGGGGATCCATCCCTTATCTGATGAAAGACATGATCTCTGGGAAAGACAACATCGAGGGAATTGGATGCCATCAGAATGATACTGGGGCAAAGAAGAAGGAAGAGAATCAGATAGAATGCAAGACTTATGGATAGACTCTTGAAGGATAGATACAAACCTGGAAATTTTTGAAAAGATCGAAGAAATTTTAAAAGAATTTTCCAGGGTTTATTGAAGAAAGTTTGATATATAAAAGGGAAACGAATGTAGAAAAAAAACGTATACCTGAGTTTCTGAAAATGAGGAGAAATTTTGAATAATATACCCAGGGTTTTGAAAAAGGTTTGATATACATAGGAGAATATTGAGAAACATTGCATAATCACAGTTGCACAAACAAGGATGCACACACAACACTCCCTAAAAGGCTGACTCTAAATGCAATATTTAAAATGGCTTGTAGGACCTTAATCCTAATTCTATGGTTCAGATCATCTGATTCCAATCAAGGTACGCCGATATACTCAAGCCGAAGCTCAAAGTACGTGGCATAAAAATATCTCTCCGGTTCTAAGGTAATGGCTTCCCAACATCCTTGAACGCCTACCGATATACCTCGGACTATGGCCCTTAGGTACGTGGTAGGGGGGCGCTAACCCAAATAAGTGATCCAGTTGTGAGGCTCTCTCCCGAACTATGGTTCAGTGAGACAACTCAACAACGTGAAGACCAGGACAATATAGGTAGGGATGTTTTTGAAAACATGTTCAACATGCAATAAAAACCAGATGGCTCAAATGCAAGTCCTAAAAGAGATAAAATTTTAAATGAAGAGAAGCATACACTTGTATACATTGTTTACATTCAATCCCTAAAATTGAGGAGGGTTGTATTTCAGACCTAAGTTTAAGTGAGCATGAAATAATCTCCTCAATATGGTCCTACCAAACCATACATAAATCCTATATGCATTATGTCAGCTGGGACAGAGTTTAGGCTCCTAAGGTTTGCATGGAAATGAAGCTGACATTTGAAGAATAAATACTTAGAAAATATCAAAGCAAAGCAAAAAGGCACAAATTCGACCGGACGAAGACGAGTCCCATCACGATCGCCAACTTCTGTGATCATGCAATTTTTTTTCTCTTGTTCCTCTTTTCCTTCTCTTTGCCTTTCTAGCATCTATTTCCCTTTTTAAAGGAGAAATAAAAGACAAAAAAGAACAGAGAAAATAAAAGGAAGAAGAGAGAGGAACCCTTTTGCAAGGTCTCATTTGACCAAAGAAATATTTTGAAAAATCATTCGCCTCCGTTTTGAAAAATTTGCGGGAAAATGAAGACACGGGATTCGCTCGTCGGTACGAGGTT
This sequence comes from Nuphar pumila, assembly GCF_984573655.1. Taxonomy (NCBI): domain Eukaryota; kingdom Viridiplantae; phylum Streptophyta; class Magnoliopsida; order Nymphaeales; family Nymphaeaceae; genus Nuphar; species Nuphar pumila. Next base: position 44,317,674 of record NC_143264.1, on the reverse strand, counting down.
CAACCGTTCCTGGCGCCTTTACCAGGGATAATCGAACCAAGGATCGAATTCATGCATTTTTGCTTTGCTGAAATATTATCTAAGTATTTATTCTAAGTCCTAAATGCACATTGAATCATGCTTGTGCTATGATTTTGAACTTGAGAAGAATGCATATTTTTTTTAGAAATGCTTCAGAAAATTTGAGAATTTTCAAGTGATTTTGGGAATGGATTTTTGAAAACATCCTTTAAGAAATGGCCCGAAAGTTCAGAAATTGGTTTAGAATTTATTGAAGAATGTTGTAAATCGCAACAATGATTTTCTGAAAGACGCGATACATCGCTACACCGTAAATCGCATGATGATTTGCTAAAAGTCATTGTAAATCGCACAACGATTTATGGAAAGACACGGTAAATCACAATAGCGATTTACTGAAAGATGTCACCAATCAGATGACGATTTTGAAATTCAAGAATTTGAAATGAATTTAAAAGCATTGAAATTGAAGATCTGGAAATCGAATTCAAAGTCAAGTTTTTTAGAATTTGAGGTCAGAATTGATTTAAGAATCAAGATTGGGGTTTTGAGAGAAATAAGGAATAAAATTCAAAGTTGTAATGTAAAATTCAAAGATAGAAATTTAAAAATAAAACTGAAAATTGGGAATAAAAAATGAGTATTTGAAATAGGAGTTAAAGTTAAAGAGAATTGAAAATGAATTTGAGAAATAAGATTGGATTCATGAAGTGGCATAAAACGATGACTTGGAATTTAGGAATGAAAAACTTCTTTTAAAAATTATTTCAAAATTCACTTGGAAATTTGAAAATGGTTTCAAAGAGGTGGAAAATGCTGATGCAATTCTATCTTAAATGATGAATGCATTAAAAGAAATTTGAAATTAGGTTTTGAAAAGCATATATCATTCTTTAAGTGAATTGAAATAAGATTGAAGATATAATACATTTTTGACTATGGCCATAAAATGTATTATATAATAATCGTATTTAAATTCATTTGAAGGATAAAATACATTTTGGTGCCTTTATACAGTTTAAAATAAAATTAACTCTCAATATATCCTCACTATGGCCATTGATATATGTTTTGAATCAATTTTAAATTAAAATTTAATAAAGAAAGAAAATATTTAGAAAAACATGATGATTTTTTTTGAAAAGAGATTCAGTGTGGACCCATTGTTATTCCATAAAAGATGAAAACCCTAAGTTTTGTTCACATTTTGACTATGGCCATAAATGCAAATCGTCAACTTAGGATTTAATCACCTTTTATTAGAATGATGCTTGTGCCATTCGTGTTTCACCATAGTGTTATTGAAAATGAAAAAAAAAATGTAACATATTGATTATGAGAAATGAAAAGTTAAACTACATGCTCATTCATTCTAAACTAAAAGTAAACTTCTCATTAATTGATTTAGTACAACCTTTGAATTGATACAACGATTGAAAAAAAGACAACAAAATAAAAAATCCTGCAAAATGAGCAAACTTTTAGAAATAGATGTTGGCTTTTATGGATTTCTCTTCAATTATTGAAAAATTGAAGAATACATCCAAAATTAGCCTTTTATGCCTCAGAGATAAAGAAAAATAAACAAAATAAATACATATGATGTATGATTTTGTGAAAGCATCTGAAAAGGCATTCTTGGAGTTTTGAATTTTCAAAATTGGGGCTTTAAAACATATAAATACATTTTAAAGCTTGAATTTAAAGTGAATTTAACCTTGAAATTGAGATTTTCAGGAAAATATATTGAAAATGATTGAAATAAAGGCAAATAAACTCCAAAGTTTGTTTGAAATGAAGTGAAGGCATTCTAACTTGATCAAATTCATTTTTAATTTATGAAATACAAGAGTTATGTCTGAAAATTTTGAATTTAAAAGTGATAAAATGCCCATTTTAACTTCATTTTAACAAAGCAATACCTTTTTATAAAATCAATTTTTGAAAGATGCAATGAATGAATGGTCAATGATCTTAGAAATTTCTAAAATGATATGCAAATGCTTAACAATCTGATGAATGTTATAGAATTGAAAATGCTAAGCAATCATCCGAGAAGAACCCAAATTTGGATTCTCTTATCCAGATAAGATAAGATTTTGCAGAATCAGGATTTTGCAGGTGAACCTGTCAGAGCATTCTGAGTGGATGGAAGTCTTAAATGATTTGATTTTGACTCAAAATGAACCCCTGGATTCACAACATAGAAAGGAACATTTTCTTTTTACAGAATATCAAAATCATTCTTGAAAGTAGAGTTATGATCAAAACATCAGAGCATTAATTTCAGAAACAAGAAATTGGATTTTAACATACAGGTTTTAGTAAACTAGATGTTACAGAGACTAAACAGACCCGATTTTTCCCAAATTTGAGGGAAATGTTGCTTAACTCAATCAAGAAGCCAACCCAATTTACAGAATTGAAAAATCATTTTTTGTTAGAAAATGACGACTTCGGGAAGTCACTGTTTTCAAACAGGAAATGAACCTAACCAGTCTCGGTTTTTAACAGGTTTGAAATATTAAATGATCATAGAAAGTTATAAAACTTTTCAGATATAAACTAGACACATGGAGGAAGAAAACCCTTTTTACGGATTTGGAAAATAATCTCTCGTTGGGGAGATATGACTCTTACAAAATGAACTAAAACCTATGTCACTCAAATAAGGCATCCAAATGGGGTATTAAATGACCATAGAAATCAATGAAAATTTACAAGAATAAATTAGACTTCATAACAAAGACACCAATTTTTACGGATTTGAAATCCGATCTCTGGTTAGGGAGATATGACCTTGACAAGTTGGTCCTGATTCAGATAGCGATTTACAGCGATTTGTTTCACAAATCGCTGTAGTGTTTAGCGAAAAACACTACAAATCGCTATAGTGAGGTCCAACAACGCTACAAATCGCTGTGGGTCTCGTTAGAGACCCAAAACACTATAAATCGTAGTTAAAAACTGGACAATACTATAAATCGTTGTAGGAGTCGTTGGAGACCCGAAGACACTACAATTCGTAGTTAAAAGATCGGACAACACTATAAATCGTTGTGGGGCTCGTTGGAGACCCAAAAACACCATAAATCGTAGTAGAGACTCATTGGAGATCCCAAAAATTGTAACCACGATTTACTGAAGAATGTTGTCAATCAAATGGCGATTTGTTGAAGGAGTGCTACAACAGTCATGATATGGGGGTCAAAATCAGAACATGTGCAAAATCTGGATACAGGGTTCTGGTATTTAATCAAAATAAAATATGAATTTACCATGAAAAATTCTGAAAATTTACAGGGATAAACTAGACATGTAAACGAAGAGAACCTGTTTTACAGAATTGAAAAATGATTTCCCGTTAGAGAAATAAAATTCTGACAAAATGGATCAAAATCTGAGCCGTTAAAATGACACAGGGTGACAGGGTTGTGGTTTTCGACCCAAAACAGGTATGAAAACGCTATAAAAATAGCTGAAATTTGACATGAACAAACTAGATTCAATTTAGAAAACACCCTTTTTTACGGATTGGAAAGATCATCTTTGGTTAGAGAGAAATCACTTCTGCAAGTTGATCTTGATTCTGCTAAAATTGTGATGGTGCAAATTAACAGGTTCTGAATCTCGATTTTTAAAGTAGGTCAATAGAACTCAGAATGATTTGATTTTTGGTGGAGAGCATGAAGACATATGCATGAAGTTGCAGTAAAAAATTCAGATTAAAATGAGCTCTGGTTACATACAAATCGATAGATCTAAAATGCACTGGAATTCGAAATATAATCTAGAAAGCAACTGAACATGATGAAAGCAAACTGCATATCCGTAGATGTTCAAACATGAGATCTAATGCCTTAAACCATGAATGCATGCATGGATGATGAAAAATTAAGACAGAAAATGCATTAAAAGAAAACAAAAATGGCTGAGGCACAAATCTAACTTGTTGTAGCCCATTTGAAAGAAGGATTTGATCTAAAAAGATCAAATCACTTCAATTCTTTTGGCTCAATCAAAATATATGAAACAGAGATTAAAAATGCAGCAAATAGGAAGATGAAAACTCAGATTCTAATCTATTAATCATGCTATGACAAGAAATTTTAAGGGAATACAGGAGAAATACTGACCTTGGCTGAAGGGGTCTCAAAGAAAGGGTTGGGAGCTTCTCCAAACTTACGTAAACTCCTAAGTGAGAAGGAGAGAGAGAGAGAGAGAGAGAGAGAGAGAGAGAGAGAGAGAGAGAGAGAGAGAGAGCTGACCACCAATCGCTGAATGTTCTCCTCTTCCTTCCTTTCTTTCTCTTCTTATTCTTTTTTTTTCTTCGATTCCTGCTCATTTTTTGCTTCTTTTCTGCTCATTTTCTTTCTTCTTTTGTGCTTCTTTTCCTCCTCTTTTCCTCCTGTTTTTCTTCCTCTGTTTCCTTCTTCTTTTCTTCCCATTTTTCCGGAGGGTCTAAGGCTGAGGCAGCATCGGGCGACCTTTCTAAAAAACGTTTTTTTATGATTTTAAAGGTTTTAAAATCTAGGTTAAAAATAACGAATTTAAAAGAAGATTTTTGCAAAATGATGGTTGTTTTCAAAAGATTTTTCTAAAAAGGGCTCTTTAAGCTAAAAAAGGCTTTTTAAAAAAAAGGAGGTTCCTAAAACCGATTTGTTTTTTTCTTTCTGTATTTTTTTTGTGTTTTTGAAATAAAACTCTAAAAACTGAAGGGAAATAAAGGGGTTTACAACTATTTTTTTGTATTTTTGAGAAATATTTACGAAAAAGAGGTTTTTTGAGAATTCAGGTTCGATTTCTTCAGAAAATGGATTTGGATCCTGGTTTTGAGGAGATATTCGAGTTTTGAACCTCGAATTGAGAAACACAGAGTAAATGGATCCAAATGAATACTGAATGGACTGTCTGAGCCTTTTAGAAATTATTTTGGTATTTTTGTAAAATTGATTTTGAAAATTGGATAACGAAGCTCAGATTGGAATTCTAGCACTGTATTCAGATCTGAAATTGAGTCAGATATATAACATGAATTTGGATTCCAGTGAATCTGAGAAGTAACTGGAATTTGGATTAAAAATGACTCAATTTATTCAGAAAGATGAGGTCAGAGACCAAGAGGGAAATTTTATAAAATTTTGAAAAATTTGGGGTGTTCACACCTCTTCACTTCAACAAATTTCAAAATCAAAATCAAGGAGTAAGGGAAGAAGGTGGCCAAAGTGGAAGATGGAACCAAGGAAGGGAGTATGAAAAAATTATGTCATTTTTGTAAAGAACCGAGACATATTAAGCTGATTTGTCCAAAGTGTTCGAAGATGGTAGCCATGTCTACCACGTTTAAACCACACAAGGAGGAGAGTCCATCTACTTTCAACAATGGGGAATTATCATTAAGTCAAGTGATGGAGGCCCTTCAACCCCTCTTCAAAGGATCCATTTTCGGTGCCGCCATATTAACTTCTTCTCCTCCCGATTAGACTCTTTGGCTTTTAGATTCAAGTGCTTTCTTTCATATGACTCCAAATATTTTTGCACTTTCCGAATACACAAAAAATGTATTACCTTCTTTTGTTTCAACCACAAATGACGCTTCTCTTGAAATCAAAGGATTTGGAAACTTTGAAAAACAAAATTTTTTTATTCCCAAAGTTAGATTTATACCAAAATTAAATTTAAATTTGCTTTCGGTCTCACAACTCTCGGACCATGTATGTGATGTTAAGTTCTCATCAAATAAATGTTGGGCAGAGGATCGCTGGTCCCGGAAGTTGATTGGGGAAGGCTCTAGGAAAAGAGATCTATACTATATGAAGTTTTTACAAATTCCAAAACATTCTTTTTGTAATCTTGCCCAACATAAAGATATAAATGTTTAGCATAAAAGACTTGAGCATCCTAATGTCATCAAGCTTTCCTATTTATAATTTGTTAAAGATTTTTGTAAAAAATGACTTCACTTGTAATGATTGTAATTTTGAAAAAATGAGAAGTTTTCTTTTTGAACAAAGATCTATGTTCACAACCAAACCATTTGAACTTGTGCATTCAGATGTATGGGGACCGACACCCATCATATCTAAAAGAGGATTTGCATATTACATTATTTTTGTTGATGATTACTCTAAATATTGTTGGATATATTTCCTTAAGCATAAACATGAGGTTTTTGTATCTTTTAAGACATCATATGTTGATTAAAAATCAATTTAATGGTAACTTAAAAATTCTTAGAACCGACTCCGGAGGTGAATATCTTTCAAATGAATTTAAAAATTATCTTGAAATCAATGAAATTGTTCATCAAAAATCTTGTCCCCAAACACCTCAACAAAATGGTCTAGCCGAAAGAAAACATAGACATATTGAAACCACTAAAACTTTGCTTATTTCTTAAAATATTCCTAAAAGATTTTGGGCCGAGGCGGCTCTTGTGTCCGTTTATCTTATAAATCGTCTTCCTTTAAAAAATTTAAATAACATCTCACCTTTTGAAATTTTATATAAAAAAGAATTCGACTACAATAGATTGAGAGTTTTTGGATGCAAATATTTTGTTCTTGCTGATAAACATGATAAACTCTCACCAAAAGCCATCCCCTGTGCATTTCTTGGATATTCCGAAATACAAAACAGTTTTAGGTGCTATGATATTAAAAATGATAAATTATATGTTTCTAGAAACGTAACCTTTTTAGAAAATGTTAGTGGTTTTAAAGAATGTGAACCTCGTAGAGATAATATGGATTACTCTTTTTTGTTTGAGTTGTTATCTAGAAATGATGATGTTTCTAATGATGATGAAATCCTATATAATGCTCTTAATGATGATGAAAATATAGAAGAGAATAAAAACTCTTCTTATCAATCTTTTGAACAACCTATCGAAGTAGGAACATCTATTGATCCTATCATCTATACACATAGAGATAGAAACACTTTTAGAAGTGCGATTGAGAAATATAGTGAAACTAGTGAGCCTACCTCCACAAATAACCTAAGTTCTCGTAGGATCGAAAGAGCTAGAAGAATTCCTTCTAGATTTATATCCTATGAATATTTTTCACCTAAACATAGAGCTTTCCTTAGTGTCATTCATTCATATTTAGAACCTAAAAACTTAAAAGGAGCCAAGAAAATTATAGAATTGAGGGAAGCTATGGATAATGAACTTAGAGCTCTTAGAAAATGCTAAAACTTGAGGATTTCAAGATTTACCTAGTGTAAAGAAGACAATATGATGTAGGTGAGTTTTTAAGGTCAAGACCAAGAGTGATGGGTCTCTTAAAAGGTATAAAGTTTCTCTAGTTGCCAAAGGATATAGTCAAGAATATGGAATAGACTACGATGAAACTTTTGCTCCCGTTGCGCGTATGGTCACTGTTAGGTGTCTTATTACTATTGCCTCAATTAAAAAATGGAACATATATCAAATGGATGTTAAAAATGTTTTTTTAAATGATGACCTAAACGAAGAAGTTTATATAAATGTTATTGTAGGTATGGATGTTCCTAAAGGTAAAGTTCTTCGTCGACGGAAAGCTCTTTATGGTTTGAAATAAGCTCCCAAGGCTTGGTATGATCGGTTTAATAACTTAATGATAGAAAATGATTTTACTTTATGTTATACTGACATTGCTTTGTTTGTCAAGAAATCCAATGCAGGAATCGTGATTTTATTATTATATATTAATGATGTGCTAATTACAGGTGACAATGCTAAAGGGATTAAGAGTACCAAGTCTATATCAAAAGAAAAATTTAAAATGTCAGACTTGGGATTTTTGACATACTTTTTAGGCATAGAAGTTGCCTACTCTCAGAGGGCTTATTTCTTATCTCAAACTAAACTTTGATTATTGACAGGTCAGGAACGATAAAATTTTTGAAACCCCTGATAGGAACAAAGTTAAAGATTGATGATGGGGTTCTTCTAAAAGATCCCACTCCATACAGACGACTTGTTGGATCTTTGATGTATCTTAGCATCACTAGACCTGATATTTCACATGCTGTACATATTGCAAGTCAATTTCAGCATGCTCCTACATCAGTTCATATGAGTGCAATTCTTCGAATTATCAGATATATAAAGGGATCCATAAATAAGAGAGTATTTGTATGTTCATCTTCTGAGTTAAATCTAATTGCTTATACTGACTCTGATTAGGGAGGTGATCCAAATAACCATCACTCTACCACTGGTTTTTGTGTGTTTTTAGGTGAATCATTAATTTATTGTAGATGCAAGAAACAACAAAAGATGTCCCTGTCATCCACTGAGGCCAAATTCCGAGCCATGACAACTACAACCATGGAGATTGTTTGGATTCACCAGCTATTGGAAGATATGGGGATTCATGTTCAAGGACTTACGAAGTTGTGTTGTGATAACAAAAGTGCAATATATATTGCCAAAAATCACACTTTTCATGAGCGCACAAAGCATATCGAGATGGACTGTCACTATGTTAGAGAAGAATATCTGAAGAAAGTTGTAGATCTACCTTATGTAACATCAGAATAACAACTGGCTGACTATTTTACTAAGGCGCTCTGTTATCTTAGATTCAATTTTCTTCTTGGCAAACTTTCGGTCATTGCACCGCAAGTTTAAAGGGGGGGGGTGTTAAATTGTAATATATATATATATATATACCCACTAGATCTTCTTGAAGATATTTTCACACAAACATGTAGTAATTTTCGTTATACAAGCAGTTGATGTTTAGTTTGATGCACCATTGTATCAGCTTTGTGGTGATTAACATTGTATGGAGTGCTGGGGGCCATTATTGGTGCAATTTTAACTCATTTTATTGTCATTTAAGACCAACTTTCTTGAGAAATTGTTCAGTTTTTATACTCTAGATTTACCTTGGCATGAACATGTAGAGCTTTCTATCTATCTACCGTTTTAGTGGTCTTGCATGCTTTTCATTTTATTAGCTCTAAATTGTATTCCTACTTCTGTTACATCTCTGTCAGATCACTGGCTCATTTAGCAAGGAGGCTTCTTAAAAGCCATCATGCTTCCATCCATAAATATTGATCCTAGTTGTTGGGAAACTTCAAGTTGAGTCAAATTCGTAGAGCATTTCACTTTAAATAATAAGTGCATTTAGCTGCAGTTAGGCATTGTATCTTCAGTTTCTCTTGGAAAAAGGAGAAAAGGGAAAGAGATATCTTTAATTTTATGTTAGGAACTAGATCGGTAGCTCATCTAGTTCCTAACATAAATTTTGCACTTCTGAATCTCATCCATGATATTTCATTATTTCAAATGTATGCTGCAAAAGTGTTATTTTTAACCAAAATTTCAACTGTAGCTGGATGGATCGGGAATGATGCTATCTCGGCTGTGGTAGGTGAATCTGATCCATATATCAGTATTAGTGGAAGAGTAAGTTGTTGCTGGCACATCTACTGGATCTAGGAATTGTTTCTCCATTTCCTTGCAATAACTTTTTGCTTTAATATTATCATCCAGGAGGTCAATCATCTTCGAGCTATTACTATTCTTATGACATCTGTTATGGTCATTGCAATTCTTTCAACAATAGCTATTGTTCGCCGCATCCTCATTGCAACCTCTGTTTTAAAGGCAAGTATCACTGTCTGTTCTTACTTTGTAGTTTGGTAAGATTATTACTTCATATAGGATAACCAACCCATTTGGTTGCGTATTTCATTTATAACTAATTAAATAAATGGGAGGATTTAATATTTAAGATTCATTTTTGCTACTAGTAAGGACGGCACAGAACGAAACCTCTGGTTACTGCAGCTGTCCAGGGTCTCTTAAGTTCTTGATCTTCTTAGACTTTTGAATATTATAACCCAATACTGTCATGATTTTTGTTGCATACAAGCACACATTTTTGTCCAAGACAAACTGGAATTTGGTTTAGTTTGACTATAACATGCACCTTACCTATGGAAACTTGCTTCTGAATGATTTGACGGAATGGATCTACAAGCAAAATTCCAACCCACGGGGATCCTTGTTCACATTGGTAAGTAGTGATTAAGATAAAATTATGACCATTTCATACATTACATGCATGATGATTACATATACATAAGAAATATAAAATCCTCTTTCTAACATATTTCTATCTGCCAAAAAAGGAATGCAACAAAATCCCTAAGATCTATACATGGTATCCTTGAACTACTCAATTTTTCGAGAGCTAGTGCATTGCTAGTCACTTGAGCCACACCTACTCATTGTACAATGGTTTAATATTCACCTTGTAAAATGATTTGCATGTTTCCTTTAGCTTTGTGTGCTTTTTGCATTTGCAATAGAATGTCGCTAGATTTAATTTTTGAAAACACTTCAAGTGAATGTGTTTCATCAGATGAATATTTTGTCTTTTTTATGAATAACTGAAGAAACTGTGGAACTCCTTGGAAAGGGGGCCTTTGAAAGTGAAGCCTTTTCTCATGACTGATAGCCTTGCAGATTGCCTGATGCCTGTAGTATCCTGTGAGCTTTGTGCAGGTTGCTGCCAAGGTTATTGGAGAAGTTCAAGCTCTCATTATCTTCCCACTTCTACCATACACTATCCTAGTCGTCTTCTTCATGTTCTGGTTCTCTGCTGCCCTTCATCTGTTCAGCTCAGGGCAAATTCTTCAAAATGAATGCAACAACAATTGCTGTGCTTATGACCTGAAGTCAAACAGGGTAAAATGTGATGGTTGCTGTGGCTATAGTGTTCATTATACACCCCATATTGCAGCAGCTATACTTTTTCACCTCTTTGGATGCTACTGGGCAACCCAGTTCTTCATTGCTTGTTCATCAACAGTAATTGCAGGGTCGGTTGCTTCATACTATTGGGCATGCGGTGAAACATTGGTAAGCAGATTGCAGTTATGCTTTGGCATATTACGGTAATTTGCCAAGATGTTAGAGGGTCCTTCAACAAAATTGCCAAAAGTTGCCACAAGCTTGTGAAAGAATATCGAGATGTTAAGGTCTTATAAAAATGAATCTGACTGTACTCATCGATTTTTCATGTTCATTTATTTTAATACATGAATTTGAACTAATAAATTTTGATATCTAAATCATAGTTGCCGATATTTTGAAAATATTGGATATTATAGGGTTTTCAAGGTCAGCCAATATTTTCCCAAGATTTTCAAAATATTGCCAGAACCTAAAATATCGTCATATTTTTTCTGAGATATTCCCGAGATTTTCAAAAAAGATCTTTTTATATATATATATTTTAAGTATCTTTTTTGTTTCTTTTATATTTTTGCAAGAAAAATACTATAACAACAACAACAACAACAACAACAACAACTATGCCTTCATCCCAAAACAATTGGGGTCAGCGATATGAACCAAAAAAGAAATTCATTTTGGGTCTTCCACATGAATCCTTTTCCTCCAATCATTTCTATCCAACGCCATGTCCTCGGTGAGGTTCAAAGCATTCATATCCTTTCCTATCATCTCCATCCAAGTCTTCCTAGGCCTACCCCGACCTCTTTTAACTAATATATTTTCCCATTTCTCCAACCTTCTAACTGGAGCATCATTAGGCCTTCGCCGAATATGTCCAAACCACCGTAAACGATTCTCTCGCATCTTATTTTCAATGGGTGCAAGAAAAATACTATAAAAACTTTTTTTTTTGTCTTTTTTATTATTCATAGTTTATGAGATTTTCCCAAGAAAAATCACTTTTTGAAAATATCTCCAATAAAAGTCCTCGCCGAGAAATTACCTTGAACAATACAGGTGACTATGATCTAAATATATTATGAATAAAATTAAGAGTGAAATAGTCCAGAATGCACCAAAATATAATTATAGAAAGGACAGGTGGGTGAACCATTTAGTGGGAGGACCATCTCTCTCTCTCTCTCTCTCTCTCTCTCTCTATATATATATATATATATATATATATATATATATATATATATATATATATATATATATATATATAAAACGTAGATATGTTCAAATGAGAAGGGCATGCTGCTTTTTTTGCCCTGGGATAGCCAGGGAGTAATCACTGATTTTCTGTTTCATAAATTATATTATAAAATCCTTAATTTTCACATCCTTATTCAGAATGTAACTTACAGATTTTTGTTGGAACAGGAAATTCCATTTCTCCCAGTAGTTTCTTCAGTGAAGCACCTTGTACGATACAGCCTTGGTTCTGTTGCTCTTGGTTCGCTTACAGTATCCATTGTTGAATCAGTGCGCTACATCTTGGAATCAATACGTCGTAGGTTGAAACTGACGAATGTTGCAGGAGTGAGCTGGTTTGGTAAAATGACGTCATGTTCTTCTCAGTGTTGTCTTGGTTGTGTCCAATGGACGATCAAATCTTTTAATCGCAATGCTTACATAATGGTATGAATAATATCAATTGTGTAGGTTACTTTCTGCGTGTGTCCTGGCAACTAGAACAAATTACACGGAGTTTACCTTTCCTTCATTATTGCATCTGATTAATTTTATCACTTACTGATTATCAATGAAGCAAAGGAAAAGAACTATGCTATCAATTAGCCAATTTTGATTCTTATTGCTGCACATGAAATATCATATCTTTGTGCACTTGTTTAATGACTGTGTTCTCTATCATTCTACAGATTGCCATAACCGGTAAAAGTTTCTGCAAAGCTTCTGTGATTGCAACAGGACTGATCATGAACAACATACTTCGAATAGGGAAAGTTAATGTTACAGGAGATGTTATTCTCTTCCTTGGGAAGCTGTGTATCAGCCTCACTTCTGTGCTTTTTGCATTTCTCATGTTGGATACACACAAATACAGATCTGCGCATAACAAGATCTCCTCACCTCTTTTTCCTGTACTTGTAAGTCACTATCTCCATTTATTCGTTGATAGAAATTCCATCTAACACTTTCAAGAAATAAATGGAACATTTCTCTACGTGTAGCTGTGTAGGACAGGGTTACACTTTTCAGATGTTAATCAACTTGTGTAAGGTCTAAACAAGCTCAATTATTTATATAGGTCTGTTGGGGACTTGGATTTGTTGTAGCAACACTTTTCTTTGGAGTAGTAGAGATGGCCATCGACACCATCATCCTCTCCTTCTGCCAGGATGCTGAAGAACATCAAGGAACAGCTCAGTTTGCTCCTCCACTACTGATTGAGACTTTCAACGACCAGGGGGAAATGCAGAGACTCACACATGAGTAATTCACGTGGGGTGCAGTTTTCATTGCTGCAGAGTTGAGCATCATTTAGAAGTTAAATTACTTTTGAAATTTGAGTAAATTATCCTTAGTGTTGTATGCCCTGCTTTTCTTTTCCTTTCATTGCTTGTACAGCTTGATGCTTTTGGCATTGTAGAGACCAGGACAACACTGACCTGGAAGTTTTAGTTTCGCCAAGCTTGAGTGTAAAATTTCTCTTTTCCAATGTTGGCCTAACCCCAAAAGACTGGCATTCATACCTTCCATTTTTTGCTTAGAGAGAATGTACATGTCCAAGATTGGCTCGCTTAAAGGAAGAAAAGAAATGTGCATGATCAAAACTCGGTTCCTGAATTGGTTGTCTTTTTTCCGTTTCTCTTAGCTGTTTGTTTCACATGACAATCTCGTATGTCGAGTGGAATTGTTTTATTTGGGTCATTGGTTAGGTGGATGGTTAAATCAAATATAGTACGATCTACATCCATAATGTAAGGTTAGAGACTATAAATAAGATCTCTTTCATTTAATGAAGATGTTTGAATGTTAATGAAATTCAGCTTTAAAGTGTTAAGAGGCTGTCTTCTCCTTGAATTGATACAATCTTTTTATTTCTATTCATTCTTTGCTCTTTAATCACCTTGTTGCTTTGGGAGTAATTGAGATCAATCCCAAAGCAAGTTTTCTTTCTTATCATTTTAGGCCCAGGTTAGGTCCATACATAAACTTCTAGGTCAGTATAACCAAACGGAGTCTGAGTCTGAGTCTGGACGTTTGCCAAGTACAAGCTGCAGCTTTGATTAGGGCAACCAATGTCAGCTTCAACCTCGACTGTTGCAACCATGGATAACCCATATTCTCCTTATTTTCCTATTCTTAAGGGTTGTCTTCATGGTTAAGAATATAGTGCACAACCATCATGCTTTCTTGCATTTGCAATTCCTTAGTTTTGAACATTTGAGTATATAACTACTTTGCTTAGACGATTACTCGGTCACTCGATAAAAACATCAATAACTCATTCCGCTGGCGTTGTTCCCCTTGCCTAAGCTGAAGAAGCTGTCATAATCGATCCGGTTGAAACTTGCGTAAATGCAGGTGCTTAGCGTTCTCAGCTTATGGACACCTATGATGAGCTTAGGCCGGCAGGTCGCAAGACCCTGAATCCAAATGTGTGTGTGTGTGTGTGTGAGAGAGAGAGAGAGAGAGAGAGAGAGCTCCTTGACTGCACTCATCAAGCAACCATGCCTCTTTATTTATAGTGGGAGGAGAGTGGGGGTTATATGCATGACATTCATGCATTTGAACTCTTCACATGCTCATATTGAATGTGAACCATTCACATTCACGTAATCCCTTCTCATTTATGTCTTTCATTAAGTGCGCCCTGTGTCAAACCAGGTTACTCATAGTTGGACCCGATCAGAAATATCCAACATTCTCTCACTTGGCTCATTGACACAAAAAGGCATATAATCGAGGTTCTTTACCATTATCTCAATTCATTTTTCATGTGGCTTTATGAGTCATGGAGATGAACACCTCTATACAAGATGTCATATTTTCATGCACTACAATATTATTCATTTTCAATGCTTTATCATGTTAGGATTACCTTTATGAACATGTTGCTCTTTAACTCATTTTATTGGTTCTTTAATATTGTTATTATGCTATTCTCTCTATCCAAATGAGAGATACTTTATACAGAATCAACAATGCATAAAAGCTATACATAATCAATTTAGTTTAATAAATGTGATTACATATAACCATAATGTATTGTCATACATCATAAGAAATCAAATAGACCCATCCCCATTACATGTTGAGAATGTAATATCGGTGTTAGCCCTTTAGTAAGGAGTTCCATAGTCATATCCTTCATACCGATTGTATCATTCCACACTAAATGATTCTCATAATGTTATGCCTTTTTCTTCAGTTCCTCTAGCTTTTATTTTGCCTTCGATACCAGAATATCGTCATATGCTGTCCCATAATCTTTCTTTTCTCAAATAATTTCATCATCATGAGATAAAGTTTTTCAATAAATAAAATTAGAGGCTTGTCACGTATAATGAGAATCCATGACTTGAAGCTCTCTACTATATTAGATATTAAGCAGTTATATATTTTTACTTGAAAGTGACAATTAGCTCAATATTTTGAATACATGTCACTGGCAATATAATTATATGCATTTGTGCTTTATTCTTTAACTTTATCAAGAAAATAATTGTATTATTGTTTTGTGGTTGTGCGAGCTGCACTCCATCAAAGTGCACTAAGTGGCGAACCAAATTTCTTCAAAAAGTTCCTCGTCAAATGCTTAATACAAAATCTAACATAACATGTAGACTATGTATGGGGGATAGCATACTTTAAACCTAGATGTCTATATGAGATAACTGTCAACACTCTTCTTTCTATAAAATCATTAAAGTGAATGAATTCGTGTTTTAATATATCTATAAATTATGCCCATGAATTTTTAGACTTGTTATCAACAACTGCAAATGCTACCGAAAACATCTCACCGCAAAAATTAATACTATGAGCCAACAACAAAATACCTATAGACGTTCTTTCTTGTGCATACGATAATGACTCTGTTATTGCAGTTCTTTAAGAATTTTGCTTTATAGTTATTCATGATCACATTATCTTTAAAAAATACGGCAGTGTTAGAGATCATTAAATCTTTTGCCCAAAACAATTTCTCGATCGTTGGAGTGTGTTGATAGCTATTGGAATTGTTCACAATCATTAAGACTTCTATTACGCAATTGCTCATATAAATCAGATGTCTTTGCTTCAGTGATTTTCAATTGACCTTCATTATATGAGAACCCATTAAACTATAACTAAGAGTTCACATTCTCCAATGCTTTTGGTGGATTGCTTTCATTGCTTTCACCCACCCTTATTTGTCTAATGTCATCAATGTCTCCTATCGACATGGTATACTCATCATCATCGATATCGATCGATATCATTGGATTCTATACTGTCAACATGATCATTGTTATCACTAATTGATTGTTTGGTTGCACCAACTATATCAAAATTTATTGCATATATCGTTTCATTTACTTTCATGCATGCAGCATTTATGCATTTTCAACATTCAAGATTAATCATCAAAATATCACATTAATCATCACACCTACATCTACACCATAAATTATAACTTATACCTTGCACAAAACAACTTATACCTTAACAAAGTTAAGGAATAAAGCACAGATGCATACAATTATGTGTCGACATGAGGTAGATCTCTTGTTGTTATTTGAGAAGGCTATGATAACTTTATTATCACAAAAGATCTTCAGTGGTCTCTCAATAGAGTCCACAATCCTAAGATCTGTAATAAAGTTTCATATCCAAATAGCCTGAGATGAAGTCTCGTATAGAGCAATAAATTCTGCCTTCATGGTATGAGCTGCAATTGTAGACTGCTTTCAGCTTCTTCATGAGACACCACCACCTGCCAGTAAGAAGATGTATCCAGTAGTATACTTTCTACCGTTGAAATATCCTCATAACTCCGCATTAGAGTATCCAATGACATTTAGATGGTCAACCTTGTTGTAAGTTAACATATAGTCATTCGTTTCTTGTAAATAATGCATAACCTTCTTCGCTCCCTTACAGTGAACAATGCCTAGATTAAACTGATATCTACCAAGCATTCCCATAGTAAATGCAATATTTGATCATGTGCAAGTATGTGCATATTGCAAATTCTCAACCGCCAAAGTATATAAAACAATTGCTATATAAGCCTTTTCATTATCATCCCGAGAACAATCATTTGGGCTCAATTTATCCCCTTTCACTATAGGTGCTGATTCAGGAGAACAATTCTCTATCCTATATCTTTTAAGAACCTTAAAGATATAAGGTTTCTGAGAGAGACCAAGAACACCTTTAGCTCTATCACAATTGATTTCAATTCTAAAGACACGTGCGACCTCACCCATGTCCTTTATATCAAAATGAGAGGAAAGAAAATCTTTTGTCTCATGTAACATACTCAAATTATTAGTTGCAAGAAGAATATGATCAACATATAAAACTAAAATTATGAACTTACTACCACTATCTTTAAAGTATATGCACTGATCAACATTATTTTCAATAAATCAAAAGTTTAAAATCACCTGATTGAACTTTTTATACCACTGGCGAGCGACTTGTTTAAGTCCATAGATTGATTTTTTCAGTTTGCAAACTAAATTACTTGAGTCATCTACACTGAATATAGGAGGTTGCTGTATATATACCTCATCTTTTAGATCCTCATCCAGGAAAGTGATTTTTACATCCATTTAATATAGCTTTAAATCAAAATGAGCTACGAGGGTCATAATTATTCTAACAAATACATCAGTTGATGCAGGATAAAAAATCTTATAATAATTAATGCCCTCCATTCATGTAAATCGCTTTGCAATGAGCCTAGCCTTGTACATCTCCACTCGCTCTTTGGAGTCTGACTTGGTCTTAAAGACCTACTTGCAACCAACAGGTCTTACTCCATTAGGTGGGGTAGAAGATCTCACACGTGGTTTTTTGTCATAAAGTCAAGCTCTTCTTTCGTGGCATTGATCTAATGTATTGATCTTTCACTTTTAATGACTTCTGTAAAGGTTAAGGGATCATCATCAATGCCTATGAAATCATTAGGCTCTTGTAAATATACCACATAGTCTGTATGAACAACATATTTTTTGGTCTTCATAGACCTCCATACAAGTGCTATAGGTGGTTCAAAATGAGCCTCTGCATCCTGTTATTGTTATATATCTTCATCAACAACTTGTTCTACTTGGGATTTATATTCATTGACTAGATTTTTTCTAGCATCATCCAAAGGGGCAATGGCAAAAAAAATTGGTCTTTTTTTTTTGCAGGTATGAAAACTGAATCTTGCATTTTCTCAAATTTAAAACATTGAGATGCATCTATCTCAATATAACTATTTTCAAAAAATCTTGCTTTATCTATTTCCATTATCTATAGTGTATGAGATGGATAATAAAACCTAAAGCCTTTTGATCTTTCTAGACAACTAATAAAAAATCTACTAGTCATCCTAGGATCAAAGGTTTTTATATGTGGGTTATACAACTTAGCTTCAACTGGACATTGTAAACACCCCAAATTTGCACCTCCATTCATAAACCCCTTTTTTTGGCCACTAAGACCGACTCTCTGAATCCTTCAGGGAACCAACTGGTCAGCATCTGAGTCAGGGCCATTCGAAGCCTGAATCTTCAAGCAAATTTCAATATTTTAGCCTGCAATCAAAATTTAGTCTTCATTTTGGCTCAATCCAAATATCAATCTTTGTCCTCAGACATGAATTTTCAATTCCTTGTCTCTACTATGGGTGTGGGACTTCAAATCCCTCATCCAGGGTTCGCATTTTGCATGTCATTGCATGTCATTTCATTGAATTTTATTATATTTCATGTCATTGCATATCATTTTCGAGATCCAGCATTCTTGTTTTCAAAATACCAAATATAGACTCGATTTTAAAAACTTTCTTTCGAAATCAATTTGAAAACCTGGGTTTTAGAACCAATTTTTGCCATTTGGCCAACCCCCAGGGCTTTATATCCCCTTATTTTAAAGCATTTTCTTAGAAAAATGATCTGAAATCATTTTAAACATGATTTCTAAATCAATTTTTAATTTTTTACCAATTTTCTTCAAATGGGGCCCACCCTGCAGGGGACGCCAAACTCTAATTTTCAACCATTATTCAATTTCAGTTTATTCTCATGTTTTATTTATTTTAAAAATACAAAAAAATTTATAGAAATAGGTGTCTTTTAAAGTTTCTTGAAAATCTTGTTTTTAACCCCTTTATTTTTTAAAATCATTTTTTTGAAAACAGATGGGACCCACTTAGGTGGCATCACATCTTTATCATTTCTTTCATTTTCATATTTTAGTTATCTTAAAATTTTAGTTGATTTAGGATTGCATTATCATTTTTACCCTTTTTGATTTTATCTTTGTTTTTAACTTTAACCCTTTTAAAACCGTTATTTTAAAACTTGTTTTTAAAAACAAATGTGAGGCCCACATAGATGACACCACATTTGAGAGTATTTAAGTTAGTTTAGGTTTTCATTAGGGTTCTAATTAGGAAAGTCAAAGTCAAATCAATTAAGAAAAATCGCCCCACCCACCCTTTCTTGTTTATCCCTTTTAATTAAGAGAGTTCCAACTAGATCAAAACTCTCTAAACCAAAGCCAAAAAACTTTATAAATAGAGCCTTATAGGAGGTCAACCCCCTATGTGCTCTCTCCTTCTCTCTAGCCACCTTCTCTCTCCCTCAAGCTCTCCTCCGCCTCTAACAGCTATTCCATTGAAGCACCCCAAGGTGAGCTCCTCTTTCTTTTTATTTTTTTTAGTTTTATGAATTTCATTTATGTTTTACACCATTGTCGCCCCTCCTTATTGGATCTTTTGCATTATTTTTTATTCAAGAACCATGTTTATGATTCAAGAATATGATCTACTGAGTGTTTGATACTCTTTACATATTTTTGATTTATTAAAAATGCTTAGATCATATTTATTTCATAAATGTTTAAAAAAAGAACAAGATTCGACCCCTCTATAGGTCGAATCCCTCTTTTAATGACTAAATCAAGTTCTTGATCATGCTTCTCTGTATTTTAATTTTTATTTTAGCATGCTCATGCATATTTTCAGTATTTCATACGTTTAATCATGATTCATACCCTTAGTCACACGTTTTATTAATTTTGTTATGCTTAATTAGATTTCCTTTTATTCTAGGGTTTTTGTAATACCCAAAAAATTTAAGTGATTCTATACGATTTGGGTCTGGGATCCAAATCTATTTATAACTAGGTTTTTTCACAGGATATGGTGAACAGTGAGGTAGGACTGGTTACTGGGAATGGATGAGAGTCATACTTGGGCTTGACAGCTTCAGCAGGGGACAAAGTGACTCTTTCTTTTGTTTCAATCCTTCTTGCCTTTTCAGTTGTTGCTTTATTTTCAGTTGAATAAAACATGGTCTCTGAAATTTACTTTTATTCATAAATAAAGAAATTATTTTGGTTCGTATAAATGATGGTTGTAAATTCGTTTGTGGTGTTGGGCTATCAAGTTGGAATTGGAACTGTGAGGACTCCGGGTCTCTGGGAAGTTTTTCGCACTGTTATATAAAAAAAAAATTCTCAAAAATTTGGGTTAAGATTTTGGGGCGTTATCGGTTCCAAGATCAAAACCCCCAAAATCTAACAGATTCGGGGTTTCCAGGTTAGGGATAGGCAAGAGAACCCAAATTTTATTTTATTTTGTGATCATGGCAGTCGAATCCCCAAATTTAGTTGATTTGGGGTTTCTGTCAACCCTCATAACCTCCTCCCATTCCCTAATTCGTGACAACCGAAACCCTCAAATCAAAGATTTGGGGTTTTCCAATGTGGGATTTACCATAATCCCCAACTATCACAACCTAAGCACCTTCAAAAACCCTAAAGAAAACACAACATCCTACCAACCACCGAAATCCCATCCCTATCCTTCTTTCAGAGTTCCAAAATTCCTAAACTCTAAGGGTTAGGGATTTCCGGCACCATGAACCCTTCCTCTTAAAGGATCACACGAGATCAAGACCCATCTTCGATCCATCGCCCCAAATCGTTAGAAGCACCATACCTTTTCAATGATTTTCCGACGATCGGAGACTGGAGACGCGAGTACAAAGCCGCGGTTAACGTTCCTCATGACGGAGCTGCTCGTCGTGGCCTTTAATGGCAGCCGATAGCCCACGCTGTCTGACAATGGCGTTCTGCCCTCCGGCGTGCACACACCAAAGAGAGAGAGAGAGAGAGAGAGAGAGAGAGAGAGAGAGAGAGAGAGAGAGAGAGAGAGTCGAGTGAAGAGGGCGAAACCCTCTCCACCCCCTTTTTTATCACGCCGAACCCCCACTTCCCTTCTTTGAGAAGCACAGGGTTCGGTTACACCTTCTGTAACCGCCCCCTCCTCCCCCTTCGATAAAAGAAAGAATCATGCCCTAGGCACGATTCTCTTTTCCATGCTTTATAAGGCACGCCTCGGGTCCGGGTCCAAACCCGTGACCCGCGATACCGGATCCAAACCGAGATTTGGATCCGGGAAGATGGATCTTGTTGCGCAATTAACAATGGATCCACGAGTTGGATCCGATTGGGTCCAACTATGGATTCAACCAAAAAATAAAGTTTTTCTTTATTTATTTCTTTATGATTATATATATGGGTATATGGATCTGGAAGGTGGATCCCAGACCCATCTACGCACCACCATAAATAGTTATCCCTTGAATTATTTAATTAATTAAAATTATTGCACTTATATATACATATAAGATTATACAAGGTAAATTTATTCGTAAAATCCCTTTATGGGTCCTGGATTTGAAATTTGGATCCCAGGCCCAAATCGTATAGAATCACTTAATTTTTTTGGGTATTACAGTTTTAGATTTTACAGTCTTGAATTCTAGCCATCTATTTTTGCTATTATTTTACCTGCTTATATTTATTATTTAAATATGATTTTTTATGGTAGAATCATGCATCTGACTACGATTTCCAGTAAAAAATTGATTTTTTTTGAGTTTTGTAACCCTATTTTTAAAAATCAAAGTCAGAATTTCTGTACTATTAAAACGCTGTGCAGAATCAGGTGCTACTTGTCGGGGTTATATCTCCCTCACCGGAGATCATATTTCAGATCCATAAAAAGCAATGTTTTACCTACATGTCTAGTTTATTCTATGAACATTTTATGATTTTCTATGGTCATTTACTATTTTATTTTTATCCGACATCAGAACCTGTATTTCTTGAATCGTCAGGCACAGTTTAGGTCCAGGTTCATCTTGCCAGAGAGATTTCTCCCTAATTGAAGATTGTATTTTCGATCCATAAAAAATGACCAATCCGTCTGTGTGTCTACTTTCTGTGATGTGATTTTTGTGATTTTTCACTATCATTGTCTATTTTCTTGAAATCCAAAATTAGAGTTTGTATTTCTTGAATCGTCAGGCATGATTCAAACCCTCGGTCATCTTGCAGGAACGATTTCTCCCTCATCGGAGATCGTATTTCCAATCCATAAAAAGAGTTTTTTTGTTGTTATATCTAGATTATCTCTGAAAAAATTTATGAATTTTGATCACTGTTTGCTATTTTTCTATAAACCTGAAACCAGGTCTGTCTTTCTTGTATCGTTATGCGTGAGCCAAAATCAAATGCATTTTTCCAGAGTCATATCTCCCTAACAGGAGATTGTATTCCTAATCTGTAAAAGGGTGATTTTCATTGATCTGTCTAGTTTCTCTCTGTTAAATTTCATAAATTTTTATTTCTGTTTGATATTTTATTCTGATCTGACACCATGATAGGTACAAAATAATGGGTAAAATAACATATTTTCCTTTTTTTATTTATTTAATATTTATATCCAAAATAATCATAAAAACTTATTTTTCAATTGCATGTTATTTTTATGGTTGTTAACAGTGTCCATATCCCTTTTCATGATTTTTAGAGCTCATTTGATATTCTATTTAGTTATTTCATAAAAATAGGATGCCCGCACAGTTCTGATTCAACTGAAATACGGACAAAAATCAATATTTTTCTATTGTTTCATCTTTTTCATGAAAAGTTTCATATTTTTAGGATTTAATCATCTTCATAATCATATCAGGGTGTTCTCCACCCGACTTGGCATCATTTTGAATTTGTTTGGTTTTCAGATTAAGCGTATTACAAAGATCATTTCTAAAAAACCCTATTTTGTAAATAATTGATGTAAATTATAATTATATTATTAGAATAAGAACATTTTCCTTCCTGTTTAGCTTAGGATGCATTTGCATATAATTTGTTTTCAATAATTAATTGCTATGGATGATGATTCATATGCGTATTTCAAATTCATAATGGTCAACACGAATGACACATGCACCTGCTTCTAGAGAGTTGATAAACTCAGTAGATTTCGTATTTGTGGCCATATCCATAATATGGATAATACTCAGATTTATCATTTTCTTTTAAGTTACAAACAACCTACACTCTTAAGCTATCTTAAGAAATCATTACATAATTTCAAAAGCTTTTCTAGGTATTTTCCCTTTTAGGATTTAATGGGATATATTCAAAGCTTATCCGTGACCATAGTCAGGGATATGTAGCAAATTTATTTCATCTAAATTCTATAAGGCACATAAAATCCCTTTTATTTATACAAATTTGATTTCTCAAAGATTTTTTGAATTTCCTTTTTCCAAATATGTTTTTATAAAACCATATTTCATTCATCACATAGGTTAGTCAACATCATTTTCTGAGTCTTTTTTCCTCAAAATTGATTTTCTCAAAATCTTTATTTTCAAGAAATTTTCAATATTCTAAGTGACTCACGATTTTTCCCAATTCTCTTTTTTAAATATCTTCTAAATTCATGATTTTCCCAAGTTCTCCTTTCTACAAAAAAGTATTTTCCGAGTGTGGCTCACGATTTTCAAAGCATCTCTTTTTTCAAGTATTTTTCAAATATTTGAAGCATACATCATGTTTTCAATCTATATTTTTTTAAGTCATAGCACATGCCTGCTTCTTCGTGCATTTAAGAATAGAATAACGATTTAGATAGTTTAGCAAAGCAAAGCACATGATTGATCCTTGGTTTGATTACCCCTAGTTATGGCACCAGGAATGGTTGAACCTCGTATCGATAGGCAAGTCCCATTCTACGAATTTTCCCATATTTTAAAACGTAGGTGAGTTATTTTTAAAACTTTTTCAAAAGGTCAGTTTGACTTGCAAAAGTAAAATTTTGCAATGATAACAGGTTTGGCGACCGTGATGGGACTTGTCTTCTTCTAATCAATCTTGTGCCTTGCTTTGTTCAATTCTCAAAATTGTATTCTACAATGGTAGCTCTATTTTATGTGAACCTAGGAGCCAAGAATCAAACCCAACTGACACGAAAACATGTAGATTTAGGCATGGTTTGGTAGGACCAATTGAGGAGGCATTATTCATGCTCACATAGACTTAAGTCTCATACTATCCTCCTCAATCTATGATCTAATTGAAAATATTGTTTGCTTCTCATAATTTTTCAAAACTCTACTTCTTTAGATCATTAGAGCATTCTGTTTTCTTGCATGCTGATCATTTTTCAAAAACAACCTCACCTATTTTTACCTGGCCACCATGTTGTTGGGATTTCTCCCTGAACCATAGTTCAAGACAAAGCCACACAACTGAGCCACTTATTTAGGCTAATAACCCCCCTACCACGTACCGAGGGCCATAGTCCAAAGTATATTGGCAGACGCTCAAGGAAGTTGGAAAACATGAGCCTAGAACCGAAGAAAATATTTTATGCCATGTTCATTGGGTTTTGACTCGAGTATATCGGCATAGTATGATTGGACACATGATCTGAGCCTTAACGTTAGGATTATGGTATTACAACAATTTCAAAACTTGTGCATGTAGAGTCAACCTTTTAGGAAATGTTGTATGCTCATACTTATATTGTGTAGGATGTGATTGTATCTCAGCTATTTCCATTTATTTTCCTTATATTTTTTCATATTTTTCAATAGTTTCCTCGAACCCTAGACAATTTTTCAAATTCTCTATTCTTCAAAACTCCAGGCAATTTTTCTTTCCTTCCTTTCCTCTGGATCTTGAGTTTTTAACCTTATTTGATCCTACCTGCTATTTTCCTCATGAAAATCATGTATTTTTCTCATGGGTTTTGATCCTTCAATTTCAATCTTGCTATCTTTTTTAAGACTTCGTCTTCCTTATATTTTCCAGCGATTTTTCTCGATTGTTGCGGTGGAACTTGTCCGCCCACCTTCCTTCTGCCCTCTTTTTATTCCAAAAAAAATCTTTCATGGATCATCTCGTCAAGAGACATCCCTTTTTAAAAATAACATTTTCTTCATGGTTGATGACCTTGCCTAGGTAACAAGGAATATTCTTGTTATTTATTTTCTCTCACGGAATAACAACACAATTATCACAATTCCAGCAATGACCCAATCCTTGGTAATGGGATATTCTTCCAATTGTCAACCAAATTTCCAATTATTTTTGAAACAACATTTTCACCTTCATTAGAGTTGACGACCTTGGTAACAAGGCTTACCTTAGTTGTTTATCTCTTTCAGAGTAACAACACAATTGTCGTAATTCCAGCGACCCAATCTCTGGTAATGGGATATCCTTTCAAAATTGTCAACCTGATCTCATCATTGTCCTCTTATCCTTATCATCAAAATTGTTGCCCTAAATTTTTTTCCATCATTCTGATCATCCCATTTGTCCTACAGAGAGTACTGGCATTGTTGAATGGTTCAGATGAGATCCGAGAAGAAAATAGTACCGCCTCAATACAATATCAGTAGCAGCGAGCAAGGAATGGACTCCCCAAGGTCGATCAGAGGACAAGGTCAGCAATGTGGCGATAACATTGATCCCATCAAAAGATGATGACCAAGATGCTGTCAAAGCAAGCTAAGGATAGTTCAGAGAAAGTGCCCTCCAAGATGAAAGTCGTGAAGAAGCATATCAAGATAGCCAAGAAGAAAATCCAGCATGATAGCGCTTCAGAAGAGGAAGATTTGGCAGAAGAGGTCGTTGAAGAAGAGCAAGAGATGTTTATTCAAGGGCCTAAACCTGTTAACCAGTTGAAGATTCAAACCCCAACGGTTGAAGATCCGATCCAATTGCAACTAAAAGAAATGACTCGTATGGTCAATGATCTGTAGACCTGTGACAAGGGAAAGAAGGTCTACACTAGTGAGAACTTCTATGATGGCCTTGAAGGGGATGATAGTCTGGAAGATCTCTCCTACAAATTTGTCAAATTCAATGAGACTAGCGATCACAAGACTCACTTGCCCATGTTCTTTGCAGAATGCAATCGATTCAGGAGGGACAATCGCACACTCTTCAGATGCTTTCCACGCAGCTTACAAGGCAATGTATCCAAGTGATACTTCGAGCACATCAATCTGATCGAGCTACGAGAGTTTGATAAGGTGGTCAACCTATTCATTGAATGATTTCTTTTCAATACTGAAGCACTGCCTACGCGCAACCATCTTTGTAATTTGAAGCAAAAAGATAATGAAAAAGCCAGAAACTTCATTCGTAGGTGGAGGTGCACCTGCAATAAAATGAGAAACCCCATCTCAGAGGAGCACACACTCCAAATTATCCTGAACAACTTCTCACAGCCTCTAAGAAGCCTTATTTCCATCTCGCCTTCCAAGTCTTTCATTGAGCTTACTGAACGAGCGTAGTGGCTCAAGATGGGAATAGAGAACGGAGTCTACGAGGGCATCACCCTCATCAAGAACAATCAAGATTCGAAAAAGAAGACAAATTTCACCTTCTTTGCTAACTCCAGCAGCAATAACGCCAATAAGAGCAAAGGCAGTAAAAACAACCATGCAGGTCAGAAGGAGAAGTTTTCCAAGCAAAATGACAAGCTTGTTCAGTCCAACTTTCAGCAGAAAGAAAAGATAAAGCGTGACAGTTGGGGTAACAACTACAAGTTTACTCTTCTAGATCAGCCGCTCGAAGAAGTTCTTGAATACATGTTGACCAAGGGATTAGTAAAGCTTTCAAGAGTTACGGACCCTCCCACGATCATGGGAGGATTCAAGAATTAGTTCTGCAAATTCCATCGGACAATAGAACATGACACCGACCACTGCTTCATCTTCAAGAACATCGTTCCAGATTGCATTAACAAGAATCTCCTTGTTGAAGATGAAGAAGAGGACCAGCCGGTCGTCCTGACCGAGCCTTTCCTCGATCATTCAAGAAACTGACAATGCCAGTGCTCTCTTATTTCTTTCATCTTGCTTTTGTTATTTTGAAAAGACAATGTTGTTTCTTTTCTTGATTTGTCATTCTTTCTTCAATACATCAATAAAATTATCATTTTTTCTCATAGCTTGACGCCATCTTCTTTATTTCTCCTTCTTTGCAAAATGTCGTTTTGTAACGAGAAACCTCTTTCAGAGTGCCTCCCGAATCAATCAAGAAGTCCATTGCCTTGTTACCTTCAGAGAGCATTTGTCAATGTCAATTATCCTTCTTCTTCTTCCCCTATTATACTGAGGCATCTTTTGAAATTTTGTCTTTACTTCAAAACATCCTGTATGCAGGCAAGATCAATTAAAATCTTCATCATCTTTATCGTCTTTCATCAATTTTTATCATCTTTCATCAATTTTCATCATCTTTCATTATCAAGAATTATCTTTTATCATCAAACATTATCATCAATTTGTATCAACTTCTTACCCATTCAGGATAAGGGATAATCCTGAGACTTCCGACAGTTGTCTATGACAATTGTGAGGGCAAAAATTGAAAATCTCCCACCACAATCATTAAACTATTTTCGTCGATCTTATCAAAATCAACCCTCGGATTGAGTCTTCTTTTAAAACTATTTTCACCAGTTTGATTTTCTTTTCAAAACTACCTTCACCAATATTTTCAAATTTGACCCTAGGATCAAGTATTTTTCTCAAAAGCCAGGCTTACCGGTTCCTCGCGTTGATTTCCTTTTAAAACTGGTCTCTTTTTTAAAATCTAACATTGTAGTTGATTTCCTTTTCCAAACTGGCCATTTTCCTAAACCAGTTTTCAAACCACCCCTTTTCAGAATCCAACCTTCAAGAGTTGGCCTCTTTTCAAAAGCCAAATTTTGAGTTGGTCCCTTTCCAAAATTCTATTTTCAAACTTGCCTTTTCAAACTCAACTTCAGGGTTGAAATCTCCTTCAAAATCAAGCTTTGTGCTGAACTTTCCTTCAGAATCCAGCTTTATACTAGACTTTCCTTCAGAATCCAGCTTTGTACTAGACTTTCCTTCGAAATCCAGCTTTGTACTGGACTTGCTTTCAAAATCCAGCGTTGTACTGGACTTGTTTTTCAATTCAGCATTGTGCTGGACTTTCCTTTCAATCCAACATTACGCTAGGACTTACCTTCAAAATCTAGCCCCATGTTGGACTTTCCCCCAAAATCCTGTATTGCGCCAGGACTTACCTTCAGAATTCCAACTTTGTATTGGACTTACCTTCAAAATCGAGCTTCATGTTGGACTTTCCTCCAGAATCCAATTTGATGTTGGACTTTCCCTTTTTCGAGATTCAACCTGCGAGTTGAGCAATTTTATCAAGTAGAATTCTGGGTCATCCATTTTACCAGTCAGACCTCCGGGTCACCCATTTTATTAAGCAGACCTCCGGGTCATCCATTTTACCAGTCAGACCTTCAGGTCACTAATTTTCATCAAGCAAACCTTCAGGTTACAAATATTATCAAAGTCAATCATTTTCTGACCCACGGGTCACATTTGCCAATCACGGTCTTTTAAGATTTGACCTTCGCGTTGAACTCATTTCTAATTGGCTCACTATCTCAATTATCAATCATCTTTCTTGCGAGGGACCCTTTTTCCAAGGAGAGTTCGAGGGAGCTCGTTCTTATTCGCATGTCTTCATTCGCAAGAACCCTTTTTTCAGGAAAAGTTTGAAGGGACTCGTTTCTTCGCGAACTGTTTGCAAAACAACAACTAAGTCTTATACAAAGAACCCTTTTTCCAAGGAGAGTTTCGACAGAAGTTCATTTTCTTTTATGGACCCAATTTCTCATTTTGGCCTCTCCGTCATAGAGGATCCTTTTTCTAAGAAGAGTGTGATGGACTTGCTTCTCTATGACAATTTATTGACCTTATCCAATTAGCCACCTTTCCATAAGTGAAGCCTAAAATTAGAGAGTTTTGATAAAAACTTAATTTCTCTTTGAAAGTTTTGTTTTGCAAACACCTTCTCTTCAGGAAAGAGAGGAGTGTCTTTTTACCCGTTCAGGTTAAGGGTCAAGCCTGAGTCTCTCTGTTGGAGAAAGGAGAGGAGAATTTAGTCACAGATATGCTAGTTGGACGTCAAGTATTCTCTTTCACCAAGGATTTCAAGAATATTTTGCCAATTTGTCATAAAAAACAATTATTGATCTCAAACTTTTATTGCACAAAATTTTACCTTATATTATCTTCAGTATTCTTTCCAAGAGGACAAAGACTTAAAATTCAAGCTTTTTCTGTTGGTCGACCAAAAGGATGAAGAAAAATCCTCGATATGACTAGCAAGGAAAATTTAATGATGTTGAAAAGCCATAAGTGAATTGATATTGATCATAACTATGACATGTTTTTAAAGACTATTTCTCTGGTAATAAGGCAGTGGAAACATCCTGAGCGATAAAAGAATCCACTCAATCTCCTCAATCATTCAAGCTATAATGAACTATATGCAAAAGGGATCTCTCAACTATCGTCAAGTTGAAGACTGATATATGAGTTAGACCCCCGAGGCCAAAGAAGACTCGAATCATCTCCAAGTTAAAGGAGCATGCGATGAGTGCTTTCGGGGAAAGTTCAAATCATCGTCAAGTTGAAGGCCAATGCGATGAACCTCCTGCCAAACCCTAAAAGATATTTGATCAATGTTATAATCAAGTGATTTCAATCAAAGAGACAATATTATAAATATAATTCCTAGGACCAAAGAAGACTCGAATCATCTCCAAGTTGAAAGAGCATGTGACATACTCTTCCAAGGAAAATTAGAACATCACCAAGTTGAAGACTGATGCGATGAAATTCTTGCTAAACCCCAAGAGAGCTCAATTCTATGTCTCAAAAGAGTGCAAAAAGATCATCATGGGTAAACCCCATATATCAAACAACCAGATTTGCCAAGAATTATCTTTATTCATGTAAAATTCTTTTATCAATATCCTTTCATTAATTACTTTTATGATATTGAAAATATTTTTCCTTTCTCTTCATATAAAGGAAATGGATAGCTTCCTTGATGAAACCCAACAACAATAAATTGAACTTGATTCTAGATTCTACGGTGTTAACCCAGTTGGAGGTAATACTCTAGGTAGAAGAGAGAATATTTTTTGCACAAATATGCTTACTTTCAATCATTTTGAATTAAATATAATTTTTATCTTATTGGCAATCTTCTCAAGCTATCCCGACATGAAGTGAGAGCTTGATGTCCATATTTGATATATTCTGGCATTATTGTTATCCCTCATTAGGACTTGATAACACGAGTTTTCAAAGCCCTTTCCTTCTTTTTAATCTGAGCACCCAGGCACTCAAATTCGCACACTTCCTTGTGTTCCCCATTGTCCCGCCATAGACATTTCTTCTTTGGTCCAAGGTCGAGCTAACATCTATATTTTCAGCAAAAGGTCACCTTAAAAGCTATTTAGTCTAAGCAATGAGGCGCCCAAGATCAATCACTTTTCAAAGCTTTAGGAAACCCCACTTTTTTCCTTTTGCAAACCCCTCTCGGATTCTTTGTGCAAAATCCGTAGGTTCTATCATGGTTTCTTCATTCAAGAATTAAACTTTTCCTTTCCATTCAGGTTAAGGGTTAAGCATAAACCTCATTCTTCTACGAGGTATTTTCCTTCCTGTTCAGGTTAAGGGTCAAGCCTGAACCTCGTTCTTCCATGAGGTATTTTTCCTCCCATTAAGGTTAAGGGTTAATCTTGAGCCTCACTTCGTGAGGTATTTTTCTTCCCTTTCAGGTTAAGAGTCAAGCCTGAACCTTGTTCTTCGTGAGGTATTTTCCTTTCCGTTTAAGTTAAGGGTCAAGCCTGAACCTCGTTCTTCCATTAAGTATTTTCCTTCCCGTTCAGGTAAGGGTCAAGCCTGAGCCTCATTCCGATGAGGTGAATCTTCTTCTTCATTCTTCATTTCATATCTACCATTATCACTAGAGCCAATTCTTTTATACCCAGTCAAATTTTTCTAACTGGGGCATTTTTTAGCCTAAATTTGGTGTATTTTTCTTTACCATTAAGCTCAGCTCTAAACCGACTTAGTAGCAAAGAGGGGCATATGTAAACACCCAAAATTTTCACCTCCATTCATAAACCCCTTTTTTGGCCACTAGGACCCACTCTCTGAATCCTTCAGGGAACCAACTGGTCGGCATCTGAGCTAGGGCCATTCGAAGCCCAAATCTTCAAGAAAATTTCAATATTTTAGCCGGCAATCAAAATTTAGTCTTCCTTTTGGCTCAATCAAAATATCAATCTTTGTCCTCAAATAGGAATTTTGAATTCCTTGTCTCTGCCAAGGGTCTAGGACTTCAAATCCTTCATCTAGGGTTCACATTTTGCATGTCATTTCATTGAATTTTATTGCATTTTATGTCATTGCATAACATTTTCGAGATCCAACACTCTTGTTTTCGAAATACCAAATTCAGACACGATTTTAAAACTTTTCTTTCAAAATCAATTTCAAAAACCTGGGTTTTAGAACCAATTTTTACCATTTGGCCAACCCCCAGGGCTTTATATCCCCTTATTTCAAAGCATTTCCTTAGAAAAATGATTTGGATTCATTTTAAACTTGAGTTCTAAATCAATTTCTATTTTTTACCAATTTTCTTCAAATGGGACCCACCCTGCAGGGGGTGCCAAACCCTAATTTCCAACCTTTATTCAATTTCAGTTTATTCTCATATTTTATTTATTTAAAAAAATATATTTTTTATAGATGTAGGTGTCTTTTAAAGTTTCTTGAAAATCTTGTTTTTAACCTCTTTATTTTTTAAAATCATTTTTTTGAAAATAGATGGGACCCACTGTGATCATTGCAAAATTGTTCCTTTTTTCTTTTTCTCTCTTTCTCTTTCATTTCTGCCCCTTTTTCCTTTTCGAAGGGAAAAAAAGAAAAGAAAGAAGAAAGAAAGAAAGAAAGAAAGAAAGAAAGAAAAGGAACTCTTTTGCAAGGTCTCACTTGACCTTTATTTGAAAAAGATTTTAAAAATTTACTCGCCTTCGTTTTTGAAATATTTGCGGGAAAATATTAGAGAGACGAGATTCGCTCGTCGGTACAAGGTTCAACCGTTCTTGGCCCTTTACCAGAGGTAATTGAACCAATGATCGAATTAATGCTTTTTGCTTTGCCTAAATTTGTCTAAATGATTATTCTGAAATCCTAAAATGCATATAGATTCATGCTTGTGCGATGAAAATACAAGGATGTATGCTCTTGAGAAAATGCTTCAGAAATCTTGGGGTTTTCTCAAGTGATTTTGAAATTGAATTTTGAACTTGGAAATAATTTTGGAAACTGAAATTAGAAATAGAATTCAAAATCAGAATGAAATTTCAAAGTTGAATTGAACTTTGAAATTGGAATATTGAATTGATTTTGGAAATGAATCTGGAAATTGAATTTTGAATTTAGACTTTGAAATTAAGATTGAAATTGGATTGAGAATAGAATTTGAATTTAAACTTGAAATTTGAAATCAGGAGGGAATTTGAAAATTGGAATTTAAAACAAGATGAAATTTGAGAACAAAGGATGAATTTGAATTTACAAATGAATTTATAAATGAGAAATACCTTTGAAAATTTATTTCAGAAATCACTTGGATTTTTGGAAGATGATTTGAAATAATATGAAAAAGAATGCAATTCTATCCTAAATGATGAATGCTTTGAAATTTATTTAAAGATTGAGATAAAAAAAAACATATTTTATTCTTTAGGAGAATTGAAATAAGATAAAAATTATAGTACATTCATGACTATGGTCACAGATGTATTATAATACAATCTATATTTAAATTCTAATAAAGAATAAAATAAATTTTTGGTGCCTTTATAGGATTTAAAATGAAATTAACTTTTAATATATCCATGACTATGACCACAAATATATCTCAAGTTAATTCACATATTAAATTCTGATAAAGGAAAGAATATTTCAGAAAAATATGATGACTTTCAAAAGAGACCTAAGTGGAGATCAAATGTCATTCCATAAAAGATAAAAATCCTAAGTATTGTTCACATTTTGACTATGGCCATAAATATAAATCATTTACTTAGAATTATTTACCTCTTATTAGAAAAGGTACACGTGCCATTTGTGTTTCACCATTATGGATTTTTGAGAAATAAAATAAAAATGAGATGAAACACGTAGTTTATGAGATTTACATGCTCATACATTCTATTCTGAACCAGAAAATAAAGAATTCTCATTAATATCTAGCTATTACAATTTTTAAATTATAATTGAAATAATAAAATTTTAATCTAGGAAGGAAACCAACATTTCCTACATATTCCCTGCAAAAACAGAGTTAGCATAAAACAAAACACAAAATATAAAAAGGAAAACTAAGGGGCTACATTGAAACTAGAATGTATGTGTAGATATGCTCATGGAAATGCAAATATGATGATAATATGTATATAGCATGCAAGAGACACAGTGATATGAGGTAGAAATGAGATGCTATGGATATGCAAAGGCGAAATGGAGAGGTACTACATTGGCTATGCAAATGCACTAATACTGTGTAAATGTGAAATGCAGAGAAGATAAAGTATGAGTGCAGTGGTGATGGTGTGATGGGAGGCAACTACACGGGTGTTGTAAATGCTGATGTTTGTAGGGATGTAGCAGGTGAAAGGTTGTGCAGAATGCAGATGGTACTTGCTAATGCTGGACAACAAGTAGCGAAGGTGCTGGAAGTGATTAGTGGGGTTGCAACAGGCATTGCTGAAAGTGATAGGTAAGTACTGAAGAATGGTGAGCATGTATGCTATAGGTTGCAATGTAACAGTGGGTGTTGTGAGGAGGCACAACTGGTAAGAGAGGTATGGTGTAAGATGCAGGAAATGGGTGTACAGGGGAAGAAGGTGAAAAAAAGTTGGTTAATATGCTGATGGAGTCTGTGTGGCATTGATATACCAGATAAAAGAAGGGGAATAGATTGGGGGAATGGTGCAAGAAAGTGCTGTAGGTAGGTGGCAAGGGTGCTGGAGATATGTGTAGTGATTAAGTGAGAGTGTGGAGAGTGAGGATATGCTGTAGGGGTTGTTGTGAGGGTGTGTTGAAGTGTTGCAGCTGGGAGGTAGTGTATACTAGTGAAGGGTGACAACACATAGATGCTGGAGGTTGTGTACAGATGGTGATGTAGGTGCAGGTGCTAGTGTGGTGGTAGTTGTGAATGAGGGTGAAGTAGCTACTATAGATGGAGTGAAGGTAATGCTGGAGTGTTTGTGAAGGAGGCCATAGTGTAGGGCATAGGTGAATCAGGATGTTGTAGGTGTCATGGGTGGAGAAGTTAGTGAGGTTGTGGCAGGTGATAGGAGCTGGAAATGGAAGTGATGTGTTGCAGCAAGTGTGGCTACAGGTGAGTGTAAGTGCAGATGGTGTTTACAACAGTGAAGAGATGGTGGAGAGCATATGTTGTGTAAATGAAGATATAAGGAATGAGTGTTGTAGATAGTAAAGGTATGTATGGAGCTGGGTACAGGGGATGCCATGAAGGTGGGTATGGTGGGCCGACCAATGCCACAGATGCATAAATGAAATATTTACTATGCAGACACCTAGATGATAGTGGTGTTGTGTGATAGGTGCTGCAAGGAAGTAGCAGGTAACAGTGAAGGGTGGCTTAACAAGTGTGAGGGAAGTGCTGATGAAGGCAGGTGAAAAATGCACAAGTGCGCAAGGATGGAAGGTGTAAGAATACATGCTGCAGGGTGTAGTTAATGCTGTGCTGTGATTGCAACAGGGTGGAAGATGTGCTTTTGTGCTGCTGAAGTGGGGTGCCGAAGGTGATAGTGCAGTGATGCTGTGGACAGGCTGGAGTATAGTGCAGTGAAGGTGGAGTATGAAGCTAGAGGTAGCAGAGGCACGCTACTGGTAGTGAATGGATAGTTGTGAGAAGGGATATACATGCATATGGACCCGGGCTCAAATTCTCCAAATTTGCTAAACCTCGCAGGTTTCCCAAACCTTTCAGAGGTAAACACCATCTCAATTATGGCAGATTCAGGAATGCTATAACCAGACGAATCAAACATCTGTATCAGAACTTCCAATAGAAGTCCTTTGTATTCCACCTGATAACTGATAAACATTCTCAAAACCAGCACCCTTCATCTTTAGGTGCCATCTCACATTGTATTCCTCTAGTACAGTATATGAGAATACAGTTTCCTTGCAACCTATCTGAATGTTCATCTATCCAAACAGGTAGGTCACTATATTGTCTGATTCTTGGATCTAAAATCTCAACAGCTGCAACTTGAACTTCCCAATTTTTGTCTCGTACATGTTTCTCACATCCAATTAAACATGTCCGTTAGAAGATTTAGAATCTATGTTCCTTGCTTTTTGAAGAACTAAATGAAGCTCAGCTGCTGACAGATGTTCTTCAGCATTTGAAATGGA
Organism: Nuphar pumila; assembly: GCF_984573655.1. NCBI lineage: Eukaryota > Viridiplantae > Streptophyta > Magnoliopsida > Nymphaeales > Nymphaeaceae > Nuphar > Nuphar pumila. Next base: position 44,282,055 of record NC_143264.1, on the reverse strand, counting down.
TGTAAATATATAGAGGTTGAACGATATATGCAAATCAAAATTACAGAGAAATATGCAAAATAAATGGCATACGACATTAGCAGTGAGTCAGGAGATGGATCTGGCATAAATAAACAATTAAGGTAAAGCATGGAATTAAACACAAATAGGGAAATCCAATGTAAATTAAATCTGGATTTGAAAATAGGGGGGGGGGGGGTTTGATGATGATGATAAAGTAACAAATATAATAAATGGAATTGCAGAGTCTTAACAAGAGATACCTATGACAAAATATGATGAAATGATGAACTATCTTGAACAAAAAAAAATGCAAGATAACAAAATGGAGACCAATCACTCAGATTGTCAACCTGTCACTACTCAATCGATTCCATTGATTCATATCGCGAGCTAGTTTGCCACCACTGAAAGTATACAAGAGGCTTAATGGATTTGTAGAATGCAGAGCAGTCTACGTCCAATGTAGCATGCCAGAGAAAATATTAGTCCGCAAAGATGATTCCTCCAATCGATCTCAGTAGTGCCGAATACTTAATGAGCCAAGTGTAAATGAAGCTCTTGCTGAATTGGATCAACACTACTGAACGTCCAAATTGGTAGGATGCACAAAATGAAAATCGGGTAAAAACATCTGAACATCTTCGTTGATCAGATTTTAGAAAGAATGGATTCCAATGTTGGTTAAACATATGTAAGGTAATGTATAAAATGAAGTTGAGCATCCGATGTAAATTGGAAATCAAGATAGATGATGAAAACAACAAACATGATATAAATAGTTATTCAAATCATGCGAAAATCAACGAGATTCTGAAATAAATTACAAAAAAAAGGGAAAGAAAATGTGAGAATCGGTAGATTCTATTGATGTTGCCATATGTAGGCTGATTCTGCCATACACAGATCGACGCTTATAAAGGAGGCTTTACTTGTTGAGAGATGAAGAAACAATTCATAAATTCATAAAAACAGAAGAGAAAGAAAAGTGAATAAGTGAGAAAGAAGAGAAAAGAAGCATAGAGAGATTTACTCACCTTGGATTCAGAAGATATTGAGATCAAAAGGGGTGATTCCTCTACTCGTTGCTGCCAGATGAAGCTTTGAAGGAGAGGAGTATTTCCTCTGTGTGCTGGGTGAATTCGGCTCCTTCAGACAGAAAAAGTAGAGGAAGGGGAAAAGGGGAGAAGAGAGGAAAGGGAAGGCAATGGAGAAGAAGAGGCGAGATCGGATGTGGAGGGGTGAAAAGCGATCAAATGAAGCGTGAAAGGGAGAGGTGAAAACGGATGAAACGAGATGGACCCTTCAGCTTGTTTTTATAACAAAAGGCCGTTGGAGGTTTTTTAAAATAGGTCCTTTAATTTTTGAAAATTTTCAAAAAAGTGGTCTTCTAAACAAAGGTTTTCAAAAGATGGGTAGAACCACTTTTCAAAATTTCTTTTTTGGGTTTTGAAAGAAAACCCTAAAACATGATGGAAATACGAGGGTTTTTTAGGAAATGGGGTCCAAACGAGGTTTTTAGAGCATTTTTGTAAAATATTTGTTTTAAAATTTTAAGATTTTCTGAAATGAGGTTTTTGGGAAAATACAGGGTTAATTTCAAAAATTGAGATTCAAATTGGATCTGGATCCGAGGTTTTAGGAAAATATTGAGTTTGGGTCTCGAATTAAGACTGGATCCAGAAAAAATATCTGAGAAAATATGGAGAATTGATTTTTTTTTGACTTTTTGAAAAATAAATGATCCGGGCTTGGAATTGGATTCAGATATGAGATTTGGATCCAAAATTAGGTCAGATGTGGAAAATGAATTTGGATTTTGGATATTCAACCAATGAATTTGAGAAATGAATGAAAATTTATCAGAAGTTGACATGATTTATTCAGAAGATGGGGGCCAGGGGCAAAAAGGGAATTTTTGATTTTTTGGAATATTTGGTTGTTCACACCCACTTAGGTGGCATCATATCTTGATCATTTCTTTCATTTGATCTTCATATTTTAGTTATCTTGGAATTTTAGTTGATTTAGGATTGCATTATCATTTTTACCCTTTTTTATTTTATCTTTGTTTTTAACTTTAACCTTTTTAAAACTTGTTTTTAAAACCAAATGTGTGGCCCACATAGGTGGCGACACATTTGAGAGTATTTAAGTTAGTTTAGGTTTTCATTAGGGTTCTAATTAAGAAAGTCAAAGTCAAATTAATTAAGAAAAATCGCCCCCCCCTTTCTTGTATATCCCTTTTAATTAAGAGAGTTCCAACTAGATCAGAACTCTCTAAACCAAAGCCAAAAAACTTTATAAATAGAGCCCTATAGGGGGTCGACCCCCTATGTGCTCTCTCCCTCTCTCCAGCCCAAGGTGAGCTCCTCTTTCTTTTTATTTTTTTTAGTTTTATGAATTTCATTTATGCTTTACACCATTGTCGCCCCTCCTTATTGGATCTTTTGCATTTTTTTTCATTCAAGAACCATGCTTATGATTCAAGAATATGATCTACTAAGTGTTTGATGCTCTTTACACATGTTTGATCTATTAACAATGCTTAGATCTGTTATCATCGCAAAAATTCCCCCCTCCCTCTGAGAGAGAGAGAGAGAAGAAACGATTCTGCGAGTCAAACTCGACCAAAGTTTTGAAAATTACTCGCCTCCGTTTTAAAAATTTGCAGGAAAATTCTATGGAATGGGATCGGCCCGTTGGTACGAGGTTCAACCGTTCCTGGCGCCTTTACCAGAGGTAATTGGACCAAGGATCAAATGTGTGCTTTGACTAAGTTCAAACATCTGAATCATGTTCTATTTTCCTAGAATGCACAGAGAATCAAACATGTGCTATAGAATTTTGAAAAGATGCAAGTTTGAAAAATATGATGTTTGCCTTGAAAAATTGAGATGTGTTTGGAAAATGATTGGAAAAGTGCTTGAAAATGAAATTCCTGGGAAAATCATTGAATTTTATTAGAAATCAGAAATTTGCATTGGAAAATGAATTCTGAGGAAAACTTGAACTTTTGGGAAAATCGATTTTGAGATTTGGATTGCTTTTCTGAGGAAATGGATTTGAGAATCTTGAGAAAATCAGAAAGTTCATTGGAAAATGATTTTTGAAATGGAAAATGGATTCTTAGAAAAAACTGGGAACTATGAGAAAATCGATTTTTTGGAATTTGGGTTTGAAATGAAAATCAATTTCTGAAGGAGATTTGAGAATTCTGAGAAACCAACTTCTGAAATAATTCAAGGAACTTTGGAAAAATCGATTTTGGGATTTGAAAATGAAATTGAGAATGTGGAAATCTTGAAAAATTGTGATTTGAACTTGAGAAACACTTTGAAATCACATTTGAAAATTCAGAGTTCTGAGAAAATCAAATCTTGAGAAAGACTTTGAAATTTTTGAGAAAATTGATTTCTCTGAAATGAAATTCGGAAAAGAGTTTAAAAATGATGCAAATTGAATGAATGAATATGAATTTGAAAGATATTTCATTGAGGAATTGAAAAAATCCTTTTGAATTTTGAGAAATGCAGTGCATTTTTGAAGTTAGCCTAAGAGTGTAGGCTGAATGTGGCTAATACGAAGATCACAAATCTTGGTTTTCTTCGTATTCTGACTATGGCCATAAATTCGAATCCCACCAAATTTGTGAACTCCCTAAGAGCTTGTGCACGTTCCATTCGTGTCAACCATAGTGATTTTGGAAAAATCTGCATGAATGATATATCAAATATTGAAATTTTCAGAAATTAAACTATATGCAATGCAGTCCTATTCTAAGCTGAAAAGTAACTCTTATTCCAAATTATTACATTTGATATTACATTGAATTGAACAAAATAAAAGAAATAAAATAACTAAATCTTGTTCTTGAATGTTTCTGCAAAACTAGAAAACATGTTAGCACATAAATGTAGGTTTTTATGAATTTATCCAAAAATCTTAGAAATTATCAGATATTATTCAGATATAAACCCAAATTCATACCCCCTTTGATATAAACATGAAAAATAAGTACTAAAATTGGAAAATAAACTTGGAAATTTGAATTTAAAATAAAAATAACCAAAATATCCCTAATGATCTTTAAATCAGGGTTTTCTGAAAGTTTTTTTATAAAATTTGAAAATTTGGAAATTTGAAAATCAAATGAAATAAAATTAAACATGAGATGATGCAGTATGATGATATTCATGAAAATTTGGAAAATTGAAGTTTGGAATTTCGAAATTGAGGTCAAAATGACCAAAATGCCCTTGATAACAAGACTATGACCTTGAAACCAGGATTTTCTGAAATAAATTTTGCAAAAATGAGAAATTAAAATTCAAATGAGGCTGAAATTAACCCTAAGATGACATGATATGCTTATTCACATGATAAAAACCCTAAAATAGCAAAAATATCACAAATTATCGAATTTAACTTGATTTTCGCTTCTGAATTTAAAAGTAAACTAACATATAAGGGAAATGAACTTGGAATTGAGCCAAATTTGGCATAGACACCTAGACTAACCCTAAAAACAGAATGAAGTTTGAAAATATAATTTTTTGATATTTTTTAATGTGAAAAATTAGCTAGAAATCCTAAAAATCAAGATTTTGCCTAAAATGCTAACTTTAAATTGAATTTTGGGTACTAAACTACCATAAAAAATTTCCAAATTTTATGGGGTGACATAGAACAGTTAGGCAAAGATTTTTGCCTTTTACATATTTTGTTTTGACCTATGGTCAGAACTTGACAACTCTGGCAAGTCGGATTGGAATCCGGCGACTCTAGGATCTAGGGAAGATTGATAGGTTTTGGAAAACAACTATGGTAAAAATAAAATACAGTAGAGAAAATGGCTGAAATTTTGGAAAAATGTTCCTGACAAACATAAGAAAATTCCTTCTTTTTATAGTATTAGGATTTGGGTTATTGTTTGGGAGAGAGCAGAGGGTTATCAGAGATCTAGATCTCTGTAATTCTCAGACATTGGAATTTGACAGACAGGGAAGTTAATTCTGGGAAAAATACTTAGGGTACTTTTAAAATTATAAAATTTTAGAGAATAACAGAAGGAATGGTGAAGAACAACTTTTATGTTGAAAGTTATGGCATCCGACTTATGGATTGAACAAACATGGTGGATTAGGGTCGGTCTAGACCCTAACAAGGAAAAATCAAGGTTTTCACAGGTTTCGAGAAAAAATGATTTTTAGCGTAAACTAAATCTTGTTAAAAAAATCTAAAAAAATACTGAAAAATAGTAGATTCCCACAGAGATCCACTATATTTTTTTGGAGGAAGATTTGGATCGTCCATCTAGGAGATCTCTGAGGTTATTGTCTGCTAAAATAGAACCTGGAATTTCCAGAAGGGTGAAATCCCAATTTGGAATTCGGTTTTTTAGGTAGGGTTCTGGAACCTGAATTAATCCAAACTTTCGGCAGGAAAACAAAGACCATTGACTAAGATTATCATGCATTTTTTTGGATTTTGTAAACAAAAATAGATACATAAAATAACAATTGGATTTAGCATAAACTTAAAGCCTAGATTAGATATTAACAAAACAACATTAAATGTTTACGAAATGACTAAACTATTTTAAATGCATTTTAATAATAAAAGATGCATTAATATGAAAATAAAACAGGAATCCACAGGCGGGGAATGATTCATTTTGATATGGCTTTTAAAAATAGGAGATTCGATCAAACCAGTGGATGAATCCTATAATCCATGTAGCCTTAAAAAAAAATGAATGTTTCATCATATTTACTTAATTTAAGAACCAAGAAAGAGACATTTACATGATTGCAAATCAAATATTTATTTGATCCTATAACACTTATACAAAACCGAAGCCTAAGTCTCAAGTCCATGGGGCAACAAAGGTGAGCATCATGGGGCCTTACAAAAATAAAAATGAAAGGTATGAAATAAAGGAATGATCAAACTCACCTTGGATTGGTGGAAAGGGAAACCTTGATGTAGTATATGGATACTTGAGAGGATCAAGGAGGGTTGGATTTTGCTACCACAAAGGAGAATAGGATCTTGCTGGGCCCAAAAATCTTTGGAGCTTGATGAAGGTTCGGCTAGAGCTCCTCCGGAGGTGGCTGGATGGCTAGGTGATACAGCTAGATGGCGCTGAAAGTGGAGAGGTTGGAATGGATGCCGACTAGAGGGAAACCACCTTGGTTGGAGGTGGCTGCTGAAATTCAGACCACAGCCAATGGTCAGCCGCTTGGAGGAGAAGAACTGTTGTGGGAGCTGCAGCAAAGGGAGCTGGGTGTGAGAAGGGATATATATATATATATATATATATATATATATATATATATATATATATATATATATATATATATATATATATATATATATAAAAGGGGCTGAGAGAGGCTGCAAGGGGCTGGGAGATGGGTTGAGAGGAGAGAGACCAGGGGGACTGGCATGAGATCCTTAGGGGAATAAAAAGTAAAGGGGGTCTTAAGGTGCCTGGACCAAGGAAAAGGGAAAGAAAGAAGGAGGGAAAGGAAGAAGGAAAGAAAAGGGGAAGAAGAAGGAAAGAAAGAACAAAGAAAGAAAAGGAAAAAAAGGGAGAAGAGAAAGGAGGAAGAAGAGAAAGGAGAGGGGGGGAGCTGGTCGACCAAGGGGAGAAGGAAGGAAAGAAGAAGAGAAAGAAGAAAGAAAAAAAAAAAAGGAAAGGAAGAAAGGAAAGAAAGAAGAAGAAAAAGGAATAAAGAAAGAAAAGAAAAGAAAGAAGAAGAAGGAAGGGAGAGGAAGAAAGAAGAGGAAGGAAGAAGAAATGAGGGGGGTCGACCACCTTGGTGGGGCCTACAGGATGAAATAAAAAGGTAAAAAAATTAAAAAAATAAAATAAAACAATTACAAGGAAAAAGTTTTTTTTGTTTAAAAATAAAAGGGTAGATGTTAATAAAGGAGCCATCTCATAGTGGGCTCACTTTCCAAATTTGAAATTCATTTTGAGGATCATAGGGGTAGAATAGTCTTTTTAGAAAATTCTCGGATGAAACGAGCTATTTTTGGCAGTTTTTGAAATGAGCTCAAAATTTAAAGTTTAATACCCCGTTGCGAAGCAAATCCAGTTTAGAATTTGAAAATTTGAGCTTGAAATAAATCCAAATTGTTTTTCTTGGGAAAATATTTCCAAAGTTTAGAATTCTGGGGGTAAAAATGTTTATTTTGGAAACCCAGAGTTTGAAAATAAATTATGAAAACTTTTAAAACTGAATCTGGATTGGAATTTATAAAACTGGAGTTCTAGACTTTGAGAATGAAATGAAATGTGATGAAATATTATAAAATGCTGAGAAATGATATGAAATAATGAGAAATAACACGAAATGCTATGCAAAATGCTAACCCTGAATGAAGAAATTCAGATATTAAACTTTGATTGACACTTGTACCAGTTCAAAAAGTGTTAAAATTGATAAAATTTGCAAAATGATTCAAGAAATGGTTTTCGGGTTCTACCGGGCCAGAGTGACACTGAAAATTAGGGTTTGAACGAATTTGAACTAAAATGAACTGGATTGAGCTGGGTTCTAGGGTTTCAGAACTCAGGTGAACTGACAAGACACTGACTCAACTGAACTCCCAGACTGAATTATCAAGAAAAGCTGCCATTTTTAGAGAAATGGTGAGAAATGGTCACTGGAGTGAAGTGAATTACAGACCAGAGCTGGGTTTGAGCTAGAACAAAGGTCAGTAATACTGACATGAACTAAAATTGAAGCTCGAACACTAGCTCAACTGACTAGACTCAGCTCAATTTCTGCTGAATGAGCTCAAATGGGCTCTTGAACACTTGAAAGTGGTTTTGAACTGAAACTGGAGCACTTGAACTCCTAGTGAGCTCAAGCTAGACTCAAGAGAATATGATTGATTGAGAATGACTGACTCAAAGACAATTGACTTGGATTTGAGTGAGAAATGAGCTCATTTCTGAAGAAATGATCCCATTTTGGCAGGAATGGTCAGAAATGAAAATGGTCTGTTCATTATGAGCTCAGATGAGCTTGAGATGACTGATATTCTAATTGTTCTGAACTGACCAATGGGCTTAGTTGACTCCGACTGACCAGGGGTCTGGGATGAACTAAGGGTAAAATAGTAATTTTCCTAATAAAAGTGGGTAAAATAATAGTTTTCTAACACAAACTTGGGGTTGGACTCTTACATAGACCTAATAGGGTTGGCTCTGCACGAGGGGGATTGTCTGAGAATGGATAAGGAAAATTTGGGGTGTTTACAAGATCGTATTTATTTCATAAATGCCTAAAAGAAGAAAAAGATTTGACCCCTCTATGGGTCAAATCCCTATTTTAATGGCTAAATCAAGTTCTTGATCATGCTTTCCTGTATTTTAATTTTTATTTTAGCATGCTTATGCATATTTTCAGTATTTCATACGTTTAATCATGATTCATAGCCTTAGTCACACATTTTATTAATTTTTTTATGCTTAATTAGATTTCCTTTTATTCTAGGGTTTTAGATTTTACAGTCTTGAATTCTAGCCATCTATTTATGCTATTATTTTACTTGCTTATATTCATTATTTAAATATGAAAATTTTATGGTAGAATCTTGCATATGTCTTTGATTTCTAGTAAAAAAATCTGTTTTTTTTAGTTTTATAACCCTATTTTCAAAAATCAAAGTTGAAACCTATTTTCTGCACTGTTAAAACATTGTATAGAATCAGGTGCTACTTGTCGGGGTTATATCTCCCTCACCAAAGATTATATTTCAGATCCGTAAAAAGCGAAGTCCTAACCTTTGTGTCTAGTTTATTCTATAAAAGTTTTATGATTTTCTATGGTCGTTTACTATTTTATTTTCATCTGACATCAGAACCTGTATTTCTTGAATCATCAGGCATGGTTCAGATCGAGGTTCATCTTGCCGGAGCTATTTTTTCTCTAATCGAAGATCTTATCTTCAATCTATAAAAAATAACCGATCTGCCTGTATGTCTACTTTCTGTGGTGTGATGTTTGCATTTTTTCACCATCGTTTTCTATTTTCTTAAAACCCAAAATCATAGTTTGTATTTCTTGAATCATTAGGCATGATTCAAACCCTGGGTTATCTTGCCAGAATGATTTCTCCCTCACCAGCGATTGTATTTCCAATTCGTAAAAGGAGTTTTTCTCATTGTTATATCTAGTTTATCTCTGAAAAAATTTATAAATTTTGATGACTATGTGTTGTTTTTTCTTAAACCCGAAATCGGGTTTGTCTTTCTTGCATCATTATGCATGGGCCAAAATCAAATGGGTTTTGCCAGAGTCGTATCTCCCTAACTGAAGATGGTATTCCCAATCTGTAAAAAAGGTGATTTTTATTGATCTGTCTAGTTTCTCTTTGTTAAATTTCATAAATTTTCATCTCTATTAGATATTTTATTCTGATCTGATACCATGATAGGTATGAAACAATAGGTAAAAAAGCATATTTCCTTTTTGTTATTTAATATTTATATTCAAAATAATAATAAAAAATTATTTTTTGATTGTATATTATTTTCAGGCTTGTTAACAGTGTTCATGTTGATTTTCATGATTTTTAGAGGTCATTTGATATGCTATTTAGTTATTTCATAAAAACAGGATGCCTGCACAGTCCTGATTCAACTGAAATATAGGCAAAAATCAATCTTTTTCTATTGTTTCATATTTTTTATGAAAAGTTTTATATTTTTAGAATTTTATCATCTTTATAATCATATCAGAGTGCTCTCCACCCGATTTGGCATCGTTTTGAATCTGTTTGGTCTTCGGATTAAGCGTATTACACAGATCCTTTCTGAAAATCCTATTTTGCAAATAATATCAATTTTAAGGGTATTTTCATCATTTTCTCTCAATTCTAAATTTTTATTATGTTTATTTTTATTATTTATTTATTCGTACATCATCCTTTATTTTATTTATTTTATTTTATTTTACTGAAGCATGGGGAAAAGGATTTAATCCAGATAAATCCCTCAATTTCCAAATATTGTTGGATAAATCTAGAAAAACCTACATTTGTCTACTAACTTGTTTGATAATTTTGCAAGAAAGCTCTAGAGTTTACGATCTTTATTTCCTTTTTTTTCTTTCTTCAATTTATTATTGATGTAAATTGTAATTGTAATATTGGAATAAGAACATTTCCTTCCTGTTTAGCTTAGGATGCATTTGCATATAGTTTGTTTTCAATAATTAACTGCTATGGATGATGATTCATATGTGTATATCAAATTCACAATGTTCAATATGAATGACACGTGCACCTGCTTCTAGGGAGTTGATAAACTCAGTGGATTTCGTATTTATGGTCATAGTCAGAATACAGATGATACTCAAAATTTATCATTTTCTTTTAAGTTAGAAACTGCCTACACTCTTAGGCTATCTTCAGAAATCCTTGCATATTTTCATAAGCTTTTCCAAGTATTTTTCCTTTTAAGATTTAATGAGATGTATTCAAAGCATATTTGTGGCCATAGTCAAGGATATGTAGTGAATTTATTTCATCTAAATTCTATAAGGCACATAAAATTCTTTTTATTTTATACAAATTTGATTTCTCAAAGATTTTTGAATTTCCTTTTTCCAAATATGATTTTATAAAACCACATTTCATTCATCACATAGGTTAGTCAGCATAATTTTATGAGTCCTTTTTTCTCAAAATTGATTTTCTCAAAATCTTCAATTTTCAAGAAATTTTCAATATTTTAAGTGACTCATGATTTTTCTCAATTCTCTTTTCCAAATATCTTTTAAATTCATGATTTTCCCAAGTTCTCTTTTCTTCAAAATAGTGTTTTCCGAGTGTGGCTCTATGAACACCCAAAATTTTCTTAAAAATCCAAAAATTCCTTTTTTGCCCCTGGGTCCCTTTCTTTGAATAAATCGAGTCAAATTTTAATCAAATTTCCATTTATTTCTCAGATTCACTGGAATCCCGACTTAATTTTCATTTCTGACACAGTTTTTGATCCAAATCAGATATCTGGATCCAATTCTGATCCCAGATCTCTTATTGTTCAAAAAATAAAAAAATCAATTCTTTGAATTTTATCAGATGTTTTATCTGGATCTAATCATAATTTGAAATCCAAACCCAATATTTTCTAAAAATCTTGGATCCAGATCCATGTCGGGGGTCATTTTCTGAAATAAATCATGTAATTTTCACAGAAACCCCATTTTAGGAAAAAAATGCAATTTCAAAACCAATATCTTATAAACTTTTCAAAAACGTCATTTGGATCCCATTCTCTAAAAAACCCTCGTGTTTTCCTTGTGTCTTAGACTTTTAAGAAATTTTAGGAAAAGCAAAGGTCTTTTTGAAAAATTTTCGTAACTAAACCCCTTTTAGAAAACCTTTGAAAGAGAGCCATTCTTTTGAGATTTTTCAAAACTTTTACTTTCGATTTGTAAAAAAAAAAAAACACTCAACGAACATCTGTTGCGAGGATAACCGCAAGAGGGGTGATGGAGGCCATCACCCTCCACCTTCTCAATGCTTCCTCTCTCTCGATCCTTCCTCTTTGCCCTATATAAACAGGCCTCCGGGGATCACGATCTTCATCGTCTTTACCCCTCCATTTTTACAATCTTCCTCCTCTTCTTTTCTTTTTCTTGCTTCTCGGAGCCTCTCTTTTGAGTAGCTGAGAGGCAAACCCTCACGAGCAAAGTTGCAGGTAAGTAAGCATTCCTCTCTTCATTCGATTTTTTTGCAAAAATCTCATCTCTCTTTATCGCATCTTTGTTTATTCAAATCTTCTCTCCCTTGTTTTATTCTTTTTTTTTTTTCTTTCCTCTTTCTTTCTTTTTTAAAGCATCAAGGGTGAGGATCGACCTGCCTATAGCAGAATCCCCCCACCTAATGCTACATCAACGAAATGATTATTCCAACAATTCTTTCGTATTCATTGAATCTCTTTAATTTTCGATTGAATATCTATTTACACCTGATTTTCGTGTTTCATTCTCATCATCTGTCTATATGTGATTTCCTATTAACATTTTCCTTTTCCTTTCTCATGTTTATCCTGATTTTCAATTTGCAACGAATTCCTGTTTTATTTTGATCATTTGTTGGATTTCAATTTTTTTTGTTTCCATCTGGATTGGCTGTCGATCTTGATGGTCATGATTTTCTTTTCTCACGCAAAATCCCATCTCCTTCTCTTATTTAAGTTTTGATTTCCTGTTTCACTTTAAATTCCTGTTGGTATTTGATTTTTTTTTAATAGCAGTCGATGGTATTTCATTTTTTTTGTTCATGATATTTTGTTTGTGCGCTGTATCACATACGACTGTCCTGTTCATCGTCATCTGTCCATTGGTTCTGATTGTATATCCCTTGCATTTTTTCTCCTTATTTTTGATTTTGATGGTCCATTTCTGATTATCCGTTGTAATCTCCTATTTTAACGATATTTGATTCATCATTTTTGTTGTCTCCTGTTTAAGACACCATCTGTACATCCGTGTTCCTCTTTCTTCAACATTGCGTAGTGTGATATATCCCATATTATTACTCAGCAAGGTTAGTTCATCCATCTGATCCAATGTTTATCATTCTTTTGCTGTAATCAATCCATGGAAATCTATTCATTGTGAATAGGCCCATCGCTGGGGAGTAGCTTGCCAAGGTGCGAGGTTGTGGCAGGGTGATACGAAAGATCGATCCACTGATGGGGATCAGTTAAATATTAAGATCCCACCTTAGTGTTCGTAGGTTTTGTCTATAATTACGAGAGCATTCAACAGATCAATCCCATTCCTATCAGATTCTCATCACCTTATTATCTTAGCTACATTTAAAGAATTAGATACCTTGAGATCTCCACTATTCCATTGCTTACAGGACAATGTGTCTTCACGAGTTACTCGTTATCTCCTTGAACTCTGCAGCTATCCATTGATGTCCCTTGTGATATGAAGAACCTGAGATGCTCATAAATTTATCTTGTTATTTCTCTTTCTCGGTCATTTGGTTCCCTACTTATTTTAACTTTTCGTGGAGCAGTTTGGTTTCAGTTTGATGTCTGGGACTTGTTTAGGTGAATCCTCAGTGTTCACCTGCACATAATGCTATATGTCTAGAAATGGTCTTGTTTGATTTATTGATATATTATGGCTATGAAGCATTTCATGCCACTTTGTGATCGTCAGTAATAGTTTGATCTTACCCACTTATTCCACTCGTTTGGTACAAGTAACTCAAGTATCTGAAAAAGTTAGAAAGTGGTTACACTTTATTATTTTTTTATTTTTTATTTTACTTCCTCGTGTTGTTTTCAGACTTGCAATTATGTTGTTTTCTTGCTTTTAGGATTCTCGGTTCCTCTTTTCTTTTTCCATCAAAACCCAGATCCTCGTACCTGTTGGGACGGTCCCGTAAGTGTTGTCTAGCATCATTAGCTCCAGACATCTCCTATGTCATGGGTTCCCATCTGATCTTATAGTACATTGAGTGCTCCATTACAATCACACGTTATATTCTGGATTACACAACCACTTGCATATGTCATGTCTCCGATCATACACTAGGTTGAGATCTGCAATTAAGAGGCCAGCAGTACCATGCAAATGAGGAAAATTGGGAATTCGCCATACCTGAAATCGGTTTTGCCTTCACAAAAGGCTGGAGCATGTCCAGAAATTTAGCTCCAACAAAGGGTAGAAGTCATGTAATCAGTTTTTGATGGAATCTTTCATTATTTCACAGCCTAGACTGAGAAACAATAGAATTTCTGCTAAATTTCCTGTATGTATTGTCATGGTAGTTAGCTTTTAATGTGATCAATTAAAAGTTTTAGGTAAGGTCGACTATAATCAATGAGGTGCGCAGATGATAAGGAAATATCCACACTATTCCAGAACAGATGGTTAAAGGAATATAGTTCTGAAAGTTGTAAATTGAACTGACAATGGTTGTTGCTGTTGTAGCTATCGTGAGTTATACCTGCCATATACATGCTTTTTTTTTTTCCTTCTGCAAATGATATTGTTCACCATAGCTATACATCCATTGCATGCCATACACGACACATTATCTATATATTATTTGTGCATCATCCAAACATTCGTCTTTAATTTGCCATAAAATTGCTTATTTGGTTTAAGATATATTCCTGTTTTGATTTGCTTCTGTTACTATAAAAATTTGTCATAATCTGTTGATAAAAAAAAGAGAGAAGGAATGATAAAAGGTAAGAGATGTCCCAACTTTCGGAAGAAGGCTTTTTCCAGATAGTCTCAGCTATATTCAGTAGGATTACAACACATCACTGCATATTGTCGGATTCACCTGCTGGTTGTTATATTTTATGAGTTAGCACCAATTAGACTTCATTAGCATCAACATTAGATTCCTGCATATCATCGCATTTCTTCTGTCCAAATACTTCACTTCCTACACTTACAAGCACTATCACATTTCACTATCACATCTGTGTGTTCACACTGTGCCATCTTACTCTGTATAAGAACCAGTACATCACTACATTGTTATGGCCTTTTGCACCTGCAGCAGTGCAAGGCACTACTGTGACTTCCCTTGCACCCACTATCTCCAACCTGTACCTCGCCACCCTTTCCATCCTCACTATCTACACTGCTCTCAACTCCAAGCTCTTCAAACGCCTACCTTGTTACAACTACAGATCTTGCTCCACTTGTCACACAGGCTTTGTTCACTCGCAACTTCTCTTGCACTACCTTCCAATCTCCTTCATATCCACCCTCCAACATCATGTCATTCCCAGATCATTTCCCTGCATCACACTTCTCCACTACCAATCTCCAACGACTCCATTGCATTTTTCTGCAAAACCACCTGCAATCATCTTTCTGTAGCCCGTTCGTTCCCCTGCACTCTTTCTTATGTAGTTGCATTTTACTTACACACATTTCCTTTTCTGCATGCATACCACCTCACATAGCCCTTATCTTCCAAATACCTATATGCTGCAAATACATAGTCGATTCTCTCACTTTGCTGCAGTCACACTACATTTCTTCAACACTTCTCACAACAACTTGCCTCATCTGCTGTGACACCTGCACCCTTCTTACCCTCCTACCGCTACCACCTCTTGCATACCTATGCTCTGTCACCACCTGTATTAATGCCATATCCCAGCACCCATTACCAATATTCATTCATCACCTTCATTACCACTTATAACCCCAGCTTCACTAGCCTTTTTGTTCATGCAAATTTCTAATCCAACCTCCCTTCCACCTGTATATGGTCATCATTTTACTATAGTCTCACCAGTCCCCTTTCTCACCTGCTATAGCACTTACACCCAACCTTCACGGTTGCACAACATCAGCAACATGCCACACTCACCGTGTTGGCACATCACAACACCTACAACATAACTTCACTCAGCAATACTGCTGAAACATTTGCATTAACACCAGCATATGTTATCTCCATTTCATTGTTGACACACCTCAACAACTCCACCATCCTGTTGGTTATACTTACCTGTCACCTTATCAGCACATTATTCAACATACCCTGTATACATGCTCAATCTCACTGGCCACACCTTTGCATTCATAACTCTCAGTATATCACCCCTTCAGCCCACCTATGCACTATTTGCACTTGTTGGCGCTCCCTTTACAACACATACATGTTGCACTACACTCCACTAACACCTTAGTCATCTCTTACTATACTTCCACACTTCAATCACACCATCATTATTGCATTCATGTTTCATCTTCTCTGCAATTCATATTCATACCTTGACAATGCATTTGCCTAGTTGTTTGATATTTCTCCATTTTGCCTTTGTATAACCTCCTATCTAACATTTCCACATTATGTGCATATTATCATCATGTCTACATTTCCATGAGTATATACATATCATATGCATCTAGTTTCAACATAACACCTTAATATTTAGCACATTATTCTATGCTAACCTTATTTTGCAGGAAATGTTATTTCCTGTCAGCTTAGAAATTGTAAATTCAACTTTAATCTCAAATTTGTAATAGTTAGATTATAATGAGAATTTTATATTTCCCGTATTAGGTTAGAATGTATGAGCATGTATATCCTCTAGAATTGCTTGTTTTATATCATTTTCTCTTTTATTTCAAAATTTCACGAATGGAAACACGAATGGCACGTGCACCATTCTAATGAGAGGTAATTAATCCTAAGCAAATGACTCACATTGATG
The DNA here is from genome assembly GCF_984573655.1 of Nuphar pumila. NCBI lineage: Eukaryota > Viridiplantae > Streptophyta > Magnoliopsida > Nymphaeales > Nymphaeaceae > Nuphar > Nuphar pumila. The sequence goes on along the minus strand of NC_143264.1, from coordinate 44,265,812 downwards.
GCCATAGTCAAAATGTGGGCAATGCTTAGGATTCTTATCTTTTATGGAATAACACTGGATCCACACTAGATCTCTTTTCAAAAATCATCATATTTTTCTAAATATTTTCTTCCTTTATCAGAGTTTAACTTAAAAATTAACTCAAAATATATATCAATGGCTATAGTCAGGATATATTGAGAGTTAATTTCATTTTAAACTCTATGAAGGCACCATAATGTATTTTATTCTTCATGTGAATTTAAATACAGATTATTATATAATACATTCAATGACCATAGCCAGGAATGTATTATATCTTCAATCTTATTTCAATTCATTTAAAGAATGAAATATGCTTTTTAAAACCAAATTTCAAATTCTTTTAATTTCATTCATCATTTAGGATAGATATACATCATTCTTTTTCAAAATCCAAGTGATTTTGAGATAATTCATCAAACACCTTCTTTATTTCTCAAATCAATTCTTATTTATAAATTCAAATTCATCTTTCTATTCTCAATTTTATCTCATTTTAAAATTCAGACTTCGATTTCAAAGTCCAATTTGACTTTGAAATTCCGAATTCATCCCTAAAATTCAATCTCCAATTCAAATCAAATTTTAATGTTTAATTCAACTTTGAAATTTCCAGATTCGTCTCCTGATTTCAAAATTCAAGTTTGAAAATCAAGTTTCATTCTCTATCCTTCTTCCCAAATTTTAAAATTATATCTAGGATTTCTCAAATCCAATTTCAAGTTCTATCTGAGTTCCCAAAATCCAAATCCCATATATATTTCCAAAGCCCAGATCCATCTTCGAATCTTATCTGGATTTCCAAAATCCAGATCTATCTTCAAATCTCATATGGATTTCCAAAATTCAGATCCATCTTCTAATTTCATCTTGGATTCCAGACTTCGGATCCAATTCCATTTAGGATTCCAAACTACACATCCAACTCCATTTAGGATTCCAGATTCTGGATTCAACTCCATCTTGGATTCCATACTTCAAATCCAATGCCATTTAGGATTTCAGATTTCGAATTCAAATCCATTTTGAAATTCAGATCTAAAAATCCAATTCTGGTTTCAAATTCCACCTAGACCCAAGACCCATTCTAATTTTAAACTTTAAATCTAGAATTCTACTCCATTTCTCAAATATCATCTTAACTTTCAATCCATTTTTGAAGTCTATATTCATTTTTCAAATCTCCCTTCTTCAAATTCAGGTTCATCTCAATCTTTGATTATTTCAAAACTCAAGATCTATTCTAAATCTTAAAGTTAGAAAAACCTAACTTCTCCAAGTCCATCTTCAACTTTCAAAAACTATTTCTTCACAAATATTCTCAAAATTCATTTTTAAAAACCACTTGGAACATCTCCAAAATTTTTGAATTATTTTCTCAAAAGCATACATCCTTGCATTTGCATCGCACAAGCATGATTCTTTATGCATTTTCTAGACTTAGAATAAATTCTTAGACAATATTAAGGCAAAGCAAAAAGGCATAAAATTTGATCCTTGGTTCGATTAGCAATGGTAAAGGTGCCAGGAACGGTCGAACCTCGTACCGACGAGTGAGCCCCGTCTCCCTTTTTCCCATAAATATTTCAAAATGGAGGCGAGTAATCTTTTAAATCTTTTCAAAAATTAAGGTCAAGTGAGACCTTTGCGAAAGAGTTTCTCTCTCTTTTCTTTCCTTTCTCTTCTCTCTTCTTTTTTGTCTTTTATTTCCCCTTCAAAAAGGGAAGTAGAGGTTAGAAAGGAAAAGAGAAGGAAGAGAAGGAACAAGAGGAAAAATTTTGCGATGATCACAGGCTCATGATTTTCAAAGCATCTCCTTTTCTAAGTATTTTTCAAATATTTAAAGTATACATCATGTTTTCAATCTGCATTTTTTTAAGTCATAGCACATGCTTGCTTCTTCGTGCATTTAGGAATAGAATAATAATTTAGACAGTTGAGCAAAGCAAAGCACATGATTGATTCTTGGTTCGATTACCCCTGGTTATGGTACTAGGAACGGTTGAACCTCGTACCGACAGGCGAGTCCCATTCTATAAAATTTCCCCACATTTTAAAACAAAGGCGAGTTATTTTTAAAACTTTTTCAAAAGATCAGTTTGACTTGCAAAAGTAAAATTTTGCAATGATAACAGGTTTGACGACCGTGATGGGACCTGTCTTCGCCTGATCAATCTTATGCCTTACTCTGTTCAATTCTCAAAATCGTGTTCTACAATGTGAGCTCTATTTCATGTGAACCTAAGAGCCTAAAATCAAACTTAGCTGACATGAAAGCATGTAGACTTAGGCATGGTTTGGTAGAACCAATTGAGGAGGCATTATTCATGCTCACATAGACTTAGGTCTCATACAATCCTCCTTAATCTAGGATCTGATTGAAAACATTGTTTGCTTATCATAATTTTTCAAAACTCTACTTCTTTAGGTCATTAGAGCTTTCTGTTTTCTTACATGTTGATCACTTTTTTAAAACAACCCCACCTATTTTTACCTGGCCACCACGTTGTTGGGCTTTCTCTCTGAACCATAGTTCGGGATAAAGCCGCACAATTGAGCCCCTTATTTGGGATAATAGCTTCCCTGCCACGTACCGAGGGCCATAGTCCAAAGTATATCAGCAGGTGCTCAAGGATGTTGGAAAACATGAGCCTAGAACTAGAGAAAATAAGTAGAAATACATATATCATGAGTAGTCATTTATAAAGGTGACAAAATATTTTTCTTGAAGTCACCACCTCTATTAAACCTATCATCTTTAATAACTTCACCTGTCTATTTCTTTATTTCTTTCTTGAAGTCCTTAAAAACCTAAAAGACTTCAAAATTTTTAAATAATAAGTAGAAATACATATATTGTGAGTAATCGTTTATAAATGTGACAAAATATTTTTCATACGTATAACAGAGGAAAAAAGACCCACAAACATCCGTATGCACAATCTCTAATTTTTCATTATCACGTTTGACATCTTTCTTATATGTGTTGGATAGCTTAGTCTTTTGTAGTCAACACATGGTTTAATATATGTGAAATTAAAGGATCCAAGAATCTCTTCTTTCATAAGTCTTTGGACTCTCTCTTTCGAGATATGTCTTAACCTTCGATGCCAAACCAAATAGGATTGATCATTTTTTAGACCACATTTATTATCAATCATTACATTTTCAACATAATGAGATTTTTGAATTTGAAATTTGGTTTTCAAACGATACAAACTATTACACACATATGCAGAACCTATAGGAATAAATTTTTTAAAAATAATAAGCTTGAACTTTTCAAATTTAAGAGCAAGCCCAAACTTATCAAGTTTTAAAGTAGAAATGAAGTTCCGACTATAGAATGAAACATAAAAAGTATCAACCAAATCCAAAATAAATTTAAACTCCACTACAATTCTGTAAGTCCCAATGTTCTTAACATGTGAATGCATCTTATTTCCTGAGAAGATGCTTCTCATGCTCCGTTGGTTCTCTTTTGTTCAAAAATGCCTACAAAGAGTTGTTAATATGCACCGTAGTACCATAATCAATTCACCAACTATGCAATAGAACATGAATTAAACTACACTCATGAGAAACAAATGACACATTACCTCTATTCTCGAGCCATTTCTTATGCTTTAGACAATCTTTCTTATGTCATTTCTTCTTGCAGAAGAAACACTTTATAGAAAAACCTCCTGCCTAGGATTCGACTTTCACCTGAGAGTTGAAACTCTTCCTAGAAGTTTTCTTCTTGTTCTTCTTCTTGGCCCTTGGCCTATATTTTTCATAATGAGAAGCCATATGTGAGCTCAACACCCTCTCACCCTTCAATCTTTCTTTCTCTTCAACACACTTGCTCAAGAGGTCATTAAATGATCACTTATCATTATATATGTTGTAAAAGATCTTGAAGGGTCTGTATTCAATAGGCAATGAGGTCTTAAGTATACAATAACTTAAAATTGAAAAATGACATCCACAAATACATTCCTGAGTTCACAAATATGTGATGTGAATGCTCTGACCTTCACAAGTCTGTGATGAGGGCGAGGTCTGCATGCTTGCATCACATATTGTGAATATGAGAACCTTCATGCATTAATTGCATGCAGATCTTCTTTAAGTATATACTAACTTAAAGGTGAAAAATGACTTCTGCAAATACATGCTGGAGTTCACAAATATGCGATGCAAACATACTTTCACAAGTCTCAAGGGTAGACATCCACAAATATGTGTCCACCTTTATAAATATGGTTTCGGGTTTACAAATATGTGTTGATTATATAAGAACCTCCATTATGTTAAAAAATGACTTCCAGAAATATGTTATGTAAACTTTGAAAATATATATTGCAAACAACCTTAGCTTCACAAATATCGTCCAATTGATAAGGTTAAGTCCTATGTTGCGAATGTCTTGAGGTTCTCACACTCAGATGTGTGAGTGTTATCTTATTGATAAGGTTAAGTCCTCAATTGCGAATGTCAGGAGGTTTATACACCTTGATGTGTGAATGTGATCCAATTGTTAAGTTTTATAATAGAGTCTACGAATAACATGAGGTTATTCGCAAACTTCGATGTGCAAATGTCCTCACATTCTCAAACTCTGATATAAACCATGTCATTATTCAAATACAGTTTAAACACCTGTTATTTTACCTACATTTATACATTCACAGTAAAAAAAATTGTTACAAGTTGTATATATATCCACACATCTACAATATATATATATATATATATATATTCAAATATTGACATATTCACTTTATATAAAAAAGCCTATAAAAAATATTATAATTTATATATACATCCATACATTTACAGTAAAAAAATATATTATAATTTGTACATGCATCCATATATTCATAGAATATATATTTAAATAATGAAACAAAAGTATATATAAAAAAATATTTTAATTTAAACCTATCATTCAACTACAACAAAAGTATATATAAATTATAATGGTTTGTGAATATATCTATACAATAGAAAACTATTTGTGAATCTAATTATAATTATAATAAATCCAGAGCTTACGACTCTTAAGGATGTTGTATATCTTGTTATCATGCTCTTAACTCTTCAAGCTCTTTATCCTTGTTAGAGAGTAGTGTTGCCTGAGTTTGCAAAATTTCTTATTGATTATCTATATGAATGTCTTGGTTTAAACATATCTTGTAACTATGGATTTCAGCTCTTGCTAGATCTATACATAAGTGTACAAAATAATAAATTTATAATGAAAATAAATTTATAAACAAAGTTAATATATGTATAAGTGTATTATTATCTCAATGCCTCTCTTTGCGTTGGACTGCTAGTTGTTAGCATCTACGTTCTCCTGGCGAACACGTACCATAAAATACAAGCTACGTTTTCAAGCTCAGAGGTGAACAATCTAGTGTAATCGTTCGATTGATCCTTAAAATTGACCGAGATGCTTCTATTAACTACGAGGATGTGATAGGGTTGTTGCTGAGCATACCCAAACTACTGAACCACTCAACTGGCAATTTGATGTTCAACTTCATTCATGTTGTGCAACCAAATGTCCTTCCTTGTGATGTCCATGACTTGAACAATCACATCCTCCTTAATATCAAAGTCTCTGTAGTTATAACGCCCTAAATTTGTATTGAGAAAATTTTGAGGATTTCTTTTTAAAACACGAAAGTGATTTTCAAACTATGCATAAACCCGAATAAACTTGGGAGGGTTACAATCAAACCAGCCATATGAACAAGATTGTACTAAAGTTTAACAAACCATTCTTGCAACTGTTTCTTAAGATCCTCAAGCTCAGCTAGCGCCATATAATAAGGTTCTGTACCAGGCACCAACTCGATCATGAAATCAACTTTTCGCACCGAGAGTAGTCCAGGTGGCTCATTGAAAAATATGTCCTCAAATTGTCGCACCACATCTACTTACTCTAAAAGAATCATATTGGGTTCAAGTAGACAAACACTGGCCATAAAAGCCTCACATTCGCTCTCCACCTTTCTTTGAGCCTTTAGAGCTGAGATCAATTTTGCCTTCTCTAAGAGTTTACCTGCCTGATACTTAAGGATAGGCTGATCTGAGCAAATAAATCAGATTTGCCTCATACGACATGTCATACAATAGTGCTCATATAACCAATGCATACCCAAGATTACGTCATACTCGATTATTGATAAAATAATCAGGTTGGCTAGTAGGTTATGTCCTGAAATCATTACCTCTATATCTATCAAATAACTTTAAGCAACCATCCTATCGTTAGAGGATATAACAACTTCTAACAGATATCTCAAAGTGACAAGAGACAAATCTAGCATGCTAGCAAAACATGTAACAATAAAAGAGTGTGTGACACTGTAAACACCCCACATTTTTCAAAGTCCATTTTGGACATCTCCTTTCGCAGATGCCAAACCCCTATAGGGCAGTGTCGAGTCTCACCCCTAGGTTTGCCCCGGTCTAGAGATCAGTCAACCCTCATCTTATCAATAAAATTACCATTTTACCCCTAAGTCACCCTTAGCCCTTCTTCAGTCAGACTTAGCCAAACTTATCTTAAATTCAGAAGAGTTAGAATGTCAACCATTTCTAGCTCCTCTGAGCTCACGACGAGTAGTGTCAGCCCATTCTGGCTAAATTTAGCTCATTTCAGGTGAAAGGAGCTCATTTTAGCTCAAACTTTAACCAAACTGTCCCCAAGTTAGTCAAATCTATTAGATTCCATCCCCAAGAGTTTAATCTGAGTTCATCAAGAGTTTAAATAGTCTAATTCTAGTTCAAAGTCACTTTTCACACACTCAGATCTTCGTTTTAGCTCATTTTAGCTTATTTGAGCTCAATTCAGTCCAAATTGAGCTAGCTCTAGCTGGTTAAGCTAGTGTTTTAGTTCCAAATTTAGTTCACCTTAGTATAACTGGATTCTGATTCAGTTCATTCTAATCCTGTTGTGATCATTGCAAAATTTTTCCTCTCGTTCTCTTTTTCCTCTTCCTTCTCTTTTCCTTTCTAGCCTCTATTCCCTTTTTGAAGGGGAATAAAAGATAGAGAAGAGAAAAGAAAGAAGAAAGAAGAAAGAAGAAAGAAGAAAGAAGAAAGAAGAAAGAAGAAAGAAGAAAGAAGAAAGAAGAAAGAAGAGAGAGAAACTCTTTTGAAAAGGTCTCACTTGACCTTTAAAAATATTTTAAAATTACTCACCTCCATTTTTGAAAATTTATGGAAAAATGGAGAGACGAGATTCGCTCATCGGTACGAGGTTCAACCGTTCTTGGCGCCTTTACCAGGGGTAATTGAACCAAGAATCAAAGCTTTGCCTAAATATTGCCTACAAAATTATTCCAAGTCTAAAAAATGCACAAAGAATCATGCTTGTGTAATGCAAATGTATGCTTTTAAGAAGAATAATTTTAGGACTTTTAAGATTATCCAAGTGATTTTGAAATAAGTTTTGAAAATATTTTGAAGAAATGGTTTTTGAAAATTGATTTGGAAAAGTTAGATTTTGAATCTAACTTAGAACTTGAAATAGATCTGAAAGAAGAGACTTGAAGTTCTAAGTCTTGGAATAATCAAAGATTTAAAAATAGATCTTGAATTGAAGAAATGAAGAGAAAAAGGAGAATTGGAACTGAGGTAGAATTTTGAAGTAAAAATGAAGTTTCAAAGTTAAAATGAACTTTGAATTTGAATTGATCTTCAAAGAAAAATCGATTTTGAAAAGGAATTCTGATTTTGAGCTTAAATTCAGAACCTAAAACATGAATTGAACTGGAAATCAAATTTGAATTTGGAATTGAAAATCAAGGTGAGATTTGGAAATGGAATCGGGTTTGAGAAATCTGGATGGAAAATAAAATTGAATTTAAAAAATCCAGATGGAATTTGAAGATGGAATTGGATTTGAGAAATCCAGATGGAATTTAGGAATGGGATCGGATTTGAGAAATCCAGATGGAATTTAAGAAATAGAATTGAATCTGTAATTGGAATCAAGTTGAAAAAATGGAATTGGATTTGAAAATCTGGAATTCAAGATGGAATTGGATTTGAAATCTAGAATTCAAGATGGAATTGGATTTGAGAAATCCAAATGGAATTTGAAAATAGCGTTGGATTTTGGAAATTCTGATTTTGATTTTTGAAATTGATTTTGAATTTAGAGAAAAATCGATTTTAGAGCTAACCACACAACTTTGATTCTTGATTTCAAAGTGAATTGAATTTTGAAAATCAAAACTTAGAAAATTTCAGAAGGTACTTGGGGATTTGGAATTTTGAAGTGAAGAATAAACTTGATTTTAAACCTGAATTTTGAAATCAAGAGATGAATCAGGGACTTCAAAGTTTGAATTGAACTTTGAAATTTGATTTGGAATATTGGATTGATTTTGGACTGAGAAATGGATTTGGAATTTCAAAGTTGAATCAAACTTTGAAATTTGATTTGTGTTGGAAATCAAATTCTGAATTTAGAGATGATCTTTGAAATTTCAAAGTTGAATAGAACTTTGAAATTGGAATATTGAAGTTTGAATCTTGAAATAAAATAGAATTGAGAATAGGAAGATGAATTTGAATTTATAAATAAGAATTGAAGATCGATTTGAAAAGTGAGGAAGATATTTGAAGAATGATCTCAAAATCACTTGGATTTTTGAAATAATATGAAAAAGAATGCAATTCTATCCTAAATGATGAATGCTTTGAAAAAGAGTTTGAAAATTGGATATTGAAAAACATATTTCATTCTTTTTGGAGAATTGAAATAAGATTGAAGATATAATACATTCAGGACTATGGTCATAAATGTATTATAAAATAATATGTATTTAAATTCTAATAAAGAATAAAATACATTTTGGTGCCTTTATAGAGTTTGAAATGACACTAACTTTCAATATATCTTGACTATGGCCATGAATATATATATATTAAGTTAATTTACAAGTCAAACTATGATAAATGAAGAATTTTTTTAGAAAATATGATGATTTTTGAAAGACCCAAGTGTGGATCCAATGTTATTCCATAAAAGATAAAAATCTTAAGCATTGTCCACATTTTGACTATGGCCATCAATGCGAATCATTTGCTTAAGATTATTTACCTTTTATTAGAATGGTGCACATGCCATTCGTGTTTCACCATTGTGGGATTTTTGAAATAAAAGAAGAATGATATGAAAATAGATAATTCATGATATTTATATGCTCATACATTCTAATCTAAAACTGGAAAGGAAAGTTTCTCATTATCATCTAGCTATTACAACTTAGGAATTGAAATTCCAATGATAAAATTCCTAAACTAAGAAGGAAAACAACCCTTTTTACCTAATTCCTGCAAAATTTAGTACAAGATGCATATAGAAAGCAATTTACATAATATCACATTGAACCCTAAGATGCAACTAATGAAATGCTCATGCATATACTTTATGTAACGTATCACATTTGATGAGAAATCTTATGTATTGGAATGTAAGTATGATACACTAAACTATTGAGGGAATGAATGCTAAAATATATGATATCCTAAGCTAGGGGTGAGAATGGTTGTTAAATGCATATATCAAATCCTAAAAAGATGAATTCTAAGATATCATATACTATCTTAATGAAGAGACCTATAATGTAATGCACATGGTGGGATATACATGATATTATAATGGGTGACAGAAATACGCTGTAAACTGAAGTAAAAATGATATATACATTGTGGATGGTTGTAGGGAATGAATGTGGTGAGGCACTATGCAGGAAGCAAGTGCTGTGATGTAATAGGCTATGCAAGTGGTAATGGAAGAGGCTAAGAGGGTATTGTGGGTGCGAAGTGGAGTAAGCTAAGTGGAAGCAAAAGTGGTAAGTGGCTGCAGGTGATGACCTTACTGCTGTGAGCAATGATAGATAGCCTATAGGCAATGCATAGGTATAGCCAGTGTTGACAAGAAGATTATATGAGCACTACTGGGCACAAATGTTGCAGTAAGTGCAACAATATGGAGGATGCACATGCTGTGCGAGTGACTGTGAGTAAATGGCAAACATGTTGTATAGCAACTGTAATCACAATGATGATAACAAGTGCATAGCCGAGGATTGGTACTGCTGTGGTTGCATTAGGTAAGGGAAATGCAGGGCAATGGGGATGCTGGGTGTGTTACAACACCGTATGGATGTTACATGGTGCTATGTAAGTGCTGAAGGATTCCTAAAGGAAACAATAATATGCTGGGGAATGGTGAAGTATGTGGATGCAATGATAGTAGTATTGTGATAATGCAGGGAATGTGGGAAGACAGGTGCAAAATGTGATGGCCAAAGGTGGCAAAGGGAGGATGAATAGTATGATTTGCAGGAAACACAAATGGTGGGAGTGGTGAGTACATTTAGTTAGCAAATGCAAATGCATTGCTAATATGAAAATTAAAGATACTCTGTGAAAATGCCCTACTAATACACAAACTGGAAAGTACTTATTGGCTAGCAAATACAAATGTATTGCTACAAAACTGGAAACATTAAGCAAGTGCATCAGATAGCAACATAGATGTGTAACCGTGGAGGCGTGCTGAATGGAATGGGGTTGCAGCTGGAAAGCTCGCTCGCTTTCACGTATGCCAATACTAACAGGTTGTTTTGCAACAGCCTGAAGCTAAAGCTTTTCATTATTTGCTGGAACATCAGAACAACCATCAATCGTAACAATGTGTTGGTTTAGCTTTTACCTGATGGCAGGTTGCTTGCAAACCTTAACAAGGGTAGCCTTTCTCAGTATCTATTCCCTGACCCTTTATAACCCACTTGAAATGCATAGCCCATAAATCCACCACTTCAATGACACTTGTGGCTGAGAATGCCCAATAATCACTTGCAAAAATGATATTAGTCACAATTTTCTAGAGTGATCCATTATAAGAGGATTGCTTTTCAATCATTGCCAACCCTGTCGAATTTCTATTTCCCCATTAACATTGCTTTGAGACAGAATTGCAGATAGGATAATCATATGGGCAACAATAGTGATGATCCTTACAACATACATCAGGTTCCAGATTACACCAACTCTATGAGATGCAGAACCTAAGAAAGTGACAAGTACAACAACAAGTATTTCCTGAAGGGAAATAACTCAAAATATCACACTTGACCAGGTTTGGTGTTGGGGATATAATCCTGTATTGATCTTGACAATCAGAGTGAATCTGTTTCAACTCTATAGATTTTTGAAAGTATGAAGGTGCATTGTTTTGGCACTGATTTTGGAAACCCAAAGTCTCATGTTTCCAACTTTCAGAATAGTTTTCAATGGTTGTGGAACACTCTTGGACAGATGTTGTACGAAAGTTAGATTTTGGTTCCCAGGATGAACAGGTTCCTGATGGTGGAGGTTGGAAGAATGCAAAGCTGGACGCTGCAGCTATTGGTGATGAAAAATCCTGGTTAATGCATTCATGACTCCACAATGAAAGCCAATAGATGAGGCAAAAGTTGCAGCATCCATCAAAACGACCAGATGCACATAACCCTTCTCCTCAAAGATTGTTTTAAGGTCTACAACATTTGGGGGGTCTGATAATTGAGCCATGATTTCCATCTCTGGTTTGACATTACACACATCTCCCAACGTGCCCAACCTATTATTTGCAGTGGATTCACATGCCAATAGCTCCCCTATCAACTCATCTGAACAAGATTTGATGACCCCAACTTGGCTCGAGTCCAATTGCTCTCCAAGCAAGTGTCTATCATCCAATTTACACATTTGTATTGCATCTAGAATTGGCTCAATAAAAAAGCAAGCCCTGTGAGAGTTAGGTAAATCTAGAATTGGCTCAATCAGAAAATGAGCTTTGTAACGGTTAGGCGAACACTGAAGGTTTGTTGCCCTTCCTAATTGTTGTTACCAATCTTCTCACATTAGCTATCTCACTGATTGCTCCAAAAAATCGTTTGAACCCACATATCAGAAGTATAAAAAGGCTCCCGCATCTTTCATCTCAAGGTCAAGTTACTGCAAGCCATGCTTGCAGATATAGAGCCTTTGCCCACACAGTTGATTTGGGCGATATCTGAATCCTATTTTTTTGACAATGCCAAGAAGAATCACTTCAGGTGAGGTTCTCAATCTTATGGAAAAGAGAAAGATAACCTCCTGAAGTTCTCTTTCTGGCTGTATCGACCCCTTGAGGAATGAAAAAAAAGGTGAATGATTGACACCGATTTGCAGATTCGGTGTTTAATCAATTAACCACAGTGGGTGGTATGAATCAGAATATACAATTAACCACATTTCTAATTCATCGTCTATATTCAAGACGCCAAATGATGTAGTGCGAATGGGAACGATGCAATCACACGATCAGAAGGAATGCCCAATGAACAAATAACATTAGTGGATGAATTAACGGGGGTGCAAAGATACTAACACTAATCAAGCATGTATAATGCAATATATGAAACAAAATAGAGAATCAAAATATAAATCGGAAGTCAGAATGAACATATAAGTTCAGAAACAGAAATAAGAAATCATATATAACGATCAATTAAAATGAAACAGAAGATATAATGTAAGCGAAGCTGACGAACATGCGAAAATTAAAGAGATTTAGAAATAATTAGGAAAAGGGAAGAAGAAAAAGATGTTGGAATCGTTGCGTTCCATTACTGTAGCGGCAGGTGGATCGATCCTGCCATATGCAGATCGATCCCACCATAGATGCATTAAAAGGAAAGGGAAAAAGAAAAGAAGAAGGATAAAATCGAAACAGAACAATGCTGTAAGAAAATATTTACAGAAAACTAAAAAAAAAGAGGGATCTAATGAACTCCATGGATCACTGCTATGCATCATATGATTCATCGACAGATGGGTATTCAGTGCCCAAATCTGTCTCCTCCGAATGCTAGCAGCAGAACCCAACCAGGTGGAAGAAATTACAGGGAAGAGAGAAAAATGAACAGATGCAGCAAACTAGGATGAATGAAATGCTCTTCGATGCTATTTAAAATGGGGAAATCAAAATATAGATGACAACTATAATAATTAACAGAAAAGAGCAGAAAATTGGATAATGAAAACGAAAGCAGAAAAATCGGATATAAGCAGATAATTGAACGTAAACCAAAGAAAATTCAATAAACGTAAAACGGAAATGTCAGAACGAATGTTTCGTTGTTGTTGCACAGGGGTGGGTTGATGTTGCACAAGGAATTCAACACCACCAGAAGTGCTTTAATGAGGGCCAAAATGAAAAAAAAAGAAAAGAAACTAAAAGAAAATTCAGAGAAAATAAAAGAGGAAGAGGGATACTCACCGAAGCTCTGCAGGAGGTGATCGATCGACTTCCTTCAGAGATCAGGAGAAGGAAATGCTAAGAGGAAGAAGAGGGGATTGAGAGGCTCGAAGATGGATGATGGCGCTAATGGATGATGGCGAACAACAGATCCTCGCCCCCCTCTCTGCAGTCTCTCTTTATAGCGAGAGGCCGTTGGGATTTTTACGAATTGAGTATGAAGATTTTTCGAAAATTTTCAAAAGAGCGGCTCCTTTCCAAAGGTTTTATAAAAAGGTGGTTTTCACTAAAATGACTTTCAAAAAAGGGCTTCTAAAACCATTTTTTTTGTGTTTTCTTTTTCCAATTTAATTTTTTTGTTCTTTTTCTTTTATATTTTTTATTTTTTTGTGTTTTTGACATAAAAATTCTAAAACTATGGGAAAATAAGCCATTTTAAACTATTTTTGTAAAATTTAAAAATATTTACAAGAGAGGGGTTTTCTGAGAATTCAGGGTTAAACTTTGAAAATTTCTTCAGAAAATGGGTTTGGATCTAAGGTTTTGAGGAAATATTTGAGTTTTGAACCTCGAATTGAGGAATACAGAGCAGTATATCAAAATGGATACCGGATGAACTGTCTGAGCCATTCAAAAACTATTTTTGGATTTTTTATAAATTCGATTAAAAAATTGGATAACGAGGCTCATATTTGGATTTTGATATCAGATTCAGATCCAAACTTGAGTCAGATATAGAAAATGGATTTGGATTCTAGTGAATCCAAGAAATAATTGGAATTTTGATCAAAATTGACTCAATTATTCAGAAAATGGAGGTGAGGGGTAAAAAGGAATTTTTTACAAAATTTTGAAAAATTCGAAGTGTTCATAGGTGCCCCTCTTTGCTACTAAGCCGGTTGAAAGCCGAGCTTAGTGGCAAAGAAAACACTCCAAAATTTGAAAAATGCCCCAGTCAGAGTATCTGACCTGGGTGTGGAAGAATTGTTTTGAAAAACATGGTTCTTATGATTAACACCTTATCCTGAATGGCTTTGAAGAAGACGAAATCCTCAAAAATGAGATAAATGGATAACCAAAAATGAGGAAATTGTGATGGGACTTTGGATGAAAATCTCAGAATGGTGAAAATATGAATTTTGATCATGTCTTATAGGTGAGACAAGATAAGCTTTTTGGAATGACTCAGGTTTAGCCCTTAACCTGGATGGGACAGAGATATCTCAAGATGAATTTCAGGTTCTACCCTTACCTCAATGGGAAAGGAATACATGAAGACCTTGATGGGACATTTTTGAGAAAATTCCTCGTGAGATGAAGCTCAAATACAATCCTTTCCTGGATGGATATGATAGGCATGGATTCCATGATGGGGAAGACCATGATGGGACTGGGAGAACTACCTCGTCGAAATGAGGAACCTCGTCAGAATGAGCGGAAGATACCTCATGGAAAAATGAGGTTCAGGTTTAACCCTTAACCTGAAAGGGATGATACCTTGTAAAAAAATGGGGTTCAGGCTTAACCCTTAACCTGAAAGAAACGATACCTCGAGGAGCGAGGTTCAAGCTTAACACTTAACCTGAAAGGGATGGTACCTTATAAAAAAAATGTGGTTCAAGCTTAACCCCTTAACCTGAAAGAGGACGACCGTACAAAATCCTCGAACGAAGAAACCATGATGGGACCTTCGGAGTTTGGACAACAAATCCGAGAGGGGTTTACAAAAGGAAGAAAGGGGGTTCCCTAAAGCTTGAAAAGGGATGATATTGGGCGTCTCATTGCTGAGACTAAATCAACTTTTAAAACAGATGATCTTTTGCAGAAACAATTCAGGTTTAACCCTTAATCTGAGTGGGTGATAATACCTCGAGGAGCGAGGCAACTCTTTTTGAAAATGTAAACCTTGATAGGTTGCATCAAAATAGGTATTGAGCATTTATTTCTTTTTTGGATAACTAGAAAATTTTGCCAATAAGATAAAATTGTAGTTGATTCAAATGCTTGCGAATGTATGCATGTATGTGCAAAAGATATTCTCTCTTTTACCTAGAGTATTTCCTCCAAAATGAGGTTAACTTCCCGGATTCCAGAGTCAGATTCAATTTTTTTTTGTTGTTGAGTTTATTCAAGGAAGTTATCCATTTCCTTGATATGAAAAAGAAAAAAAATATTCTCAATTTCATAAAAGAAGTAGTAAAAAGATATTGATAAAAGAATTTTGCATAAGAAAAGATGATTTTTTGGCAATTTTAGCAGTTTGATACCTGGGGGTCTTCCCATGATCTTTTTGCACTCTTTTTTGAGACATTGAGCTTTCTTGGGCTTTTGGCGAGGAGTTTATTACATCATCCTTCATTTTGAAGATGTCCTGACTTTTCTTTTTTTTCTTGGAAGGATACGTCACAAACTCCTTCAACTTGGAGATGCTCTGATCCTTCTTTGTCTCAAAAATTATATTGATGATATTGGCTCAAAAAATCTCTTGATGATAGCAGAAATCAAATATCTTTTAGGGTTTGTCGAGAGGTTCATCGCATTCGCCTTCAACTTGACGGTGATCTGAACTTTCCCTGAAAAGATCCGTCACAAACTCCTTCATCTTGGAGATGATTCAAATCTTCTTTGGCCCCGGGGGTCTAACTCATCCACCAGTCTTCAACTTGATGATGATTGAGAGATCCCTTTTGCAGATATTTAATTGTAGCTTAAATGACTGAGGAGATATGGATTGAGTGGATTCTTTTTATAGCTCAGGATATTTTCACTGTCTGATTGCCAGAAAATCATCTTTAAACATGCACCATAACTATGATAAGTATTGATTCACTTCTGGCTTTTCAACATCATTGAATATTTTTTTTCGCTAATCATACCAGGGACATTTCTTACATCCTTTTAGTTGATTAACAGGGGAAAAATTTGAATTTTATCCCTTTTCGCAAAAAAGTTTCACCTTTTTTGGAAAGAATACTAGAGGTAATTTGAGGTGATTCCTTTGTGCAGTAAAATGTTGAAATCAACAAATATTTTTAAGCAAATTGGCAAAGTTTTCGAGAATCCTTTATAAAATAATCACTCAATATAGATTTTGATGGGACCTTGAGCTGAAATTTAGAAGTCCGGATCAGTAAACTGGTTTTTGATTTGACGAACCAGCTCGAAAGCAGGATTTTGCTTTGACTTACCAGCTCGAAAGCAGAATTTTGTTTTGACTTACCAACTCGAAAGTAGGATTTTGTTTGACCGACCAGCTCGAAAGCAGGATTTGTTTTGACTCGACCAACTCGAAAGCAGAATTTTTTTTGACCAACCAACTCGAAAGAAGGATTTTGTTTGACCGACCTACTCGAAAGCAGGATTTGTTTGACCGACCAGCTCAAAAGCAGGATTTTGTTTGACCGACTAGCTCGAAAGCAGGATTTGTTTGATTGACCAGCTCGAAAGCAGGATTTTGTTTGACCGACCAGCTCGAAAGCGGGATTTGTTTTGACTTACCCGCTCAAAAGCAGGATTTGTTTTGACTTACCCGCTCAAAAGCAGGATTTGATTGACTGACCAGCTCGAAGCAGAATTTTATTGACCGACCAGCTCGAAAGTAGGATTTGATTGACTGACCAACTTGAAAGAAGGTTTTTTTTATTCGACCAGCTCGAAAGCAGGATTTGATTGTCCGACCAGGTCGAAAGCAGGATTTGTTTGACCGACTAGCTCGAAAGCAGGATTTGATTGTCCGACCAGCTCAAAAGCAGGATTTGTTTGACCGACTAGCTCGAAAGCAGGATTTGATTGTTCGACCAGCTCGAAAGCAGGATTTTGAAGGACCATTATAGAGAGCTGTGTTGCTTCTATGAATGGTCTCAGGATTATCCCTTATCTTGAATTGAAAATGAATAAAGATTGAGGAGAAGTTTGAGGAAATAAAAAAAATGATTCAAGTTTATCCCTTAACTTGGGCGGGAAAGAAGAAAAGAAATACCTTGTTAGAAGGCATCAAGTTTATCCCTTAACCTGAAAGGGAAAAAAGTTTGATGAGAATCATTGGAAAGTGATGAAGAATTGATGAGAATTTGATGAAAATTGATAAAAATTGATAAAAAATGTTAATACTGATAAAGATTAATGAAAATTGATAAAAATTAAGGAAAAAGAGTTTTCTTGATCCTGCCTGCAAACAGGTTTTCTGAAAAATGCATTTTCATAAAATAATAAAAAAATACCCCAGTATAATGGAGAGAGAAGAATAATATTTGACAAAAGTAGAAAATCAGAATTGGTAATGAGCTTCCTGGGAGAATAAAAGGAAATGAGAATACATCTTCAGGGAAAATCACAAGAGACACATTTGTATGAAAATAACATTGTAAAGAAAATGACACCCAAATATAAAGAAAATTGATGATTTCATTGACGAGTAAAGCTGATAACAAGGATTGAATATGTACAGGTACTTGACCAAAGAACACAAAAGGTTGGGACTGACTTGTCCCTACAAAATGACTGACATAAAGAAGAAAAAGCAGAAAAACTTTGGCATGTTTTGGGAAAGGCTAGGTCAGGACGGCCGGCTGATCTTCCTCCTTATTTTCCACCAGAAGCTTTTTATTAATGCAGTCTTGGACGATGATTTTGAAGACAAAGCAGTGCTCGGTATCATGACTCATCGTCCAATGGAATTTATAGAACTGATCTTTAAGCCTTCCCATGGTCACAGAAGGATCCACCATCTTGGAAAGTTTAACCATCCCCTTGGTTATCATTTATTCAAGAACTTTCTCAAGTGGTTGCTCTAAGGGGGTAAATTCACGGTTGTAAACCCAACCGTCGTGCTTTGGTCTCCCTTGGGGCTTTGATTCTAATTGGATGCTCGAGGGAGGGCTGCCATTTTTCCTGTTGATCCCATTCTTTTGACTGAAGCAATCATCTCTTTCTGATTCGTCGATGTGGTTCTTTCTGCCACCCCTTTTGCTTTTGCCATTGTTGTTGTCAGTGGTATTTACAGAGAAAGCAAAGCATGACTTTTTCTTAATATCTGCGCTGTTCTTTGAGAGTGTGAGGCCCTCATATACTCCATTCTCTAACCCCATTTTGAGCCACTCAGCCCGTTCTATTAACTTGATGAAGGATCGAGGTGAAGAAGTGGAGATCAATCCCTTTAGAGGTTGGGAGAAGTTGTTCAAGATCATTGACAATGCATGTCTCTCTGATATCGGGTCCTTTATCTTGTTGCAAGTGGATCTCCACCTATGAATGAAATCTCTTGCCTTTTCATTGTCATTCTGCCTCAGATTAAAAAGATGGTTGAGGGTGGGCGAAGCCTCGGTATTGAAGAAAAACCTTTCGATGAATAGATTGACAACTTTATCGAAGTCTCGCAATTCAATCGGATTGACATGCTCCGCATACCATCTCGCTGCTATTCTCTCCAGACTGTGCGAAAAACAAATAAACAAAGCCTTGTTGTTTCTTTTAAACTGGTTGCATTCTGCGAAGAATGTGGCCAAATGAGCCTTGGGGTTGCCCGTCTCATCAAATTTTATGAATTTGCGAGGAAGATCCTCCAGGTTGTCATCCCCTTCGAGGCCATCATAAAATCTTCACCGGTATATGTTTGCTTGCCTTTACTTTTGGCCTGTATATCCTTGACTGCGTGGGTTACTTCTCTCAGTTGTTCGCACATCGTATCTTCTGCTGGGATCCGAAACTTGGTTTTATTTGTTGACTCATGCCCCTCACTGATTTTCTTGGATTGATATAAGGGATTTTGAAAAAATGCGGGCTGCTCTTCCTCTGAGTCTTCTTCCGCTGACTCCGAAGCACTGTCATACTGAACTCTCTTCTTGTCAATCTTGATGGATTTTCCCCTGATCTTGTTTTTGGAAGGTATTTTCTTCGGGTTTTCCTCAGCCTATTCAGATATCATTTTGGCCATCACCCTATGAAACAACTTGTATACGACCGGATCAACATCACTTTCTGCTTCTTGGCCCCGCTCCCTAGATGACCTAGGAGAATTCATTTCCTCTGCTTCACTGTCACTTTGCTGTGAAACTGTTTCCTTTCCGATCCTTGTCTGAACCATGATAGAATGCCAATGTTCTCTGCAGAATAGAGGGATTATTCAGACTGAAGAGTCTTTGAGAGAAAGAGAGATGATGAAAGAGATATTTAAGAATTTGAAAAGAGATCTCTCGGTGAAAGAGATTTTATATGAGAAGATAGACAAGAGATTTTTTTGAATAGAATTTAGGAGACATAATAGACGACATGAGGAAATTTGAAAAATAGATGGCAAAATTTTAATATTTGAAAAAAAATGTAGGCAAGATCAAAAGACTTGAAGAAATTAGAAGAAAATAAAAATACACCTGGAGTTTTGAGAAATATAAGAAGATTTTAAAACAAATATCTAGGTTTTTAGAAAATAATTTCGAAGAAAGATGGAAAGAAAAATATATACCTAGATTTTGGGAAATGCAGGGAAATCTGGAAAAGAGTATCTAGGGTTAAAAAATTATTCTGAAGAAATAAAGGAATATATACCTAGATTTTGAGAAATATATAGAGAAATCTTAAACAAATGTCCAAGGTTTAAGAAAATTATGAAGAAATAAAGAAAGATGAATATACAACCTGGATTTTGAGAAATATAGGAGAAATTTTGAAATAAATATCCGGGGTTTTGAAAAGATGAAGTAAATAAGAATTTACAAGCTAACATCCACAAAAGAAGCCAAACTATACAAGCAATGATGTACAAAATAACACTCCCTAGAAGTTGACTCTAAATGCAATATTTGAAATGACTTGTAGGACCTTAATCCTAACTCTATGGTTCAGATCATCTGATTCCAATCAAGGTACGCCGATATACTCAAGCCGAAGCTCAAAGTACGTGACATAAAAATATTTCTTTGGTTCTAAGGTAATGACTTCCCAACATCCTTGAGAACCTACCGATATACTTCGGACTATGACCCTTAAGTATGTGGTAGGGGGGTGTTAACCCAAATAAGTGGTCCAGTTATGAGACTCTCTCCTGCATTATGGTTCAGTGAGACAGCCCAACAACGTGAAGACCAGGACAATATAGGTAGGGTGTGAACACCCCAAAATTTTCAAAATTTTATAAATATTCCCATTTTGCCTCTGGCCCCCATTTTCTGAGTAAATTGAGTCAATTTCAATTAAAATTCCAGTTATTTCTCGGATTCACTGGAATCCAATTTCATTTTATATATCTGACTCAGTTTCGGATTCAGATCTAGTTCAAAATCCAAATCTGAGCCTCGTTATCTAATCTTTTAAATTAAATTTACAAAAATATCAAAAATATATTTGAAAGGCTCAAATAGTCCATCTGGTATCCATTTGGATCTACTACTCTGTATTTCTCGATTCGAGGTTCAAAACTCAAATATTTTCTCAAAAACTAGATCCAAACCCGTTTTCTGAAGAAATTTAAAAAAATCAAACCCGAATTCTCATAAAACCTTTCTTTAGTAAATATTTTTGAATTTCGCAAAATTAGTTTAAAATCATTTAGTTTTTAGAGTTTTTATTTCAAAAACACAAAAAAATACAGAAAACGAAAAAGAAAAATAAAAAAAATGGCTTTTTGAAAGCCTCTTTTGAAAATCGTTTTTATGAAAAACCACTTTTTAGAAAAACTCTTGAAAGGAGACCCTTTTCAAAAAAAAATTCAAAACATCTTGGATCCCGTTCGAAAATTTTCCAAAGGCCATCCGTTGCGAGAAAGACCGCAGGAGGGGTGATGGAGGTGATGACCTTTCACCTTTCGATCATCTTCTCCCTCCTCACCCGTCGATCCCTAACCACCTTCTCCCCCTTCTCGATAGTTCTTCTCTTTCTATATAAATAAGCATCGATAAGAGAGGAGATCATCCATTACATCCACAATCCACCCGTCTTCACTCCTCCTGGCTCACGCATTGCTCCCCCTTTTCCTTCTCACTTCATCTGGTTTCTCATCCTGCCCGATTGAAGGAAGCCAGTCCCTGCAGCAGGATCACACGCCCTCTCCTTCCCTTGATCGAGCAATCGCCATTGCCCATCATCCCTCGAGATCCATCGTTCCTGAATCATCCTCTGAGCTGATCGCTCTTCACCCCCACATTGTGTCTTCCTGATCCTTTTTCCTCTTCCCCTGTTCTCCTCCTCTTCTGGTGCTCCCTTTTTGGACAATTGAAGAAGTCTCAGCCTCTTCCCTTTGATCGAACAAAAAAGATCAACATTTCCAGCAATACAAGAAAACCAGAAGGCCGATCTCTCCTCCCCATCTTTCAGGATTTATGCAGAACACGGTAAGCACCCTTTCTTTGCTATTTCTGATTTTCTATTGGTTTTTCCCTTATTCATCGACCCAACAAGGCACTTCTGGTGGTACCGACTTGCTTATGCCAAGATCGGTCCATACATGTGCAATATGATCAGGAATGCTTGAATTCCAACCTTTTTTTTCTTTTCTCTTTTCTTTTCTTTCTTCTGTTTTCTCTCCCTTTTTGTTATTTTAGTGGTTTTGTATATGTCGATTACAGTTTCAATTTATGCCCTGTATTATTATGATCCTTCTCTTTTTATTTCAGTTTCCATGTCATATCTGATTTTCATCTAAGTTTTGATCACCTACTGATCCCCATTCAGTAATCTGTTGATTCCTTATTCCATTCGGCTAACCTGTTTATATTTTTGATCATTTCTTTTATTATTCTGTATTTTCCATTACAGCATACCTGCATCTTCTCCATGTTTTATGAGCATTGTCCTTCATCTTCATTTGCATTTGTAGCATACTTTTCTTTTGAATTTGTCTTATCTCTTTTTCTTTTCGTGATGAATCTGGATCTGAGTATTTTATTTCAGTATTATGTTTCAATTTGCAATTTATGCTCACTATCTTGTAGATTTCATAGTTAACTCTTACTATTTCATTTTCGCTCCTGCATTTCGCGTTTCATAAGCATTGGCATGGGATTTCCATTCCATTCACGCTGGCCCAATGGCTTGAATCGTGGTGTCAATCACACAGTACCACTTGCATCCAACTTCATCTATTTTATTCCGTTCACTTGTTTTATGGAATTTCATCGAATAAACTACAACATTCCTTCTCATCTTCTGTTTCATCGCATCTCACACTTTTACATATACCTGCGTATCTTCGTTCCTTTTTTTTCTCTGCATTACAGGTGTTTAAGTAGGGAATTACATTTTCCATATTTCATTAATGTCTCGTTCCATTTGTAATTCACCATCAACAATTCACTCATCGGTTTTCTCATTCACGTTAATGGATAATAAAATGAGTTTCTGATTTGCTTTCACGTTCAGATGTTCTTATATTGTGATGCAATGGTTCCTGTTTTGTATATTTCTGCATTTCTGCACTTTAGATTCATTATTGTGCCGTTGTGTTTTATCCCTCTGAGATTCTGCCAAATCAAATATAACAGGAAAATTTGAGAAGAATTACCCATATGTGAACATGTCTCACTGATTAAACCCCCCCATTAGTAATTCTTTGAAACTCGTTATAACATGGGCTTATGTTTCACAATAACATAAGTATATGCCTCTTTGTTGTGGATTTTGTGTTTTAACTTTATCTCTGCATTACGCCCATTCATCTCCATATTCCAGCATCATATTCTCTTCATTTTTGTTGTATTATTATTTATTGTTCCCTTGGCATAACATGTATAATATTTCATCACATCTCGTAACAATGTACCATGTCCATGGGGTTTTGTCTGCATCAATAGAGCCATGTTTTGACTCTGTAAAGTCCTTTTTTTTTTGCATTTGTTATCTTTCAGGCTATTATGGATTTTCACTTTCTCTGTATCAGTGATTCTCATTTCTTTTGTGTTGGTTTCTTGTCATAATTGATTGGTAAGATTGATCTGTGGAGATCAACTCACTTGCGCAAATTCTTTTGGCTTTTGGTTAGTTGGTTGAGGGGATATTTATAGTATATTGTTCAAATAATTGTTCAGTGTTTACATGATATGCATTTAAAAGCCATTGAACTATAGCTAGTCATCCAATGTTTCCACTGTTATGCACTCTGACTCGTTTGGTTCGTTTGAGTCATTTGTTGGGCGTCTCCATGATAATATTGTTAATAATTTTTTATTTAGTCAGCTCTTTGTTTGAAATCTCCTGAGGGTGGGAAACTCGGAGCCATTGATTCAAAGTTGCAGGCTACACAGTGAAAAGAAGGGAATGTTAATGTTGATTCCTGCATAGGCAATCTCACCTTTTTTGTTGTACTTGATATGCTGAAATCTGGATTTACTGTCTTATACTTTGTTCAGGAAGCATTTATCATTTTCGACCACACATATCTTCAATATTTGCTCCATTCCATATTCATTGTTTATCTAATAGCCTCCTGCAATTTTTGTCCATGTCTGATCACCTTTTGATTATATATAATGCATATATTTACCTCTATCAGACATCACGGAAATTTCAGACATCAGCCATCTGTAGTAAAAATGGATTGACAAAGTTTACAGAGATAAGAGAATTTCACTAGATCTTCTGTTGATGACAGGTAGGGTAGAGTGTAAATCTGTTAAACAAACATATGCATACAGATAAGTCCAAGCTCTCATCATCTTCGAGATCCAACATGGCAATGGGAGTTGCAGTTGGGATTGATTTTGAACAGAAGATGAGAATTAGTTATATCAGATTCCATATGAATGAAACTGCTAACAGTTCATCATGTTACTGTTGCTAAGAAAGAGGATCCATTTTCCTCATTTCACTACATTCACCATGGTCTCACTGTCACCTCACCGCACCATTCACTAATACTCTGCTGCAATCTACAACATCACACTCCTCCCCTTGCTTTGCTTGCGCCATTGGATTCTTCACCAATCACGTATAACATATCTTCCCATCGCCTTGCACATCCCTTGTGCACACCCATCGGCACACTCACTTACCATGAAATCTGCACCTTCAACAAAATGCATCACCTATTACATAACACATATTACATTCTATGCAAAGCCCACACCTGCTAGATATCTCCACTAGCCCCTCATCATTGGTAACATTCCTTTAGCATCCTTCCCCTATCACCTGCCACCACCACCGCTGCTGCAATGTTCCACCCACAGTGTCCATTTTACCTGCTGCACTCACCTGTGCATAGCTTCAACACATGCTACACTCACCTATTGCATCAACCATCTGCCACACTTGTGCTCGGGGCTTGAAACACACTTGGCACACCTTCACTATACATTCTCTGTTTGTTCACAACTTCCACACTTACCTGCACCATCCATCATATATCATCTTTCACTTACACCCCCTGTCACCCACCATCACCTATCACACACAACCTTCCAACAACTTACAACACTCTCCACTACTTACCTTCCCCACTTCTTGCTATACCTCCATCAACAACACCCACATTGTCACGCCCCTGCTGCCCATCCCTTCAGCACTCCTGCATGTGATCATTGCAAAAAATTTCCTCTTGTATCCCTCTTTTCCTTTTCTTTGTCTTTCTAGCCTCTATTCCCTTTTTGAAGGAGAATAAAAGATAAAAGAGAAAAAGAGAAAAAGAGAAAAAGAGAAAAGAAAAGAAAAGAAAGCGAGAGAAACTCTTTTGCAAAGGTCTCACTTGTCCTTAATTTAGAAAATGTTTTGAAATTACTTGCCTCCATTTTTGAAAATTTGTGGAAAAATGGAGAAACAGGATTCGCTCGTCGGTACGAGGTTTGACCATTCCTGACACCTTTACTAGGGGTAATCGAACCAAGGATCAAATTTATGCTTTTTGCTATGCCTAAATATTGTCTAAGAATTTATTCTAAGTCTAAAATGCATAAAGAATCATGCTTGTGCAATGAAAATGCAAAGATGTATGCTTTTGAGAAGAATAATTTAGAAATTTTAGAGATTTTCCAAGTAATTTTGAAATAAATTTGAGAATATGGTGAATGAATGGTTTTTGAAAGTTGAAGATTTTGAATCTAACTTAGAACTTGAAATAGATCTGAAAAAGAGACTTGAAGTTCTAAGTCTTAGAATAATCAAAGATTTTGAAAATAGCTCTTGGATTTGAAGAAATGAAGAGAAAAGGAGAATTTTTGAAACTGAGGTAGAATTTGAAGTAAGAATGAGATTTCAAAAATAAACTTTGAATTTGAATTTGAATTTGATTCTCAAAAATCATTTTTGAAAAAGGGATCTTTGATCTTGAGTTTTGAATTTAGATACTGAAATAGGAATCTGAATTTGGAAATGGAATTTAGACTTAGAAATGGTTTTGGAAATAGAAATTAGAAAATTGAAATCCAGGTGAGGTTCGAAAATATAATTGAGTTTGGAATTGAAAATCAAATTGAAAAATGGGATTGGATTTGAAAATCTGAATCCAAGATGGAATCAAATTTGAAATCTGGAATCCTAGATGGAATTGGATTTGAAATCTAGAATCCTAGATGGGATTGGATCCGAAGTCTGGAATCCAAGATGGAGATTGGATTTGGAAATCTGAATCCAAAGTGGAATTGGATTTGAAAATCTAAATCCAAGATGGAATTGGATTTGAAATCCGGAATCCAAGATGGAATTGGAAGATGGATCTGGATTTTATGAATCCAAATTGAATTTGATTTTGGAAGTGGATTTGAGAAATCCAAGTGGAATTCAAAAATGTGGAGTTGAATTTAGCACTAATCTTAATCTCAAAGTGATTTAAAGATTAAAAATTCAAAAGTTTTCAAAAGAACTTGGGGATTTGGGATTTTGAAGTGAAGAATAGAAGAATAAACTTGATTTAAAACTTGAATTTTTGAAATCAGGTGATGAATTTGGGATTTCAATGTTGAATTGAACTTTGAAATTCAATCAAGAATATTGAACTGAATTTGAAATTGAATTCTGAAAATGAATTTGGAATTTCAAAGTTAAATTGAACTTTGAAATTTGATTTGAATTGGAAATTGAATTTTGAATCTAGAAATGAATTTGAAATTTCAAAGTCAAATTGGACTTTGAAATTGAAGTTTGAATTTTGAAATAAGACAAATTTGAGAAATAGAAAGATGAATTTGAACCTATAAATAAGAATTTGAAGATTGATTTAAGAGATGAAGAAGATATTTGAAGATTTTTCTCAAAATTACTTGGATTTTGAAAATAACTTGAAAACAATTTGAAGAATGATGCAATTTCTACCTTAAATGATGAATGAATTAAAGAATTTTGGAAATTGGATATTGAAAATCATATTTCATTCTTTAAATGAATTGAAATAAGATTAAAGATATAATACATTTCTGACTATGACCACAAAATGTATTATATAATAATCTATATTTAAATTCAGATGAAGAATAAAACATATTTTGGTGCCTTTATAGAGTTTGAAATGAAATTAACTCTCAATATATCCTGACTATGGCCATTGATATATATATATATATATATATATATATATATATATATATATATATATATATATATATATATATATATATATATATATATATATATATATTGAGTTAATTTTAAGTAAAACTCTGATAAATGAAGAAAATATTTAAAAAAAATATGATAATTTTTGAAAAGGGACCCAGTGTGGATCCAATGTTATTCCATAAAAGATGAAAATCCTAAGTTTTGTTCACACTTTGACTATGGCCATAAATGCAAATCATCAACGTAGGATTTAATCACCTTTTATTAGAATGGTGCATGTGCCATTCATGTTCCCATTCATGAATTTTTGGAAAAAGAGAAAATTGATATGAAACAAGCAATTCTAGAAGATATGTATGCTCATACATTCTATTCTAGTGCAGGAAAATAAAGTTTCTCATTGATATCTAGATATTACAATATTGAATTTAAAGTTACAAGAGTCTTTAATTCTCGGAAGGAAAATAACAATTTTCATGTTTCCTTGTATTTAACGGAGATTGAAACTGAAGGAGTGTATCTTCTATACGTGCTGCTGGAGGGTCGTTCCTTCAGTCGGTGGGGAAGATCAAAAGAGAAAAATCATCAGAAGGAAGAGAGAGGGGGAAGGAAATGATGCGTTGAAATGGAGGGGTAGAGAACGGATCGTGAAGAAGATGGGGGTGCTGAGGTGAAAAACGGATGCTCTTCGCCCCCCCCACCCCCCCCCCCACGGCTCTTCTTATAACAGAAGGCCGTTGTGGGATTTTTCAAAAGTGGTCTGAGAAGTTTTAAGAAAAATCAGGAAAGTGGCTCTTTTATAAAAATTTTTCTAAAAAGGGTTTGTACTAAAACAACTTTTATAAAAGGGGCTTCTCAACCATTTTTTTCGTGTTTTCTTTTTCATTTTGATTTTTTGTTATTTTCCTTGTGTTTTTTATATTTTTTTTGGTTTTTGAAATAAAAACTCTAAAATTATGAGAAAACAAAGGATTTTGAAATATTTTTATAAAATTTGAAAATATTTACAAAAAGGGGTTTTCTGAGAATTCAGGGTTGAACTTCAGGAATTCCTTCAAAAAATGGATCCAGATCCAGAGTTTTGAGAAAATATTCGAGTTTTGGATCTCGAATCAAGGAATATAGAGCAGTGGATCCAAACGGATACCAGATGAACTGTCTAAGCCTTTCAGAAATTATTTTTGGTATTTTTATAAATTTGGTTTAAAAATTGGATAACGAGACTCAAATTTGGGTTTTGATACTAAATTTGGATTCGAAATCGAGTCAGATATAGAAAATGGATTTTGATTCTAGTGAATCCGAGAAATAACTGGAATTTCAGCTCAAAATCGACTCAATTACTCAGAAAATGGGGGCCAGGGGCAAAAATGGAATATTTATAAAATTTTAAAAAATTTGGGTTGTTCACACTACACTCTACGTCAGTCACATACATACCAACACTTCGTCACAAGCACATTATTTCCACTGCATAACCATTTCCTACTTCATTACTTGCACTCACAATACAACAAGCACCACTGTACTTACAACAACATACATGCTGTCCTGTTACACATCCATTCCCTACCTCAACCATCCTACTTCAGCAGCACAACATGCATTCTTACAACCTCCTTGCACATGCACGCTATCCCTTTTACAACATCTTACCTCCAGCTTGTCGTGTGTCGCTATGCATATGCACAACATATCATCCATTCCCTTTTCAATACTTTTTTGTGCAAATGCACAATATGTCACACATTTTACTAATGTGTGGCTATGCAAATGCATATCATGTCATCTTTCCTAGTGAACTTGCATGTCCCTTTTCTCATATAGACCTTTGTTGGCCTTAGGCAAATATATGTAGAATCCCATTTAGTATAAGACATTACATGTGCCTTCTCATATGTAGGTTTTCACTTGCCTAAGATATTACACATATGGGGTCATACATTTTCTTATAAAGTGTGTACGTGAGCATTTCATCATCAGTATAGGCATGGCCACTTGCATATTCATTTCTTTATTAGAATAGGCTCAAATCCTATGCATTTCCAATTCCAATACGATATTCACAATTTCTCTCTGAATTTGTATATCACTTTGTTCTGACTTGGTTTCTGTAGAAAAAACATGAGAAATGTTGATTTCTTTATCAGATTAGAAGCTTTATTATTTCAATTTCAATTTTAATTCCAAGGTTGTAATAAATTAGGTATTAATGAGAATCTTTACTTTATAGCCTAGCATAGAATGTATGAGCATTGTAGATATCCTAAATTGTTTGTTTCATATCATTTTTTTTATTTTCAAGAATTCACGAATGGGAACACGAATGGCACGTGCACCATTCTAATAAAAGGTGATCAAATCCTAAGTTGATGATTTGCATTTATGGCCATTGTCAAAATGTGAACAAAACTTAGAGTTTTTATCTTTTATGGAATAACATTGAATCCACAATGGATCTCCTTCAAAAATCATCATATTTTCTGAATATTTTCTCCCTTTATCAGAGTTTAACTTGAAATTAACTCAAATATATATATCAATTGTCATAGTCAGGATATATTGAGAGTTAATTTCATTTCAAACTCTATAAAGGCACCAAAATGTGTTTTATTCTTCATCTGAATTTAAATATAGATTATCTTATAATACATTTTATGACCATAGTTAGAAATGTATTATATCTTCAATTTTATTTCAATTCATTCAAAGAATGAAATATGCTTTTCAATATCCAATTTTCAAAATTTTTTTAATTCATTCATCATTTAGGATAGAATTACATCATATTTCAATGTATTTCAAGTTTTCTTCAAAATCCAAGTGATTTTGAGATGATTCTTCAAATATCTTCTTCATTTCTCAAATCCATCTTCAATTCTTATCTATAAATTCAAATTCATCTTTCTATTCTCAATTCTATCTCATTTTAAAATTCAAGATTCAATTGCAGAGTCCAATTTGACTTTGAAATTTTGAATTTACTTCTATATTCAAAATTCAAATTCTAATTCCAATTCAAATCCAATTTCAAAGTTCAATTCAACTTTGAAAATTCAAATTAATTTCCATTTTCAGGATTCAATTTTTCAATATCCCATATCGTATTTCAAAGTTCAAATTAAATTTTAAAATTTCTAGATTCATCTCCTGGTTTTAAAATTCAAGTTTAAAATCAAATTTATTCTTTATTTTTTAAAATCTCCAAAGTACTATCTAAAAATTGAGTTTTGATTCTCAATTCAATTCATTTATCCAAAATCAAGGTTTTGAGATTGATTCTGAATCTCAAAATTTAATTTTTCCTAAATTTAAAGCCCCCTTTCAAATTTAATCTAGATTTCCAAAATCCAGATCCATCTTCAAAGTCCCATTTGGATTTTCAAAATCCAATTCTATCTAGGATTCCAAATTTCAAATCTGATTCCATCTTGGATTCAGACTTTCAAATCCAATCCCATTTTCCAATTTGATTTCCAATTCCAAACTCAATTCCATTTCTAAATCTCACATTGATTTTCAAATTCGGATTCTAATTCCAACTTTATTTTTGAAATTCACTTTCTCCAAGTCTAAATTCAATTTCCAAAGTTAAAAATTCCTATTTCGAATTCTGAATTCAAAATTCAAAACCAAAGATCCCTTTTCAAAATCGATTCTTGAAAATCGATCCAAATTCAAAGTTCATCTTGACTTTGAAATTTCATTCTTACTTCAAAAATTCTAAATTCTAATTCTCCTTTTCTCTTTATCCAAAATTTATTTCCCAAACTCTGATTATTCCAAGACTTAGAATCTCAAAGTCTCTTCTTCCAGATCCATTGTTCAAGTTCTGAGTTAGATTCAAAATCTAACTTTTTCAAACCAATTTCAACCATTTGAATCATTTCTTCAAGTATCTTCAAATGTATTTCAAAATCACTTGGGAAAATCAAAGTTCTAAAATCTTCTTTTCAAAAGCATACATCTCTGCATTTGCATTACACAAGCATGATTCTTTATGCATCTAGACTTAGAATAATTTCTTAGACAATATTTAGGCAAAGCAAAAGGCAAAAAATTTGATCCTTAGTTCGATTACCCCTGGTAAAGACGCCAGGAACGGTCAAACCTTGTACCGACGAGCGAATCCTGTATCTCCATTTTCTCGCAAATTTTCAAAAACAGAGGCGAGTAATTTCAAAATATTTTTAAAATTAAGGTCAAGTGAGGCCTTTGCAAAAGAGTTCCTCTCTCTTCTTTCTTTTCTTTTCTCTCTTTTTTCTGTCTTTTATTCTCCTTCAAAAAGAGAATAGAGGTTAGAAAGGCAAAGAGAAGGAAAAAGAGAGAATCAAAGAGGAAAAATTTTGCATTGATCACATAGGGATGTTTTTGAAAACATGTTCAATATGCAATAAACCAAATGTTTCTAATGCAAGTCCTAAAAGAGATAGAATTTTGAAGATCATAAGAAGCATACACTTGCATACATTGTTTATATTCAATCCCTAGAATTGAGGAGAGTTGTATTTCAGACCTAAGTCTAAATGAGCATGCAATAATCTCCTCAATATGGTCCTACCAAACCATACTTAAATCCTATATGCATTAATGTCAACTAAGACAGAGTCTAGGCTCCTAAGGTTTGCATGGAAATGAAGCTGACATTCGAAGAATAAAGATTTAAACAATATCAAAGCAAAGCAAAGGCATTCAATTCGACCGGATGAAAATGGGTCCCATCACGGTCGCCACTTCTGTGATCATTGAATTTTTTTTCTCTTGTTCTCTTTTCCTCTTCATTCTCTTTTCTTTTCTAGCCTCTATTCTCTTTTTGAAGAGGAATAAAAGATAGAGAAGAAGATAGAAGAGAAAAGAAAAAAAGAAAGAAGAGAGATGAACTCTTTTGCAAAGGTCTCACTTGACCTTTAAAAATATTTCAAAATTATTTGCCTCCGTTTTTGAAAATTTATGAGAAAATGGAGAGACGGGATTCACTCGTCGGTACGAGGTTCAACCGTTCCTGGCGCCTTTACCAGAAGTAATTGAACCAAGGATCGAATTTATGCCTTTTGCTTTGCCTAAATATTGTCTAAGAAATGATTCTAAGTCTAAAAAATGCACAAAGAATAATGCTTGTGTAATGCAAATGTATGCTTTTAAGAAGAATAATTTTAGGACTTTTGGGATTATCCAAGTGATTTTGAAATAAGTTTTGAAAATATTTTGAAGAAATGGTTTTTGAAAATCTATTTGGAAAAGTTAGTTTTTGAATCTAACTTAGAACTTGAAATAAATCTGAAAGAAGAGACTTGAAGTTCTAAGTCTTGGAATAATTAGAGATTTGAAAATAAATCTTGAATTGAAGAAATGAAGAGAAAAAGGAGAATTGGAACTGAGATAGAATTTTGAAGTAAAAATGAAGTTTCAAAGTTAAAATGAACTTTGAATTTGAATTGATCTTCAAAGAAAAAATGATTTTGAAAAAAAATTCTGATTTTGAGCTTAAATTCATATCCTGAAACAGGAATTGAACTAGAAATCGAATTTAGATTTGGAAAATAGATTTGAAAAGTGAATTTGAAAATAGAGTTGGAATTTGAATTTGGAATTGAAAATCAAGGTGAGATTTGGAAATGGAATCGCGTTTGAGAAATCTGGATGGAAAATAGAATTGAATTTGAAAAATTCAGATGGAATTTGAAGATGGAATTGGATTTGAGAAATCCAGATGGAATTTAGGAATGTGATCGGATTTGAGAAATCCAAATAGAATTTAAGAAATAGAATTGAATCTGGAATTGGAATCAAGTTGAAAAAATGGAATAGGATTTGAAAATCTGGAATTCAAGATGGAATTGGATTTGAGATTTGGAATTCAAGATGGAATTAGATTTGAAATCTGGAATTCAAGATGGAATTGGATTTGAGAAATCCAAATGGAATTTGAAAATAGAGTTGGATTTTGGAAATTCTGATTTTGATTTTTGAAATTTATCTTGAATTCATAGAAAAATCAATTTTAGAGCTAACCTCAGAACTTTGATTCTTGATTTCAAAGTGAATTGAATTTTGAAGATCAAAACTCAGAAAATTTCAGAAGGAACTTGGGGATTTGGAATTTTGAAGTGATGAATAAACTTGATTTTAAACCTGAATTTTGAAAACAAGAGATGAATATGGGATTTCAAAGTTTGAATTAAACTTTGAAATTTGATTTGGAATATTGGATTGATTTTGGACTGGGGAAATGGATTTGGAATTTCAAAGTTGAATCAAACTTTAAATATTGATTTGAGTTGGAAATCAAATTTTGAATTTAGAGATGAACTTTGAAATTTCAAAGTTGAATAGAACTTTGAAATTGGAATGTTAAAGTTTGAATCTTGAAATAAGATAGAATTGAGAATAGGAAGATGAATTTGAATTTATAAATAAGAATTGAAGATTGATTTGAAAAGTGAGGAAGATATTTGAAGAATTATCTCAAAATCACTTGGATTTTTGAAATAATATGAAAAAGAATGCAATTCTATCCTAAATGATGAATGCTTTGAAAAAGAGTTTGAAAATTGGATATTGAAAAACATATTTCATTCTTTTAGGAGAATTGAAATAAGATTGAAGATATAATACATTCAGGACTATGGTCACAAATGTATTATAAAATAATCTGTATTTAAATTCAGATAATGAATAAAATACATTTTGGTGCCTTTATAGAGTTTGAAATGACATTAACTTTCAATATATCCCGACTATGGCCATGAATATATATATATATATATATATATATATATATATATATATATATATATATATATATATATATATATTAAGTTAATTTACAAGTCAAACTATGATAAATGAAGAAATTTTTTAAAAAATATGATGATTTTTTAAAAAGACCCAAGTGTGGATCCAATGTTATTCCATAAAAGATAAAAATCTTAAGCATTGTCCACATTTTGACTATGGCCATCAATGTGAATCATTTGCTTAGGATTAATTACCTTTTATTAGAATGGTGCACGTGCCATTCATGTTTCACCATTGTGGGATTTTTGAAATAAAAGAAGAATGATATGAAAACAGATAATTCATGATATTTACATGCTCATACATTCTAATCTAAAACTGAAAAGTAAAGTTTCTCATTATCATCTAGCTATTACAACTTAGGAATTGAAATTCCAATGATAAAATTCCAAAACTAAGAAGGAAAACAACCCTTTCTACCTAATTCGTGCAAAATTTAGTACAAGATGCATATAGAAAGCAATTTACATAATATCACATTGAACCCTAAGATGCAACTAATGAAATGCTCATGCATATACTTTATGCAAAGTATCACATTTGATGAGAAATCTTATGTATTGGAATCTAAGTGTGACACTAAACTATTGAGGGAATAAATGCTAAAATATATGATATCCTAAGCTAGGGGTGAGAATGGTTGTTAAATGCATATATCAAATCCTAAAAAGATGAATTCTAAGATATCATATACTATCTTAATGAAGAGGCCTATAATGTAATGCACATGGTGGGATATACATGATATTATATAGAGTGACAGGAATACATTGTAAACTGAAGTAAAAATGATATATACGTTGTGGATGGTTGAAGGGAATGAATGCGGTGAGGCACTATGCAGGAAGCAAGTGCTGTGATGTAATAGGCTATGCAAGTGGTAATGGAAGGGGCTAAGAGGGTATTGTGGGTGCCAAGTGGAGTAAGCTAAGTGGAGGAAAATGTGGTAAGTGGCTGTGGGTGATGACCTTACTGCTGTGAGCAATGATAGATAGCCTATAGGCAATGCATAGGTATAACCAGTGCTGACAAGAAGATTATATGAGCACTACTGGGCACGGATGTTGCAGTAATTGCAACAATATAGAGGATGCACATGCTATGCGAGTGACTGTGAGTAAATGGCAAACATGTTGTATAGCAACTGTAATCACAATGATGATAACAAGTGCATAGCAGAGGATTGGTACTGTTGTAGTTGCAGTAGGTAAGGGAAGTGCAGAGCAATGGGGATGTTGGGTGTGTTACAACACTGTATGGATGTTACATGGTGTTGTGTAAGTGTTGAAGGATTCCTAAAGGAAACAATAATATGCTGGGGAATGGTGAAGTATGTGGATGCAGTGATAGTAGTATAGTGAGAATGCAGGGAATATGGGAAGACAGGTGCAAAACGTGATGGCCAAAGGTGGCAAAGGGAGGATGAATAGTATGATTTGCAGGAAACACAATTGGTGGGAGTGGTGAGTACATTCATTGACAACAAAACATGGGGTGCCTAGTGACTAGTGGAAATGTATTAACATATGAACCGGAAAATATTCAATTAGCAAATGCAAATGCATTGCTAATATGCAAATTAAAGATACTCTGTGAAAATGCCCTGCTAATACACAAACTGGAAAGTACTTATAGAATCATGCTTATGCTATGATTTTTGAACTTGAAAATATGTATGCTTTTAGAAATACTTCAGAAATTTAGATTTTTCAAGTGTTTTGAAATGAATTTGAATATATATTTGGAAAAGTTATTTGGAAATGACTCGAAATGATTTAGAAATCGATCTAAAATCACTTAGAATTATTTTGGAATCACAACTTGAAATTGATTTTGAAATCAAAATTGAAAGTTTTTGAAATTGCAAACAAAGTGGAAAGTTGAACGCGACATTGAATCTGAATTTTGAACTTGGAACTGAAATGAATTTGAGTTTGAATTAAAAAAGTTGGAGTTTGAACTTTGAAATTGAAGCTGAAATCGAAATTGGAGTTTGAAAATTAAGTTTGATTTTGAAATGGAATTTGAAATTGACTTTTGAAAAGGAAATCAAAGTTTGAAATTGAAATTTGAATTGATTTTGAAATTGGAATTAATTTTTGAAATCAGAATTGAACTTAAAAATCAAATTTTGAGATTGAATTTGGAATTTAAAAGTGAAATTGAAAATCAAAATTTAGAATTGAAATTGGAAATTAAAATTGAACTTTGATTTTAAAATTGAAGATTTGAAATTGAAAATGTTATTGAA
This sequence comes from Nuphar pumila, assembly GCF_984573655.1. Taxonomy (NCBI): domain Eukaryota; kingdom Viridiplantae; phylum Streptophyta; class Magnoliopsida; order Nymphaeales; family Nymphaeaceae; genus Nuphar; species Nuphar pumila. The sequence goes on along the minus strand of NC_143264.1, from coordinate 44,229,966 downwards.
TTTGAAAGTTAAATTGAAAGCTTAAAAATTGAAATTGAAATTTTAAAATGAAATTGGAATTTAGAATTGGAAATTCAAAATGAAATTCGAAATTTAGTTTGGAGTTAAAATTGAAATTAAAATTTTGAAATTACAATTGAATTCTGAATTTGAAATGGAATTTTAAAATCAAAATTGAAAGGGGAATTTTGAAATTGAAAACTTGGAAATGAAATGAAATAAAATGTGAAATTAAAATTGGAATTGAAAAAAATGGAAAATAAGAATTGATATAAAAATTGAAATTTGGAAATTGAAAATAGAAAACAGAAATTTGAAATAAGATTTAAAATTGAATGAAATAAAAAATGAAATTGAAAAATAACTTTGAATTTGAGAATAAAAATTGAAAATGACTTTGAAATTTGTTTTTGAAATTTATTTCAAAAATCACTTGGAAATTTGAAAATAACCTGAATAAAAATGGAAAATAATAATGCAATCTTAAATGATGAATATGCTATTCTTTTTAAAAATTCATTTGAATTTTAAAGAGAATTTTATACTTTATAGAATTAAAACAAGATTAATTTTCATATAATCATGACCATGGCCACAAATATATTTTAAATTAATTTTTATTAAAATTCTAATAAAGAGGAAAAAGCGATTTTATTCCTTTATAGAATTAAAATAAGATTAATTTTTTTTATATATTCATGACTATGGCCACAAATATATTTGAATTAATCTTTATTAGATTCTAATAAAGGAAGAAAAGAGAAATCATTTTTTTTAAATTGATGATTTTTGAAAATGACCTAAAGGTGTAGGTTGAACTTTATTTAATAAAAAATAATAATTCTAAGTATTATTCGTATTCTGACTATGGTCGTAAATATAAACTTTACTTAGTTTTATTTATCTTTTATCAAATGGTGCACGTGCCATTCATGTTTTCCACAGTGTATTTAAAAATAAAGGAAAATAAATTGCAACACATTAATATGGAATTAATCTATATGCTCATTCATTCTAAACTAAGCATAAAATAAAAATTCTCATTAATGAAATTATTACAACCCTTGAATTAGTTACAATAATTGAAAAGAAAAAGAAAGAAAATAGAAAATCTTGCAAAATGAGCAAACATGTTAGAAATAAATGTAGGCTTTTATGTATTTTCTTCAATTATTGAAAAATTAAAGAAAATATCCAAAAATATGTTTTATGCCCCCCCCCCCAAAAAAGAAATTAAACAAAATAAATGCATATGATGCCTAATTTTATAAAAGCATTTAAAATTGCATTTTTGAGTTTTAAATTTTCAAATTTGGGGTTTGAAACATGTAAATTCATTTTAAAAACTTGAGTTTAAAATAAATTTAACTTTGAAATTGAGGTTTTTATGAAAATATATTGAAATAAAAGGCAAATAAACTCCAAAATTTATTTAAAATAAAGTTAAGGCATTCTAAGTTGATAAAAGATAGTTTCAATTCATGAAATACACGAATTATGTTTGAAAGTTGAATTTAAAAGTGTTAAAATGCCCAATTTAACTTCATTTTAACAAAATAATGCCTTTTACAAAATTAGTTTTTAAAAAATGCAATGGATGAAGGGTCAAATGACCCTAGAAATTTATAAAATTTGATATGGAGACTCTTAACAACCTTAGAAAGACTCTAGATTTGAAAATTGTAAGATAAGTTTGAAGAAAAATCCAAATTAAGGCTTTTTATCCAATTACAACAAGATTTTATAAAATTAGGATTTAATAAACAGATCTGTCAGAGTATTTCAAATGAATGAAGACCTAAAACAACTCAAATTATGTTGAAAATGAATCCATGAATTCCTAACACACTAGGAAAAAATTTCCATTTTACATAATTTGAAAATCATTTTTAAAACTCGAGATATGATTGACACAACAAAACATAAATTTTAGAAATAGGGAATTAGATTTTTAGCAGATAGGTTTTTGTAATTTTAGAGTTTCAGAATAAACCGATTCAATTTCTTCCTAATTTGTGGGAGACGTTGCTCAATTCAACTAGAAAATAAGTCCAATTTACATAATTGGAAAATCAATCCTGGTTTGAAAATGGGGACTTCAGGAAGTCACTATTTTCAAACAGAAAATGGTTTCGTGTAACCAGTCTCGGTTTTCAGCATATTTGGAATATCAAATTAATATGAAAGTTTAAAAAATTAACATAGATAAACTAGATTCAAAATGAAAGGAAACCGTTTTTACAGATTCTGAAAATAAGTTTTCATTAGAGAGATCTAATCTAAAAAAGTTGAGATAAAATTTAAGTAAGGCTTAATGAGGCAAAATGATAAGGTTATGATTTTTTATCAGAATCAAATATGAAAAATTCATAAAAGTTGCTAAAAATTTATAGAGATAAACTATACATGAAAATGATAAAGATCCAATTTACAGATCTAGAAAATGATCTCCCATTGAGGATATCCAATCTGAGCAATTCAGATCAAAACTTGAGAAAGCCTGTCAAAGAAAATCGATAGGGTTTTAGTTTTTGATCCAAATGGCAGATGAATAAGAAATTAAAGTTTATTAAAATTAGCATGCATAAAATATACATTCTAAGAAATAAACTACTTTTTACAGATTTGAAAAATGATCTCCTATTGGGGAGATGTAAATGCAACAAGTCGATCCTAAGTCTGAGCAACGCCTGAGATTGCAAACAGATAAGGTCTCGACTTAAAATGCAAAAGAAATAGAAATACTACATAGAAATTTATGAACATTTACAGAGATGAACTAGACATTCATATTAAAAAAATACTTTTTACAGATCTAAAAAATGATCTCCCATTGGGGAGATATGACTCTGACAAAATGGGCTAAAACAGGACCATTAAAATAACAATATAATAGGGTCATGGTTTCTGACCAAAATTAGCTATAAAAACACCATAGAAATTGATAAAAATTGGCATGAAGAAACTAGATTTAATGCCAGAGACATCCCTTTTTACAGATTGGAAAGATAATCTTTGGTTAGGGAGAAATCACTTCAACAAGTTGGTCCAATTTCGGGTCAAATCCGGATGAGGCGAAATGATAGGGTCCGAATCCCTATTTTTTTGGTGGATCAAACCAACTCAGAATGATTTGATTTTTGGTGGGGATCCAAAAACACATTAATAAAGATGAAGTAATAAAATCAAATCAAAATGAGGCCTAATTATATGCTAATTGATGAAATAAAAAATAGACCAGAATAGAAAATAGCATTTAAACATGATTGAGTGGAATAAAACCTCATTAATGAATTGATCCAAGGATCAAATATGAGATCTATCATTTCAAATCATGGATGATGATAAAAATAATATAAAAATAAAATTAAAACATCTAAAAATGAAATTAAAAGTATTGGGGCATAAATTGAAATTGATTTACCCATTGAATATGGGATTTGATCCATTGAAGATCAAATCTCATAATTCTAGATGGCTAGAATGAAAATGCACAAATCAAATAGTAATTCAAAAGCATAAAATGAAAATTAACATAGAAAAGAAGTAGTTCTACATTGCTACTTATGAAATTAGAAAGAAATTAAAAGAAAAAAAAAGATCTAACTACAAAAATTGAAAAATTATAAAAGAAAAGAAAGAGAGAAGAAAAACAAATCAAAAGAGGGAAGAAAAGACTTACCTTTGGGCTGAAGAGGGGATCTTCTTCTCTCTATTTGGCATCAATCCCACGGAGGAAGGAAGGAGAGAGAGGGGAAAAGAGGAGAAAGAGAGAATTCCTTTGATTCTTTCAATTTCTCAAAAGTTCAAGTTATGGAAAAGAGAACCCCAAGGGGTCTTATTTATAGCCCATTTTGGGGGCATTTTAGGCATGCAAAATATGAAAAATATCTTCTAGGGTTGGCGCCAAGCCCATGTGGGCATTTTCTCTTTTTTAAAATGGGTAACTTTGGTATTTTGTCAAAAAATGCACATATGGCACCCCTTTTGCAAGTGGGTGCCGATGTGGGTCTTTTTGAAGTTTTGTAAATGGATAGAAGGAGAATTTGATGGAAATTTTGACATATGGCATCACTTGGCAAGTGATGCCCATGTGTGTTTTTAAAAGCAAGAAGGGTTTTTAAAAGTGGATTTTAAAAACGACTTTGGTTTGTTTTTTAAAATGCCAAGTGGTGTTCTATGAAAATATATTTTTTTGTCTTTTTTATTTTAAAATTAAGATAAAATGTAAAATAAAATATGAGAAATAAAAAGGGGAATTTGGAAATAATTGGATTCAAGAATCCAATTTTGATTTTCGAAATCCAAATTGGGTTAAAACCGGATCCAGATAGATTTTTTTGCAAAAATATTGGATTTGGATTTGAAATTCAAAGATTATTTTTGAAATTGGGATAAAAATTGGATTTTGATTTGAATTTGAAACCCAAGAATTGATTTTGAATAAAAATTGGATTTTAAAACTGGATCTGGATCCATTTTGATATTTTGAAATCTAAATTGAATTATGAATTAGATCCAGGGTATTTTTTAAAGGCTTTTTGCAAAAAGATGGATTTAAATTTGAAGTTCAAGAATTGATTTAGAATAAAAATTGAATTTTGAAAAAGATTTGGATTCGAGGTTTTGAAAAAGATTGGATCTGGATCTCGATTTGAAGGAAGTTTGGTTCAAAATGAGAATCGAACCCTGAATATGAATTTTTAAAGAATTGAAAATGAAAAACCCCAAATTCATAATAAAAATTGGGATTTTGGGTTTGGATCTTGGACCTGAATCAGAATCCAAGAAGTGAAAATTGGATCTCATCCGAGTTCAAATTTATTCAATTAACCTTCTGAACGAATCAGAAGGTGGATTCAAACTGAAATAAATCCAAAATGATTAATTGGATCCTGGATATCAGATGGGATATTCCAGGTTCAATGAATAAATTAGACTCTGGATATGGAGTATAGAGTAAATCTAACGATAAATCCAAGTTCAGGATAAAAATTGGACACCAGATCCAACATTGAATCCACTATCTAAACTGAAATGGATTGGATCTCGGATATTGATAAAATATCGAATGAGGGAATTGATCTGAGTCTGAATTGGGACTTTTTCCAATCTAGAAAATTGGTAGAAACACTGTCCTGAAGAAATTTGTATTTTTTTGTTTTCGCCCTACAGGGGTAGAAACACAGTACAAAACTGGTCTGAACTAATTTGAACTGGATGTGATTGGAATGAACTGAATTAAAAATCAGTTATACTAAGGTGTACTGAATTCGAAGCTAAGACACTAGATCAACCAGTTGGGGTTAGCTCAATTTGGACTGAATTGAGCTAAAATGAAGGTTCGAGTGTGTAAAAAGTGACTTTGAACTGGAACTGGACCATTCAAACTCTTGAGGAACTTAAATTAGACTCCTGAGGATAGGATCTACTGGATTTGACTAACTCAGAGACAATCTAGCTAAAAATCAAGCTAAAAATCAAGATAAAAATGAGCTTATTTCACCTAAAATGAATGAAATTTAGCTCGAATGAACTGACATTGTTCCTCGTGAGCTCAGTGGAGCTAGAAATGTCTATCATTCTGTAAACACCCCAAATTTTCCTCATCCATTCTCAAACAACCCTCCTCGTGCAGTGTCAACCCTGTTAGGTCAGTGTAGGAGTCAAACCCCGAGTCAGTTTCAAAAAATCACCACTTTACCCATTTTCATTAGGAAAATTACCATTTTACCCCTAGGTCATCCCGAACCCCAGTCAGTCGGAGTCAACTAAGCTTATTGGTTAGTTCAGAACATTTAGAATATCAGTCATTTCAAATTCATTTGAGCTCACAGCGAGAAAGTCATTTTCATTTCTGACAATTCCTGCCAAAATGGGATCATTTCTTCAGAATTGAGCTCATTTCTCACTCAAATCCAAGCCAATTGTCTCCGAGTCAGTCATTTACAGTCAGTCATATTCCCCAAAGTCTAACTTGAGCTCACCAGGAGTTCAAGTGCTCCAGTTTTAGTTCAAAACCATTTCCAAGTGTCCAGGATCCCATTTTAGTCCATTTCAGCTCTTTTAGCTGAAATTGAGCCGAGTTTAGTCAGTTGAGCTAGTGTTTGAGCCTCGATTTTAGTTCACCTCAGTATTACTGACCTTTGTTTCAGCTCAAACCCAGTTCAGGTTCGTAATTCACTTCATTCCATACCATTTCTCTAAAAATGACAGCTTTTCTTGAAAATTCAGTTGGAAAGGTCAGTTGAGTCAGTGTCTGGTGAGTTCATTTGAGTTCTGAAACTCTAAAACCCAGCTCAATCTAGCTCATATCAGTTCAATCCAGCTCGAACCCCGATTTTCAGTGTCACTCTGACCCAGTAGAGTCCCGAAAACCATTTCTTGAGCTATTTTGCAAATTTTGTCAATTTTAATGCTTTTTAAACTGGTATAGCTGCCAATCGGAGTCTAACATCTAAAATTCTCCATTCAGGGTCTGCATTTCGCATGTCATTTCTCATCATTTCATATCATTTCTCAACATTTCATAACATTTCATCACATTTCATTTCATTTTCGAAGTCCAGAACTCCAGTTTTATAAATTTCAATCCAGATTGAGTTTTAAAAGTTTTCAGAAATCAATTTCAAACCTCGGGTTTTTCAAAATTGACATTTTTACCCCTGGGATTCTAAATTTGGAAATATTTTCTTGAGAAAAACAATCTGGATTTCTTTTAAAATTAAATTTTCGAATTCTATACTGGATTTGCTTCTCAACGAGGTATTGAACCTCAAAATCCGAGCTCGTTTCAAAAACTGCCAAAAATAGCTCGTTTCGTCTGGAAATAAATTTAGAAGTATTTTCTCAAGAAAAACAATCCGGATTTCTTTCAAAATTATATTTTTAAATTCTATATTGGATTTGCTTCGCAACGGGGTATTGAACTTCAAAATCCAAGCTCGTTTCAAAAACTGCCAAAAATAGCTCGTTTCGTCTGGAATTTTTTTGAAAAGACTATTTTACCCCTTTAATCGTCAAAATGAATTTCAAAAGTGGAATTTGGACCCACTCTAAGATGGCCCATCCATTTGCATTTTCTTGTTTTAATTTATAAGAAAATAAAAAAAATTATCTTTTTCTTTTTTTTTTGTTTTATTTTATTTTTTTATTTTATTTTCTTATTTTATTTTTTTAAGGTGGGACCCACAAGGGGGTCTACCACCCCAGCCCTCAATCCAGCCCATTTCCTTTCTTTCTTCCTCCATTTTCTTTTTTTTTTTATTTTTTTATTTTTCTTTTCTTTCCTTCTTTCTTTCTTTTCTTTCTTTCTTCTTCCCTTTTTCTTTCTTTCTTTCCTCCTTTCTTTCCTCCCTCTCCACTTACGTGCATCTTTTTCCAGCCCCCCTCTTTCTTCTTCTTTCCCTCTCCTTTCTTCCCTTTTCTTTCCTTTTCCTTCTTCCCCTCTTCTTTCCTTTCCTTCCCTTCCTTCTTTCCCCTTTCTTCCTTACCCCTTTCTATTTCCTCCAAAAATCAAACGGCTGCAGCCATTTTTTTTTTCACGTATAGCCACTTCATCAAGGCTATTGGATATCATTAGAAACTTAGGTCTTGGCAAATCAAAGACCTAAGTTATTAAAACCAAAAACAAAAAGAACGGCTGCCCCATCTTCTAACCTCACGCCTCTTTCTCTCTCTCACTCTCTCTCTCCCTTGGTTCCTATCATACACAGCCACCATTATACACTTGCAGCAGCCTCCAGCTCCTCCAGCCACCCCTTTTGGAAGCAGCTACAGCCGGTGCCACCTCTTCCAAAGGCTCACACAACACCTTTGCTCCAGCAGCCACCGTTGCTGCCACCTCTTCCAAAGGCTTCCACTACCTCCAGCCGGTTCACAAGCTAGTGTAGCAGCTCCAGCAGCAACCCTTCCTCCCATCTTTAGCTATCTACAACAAGGCACAGCCTTGCTTCAGCAAAAACAAAAGCCTACCTTCATTGCAGCCCTTGCAGCACAACCATCCCCAACCTCTAGTCGGTTCCAGCTCCACCACAGCAACTCTCCTCTTGGCTGCAACTTCCAGCCATTGATGCCACCGCCAAGCTCCACCTCCAGCAAGCTTCAACATCTACTAACGTCAAGGCAGCCTCCTTCAGCCCATTGATCCCGCAGTTCCATCATCAAACACCACCTTGGCCCAGCCACCTTAAGACCCATCTTCCTTCCATTCTCCAAGAGGATTCACGCTCAGCCATTAGCCCTCTCTCATTAAGCTGATTTGATGATTAAAAACTTAGGACTTGATTTTTATCAAGCCCTAAGTCATTTACACAAGAGCATTCACGTAGCCACTGCTACTTTAGCCAAGACAGCCACGGCAAGGTCCAGCCCAACAATCTCCAAGGTGACGGCTGGAAGCAGCTCATTAGCACCCACTTTGATGCCTTCCTTCAGACGGCCTTCAATTGCAACTATCATTGCTCCCGGTGTATACAGACCTTCCCAGGCTCTTTCCCCTTCGGTCAATCCCAGCAAACACCAAGGAAACCCCCTCTAGCCTTTGCTTCAACCGATCCAAGGTAACAACCTATTTTTTTGCTTACACTCTACATAATTTTTATCAATGCATGTTGAGTAGGTTTGATCATTGCCTATTGAGATGAGGGATTTAGCATAAAGTTCATTCAAAACTCAGATTTGAGATCATACTTTTTTAAGTTTAAATCATAGAAAATAGCAGATGTTTTTGTTTCATATGTGTAGGCTATATGAACGAGGTGATTAATCCAATTCGATGGGTTAAGTCTCCCCTTTCAAATAGCCAAAATCAATGAAGTGCTTCATGCCTCCCTAATATTTATTTTTTTTATTTTTTTATTTTTATTTTTATGTTTTACCATCATCATGTAGAGTTGATGTTTTTTTTTTCACATTTAACGTTGCATTTAGTTTTATTTCTTAGTTTAATAGTTGTTTAGTTTAATTCTATTAATAGTTGATACTTAGTTCATAGGTTTTAGACTCATATGCATAGTTCAGTCAATATTTTATGCATGAATTTTCTTTCAAAAATCCTAGAAATTTTATGATGGTTTCACATGTTTATTATTGTTTTTCTGCCGAAAATTTGGTTGAATTTGGGTTTCGAAACCCTCTCAAACAAATCAAATCCCAAACTGGGATTTCCCATTTCCAAAACTTCTAATTTCTGCTTTAGCAGACAAGAACCTCCGGCACCACCCTCATGGGAAATCCAAATCGTCCTCCAAAATCATAATGGATTCATAATAGAATCTAATAGTAATCTGTAAATTTTGAGGTTTTTCCAACTAGTATTGACCTCTGAAAAAAATCGGAGTTTCCAGACTTCTGAGAAAATCTTGATTTTCCTTCATCAGGGTATAGACAGACCCTAATGCACCGAGTCCATCCAATCTGTAACCTTTTGGCAAATTCTTTCAACATGAAAGTTGTTCCAAACATAATTTCGTGTCATTACCCAAAATGTGGGAATTTTTGGATCTGTTTCATTATTTTCCTGGATTTTCCCTTTCTGTCTAACAGATTCCAATGTCCAGAAATCTCAAAGATTTAGGTCTCTGATGACCGTATGGCCTTTTCCAAACCATAACCCGAATCCCAATAGTATCAAAAGATCAAATATTCCTCTATTTGTAAGAGACAGTTTTCCACAGTTTCAGTCTTTTTTCCATCTGTCTTCTATTTTTCCCATGTTTTCTACCGAAACCTGTCTGTTTCCTCTAAATCCTAGAGTCGCCGGATTCCGATTCGACTTGCCGGAGTATTACAACTCCGACCATAGGTCAAAACTAGAAAGTGTAAAAGGAAAAAATCCTTGCCTTACTGTCCTCTGTCACCCCATAAAAGTTGGGAAATTTTATGGAAATTTGATATCCTAAATCCCCTTTAGAATCAACATTTTAGGCAAAAATCACCAAATTTAGGGTTTTTATTTGAATTTCCATATTTAAAAATACAAAAAAATAGATTTTCGAGATCCATTATGTTTCTAGGGTTATTTTAGGTGTCCATGCCAAATTTGGTTCAATTCCAAGTTCATTTGCTCCATGTGTTAGTTTATCTTTAAATTCAGAAGCGAAAATCAGGTTAAATTCGATGTTTTATGATATTTTCGCCATTTTAGGGTTTTTATCATGTACATAAGCATGTAGAATCATATTAGGGTTAATTTCAATCTCCTTTGCATTTCATATTTTTCAATTTTGCAAAATTTATTTCAGAAAACCCTGGTTTCAAGGCCATAGTCTTGTTATCGGGGGTATTTTGGTCATTTTGACCTAAATTTCGAAATTTCAATTTCTAATTCTCCAAAATTTCATGCATATCGTCATATTTTATCATATTATGTTTGATTTATTTCATTTGATTTTCAAAATTCCAAAATTTATAAAAATTCTTTTAGAAAACCCTGATTTCAAGGTCATCAGGGGTATTTTGGTCATTTTGACCCCAACTTTGAATTTTCAAATTTATTTTCGAAATTTATTCATTATTTATCATGTTTATATCAAAGGGGGTATGAATTTGGGTTTATATCTGAATAATATCCGATAATTTCCCATATTTTCGGATAAATTCAGAAAAACCTACATTTTTGTGCTAACCTTATTTTCTAGTTTTGCAGGAACATTCAAGAAGAAGACTTAGCTTTTATTTTTTTTATTTCAATTCAATGTAACCTCAAATGTAATAATTTGGAATAAGAGTTACTTTTCTGCTTAGAATAGGGTTGCATTGCATATAGTTTAATTTATGCAAATTTCAATATGTGATGTATGATTCATGCACATTATTTCAAATTCACTATGGTTTACACGAATGGCACGTGCACAAGTTCTTATGGAGTTTATAAACTCGGTGTGATTCGTATTTATGGCCATAGGCAGAATACGAAGAAAACAAAGATTTATGATCTTCGTATTAGCCACATTCAGCCTACACTCTTAGGCTAACTTAAAAAATGCACTGCATTTCTCAAAGTTTCAAAAGGATTTCCCAATTCCTTAATGAAATTCCCTTTTTCAAATTCATATTCATTCATTCATATCATTCAAATTGCATTATTTTCAAACTCATTTTCCAATTTCAATTTAAAAAAAAATTCAGTTTTCTCAAGAATTTCCAAGTTTTTCTCAAAATCCTAAGTTTTCAAAAGAGATTTCAAGGCATTTTCTAAGTTCAACCAAAGTTTTCCAATGTTTTAAAATTCTCAACTTTCAAAGTCTCAAGTTTTAAAAAAAAAAAATCAATTTTCTTAGATTTCCCACTTTCCTGAGAACCCAGTTTCCTGAGAATCCATTTTTCATTTCAAAAGTCATTTCCAATGAATTTCTTAGATTTCCTCAGAATTCTCAAATCCATTTTCTTAGAAAAGAAATTCTAAATTTCAAAAATTGATTTTTCCCAAGATTCAAGTTTTACTAAGAATTCATTGTCCAATCAAATTTCCGATTTCCAATGAAATTCAATGATTTTCCCAGGGATTCCATTTCCAACACTTTTCCAATCATTTTCCAGCATATTTCAATTTTCCAAAGCAAACATCATGTTTCTCAAACTTGCATTATTTTCAAAATTTCATAGCACAATCCTGATTCATTGTGCATTCTAGGAAAAATAGAGCATAATTTAGATATTTGAGTCAAGTTAAAGCACGTAATTGATCCTTGGTTCAATTACCCCTGGTAAAGGTGTCAGGAACGGTTGAATCTCGTACCGACAGGCGGATCCCATTCCATGAAATTTTCCCGCAGATTTTCAAAACGGAGGCGAGTAATTTTCAAAACCAATTTCAAAACTTTGGTCGAGTTTGACTCGCAAATTCGTTTCTCTCTTGCAAGGGAGGGGAAAAATTTTGCGATGATAACAGGTTTGGCGACCATGATGGGACCTGTCTTCGTCTGATCAATTATGTGCTTGACTTAGTTCAATTATCAAAATTGTGTTCTAGGGAATGTCAGCTTTAATTCTGGATATCATGTGAACCTAGGAGCCTAGACTTGAACCCAGCTGACATGGATTGCATATAGACTAGGCATGGTTTGGTAGGACCATATTGAGGAGAATTATGCATGCTCACATAGACTTAGGTCTGAAATACAACACTCCTCAATCTAAGACTTGTATGAAAACAATGTTTGCTTCTTCAAAAAATTTCAAAATTCTCTCTCTTTAGGATTTAGAGCCCTCTATTTGTCTGCATGTGATCATATTTCAAAAACCACCCCACCTATGTCTACCCGGTCTTCACGTTGCTGGGCTCTCTTCTAGAACCATAGTTCGGGACAGAGCGTCACAACTGGGCCACTTATTTGGGCTAACGCCCCCCTGCCACGTACCAAGGGTCATAGTCCAACGTATATCGGCAGGCGCTCAAGGATGTTGGGAAAACATAAGTCTAGAACCGAAGATGAATTTTTATGCCACGTACATCGAGCCTTGGTTCGAGTATATCGGCATAGCATGATCGGACACAGTTGATCTGAGCCTAGAGTTAGGATTAGAGTCCTAAAGCTCTTTCAAAATTGAAGCATTTAGAGTCAGCTTCTTAGGGATTGCTGTATGTGCATAATTGTTTGTAATTGAATGTATGATATTCATTTTTGCCTTATTTTCTCATATTTTTCCCAATTTTTCCAAAATACCGAACCATTTTCCAAAATACCTCATTTTTCATCTTTTATGAAATATCTCATTTTTCTTAAAAACCCTGGACGATTTTTCTAAATTATCCACCTTTTCCTTCAAAACTCCAGGAGATTTTCCATTCTTTCGTTCCTCTGGACTTCGAATTTCCAGCTTTCATTTTATCCTGCCTGCAATTTTCAAAATTCTTGTATTTTTCCAAAGTCTAATTCCAGTCTTCTTGTCTTTCAGTCCAATGGCATCTAGTCAGCTCAATTCTGTTTTTTCTGAGGGTCACATCTCCTATGAGGTGCGACAAAGTCTTCCTGAGCATCGATCTCTTAGCATCGAACCCTTCTTCCCCCGGTGGTACTATGTCTGGTTCAAAAACTTCTCTCGTATGTTTCCGGACCACTTGAGCGATTGCGGGTTGGAATTGGCATCTGCAGTGGGAAAGTTGACAGTCAACGACAATCTGATTCATGCACTGGCAGAGCGGTGGAATCTGCGCACTTGCACGTTCTGGTTCCCGTGGGGCGAGATGACACTATTGATGGATGAATTTTCAGAGATTATGGGACTGCCTGAGCCAGCCGGTCAGCCTGGAGATCCGTTAGAGCAGCAGTTTCTGATCAATGTCAAGGGTCTGGACCCCAAAGATGCCGTAGCTCGCATGATAGGGCACAAGTCTTGGCCACTGATTGAAGAAAATGGGAATGAGTACGTGAGCCTGATCGAGATCTACCGACAGTATGGAGAATTCACAGAAGTCAGCTCGCTGTCCAGAACAGCTCGAGAGAGAATTCAACATGCGATGGTTTTGTGCACTGTGGGACTTGCTTTCTTTCCAGACGGATAGAACTATGTGGATGTCAGAATAGTTCAGATTCTGAGGAGATGGGGAAGTCGATAGACCAGTCGTCTCTCGATAGCCATGGTCGCACTTGCTTTTTTTTTATACAGAGGACTGACCCACTTCATAATGGGAGAGTCCATCTTAGTCGAGGGATGTATCTATGCTCTTCAGTCTTCGTTCCTTCAGCATGTACCGACCAGAGCTAGTTCGTTCAGATACAATGGCAAGGAACTTCTTCTAGTTGCGCGGTACCGATTCATGATTGATTATCTGCAGGAAGAAGAAGAGGTGTGGGACTATTTTGATCGAGAATTATCGCCTCCCAGATGCACCTATGCATATGACAAGAGATTCAAGCTGCTTGGTCCATTCTTCTGCGCCTACTATCATCCAGAGCGGTGTGTTCGACAGTTTTCTTAGAGACAAAAGCACATAGAGATGCGGCTGCTATCAGGAGTCATGCCAGAATTCGACCTTACATCAGCGTAGTAGTCCGGAGCATACCATTCTGCCAGATATGGCTGAGACTCTTTTGTTACTCTTCCACTTTTTCCCAGCCCTCGTGTCTCTGCTGATCATTGAGAGTGGTGGCAGACTGTCTATATGCCCCCTCTTTCTCAAATCTACCATTAATGCAATCATATTTTTCCTTCAATAAAAAAAAATCCTTCAATTTTCATTCTATCATGGTTTGACAACCTCACCTAGGTGACAAGGCATATTTACAGTTGTTCATTCTCCTCGCAAAGAATGACAACACAATTGTCGTGACTCCAGCGATGACCCAATCCCTAGTAATAAGATGTTCTTCCAATTATCTATCAAATTCTCATCAAATATTTTTTTCTATATTCATTTCTATCCTGAATCTTCATCATCGAAATTTAATCATCCATTCTGTAGAGAGCATTAGTATTCCCAAGTGGTTCAGATCAGATAGAGCAAGAAGACACCACTATATCAGGGCATCAGTGATTTTAGAAGCAGGCAAGAGGAAATGGATTCTCCAAGATCTGCCAGAAGACAGAGTCTGAATGATAGGGATGACATTGATCCTGCTACATATCAGATGTTCAAGAAAATGATGATTGGGATGATGTCTGAGCAAGCTGAGGACAGTTTCAGAAAGGCTCCCATCAAGAAGAAGACATTTGTCTCCTTCTCTCAGAATATCACTGGTAAGAGCAACGAGTGATTCAGTGCATGTCAGGCCGATATTTTATTCTCGTCGATGTTCTCTATCATCGTGGATTCAGTTCTGAATATTCCAGATGCCTAGACGAAGATGAAGCCAAAGAAGTCGTGCAGGAGGTACACGAAGGCATTTGCGGTGGTCACGTCGGCTACCAAACTCTTATCAAGCAAATCATCTAGGCGGGATATTATTGGAAGACTATGCTACAAGATTGCTACCATTTTGTGAATAAGTGTGCTCTATTCCAGATACATGCACCTTTCGTTCATGCGTCAGCAACATATTTGCAATCTGTTATCTCTCCATGGCCGTTTTCTATGTGGATCTTTGATGTTGTGGGCCCCATCACTTCTGCTTCAAACAACTACAAATATTTTCTTGCCACAACAGAATATTTTACTAAATGGGTCGAAGCTATCAATCTACGCATAGTAGAAGGTCGACATGTGGTCTCGTTCATCCACAAAAATATCCTATGTCGTTTTGGCATACCACATGATATTGTGTCAGATAATGGCAATCATTTCAAGAATGAGAAAATGAGAACTTTTTGTTCGAAGTTCAAAATCCACCATCATTTCTCCGCTCCTTATTATCCTCAAGGGAATGGTCAGGCAGAGGCCACCAATAAAATTCTTATTAGAATCTTGGAGCGAACTTTGAAAACAGGTCGTGATTGGCATGAGAAGATCCATGATGCATTGTGAGCATACAGAACCACCATTCGAACTCCAATTAATGCTACTTTGTTAGAACTTGTCTACGGAACTGAAGTAGTATTGCCTCTACATGTTCAAAACCTGCCTTGAAGTTCACATCACTACTGGAGTTATCGCTTGATCAGTATCAGTAGCAGCGACTGGTACAACTTGATTTGCTCAATGAAAGAAGACTCAGAGCAGCAGAGCACGCTCAAATCATATCGTCCGAGGATAGCCAGACAATATGCAAAATTTGTCATTCAAAGGAAATCTTGAGTCAATGATCTAGTGCTCAGATCAATGGCCTATCTCAAGCATCGTCTGGGTGACAAATGGTCGCCGAATTGGGAAGGTCCCTATGTTGTCAAAGAGGCATTACATCATAACTCATATCGGCTCATCAATGCCGACGGAGTGGAATTATCAGGCCTCATCAATGCTCAACATTTAAACATTTTCTATACTTAAATTCTCTATTCCATCCTTTGTAATTTCTCAATATATTTTCTTCAATAATGGTCAAATTCTTCATTCCCAGTTACACTGGGGCATTATTTTGAAAATTGTTTTCAAAACATCTTGTATGCAGGCAGGATCAAACAAATCTCTCATTTTGCATGCATGTGCATCATTTTGCATGCATGTGCATCATTTCACATTCATTTGCATACATTCGCATTCATCTGCATCAATTTGCATTTGCATCGAGTTTCTCCTTCAGGTTAAGGGATAAATCCTGAGACCCCGACAGTTGTCCAAGTCGTCGTGAGAGTGAAGACTGAAAATCTTCTATCAAAATCAATTAGTAAATTCTCAAAAATCCAATGTTCGTGCTGGTAAGATTTTCAAAATACAGTGTTCGTGCTGGTAAAAATTTTCTAAATCAAGTGTTCGTGCTGGTAAATTTTCAAAAATCCAGCGTTCGTGTTGGTAAGATTTTCAAAATCCAGGGTTCGTGCTGGTAAATTCTTCTAAATCCAATGTTTGTGCTGGTAAATTTTTAAAATTCAGTGTTCGTGCTGGTAAATTTTTTTTTTACATCCAGTGTTTGTGCTGGTAAATTCTTCAAAATCCAGTGTTCGTGCTGGTAATTCTTCCAAAAACAGTATTCGTACTGATCTATTTTCAAAATCCAGTACTTATACTGGTTCATTTCCAAAATCCGGTATTCACACTAGTACATCTTTCAAAATCCAATTTTTATTGGTCAAACTTTCTAAATCTGGTTTTACTGGTTAATGTTTTCAAACCTAATCCATGCTGATTTAGTCTTCTTGCGGGATTCGAGTTCCGACTCGAATTTTCTTTCCTCTGGGATTCGAGTTTCAACTCGAATTTTTTTCCCTTCTAAATTGGTCTAGAAGATTAGAGTTTCGACTCTAATCTTCTTCCAAATCCAATTCAAATGTCCTAGAATTGGTCTAGAAGATTAGAGTTCCGACTCGAATCTTCTTCCAAATCCAATTCAAATGTCCTAGAATTGGTCTAGAAGATTAGAGTTCCGACTCGAATCTTCTTCCAAATCCAATTTCAAATATCAAATTTCAAATTTCAAAGTTCCAAATTCTAATTTCGGCCCTCGGGCCACCCAATTTCCAAATTTCCAATTTTGACCTTCGGGTCAATCAATTTCCAAATTTCCAATTTTAACCTTCATGTCAATCAATTTCCAAATTTCTAATTTTGACCTTCGGGTCAATCAATTTCCCAATTTCCAAGTTTCAAATTCCAAATTTCCAATTTCGACCTTTGGGTCAATCAACTTCAATTTCGACTTTCGGGTCAATCAATTTCCAATTTCCAATTTCAAATACCAAATTTCCAATTTCCAAATTCCAATTTCAAATACCAAATTTTAAATTTCTAATTTCCAAATTCCAATTTCCAATTTCCAATTTTGACATCCGGGTCACCCAATTCTCTATTTCAACCTTCGGGTCACTCGATTTCTAATTTTGACCTTCGGCTCATTCAAATCCTCAATTTCGACCTTCGGGTTATTCAATCCTTCAATCTCAACCTTTGATTTCCCATTTCGACCCCTTGTGTCATTCGACTCCCAGATTCGACCTTCGGGTCATGTAATTCTCAAATCTTGACCTTCGGGTCATCCAATTTGATCAATCAGGCCTCTGGGCCGTCCACTCTATCAGATTCTCAATTCAAGCCTTCGGGTTACAATCTTACCAACATCAATCATTCTCCTGCCTTCGGTTTACAACTTTGTCAATATCTATCACTTTCCAAGCCTTCGGGTTACAATTTCATTAATGTCAATCATTTTTAAATCAACAAAATCCTGCTTTTGAGCTGGTCGGTCAACAAATCCTGCTTTCGAGTTGGTCGGTCAAAAAATCCTGCTTTCTAGCTGGTCGGTCAACAAATCCTGCTTTCGAGCTGGTCGGTCAACAAATCCTGCTTTCGAGCTGGTCGGTCAACAAATCCTGCTTTCGAGCTGGTCGGTCAACAAATCCTGCTTTCGAGCTGGTCGGTCAACAAATCCTGCTTTCTAGCTGGTCGGTCAACAAATCCTGCTTTCGAGCTGGTCGGTCAACAAATCCTGCTTTCGAGCTGGTAAATCAAAACAAATCCTGCTTTCGAGCTGGTCGGTCATCAAATCCTGCTTTCGAGCTGGTCGGTCAAACCAAATCCTGCTTTCGAGCTGGTAAAACAAAACAAATCCTGCTTTCGAGCTGGTCGGTCATCAAATCCTGATTTCGAGCTGGTCGGTCAAACCAAATCCTGCTTTTGAGCTGGTAAAACAAAACAAATCCTGCTTTCGAGCTGGTAAATCAAAACAAAACCTAACTTTCAAGTTGATCTCTTACTAAAGTATTTTCAGGATTCAGTTTAGTCATGGATGTGTTGCGTAGTGCTTCAGATGCTCGCTCTCACCAAGGATTTCAAGAAAATTTTGCCAATTTGTCATTAAATATTTGTTGATTTCAAAATCTTTATTGCACAAAAACATTACCTTAGAATACCTTCAGTACTACTTCCGAAAGGACAAAGCTTTCGCGAAAAAAGATTTAAAATTCAGAATCTTTCTATTGGCCGACCAAAAGGATGAAGAATAAATCCTCGATATGGCCAGCAAAAGAAATTCATTGTTGTTGCAAAGCCATAAGTGATCGGTATTGATCACAGTCAATGGCACATTTTTAAAGATCATTCTTGGAAAATAAAGCAGTCGAAATATCCTGGGTGATACAGAAAAATCCATTCAATCCCTATATCTCCTCAATCACCTAAAGCTGCAATTAAACATCTGCAAAAGGGATCTCTTAACTGTCGTCAAGATGAAGGCGAATTAGGCGAGTAGACCCCCGGGGCCAAAGAAGATTTGAATCATCTCCAAGATGA
The DNA here is from genome assembly GCF_984573655.1 of Nuphar pumila. Lineage (NCBI taxonomy): Eukaryota > Viridiplantae > Streptophyta > Magnoliopsida > Nymphaeales > Nymphaeaceae > Nuphar > Nuphar pumila. The sequence goes on along the minus strand of NC_143264.1, from coordinate 44,211,203 downwards.
CGGAGTTTGTGACGGATCCTTCCAGGGAAAGTTCAGAGCACCGTCAAGATGAAGGCGACTGCGATGAGCCTCCCGACAAACCCTAAAGGATATTTAATTTCCGCTATCATCAAGAGATTTTTAACCAATGAGCCAATAACCGTCAATATAATCCCTGAGAAAAAAAAGAAGGATCGGAGCATCTCTGAGACGAAGGAGTTTGTGACGTACCCTTCCAAAAAAAAAAGAGAGAAAAGTTAGGACATCTCCAAAATGAAGGATGATGTAATCCCCCAAAACCCAAGAAAGCTCTAATTCTGCCAATAAAAAAAAAGAGTGGGCAGAAAAATCATCATGAGAAAAGAATCCCAGGATATCAGACTGCCGAATCTGTCAAGAATCCTCTTTAATTTGTGAAATTCTATTATCAATATTCCTTCACCAATTGCTTTCACAATATCAAGAATACTCTCTTTTCTGTTCATATCAAGGAAATTGATAGCTTCCTTGAAAGAAAGCCAATTGCAAGCAATTTGAATTCGAATCTTGATTTTACTGAGTTAAGCCCAGTCGAAGGTAATACTTCAGGTAGAAAAGAGGAAATATTTTTGCACCAATGTGCATCATTGCCAATTATTTTGAATTGACAACAATTTTTCAACATTTTGACAATATTTTCTTGTCATTCTGACATGAAGCGAGAGCTTGAGGTTCATCTTTGGCGTATCCTGACATCAGTTGTTATCCCTTTTAAGGACTTGATAACAGGAGTTTTCAAGATTCCTTCCCTTCTGTTGATATAATCTGAGCGCATGGGCTCTCAGATTCGCACACTTCCCTGTGTCCCCATTGTCCCACCATAGACAGTCCAATTTTGGCTTGAGGTTAAGCCACCAATCATTTTCTCGCAAAAGGTCAACAATTTCAAAAGTTATTTAGTCTCAGCAATGAGGCGCTCAAAATCAAACCCCTTTTCAAGCTTTAGGGACCCCATTTTCCTTCCTTTTGCAAAACCCCTGTTGGATTCATTGTGCGGAGATCCGAAGGTTCCATCATGGTTTCTTCCTTCGAGGATTCCATTCTTCATTTTCTGCCCAATCAGGATAAGGGTACAAACCTGAGCCTCCTTTCATGAGGTATTCCATTTTCTGCCCAATCAGGATAAGGGTACTAACCTGAGCCTCCTTTGATGATGTATTTTATTTTCCGCCCAATCAGGATAAGGGTAAAAACCTGAGCCTCATTCAAAGAGGTATTCCATTTTCTGCCCAATCAGGATAAGGGTACAAACCTGAGCCTCCTTTGATGAGGTATTTCATTTTCTGCCCAATCAGGATAAGGGTACAAACCTGAGCCTCCTTTGATGAGGTATTTCATTTTCCGCCCAATCAGGATAAGGGTATAAACCTGAGCCTCCTTTCATGAGGTATTTCATTTTTCGTCCAATCAGGATAAGGGTACAAACCTGAGCCTCCTTTGATGAGGTATTTCATTTTCCGCCCAATCAGGATAAGGGTACAAACCTGAGCCTCCTTTGATGAGGTATTTCATTTTCCACCCAATCAGGATAAGGGTACAAACCTGAGCCTCCTTTGATGAGGTATTTCATTTCCCGGTCAGGTTAAGGGTACAAACCTGAGCCTCATTCTGATGAGGTATTTCATTTCCCGGTCAGGTTAAGGGTTAAACCTGAGCCTCCTTTGATGAGGTATTTCATTTTCCGCCCAATCAGGATAAGGGTACAAACCTGAGCCTCCTTTGATGAGGTATTTCATTTCCGCCCAATCAGGATAAGGGTACAAACCTGAGCCTCCTTTGATGAGGTATTTCATTTTCTTCCCAATCAGGATAAGGGTACAAACCTGAGCCTCATTCTGATGAGGTATTTTATTTCCTGGTCAGGTTAAGGGTACAAACTTGAGCCTTCTTTGATGAGGAATTTCATTTTCCGCCCAATCAGGATAAGGGTACAAACCTGAGCCTCCTTTGATGAGGTATTTCATTTCCCGGTCAGGTTAAGGGTACAAACCTGAGCCTCATTCCGATGAGGTATTTCATTTCCCGATCAGGTTAAGGGTTAAACCTGAGCCTTATTTTGATGAAGTATTTCATTTCCCGGTCAGGTTAAGGGTTAAGCCTGAGCTTCGTTTCTACACGAGGTATTTCTCGTCCCATCCAGGTTAAGGGCAAAACCTGAATCTCACTTCTTTTTGAAGTAAAACTTTCTTCTTCATTCTCCGCTTCATATCTACCATTTTCATCAGGGCTAATATCTTTATATCCAGCTAGATCCTTCTAACTGGGGCATTTTTATAGCCCAAATTTGGTGTGTTTTCTTTGCCACTAAGCTCGTCTTCAAGACGGCTTAGTAGCAAAGAGGGGCATCTGTAAACACCCCAAATTTTCCTCATCCATTCTCAAACAACCCTCCTCGTGCAGTATCAACCCTGTTAGGTCAGTGTAGGAGTCAAACCCTAAGTCAGTTTCAAAAAATTACCACTTTACCCATTTTTATTAGGAAAATTACCATTTTACCCCTAGGTCATCCCGAACCCCAGTCAGTCGAAGTCAACTAAGCTTATTGGTTAGTTCAGAACATTTAGAATATCAGTCATTTCAAATTCATTTGAGCTCACAGCGAGAAAGTCATTTTCATTTCTGACAATTCCTGCCAAAATGGGATCATTTCTTCAGAAATGAGCTCATTTCTCACTCAAATCCAAGCCAATTGTCTCCGAGTCAGTCATTTACAGTCAGTCATATTCCCCAAAGTCTAACTTGAGCTCACCAGGAGTTCAAGTGCTCCAGTTTCAGTTCAAAACCATTTCCAAGTGTCCAGGAGCCCATTTTAGTCCATTTCAGCACTTTTAGCTGAAATTGAGCCAAGTTTAGTCAGTTGAGCTAGTGTTTGAGCCTCGATTTTAGTTCACCTCAGTATTACTGACCTTTGTTTCAGCTCAAACCCAGTTCAGGTTCGTAATTCACTTCATTCCATACCATTTCTCTAAAAATGACAGCTTTTCTTGAAAATTTAGTTGGAAAGGTCAGTTGAGTCAGTGTCTGGTGAGTTCATTTGAGTTCTGAAACTCTAAAACCCAGCTCAATCTAGCTCATATCAGTTCAATCCAGCTCGAACCCCGATTTTCAGTGTCACTCTGACCCAGTAGAGTCCCGAAAACCATTTCTTGAGCTATTTTGCAAATTTTGTCAATTTTAATGCTTTTTAAACTGGTATAGCTGCCAATCGGAGTCTAACATCTAAAATTCTCCATTCAGGGTCTGCATTTCGCATGTCATTTCTCATCATTTCATATCATTTCTCAACATTTCATAACATTTCATCACATTTCATTTCATTTTCGAAGTCCAGAACTCCAGTTTTATAAATTTCAATCCAGATTGAGTTTTAAAAGTTTTCAGAAATCAATTTCAAACCTCGGGTTTTTCAAAATTGACATTTTTACCCCTGGGATTCTAAATTTGGAAATATTTTCTTGAGAAAAACAATCTGGATTTCTTTTAAAATTAAATTTTCAAATTCTATACTGGATTTGCTTCGCAACGAGGTATTGAACCTCAAAATCTGAGCTCGTTTCAAAAACTGCCAAAAATAGCTCGTTTCGTCTGGAAATAAATTTAAAAGTATTTTCTCAAGAAAAACAATCCGGATTTCTTTCAAAATTACATTTTTAAATTCTACATTGGATTCGCTTCGCAACGGGGTATTGAACTTCAAAATCCGAGCTTGTTTCAAAAACTGCCAAAAATAGCTCGTTTCGTCTGGAATTTTTTTGAAAAGACTATTTTACCCCTTTAATCGTCAAAATGAATTTCAAAAGTGGAATTTGGACCCACTCTAAGATGGCCCATCCATTTTCATTTTCTTGTTTTAATTTATAAGAAAAGAAAAAAATTATCTTTTTCTTTTTTTTTTTGTTTTATTTTATTTTTTTATTTTATTTTCTTATTTTATTTTTTTAAGGTGGGACCCACAAGGGGGTCTACCACCCCAGCCCTCAATCCAGCCCATTTCCTTTCTTTCTTCTTCCATTTTCTTTTTTTTTTTTTCTTTTCTTTCCTTCTTTCTTTCTTTTCTTTCTTTCTTCTTCCCTTTTTCTTTCTTTCTTTCCTCCTTTCTTTCCTCCCTCTCCACTTACGTGCATCTTTTTCCAGCCCCCCTCTTTCTTCTTCTTTCCCTCTCCTTTCTTCCCTTTTCTTTCCTTTTCCTTCTTCCCCTCTTCTTTCCTTTCCTTCCCTTCCTTCTTTCCCCTTTCTTCCTTACCTCTTTCTATTTCCTCCAAAAATCAAACGGCTGCAGCCATTTTTTTTCCACATATAGCCACTTCATCAAGGCTATTGGATATCATTAGAAACTTAGGTCTTGGCAAATCAAAGACCTAAGTTATTAAAACCAAAAACAAAAAGAACGGCTGCCCCATCTTCTAACCTCATGCCTCTTTCTCTCTCTCACTCTCTCTCTCCCTTGGTTCCTATCATACACAGCCACCATTATACACTTGCAGCAGCCTCCAGCTCCTCCAGCCACCCCTTTTGGAAGCAGCTACAGCCGGTGCCACCTCTTCCAAAGGCTCACACAACATCCAGCCACACAACACCTTTGCTCCAGCAGCCACCATTGCTGCCACCTCTTCCAAAGGCTTCCACTACCTCCAGCCGGTTCACAAGCTAATGTAGCAGCTCCAGCAGCAACCCTTCCTCCCATCTTTAGCTATCTACAACAAGGCACAACCTTGCTTCAGCAAAAACAAAAGCCTACCTTCATTGCAGCCCTTGCAGCACAACCATCCCCAACCTCTAGTCGGTTCCAGCTCCACCACAGCAACTCTCCTCTTGGCTGCAACTTCCAGCCATTGATGCCACCGCCAAGCTCCACCTTCAGCAAGCTTCAACATCTACTAACGTCAAGGCAGCCTCCTTCAGCCCATTGATCCCGCAGCTCCATCATCAAACACCACGTTGGCCCAGCCACCTTAAGACCCATCTTCCTTCCATTCTCCAAGAGGATTCACGCTCAGCCATTAGCCCTCTCTCATTAAGCTGATTTGATGATTAAAAACTTAGGACTTGATTTTTATCAAGCCCTAAGTCATTTACGCAAGAGCATTCCCAGGCTCTTTCCCCTTCGGTCAATCCCAGCAAACACCAAGGAAACCCCCTCTAGCCTTTGCTTCAACCGATCCAAGGTAACAACCTATTTTTTTGCTTACACTCTACATAATTTTTATCAATGCATGTTGAGTAGGTTTGATCATTGCCTATTGAGATGAGGGATTTAGCATAAAGTTCATTCAAAACTCAGATTTGATATCATACTTTTTTAAGTTTAAATCATAGAAAATAGCAGATGTTTTTGTTTCATATGTGTAGGCTATATGAACGAGGTGATTAATCCAATTCGATGGGTTAAGTCTCCCCTTTCAAATAGCCAAAATCAATGAAGTGCTTCATGCCTCCCTAATATTTATTTTTTTTATTTTTTTATTTTTATTTTTATGTTTTACCATCATCATGTAGTGTTGATGTTTTTTTTTTCACATTTAACGTTGCATTTAGTTTTATTTCTTAGTTTAATAGTTGTTTAGTTTAATTCTATTAATAGTTGATACTTAGTTCATAGGTTTTAGACTCATATGCATAGTTCAGTCAATATTTTATGCATGAATTTTCTTTCAAAAATCCTAGAAATTTTATGATGGTTTCACATGTTTATTATTGTTTTCCTGCCGAAAATTTGGTTGAATTTGGGTTTCGGAACCCTCTCAAACAAATCAAATCCCAAACTGGGATTTCCCATTTCCAGAACTTCTAATTTCTGCTTTAGCAGATAAGAACCTCCGGCACCACCCTCATGGGAAATCCAAATCGTCCTCCAAAAATCACAGTGGATTCATAATAGAATCTAATAGTAATCTGTAAATTTTGAGGTTTTTCCAACTAGTATTGGCCTCTGAAAAAAATTGGAGTTTCCAGACTTCTGGGAAAATCTTGATTTTCCTTCGTCAGGGTATAGACAGACCCTAATGCTCTGAGTCCATCCAATCTGTAACCTTTTGGCAAATGCTTTCAACATGAAAGTTGTTCCAAACATAATTTCGTGTCATTACCCAAAATTTGGGAATTTTTGGATCTGTTTCATTATTTTTCCCGGATTTGCTCTTTCTGTCTAACAGATTCCAATGTCCAGAAATCTCAAAGATTTAGGTCTCTGATGACCGTATGACCTTTTCCAAACCATAACCCGAATCCCAATAGTGTCAAAAGATAAAATATTCCTATATTTGTAAGGGACAGTTTTCCACAGTTTCAGCCTTTTTTCCATCTGTCTTCTATTTTTCCCATGTTTTCTACCGAAACCTGTCTGTTTCCCCTAAATCCTAGAGTCGCCGGATTCCGATCCGACTTGCCGGAGTGGTACAACTCCGACCATAGGTCAAAACTAGAAAGTGTAAAAGGAAAAAATCCTTGCCTTACTGTCCTCTGTCACCCCATAAAAGTTGGGAAATTTTATGGAAATTTGATATCCTAAATCCCCTTTAGAATAAACATTTTAGGCAAAAATCACCAAATTTAGGGTTTTTATTTGAATTTCCATATTTAAAAATACAAAAAAATAGATTTTCGAGATCCATTATGTTTTTAGGGTTATTTTAGGTGTCCATGCCAAATTTGGTTCAATTCCAAGTTCATTTGCTCCATGTGTTAGTTTATCTTTAAATTCAGAAGCGAAAATCAGGCGAAAATCAGGTTAAATTCGATGTTTTATGATATTTTCGCCATTTTAGGGTTTTTATCATGTACATAAGCATGTAGAATCATATTAGGGTTAATTTCAATCTCCTTTGCATTTCATATTTTTCAATTTTGCAAAATTTATTTCAGAAAACCCTGGTTTCAAGGCCATAGTCTTGTTATCGGGGGTATTTTGGTCATTTTGACCTAAATTTCGAAATTTCAATTTCTAATTCTCCAAAATTTCATGCATATTATCATATTTTATCATATTATGTTTGATTTATTTCATTTGATTTTCAAAATTCCACAATTTATAAAAATTCTTTTAGAAAACCCTGATTTCAAGGTCATCAGGGGTATTTTGGTCATTTTGACCCCAACTTCGAATTTTCAAGTTTATTTTCGAAATTTATTCATTATTTATCATGTTTATATCAAAGGGGGTATGAATTTGGGTTTATATCTGAATAATATCCGATAATTTCCCATATTTTCGGATAAATTCAATAAAACCTACATTTTTGTGCTAACCTTATTTTCTAGTTTTGCAGGAACATTCAAGAAGAAGACTTAGCTTTTATTTTTTTTATTTCAATTCAATGTAACCTCAAATGTAATAATTTGGAATAAGAGTTACTTTTCTGCTTAGAATAGGGTTGCATTGCATATAGTTTAATTTATGCAAATTTCCATATGTGATGTATGATTCATGCACATTATTTCAAATTCACTATGGTTTACACGAATGGCACGTGCACAAGTTCTTATGGAGTTTATAAACTCGGTGGGATTCGTATTTATGGCCATAGTCAGAATACGAAGAAAACCAAGATTTATGATCTTCGTATTAGCCACATTCAACCTACACTCTTAGGCTAACTTCAAAAATGCACTGCATTTCTCAAAGTTTCAAAAGGATTTCCCAATTACTTAATGAAATTCCCTTTTTCAAATTCATATTCATTCATTCATATCATTCAAATTGCATTATTTTCAAACTCATTTTCCAATTTCAATTTAAAAAAAAATTCAGTTTTCTCAAGAATTTCCAAGTTTTTGTCAAAATCCTAAGTTTTTAAAAGAAATTTCAAGGCATTTTCTAAGTTCAACCAAAAGTTTCCAATGTTTTAAAATTCTCAACTTTCAAAGTCTCAAGTTAAAAAAAAAAAATCAATTTTCTTAGATTTCCCACTTTCCTGAGAACCCAGTTTCCTGAGAATCCATTTTTCATTTCAAAAGTCATTTCCAATGAATTTCTTAGATTTCCTCAGAATTCTCAAATCCATTTTCTTAGAAAAGAAATTCCAAATTTCAAAAATTGATTTTTCCAAGATTCAAGTTTTACTAAAAATTCATTATCCAATCAAATTTCTGATTTCCAATAAAATTCAATGATTTTCCCAGAGATTCCATTTCCAACACTTTTCCAATCATTTTCCAGCATATTTCAATTTTCCAAAGCAAACATCATGTTTCTCAAACTTGCATTATTTTCAAAATTTCATAGCACAAGCCTGATTGTTTGTGCATTCTAGGAAAAATAGAGCATAATTTAGATATTTGAGTCAAGTTAAAGCACGTAATTGATCCTTGGTTCAATTACCCCTGGTAAAGGTGCCAGGAACGGTTGAATCTCGTACCGACAGGCGGATCCCATTCCATGGAATTTTCCCGCAGATTTTCAAAACGGAGGCGAGTAATTTTCAAAACCAATTTCAAAACTTTGGTCGAGTTTGACTCGCAAATTCGTTTCTCTCTCGCAAGGGAGGGGGAAAATTTTGCGATGATAACACATTCTAACTCTTCTAAACTTAGAATGAGCTTGGCTACAGCGGACTTGACTAAAAGGGCTAAGGGTGACTCAGAGGTAAAATGATAATTTTATTATCAACACGGGGCAAACTAACCTCAGATTGGGATAAACCTAGGGGTGAGACTCTATACTGCCCTGTAGGGGATTTGTCTTCTATGAAAGCAGATGTCCAAAATAGACCTAAAAAATTTGGGGTGTTTACACATAGGCAAAGATGACTTTACTCATGGATGAGTTCAACGATATTATGGGTTTACCGGAACCAGTTGGTCAGCTTGATGATCTCGTAGAGCAATATTTTTTTATTAATGTCAAAGGATTGAATGTTTGAGATGCTTTAGTCAGAGCAATCAGACATAGATCTTGGCCACTTATCGAAGCAGATGAGAGTCAGTTTGTTAACATGTTTAAGCTTTATCGTTAGTATGGGACATACGAGGAAATTGACACCCTATCGAGAGCAGCCAAAGAAAGAATTCAGTGTGCCATGGTCCTATGCACAATAGGGTTAGCTTTCTTTTAAGATGACCAAAATTTTATTGATATCAGGGTTATCCAACTCTTGCAAAGATGGGGGAGTCAGCATACCCGTCTCTCAATTTCCATGGCCGCCCTAGCTTTCCTCTATCGTGGTTTGACTCATTTTGCTCTTGGAGAAACTATCTTGGTAGAAGGATGCATTTATGCCCTGCAATCGTGTTTCTGCGACATGTGCCATCCAAAGCCAATTCTTTCAGATTCAATGGTAAAACACCACAGTCGACCCCCCAGTACCGAGCTATGATCGAAAGTTTACATCAAGATGAGATCATTTGGGACTTCTTCAAGCCGCAGAAATCACTTCCTCGTTACACTTATGCACGTAGCAAGCGCTACAGACTACTTAGTCCATTCTTCTGTGTTGATTACCAGTTTGAAAGGTGCATCAGACAGTTCTCGCAGTAGCAGACTCATGCCAACACTCATTTTCCGACGGGTATTATGCCATAATTTGATTTACGGTTAGATCAGTGGTTCGGCATATACCATGCATCCAAATACACTTGGGACTCTTTTATTACTCTTTTCATATTCCCTGGACCCAATGTATCTTCTAATTATCAAGAGTGATGGCAAACTATTTGTCCACCCTCTCTTTGTCTTTGATTTATCATCAATGAAATTACTTTTTTTTTTATCTTTTGATATTCTCTTAATGTCTTATACAAAAATTGACAACTTTGTTTGGATAATAAGTCTATTTTAGTTGTTTGCTCCTTAGTGACAACGCAACGGTCATGATTTTTGTGACAACTTCATCCCTGGTAATGGGATGTTCTTTCCAAATGTCAAATCAATCTCTACACTTTCTCCTTTCTCTTCAATATCTTTATCATGGTTGATGACCTCGCCTAGGTAATAAGAAACATTTTTTTTAGTTGTTATAAAAATAATGATGCAATGGTCACAGTTCTTGTGACAACCCAATCCCTGGTAATGGGATAATCTTTCTGAATTATCAACTAAATCTACATCTTGTTCCGTAGTCTAACCATTCCTTTATTCTGCAGAAAACATTGGCATTGTGACATGGTTCAGACAAGGACTGAGAAGAAGATTGTTCCATCACAACACAGTGACAGTGGTGCAGAAGAGATGAATTCCCCCAAATCATTGAGGGGACATGGCCAAGAAGTGGAAGACGATATCAATCCAACCATGTACAGTCTGTTTCAGAAAATGATGGCAAAAATGATAGCAGAACAAGCTGAGACAGATCCAAAGAAAGTACCTTCCAAAAACAAAGTCAGAAGAAAGCCTGTAAAAAGGCATGTCAAGATTGGCAGAAAGAAAATCCAGCACGACAGCGCTTCTAAAAACACAGGTTCATCAGAAGAGGATTCAAAAGGAGAACAACCTATATTCATTCAAAATCCTCTACATCAATCTAAGAAAATTATCGAAGAGCCTGAATCAGTGAACAAACCCAAGTTTCAGGGTCCAATAGAAGATCTGATTCAAGTGCAACTCAAGGAAATGACCCACATGGTCAGAGACTTGCATGCTCAAGACAAAGGCAAGAGAGTTTACACCCGCGAAGATTTTTATGATGGCTTAGAAGGGGATAACAATCTGGAGGATCTTCCTCAAAAATTTATCAAATTTGATGGGATCGACAATCCCAAGGCTCATCTAGCCATGTTCTTCGTAGAATGGAGCCGATTTAGAAAAGAAAACATGGCCCTTTTCATCTGTTTTTCACAAAGCCTAGAGGGTACAACCGTAAAATGGTACGTAGAACATATCAATCCAATAGAATTGCAATAATTCGATAGAGTGGTCAATTTGTATATACAACGTTTTCTGTTCAATACCGAGGCTCTGCCCACCCTCAATCATCTCTACAATCTGAAATAGAAAGACAATGAAAAGGCTCGAGAGTTTATTCGCAGGTGGAGGAGCACCTGCAACAAGATGAGGACTCCCATTTTAGAGGAGCATGCGCTCCAAATTATTCTCAACAACTTCTCTCAACCCCTAAGGAGCCTTATCTCCACCTCTCAGTCCAAATCCTTCATTGAATTAACGGAGTGAGCCGAATGTCTTGAAATGGGAATGGAGAATAGTGTCTACGAAGGTATCACTCTTGTCAAAAGTAATCCTGATACAAAGAAGAAATCTCACTTTACCTTCTTCGCCAACACCGCCAGCAACAACAATAGCGTTGATAATAAGGGTTGTAAGAAAAATCACAACAAAAACTCAGGAAATCCTAAGCCCGAAGGGAACAACCATGCAGCTCAAAAAGAAAAAAAATTCAAGCAACAATCTTCCCAGCCAAACCCCCAGCTAGAGACAAAATTGCAAGAAAAACTGAAACATGACGATTGGAGTTATGAATGGGAGTTCACCCCTTTGGATCGATCTCATGAAAACATTCTAGAATATATTTTTGTCGAAGGAATGATTAGGCTCCCGAAAGTTGTCGATCCTCCCGTCATCATAGGGAAGTTAAACGACTAATTTTGCAAATTCCATCGAACGGTGGAGCATGATACAAAAAATTGCTTCATTCTTAAGAACATTATTCAAGACTGTATCGACAAGAACTTGCTAGCAGAAGCTGAGGAAGAAAGTCAGCCTCAGGTTTTGTCAAAACCCTTCCCCAATCACTCAGCGACGGTCGTTACAGAATAACTATTTCAGCCCCAGGATCACATTCAGCCATGGTATAGTGAGAACATCCATGTTCAACATCAGGTCGTAGTACTGTATCAGTCACAATCCGCCGCCAAGAAGATGAACCTCATTTCAGCCCTCAGCAAGTTAAATATACCAGATAAACCTACAAAGGCATTCACTGAAGTTGCCAGAAAAATTCCTGGATTTCCTAAACAGTTTATCAAGGTTGCTCAGGAAAAGGGCAAGGTATCTGATGAAAGCACTAATTTGGTCCAGAGGCCGATTACTGCCCTCTCAAACATTTCAATCCTCGAATTGGCACATGCATCTCCCAAACACTAGCAAGTCTTGGATGATTTATTAAGAAAGATCAAGGTAAAGCCAAGCACAACTCCGACAGATATGGCTCAGATCATCAACCAGGCTATGACCAATGCTCCTATCACTTTCTTGGATGAAGATCTGCCAAAACCTCATTCTTTTCATAACAACGAGTTATACATCGTGGTACAGACCAGAGGAATGTTCGTACCCCATGTGCTCGTTGATGGGGGCAACAACCTCAACATCTGTCCAGAAGTGACTGCAAAGGCCCTGTTGTTATCATCACAAATTTTTTCCCCTCCCTCTACGAGAGAGAAAAATGATTCTGCGAGTCAAACTCGACCAAAGTTTTGAAAATGGTTTTGAAAATTACTAACCTCCGTTTTGAAAATTTACGATAAAATTTTGTGGAATGGGATCTGCCTGTCGGTATGAGGTTCGATCGTTCCTGGCGCCTTTACCAAGGGTAATCGAACCAAGGATCAATTGTGTGCTTTAACTTGACTCAAATATCTAAATCATGTTCTACTTTCCTAGAATGCATAGAGAATCAGGCATGTGCCATGGAATTTTGAAAAGATGCAAGTTTGAGAAATATGATGTTTGCTTTAAAAAATTGAGATGTACTTGGAAAATGACTGGAAAAGTGCTTGAAAATGAAATTCCTGGGAAAATCATTGAATTTCATTCGAAAAAAAAATTATATTGGGAAATGACTTTTGAAGAGAAAATTGATTCTCAGAAAAACTTGGATTCTGATAAAATCGATTGAGATGTGGATTACTTCTCTCAGAAAATCAATTTCTGAATAGGATTTGAAAATTCTAAGAAAAATCAATTTCATAAGTAATTCAAGGGCTTTGAGAAAATCGATTTTGGGATTTGAAAGTGAAATTGAGAATGATAAAAACCTTGGGAAATCATGATTTGAACTTGGGAAATGCTTGAAATATCATTAGAAAACTCATAGTTTTTGAGAAAATCAATTCTTGAGAAAGACTTGGGAAATTTTGAGAAAATCATTTTTTTTTGAATTGAAATTGGGAAATGAGTTTGATGATGCAAATTGAATGAAATGAAAGAATATGGAAGATAATTCTTTGAGGAATTGAGAAAATCCTTTTGAAATTTTGAGAAATGCAGTGCATTTTTTAAGTTAGCCTAAGAGTTTAGGCTGAATGTGGCTAATACGAAGATTACAAATCTGGGTTTCCATCGTATTCTGACTATGGATATAAATACAAATTCCACCAAGTTTGTAAACTCCCTAAGAGCTTGTGCACATGCCATTTGTGTCAACCATAGTGATTTTGGAAAAATGTACATGAATGATACAACAAATATTGAAATTTGTAGAAATTAAACTATATGCAATGCAGTCCTATTCTAAGCAGAAAATATAACTCTTATTTCAAAATATTACATCTGATATTACATTGAATTGAATAAAAAAAGAAATAAAATAACTAAATCTTCTTCTTGAATGTTCCTGTAAAACTAGAAAACATGTTAGCACAGAAATGTAGGTTTATCTGGATTTATCCGAAAATATTGGAAATTGCCAAATATTATTCAAATATAAACCCTAATTGATACCCCCTTTGATATAAACATGAGAAATAAGTAATAAAATTCAAAAATAAACTTGGAAATTCGAAATTAGAGTAAAAAAGACCAAAATACCCCTAATAACCTTGAAATCAGGGTTTTCTAAGAGAATTTTTGTAAAATTTGGAAATTTAAAAATCAAATGAAATAAAATTAAACACAATATGATGCAATATGATGATATGCATGAAAACTTAGAGAATTAAAGATTGGAATTTCAAAATTCAGATCAAAATGACCAAAATGGCCCCGATAACAATACCATGGCCTTGAAACCAGGGTTTTCTGAGATTTTTTTTGTAAAAAGTTAAAATATGAAATGCAAATGATATTGAAATTAACCCTAATATGATACTATATGCTTATTCATATGATAAAAACCCTAAAATGGCAAAAATATCAAATTTTGCTTGATTTTCGCCTTTGAATTTAAAAATGAACTAACACAAAAGGCAAATGAGCTTGGAATTGGCTCAAATTTGGCATGAACACCTAGATTGACTCTAAAAATAGAATGGAACTCGAAAATCTATATTTTTGATATTTTTTAATATGGAAATTAACTAAAAATCCTAAAAATCAAGATTTTGCCTAAAATTCTAACTCTAAACAGAACTTCGGGTACTAAACTACCATAAAAATTCCCCAAATTTTATGGGGTGATAGAGGACAGTTATAAAAATATTTTTGCCTTTTACAGATTCTGGTTTTGACCTATGGTCGGAGCTTGACAGCTCCGACAAGTCGGATCGGAATCCGACGACTCTAGGACTTAGGGCAGACTGACAGGTTTCGGTAAACATTATGGGAAAAATAGAAAACAGTAAAGAAAATAATTGAAATTTTGGGAGAATATCCCTGACAAACACATAAAAAATTCCTATTTTTATAGTTTTGGGATTAGATGAACGGTTTGGAAAGGAGCAGAGGATTATCAGAGATCTAAATCTCTGTAATTCTCAGACACTGGATTTTGATAGATAGAGAGTTTAATTCCAAGAAAAATACCTAGGTTGCTTCTAAACTTCTCAAATTTTGTGGAATGGTAGAGAGAATAACGAGGAACAATTCCTTTGTTAAAAGTTTTGTCATTTGACTTACAGATTGAAACATCAGAGCGGATTAGGGTCGGTCTAGATCCTGACAAGGAGAAATCAAGATTTTCACAAGGGGTGAAAGATATGATTTTTAGCAGAGACTGAATCTCTTTAGAAAAAAATTAGGAAAATACTGAAAAACAATAGGCTTTAACAGGGATCCACTGTATTTTTTTGGGGATGAAACAAATCGCTCATCTGGGAGATCTCAGATGTTCTTGTCTACTAAAGGGGGGTTTGGAAATTCTAGGAGAGTAAAATCTCAGTTTGAGATTCGATTTATTAGAGAGGGATATGGAACCCAAATGGACTCAAATTTTCAGTAGAATATCACATATAAACTAAGGCACTCACAAATAAATTTTCCAGAATTTATTGATAAAAAATTATGCATAAAATAACGATTAAAATACGTGCCTAAAATCACAACTATGTGCTATCAATGAAATCATACTAAATAGCATAAAAAAAAAACAAAATAAATGTAACATGAAGAAAGACATGAAATATATCTAAAACTATGAATAAAAAAAAAAGATCAAGGAGGCATGTAAATCATTTTTTTTATTTCGGCTATTGATATTTGGGAATCCAATCCATCTTTCGGATAGATTTCCTATTTGCATAGCCATTGACATGAATGAATATGATTTTCATTTTATTCAAAATCAAAGCTTTGAAAATTGTAAATCCAGTTTTGAATTGGATTCACCTTAGATTCATGCAAAATCTCATAGAAACCTTTATCTACTTCATGCAATCAAGGAGCTTTACCTTAGATGGTGTTGACTTCTAATGGAGAAGGCTTGGATCGGCTACACCAAGGAGGATGGTGATATGGGAGGCCTGCAGCTGGGCTTCAAAGTTGCTAGAATCTTGGTCGAGATGAGGTTGTGGATCCGATGGCTGCAATCAAGGTGGATCGACTGCTGGAAGAGAAGCTTGGAGAGAAACTACTAGTGGATGCAACTTGGAGGTGGTTGTAGCTGCGTGGTGGTACTATTCCAAGTTTGGACAGATGGTGGTGCTTCCGAGTAGGTGCTAGCTGGAGCTTCAAGGAGGTTGGAGGCTGGTGTTTGAAGGTGGAAGGCACTGGTGGTGAGGATGGCTGCAGTCTTGTGCTTGAAGGTGGCGGTGGCTGGAATCAA
This sequence comes from Nuphar pumila, assembly GCF_984573655.1. Classification (NCBI taxonomy): domain Eukaryota; kingdom Viridiplantae; phylum Streptophyta; class Magnoliopsida; order Nymphaeales; family Nymphaeaceae; genus Nuphar; species Nuphar pumila. The sequence goes on along the minus strand of NC_143264.1, from coordinate 44,195,319 downwards.
GGTGAGAGAGAGAGAGAGAGAGAGAGAGAGAGAGAGAGAGAGAGAGAGAGAGAGAATGTAGGAGCCGTGTGATGCTTTCTTTCTTTTTTCAATTAAAACCCAAAACCTAGGTAAAAATGAGAGATAGAACTAGGTTTTAGAGGGGTTAATGAGAAGAGACGTGAATGAGAGGAGAGAAGGAAGGCTCAGTCGTGAGATACCTCTTGTTAGGGGAATTAGAAAGAAGGAAAAGGAATAAGAAGGGAGGAGGGAAAGAAGAAAGGAAAGAAAGAGGAAAGAAGAAGAAGAAAAGGAAGAAAGAATAGGGGAAAAAGGGGTTGTACGTGAATGAGAAAGAGAGAAGAAAAGGGAAGAAAGAAGAAGAAGAAAGAAGGAAAAAGAAAGAAAAGGAAAAGAAAGAAAAAAAAGAAAAGAAAGAAGAAAAATAAGAAAGGAAAGAAGAGAAAGAAGGAGAAGGAAAGAAAATGGAGAAAGAAAAGGAAAGAAGGAGGAAGGGGGGGGGGGTCAACCCCCTTGTGGGTCCCAACTCCTCTTATAAAAAAAAATAAACAAATTAAAAAAAATAAAATGAAAGAAAACCAAGAAAAGAAAAAGATTTTTTTTAAATGAAAATGTAGATGTAAATGATGGAGCCATTTCAGAGTGGTCTCACTTTCCAAATTTGAAATTTATTTTGAGGATCAGAGGGGTAGAATAGTCTTTTCAAAAAAGATTTTTGACAAAATGAGCTATTTTTAGCAGTTTTTGAAATAAGCTCCGGATTTGAAGTTCTGCACCCCGTTGTGAAGGAAATCCAGTTTAGAATTTGAAAATTTGAGTTTGAAAGGAATCCAGATTGTTTTTCTTGAGAAAATATTTCCAAATTTAGAATCTTGGGGATAAAAATGTCAATTTTGGAAACCGAGGGTTTGAAATTGATTTCTATAAACTTTTAAAACTCAATCTGGATTGGAATTTATAAAACTGGAGTTCTGGATCTCGAAAATGAAATGAAATGAAATGTGATGAAATGTTATGAAATGATGAGAAATGACATGAAATGCAGACCCTGGATAAAAAATTTTGGACATTGGACATTGATTGACACTTGTATCAGTTCAAAAAGTGTTAAAATTGATAACATTGGACAAAATGGTTTAAGAAATGCTTTTCGGGCTCTACCGGGCCAGAGTGACACTGAAAATTTGGGTGTGAGCTGAATTGAACTGAAATGAACTGGATTGAGCTGGGTTCTAGGGTTTCAAAACTCAAATGAACTGATAAGACACTGACTCGACTGAACTTCCAGACTGAATTGTCAAGAAAAGCTACCATTTTTAGAAAAATGGTCACTGGAGTAAAGTGAATCACAGACCAGAGCTGGGTATGAGCTGGAATAAAGATCAGTAATACTAAGATGAACTAAAATTGAAGCTCAAACACTAGCTCAACTGGCTGGACTCAGCTCAATTCTAGCCGAAAGAGTTGAAATGGGCTCCTGGACACTTGGAAATGATTTTGAACTAAAACTGGAGCACTTGAACTCCTGGTGAGCTCAAGTTAGACTTAGGGGAATATGATTGACTGACTCAGAGACAATTGGCTTGGATTCGAGTGAGAAATGATCCCATTTTGGCAAGAATGGTCAGAAATGAAAATGGTCTGTTCATCACGAGCTCAGGTGAGTTAAAAATGACTGTTAATCTAACTATTCTGAACTGACCAATGAGCTTGGTTGACTCTGACTGACCAGGGGTCTGGGATGACCTAGGGGTAAAATGGTATTTTTCTTAATGAAAGTGGGTAAAATAGTAGTTTTTTGACACAAACTTAGGGTTGGACTCCTATACTGACCTACTAGGGTTGACATTCACATAAGAGGCATGTCTCAAAATGGATGAGGAAAATTTGGGGTGTTTAGAGAAGCCCCTTTTTGCTGCTAAGCCAGTTTTGGGCCGAGCTTAGTGGCAAAAAAAAACACACACCAAATTTGGGCTATAAAAATGCCCTAGTTAGAAGGATCTGACTAGTGTGAGGAAATTAGCCCTGATGGGAATGGTAGGTATGAAATGGAGAATGAAGAAGAAAGATTTACTTCAAAGAAGTGAGATTCAGGTTTTGCCCTTAACCTAGATGAGATGAGAAATACCTCATGTAAAAATGAGGGTCAGGTTTGACCCTTACCCTGACCGAAAGTGAAAATGATGAGATTCTCGAAAGAAAAACCCATGATAGAACCTTTAGACTTTCGTACAATGAATCCGATAGGGGTTTTGCAAAAGGATGAAATTGGGGTCCCTAAAGCTTGAAAAGAGGTTTGATTTTGGGTGCCTCATTGCTGAGACTAAATAACTTTTGAAATTGATGACCTTTTGCGAGAAAATGATTGGTGGCTTAACCTTGAGGAAGTGTGCGAATCTGAGAGCCCAGACACTCAAATTATACCAAAGATGGGAAGGAATCTTAAAAACTCCCGTTATCAAGTCCTAAAAGGGATAACAAATGGTGTCAGGATGCGCCAAAGATAAACCTCAAGCTCTCGCTTCACGCTAGGAAAACTAGAAAATATTGTCAAAATATTGAAAATTGTTATTGATTCAAAATAATTGAAAATGATACACATTGGTGTGAAAATATTCCCTCTTTTCTACCTGAAGTATTACCTCTGATTGGGCTTAACTTCATAGAATCAAGATTCGAATTCAAATTGCTTGCAATTGATTTTCTTTCAAGGAAGCTATCAATTTCCTTGATATGAAAAAAAAAAAAGAATTCTTATTGTGAAAGCAATTGGTGAAAAAATATTGATAAAAGAATTTCACAAAATTTAAAGAGAATTCTTGGCATATTTGGCAGTCTGATATCCTGGGATTCTTTTCTCATGATGATCTTTCTACACTCTTTTATTTTTTGGCAGAATTGGAGCTCTCTTGAGTTTTGGGGGATTACTGTGATCATTGCAAAAAAAATTCCTCTTGGTTTCCCTCTTTTCCTTCTCTTTCCCTTTCTAGCCTCTATTCCCCTTTTGAAGGGGAATAAAAGATAGAAAAAAAGAAGAGGGAAGAGAAAATAAAAGAAGAGAGAGGAACTTTTTTGCAAAGGTCTCACTTGACCTTAATTTTGAAAATGGTTTGAAATTACTCACCTCTGTTTTGAAAATTTGCAGGAAAATGGAGAGACGAGATTCGCTCATCGGTACGAGGTTCGACCGTTCCTGGCGCCTTTACCAGAGGTAATCGAACCAATGATCGAACTTATGCCTTTTTGCTTTGCCTAAATATTGTCTAAGAATTTATTCTAAGTCTAAAAATACACAAAGAATCATGCTTGTGAAATTGCAAAGATGTATGTTCTTTGAGAAGAATAATTCAGAAATAATAGATTTTCCAAGTGATTTTAAGATAAATTTGAAGATACTTGAAGAAATGATTCAAATGGTTGAAATTGGTTTTGAAAAAGTTAGATTTTGAATCTAACTTAGAACAAATGATCTGGAAGAAGAGACTTTGAAATTCTAAGTCTTGGAATAATCAGAATTTGAAAAATGGATTTTGAATTTGAAGAAATAAAAGGAAATTTTGGAACTTGAGATAGTATTTTGAGAAAAATGGAGTTTCAAAGTCAAAATGAACTTTGAATTTGAATGGATTGATTTTGAAAAAGGAATTCTTAATTTCAGAACCTAAAAGAGGAATTGAATTTGGATTTAGACTTAAGAAATAAATTTGAAAATGGTTTTTGGAAATAAGAATTGGAAATGAAACTGGATCTAAAATCTAGAATCCTAGATGGAATTTGATCCAAAATTTGGAATCCTAAATGGAATTGGATTCAAAGTCTGGAATCAAAGATGGGATTGAATCCAAAATCTGAAATTCTAAATGAAATTGGATCCGAAGCCTGGAATCCAAGATGGAGTTGAATAAAAAATCTGGAATCCTAAATGGGGCCGGATCTGAAGTCTGGAATCCAAGATGGAATTAAAATCTGAAAATGGATTTGAGAAATCCTAAATCGATTTTGGAATTAAAAAAGAGGACGCGTTTTAGGAAAAAATGATTTTCAGAGTGAATACCAAGTTTTGATTTAAGTCTGATTTGAGACTTAGAATTTTGGAATTTTGAAGAATAAAAAATAAATCTTGAATTCGGGCTTGAATTCTGAAATCAGAAGATGATCTGGAAGATTTGGGAACCTGAAGTGAAGAATAAAGAATAAAACTTGATTTTAATACTAGAATTTTTGAAATTAGGTGATGAATCTGAAAATTTCAAAGTTAGATTAAACTTTGAAATTTGATTTTGAATATTAAAAAGAATTTGAAATTGAATCTTGATCCTGGAAATGAATTTAGAATTTCAAAGTTGAATTGAACTCTGAAATTTGATTTGAGTTGGATATTGAATTTTTTAATTTAGAGATGAATTTGGAATTTCAAAGTTAAATTAAACTTTGAAATTAGAATATTGAATTTTTTGAATTTTGAAGTAAAATAGAATTGAGGGTAGGAAGATGAATTTGAATTTATGAATAAGAATTGAAGATTGATTTGAGAAATGAAGAAGATATTTAAAGAATTATCTCAAAATCATCTGATTTTTGAAGAAAAATTTGAAAATATGATGTGATTCTATCCTAAATGATGAAATGAATTAAAGAATTTTGAAAATTGGATATTGAAAAGCATATTTCATTCTTTAAATGAATTGAAATAAGATTGAAGATATAATACATTTCTGACTATGGTCATAAAATGTATTATATAATAATCATATTTAAGTTCAAATGAAGAATAAAATATATTTTTGTGCCTTTATAGAGTTTAAAAATGAAATTAACTCTCAATATATCCTGACTATGGCCATTGATATATATTTTGAATTAATTTTAAGTTAAACTCTGATAAAGGAAGAAAATATTTAGAAAAATATGATGATTTTTGAAAGAGATCCAGTGTGGATCTAATGTTACTCCACAAAAGATAAAAATCCTAAGTTTTGTTCACACCTTGACTATGGCCATTGATGCAAATCGTCAACTTAGAATTTAATCACCTTTTATTAGAATGGTGCACCTGCCATTCATGTTCCCATTCGTGAATTTTTGAAATAAAAGAACAAAATGATATGAAACAAGCAATTCTAGAAGATATGTATGCTCATTCATTCTAATCTCATGCAGGAAGATAAAGATTCTCATTATGATCTAACTATTACATCATTTAGAGTTACATTAATCTCAAAAGGGAAAATAACACTCTTTACACATTTCCGGCAAAAATCTAGTTTAGCACGAGGTAGAAAAATGCATATAGAAAGAGATTGGCAAATATCATGTTGAATCTAAAATGAAAGTGATAAAAGATCCATGTATATATTCTACACTAATGAAAGATGTAATGCATTGTTAAAATATATATGGGAGTGATGCATCACGTTAATGAGGCGCGAGTACTCAAGTGCACATGTAATATCCTAGACTAAGAAAAATGTTGAATGATATCCCAAGTCAATTAGGATGCCTATATGATGTTTCATCTAATGGAAATACGATGCTTGTATTTGATGAAGATATGGATGCAATTTATGCCTATGCAATGCCAGTGCTTAATGAGAAAGGGGTGGCATGAGATCTGCCCGGGGTCTGATTTGATGATGAAACCTCTTTTCCAATCTGGATGCAGAATTTCCATTCACAATATTGGACCTTCCATCAAGTGACTCTGTAATATGATCTAATGAAAAGCTAATGGATGTCCTAGTAACTGAATTCATGTTTTTATTTGTATTATCAGTTTTTCTACAAAGCATTTCTGACATTGAATTCCTTGCCATCATTCTTGCAATAACATCAGTATTCTGGGCAGGGAAATCCATCAAAGACCATGGACCAAATCTCAGACAATTCAAAATATAGTTGCCATCGAAAATGCTCCTAATCAATGGGTCAGAATGTTGAACCAAATAGCATAGAACAACATTGCGGCTATTATTGAGAGTACTAAAGAGATGTATTTGAAGGTAAATCAATCTCTCTTTCATGCCATGGCCAGCACAATCCATTATTGATCGGGTAGGAGGAAACAACAGAAATATAGAAGTTATTTTGAGGGCCTGCATTGCTTGCTTGGCCAGACTAGTTACCAATAGCTCCTGTTACCACCTCCAGTTCACCAGAGACTACTTCTTCAACAGGTTAGACACCAAGGGCATCAACAATTCTTGCGAAAAGGTTGCAGCTTGGATGTCAATGTCAACAAAACTATGTTCAAAATGAAGAATCCGATGCAAAAGAAAAAGCACCAAATCAACTTACTCCCTTTTATTGCAGTTCTCTTAGTTCTAAAGAAAGTATTGCAATAGTGATGTATACCTAGATGTGCAGAGGATGAAGGTTTGCAGGTTAGGGGAAATGATGTTAAGTGATGCTGTGAAACAACAAAAATTGTGGGAAATGAGGAGGTGCAAGTGGTGAAAGGTGTTGATGGCAAGAAAAAGCAAATAATGGGTATAAGTGGCAGGGCAGTGGATGTGATGGGTGAAGTAGCTACTACAAATGACACTGTAGCAATGGAATGAAGGGGGCTATGGAGATGCTGTAATGTGAGTGGCATTATACAAGAGGTAGGTGCAGGTTAGTATGATAATAATCGCACAAGTAGAAGCTAAATAAGAAAATATGCCAGTTGCAAACACTAATGAAAATATGAAAGATCAAATACATGTGAAATATACTAAGTGCAACAAATAAAAAAGGTAAAGGTGAAATAGTAGGTAATGGAAACTGAAAATAACAAAAAATGGGGAAATAACAGACAAATTATGAATTATTTCGAAACAAGAAGCTAGAAGATAATTCCAACCATCTGCTCAACAGAATATTCCAAAATAGCAAGTGCCAAGTTATAAACTACATTTCCAGACTAGATCACGTAGATGTAATGGAGCATGGGGAAATAAATACGACAGATGCTATAATATGCAAGTGATCGCAGAAACAATAGAAAGCAATGAAGAGGTGAAATGTTGTGGAACAATATACTAAAAAAATGGATATACAGGAAAATGAGGCTACGGATGCTGCATGCCATATTCATGTTAGACTGCATGGCATGATGACGATGGAATTGGATCCAGGCGGCTATGGACAAAAGCATTAGCAGGAACACATTTGCAAGCCTGGTTTCAACTTAGCTAATCAAGGTTTTAAAGCAAATCAAGAACCAAGACTAGCACATTCAATTTTAGCTCAACAAATCATAATTTTGCAGCAAATCAAAAACCTCACTTAGAGTTAGGTGAAAGAGTGTTTTATAATGAATCAAGATATAGTGAAAGAAAAGAAAGCAACAATGGCGTCATTTTTTTTATCATCCCAAGTTCAAGTAGGGTCAACCACATGCTGAACAAATGACTTTAAATATGTGGCCAAAACTCTTTTCTTGATCGGATGTCTAGCCTTACCGTGATGTATTGTGACAGGTGGAGGGACAAGAGCCAAGTTCTGCTTATCATAGCAGTTGGCACAACAGTCAGCAAAGTATATTTTAGTTTCGGAATCCCTGTGATTCAGAACCTTGCGAACTGAATTTCCCATTGATTTGATGAGCACAACAAAACATCTCATTGACAAAACTTGAAATTTGAAAGAAATGACCGCAACTTGTTGAAATGGTCAGTTCAGCACAAGATCATGACATGAGTCGAGCTATTGAAGACAATCATCCAAATGGTCCAGTGCAGTAACTCAAAAAGAAAATCAGAATAATGTTCAAGAAGTGTGTGATTGTGAGTTTTGGACCCTAAAACGAAAATTGAGTACATACTTCAATCGAAGACCTCAAATGCAATAACATGACCAATCCCCTAATTGAATAAAATTTGAAAAGACAATGTGCTTGTGAGTTTCAAATGAATGCTTGATAATGAACACCTTGTCAACATCCTAACAACATCAGGTCGGTTTGTTATGAATCCCCTCAAATTAAACCAATGCAAAGAATTTGCTTAGGCCATCAGTAGCGACAACTCGACTTATAGCAAACATATAGCAGAGTTATGGATTACTCTCAGCAACAACAATCTGATTTACACAACGAATCAACCTCTTCAAATACCTTCAGAAATAGTCACTACTGTGACTGATAATGTGATGGAGTATGATGATGTGGGTACTGTGAGAATTGTGGACAAATGCATGGCTGAACTGGGTATACATACTAAGCTTGATTGTATAGTGAATACAGAAAAATGAAGATGAAGGTGCTTTGTAATATATGAGTTAGGTAGGTAGTATGACTGGCGGCGCAAAACGTGCAGATGATGCACAGGGATTTGCAGGACAAACCAATTACAACACACGCAGGGTAGATTAATAGTGCTGAACAGATCATTGAAATAAGGAGAGACTGAAAACCAAATGTGAAGCATATAATGAAATTTGAAAATCACAGAAAAATGGGGTTGAGTTTGATGTACCGAATCAGAATGGATTACATAAAATCAATGTGATTGATATGCTAAGAATCGATGCAATATGATACTGGATGAAATATACAATAACTTAGCTAACATGAATGGAGATGATGCGGATAAACAAAAACATAGCAAGGGGTAGAAACAATGGATTAGATGCTATCAAAATGAGAAATCCCTTACAACGGACAATTAAACAATAACCATGAAAATCAACATAAGAAAAGAGAATGGGATTCAAATACAGGGGATTAAAACATGTAAAGCAAATATACTGACTCTTGTTTGTTTTTTGTTTTTTTTTTGAGGACTCAAAGGGGTCTAATGAACCTAATGCATCGCTGCTTAGTGATGGGCACTGGGCACATCATATGACCCATCGGTGGGTGGATGCTCAATGTCTAGGTGTACATCGTCTGAATACTCAGGGCAAATTACAACAAATGGTAGGTTGTAGAACTACCAAAAGAAAATAAATCACGGGAAAGAGAAAATGGACAGAACACAACGGATTGGAACTAATAACATGCCCTCCAATGCCATTTGAAGCGAGAAATTAAATACAAAAGACAATTGAAACACATAAAAGAAAGCAACAGGAAATTAGATTGTAGTAATTTGTGAATTCCATTAATATTGCATATCCATGAACTGAATTTGCTATATTCAAATCGGTTTTATGGAGGATGCGTTAACGGGACTGAATAAGAAGAATCCAAAGAAAATATATAAGGAGTATTAAACTTGAAAAGATGGTATAAACAGGAGCTTGCCTTTGCACAAAGAAAATTCATAAAGCGGAGAACCGATGTTGGAATTGGTAAATTTCATTTGCTATCGCACTCGATAGATCGGCCTGCGATACACAGATCGATCTTACCATAGGTGCGTTTAAAAGAAAGAGAAAAGAAATGAAAATAAACAAAATAAAAACAGAATAACAATGTAAGAAAAATGCTCACAGAGGAATCAAGGGATGGAAAAGAAAACTTTACCTGATTTTTACAGGGATTTTGACAGAGGGAAGAGAGCGCTCTTTCTGGCACGAAGATCATCTATCGCTTGTTTGTAAGGGTTTCTGAAGAATGGAGAGAGTCTTCTCTTCGTTCTGCTATGGGGATCTTTTAATGCTAAAGAAAAGGAGGGGAATAGAGGGAAAGAGGAAGATGGGAGGATGAGGCGCTTGAGAAAACTCGATGCAAGAGGAGAGGGCAGGTGTGGATGGATACCTCTCGACACCCCTTTGCAACAGTTTTATAAGAGAAAACCGTTGCAATTTTTGCAAATCGGGTCCTTGATTTTCTGAAAGATTTTCAAAATAGTGGTCCCTTTCAAAAGTTTTCTCAAAAAGTGGTTTTAGCAAAAAGATGTTTTCAAAAGGAGTTTTTTTAAGACTATCTTTTGTGTTTTCTTTTCTATTTCGATCTTTTTTGTTGTTTTCCTCGTATATTCTATTTTTTTTTTGTGTTTTTGAATAAAAAAACTTTAAAACTATGGATTTTCAAACTAATTTTGTAAAATTTCAAAAAATATTTACAAAAGAAGGGTTTTATGAGAATTCGGGGTTATCATTTGGAAATTTCTTCAGAAAACTGGTTTTGATCCGAATTTTAAAATATTCGAGTTTTGAACCTCGAAATGAGAAATACAGAGTAGTGGGTCTAAATGGATACCGGATGGACTGTTTGAGCCTTTCAGAAATTATTTTTGGTATTTTTGTAAATTTAATTTTAAAAAAACTAGATAACGAGGCTCGGATTTGGATTTTGAACTAAATCCGGATCCGAAATTGAGTCAGATATATAAAATGAATTTGGATTCCAGTGGATCAGAGAAATAACTAGAATTTAGATTGAAAATGACTCAATTTACTCAAAAAATGGGGGCTAGGGGCAAAAAGAGAATATTTACAAAATTTTGAAAAATTTAGGGTGTTCACAGATGCCCCTCTTTGCTACTAAGCCGGTTAAAAGCCGGGCTTAGTGGCAAAGAAAATACTCCAAATTTTGAAAAATGCCCCAGTCAGCAGATCTAAACTGGGTGTGGAAGAATTTATTTTGAGAGACATGGTTTCTTAGGCTTTAAAACCTTATCCCAAAGGGCTTTGAGGAGACAAAATCCTCAAAAATAATATGACTAAATAACAGAAATGAGGAAATCGTGATGGGACTTTGGGTGACGGTCCCAGAGTGGTGGAAAATAAGAATTTTGATCAAGTCTCCTAGGTGAGATAAGATTAGCTTTTTGGAATGACTCAGGTTTAGCCCTTAACCTGGATGGGACAAAGATATATCAAGATGAATTGAATGGGGAAAGGAATACATGAGGACCTTGATGGGACATTTTTGAGAAAAATGCCTTGTGAGATGAAACTCAAGTATGATCCTTTCTTGGATGGATATAAGGGGCATGAATTCCTCGACGGGGAAAACCATGATGGGACTGGGAGAACTACCTCATCGAAACAAGGAACCTCATCGGAACGAGGCTCAGGTTTAACCCAAACCTGAATGAAAGATACCTCGTGAAGCAAGGTTCAGGCTTAACCCTTAACCTAAAAGGGACGATACCTCAAGGAGCGAGGTTCAGGTTTAACCCTTAACCTTAAAGGGACGACCACACGGAATCCTCAAACGAAGAAACCATGATGGGATCTTCGGAGTTTGGACGAACAAATCCGAAAGGGGTTTTTGCAAAAGGATGAAAATGGTGGTTTCTAAAGCTTGAAAAGGGGTTGATTTTGGGCGTCTCATTGTTGAGATTGAAATAGCTTTTAAAATAGGTGACCTTTTGCGATTCAAGTTTTATCCCTTATCTTGAGCGGGATGATACCTCGAGGAGCGAGGTAACAAGTTTAATCCTTAGCCTGAATGGATGATACCTCGAGAAGCAAGGTAACAGGTTTATCTCTTAGCCTGAAAGGGACGATACCTCGAGGAGCGAGGTTCAGACTTAACTCTTAACCTGAAAGGGACGACCATACGGAATCCTCGAACGAAGAAACCATGATGAGACCTTCAGAGTTTGGACGAACAAATCCGAAAGGGATTTTTGCGAAAGGAGAAAAATGGGGTTCCCTAAGGCTTGGGAAAGGGATGATCTTGGGCGCCTCATTGTTGAGACTAAATCATCTTTTAAAATCGATGACCTTTCGCAGAAAGTTCAGGGTTGACCCTTAACCTGAGCGGGTGATACCTCAAGGAGCGAGATAACAGGTTTAATCCTTAGCATGAATGGATACAAAATCCTTGAGGAGCGAGGAAAATGTGATGGGACCTCTGGATTTTGCACAACAAATCCAAGAGGGGTTTGCAAAAGGAGGAAAATGGGTGTCCCTAAAGCTTGAAAAGGGGTTGATCTTGGATGTCTCATTGCTGAGACTGAAATAGCTTTTAAAAATCGATGACCTCTTGCAGAAAGTTCAGGTTTAGCCCTTATCCTGAGCGGGAACTGTCTATGGCGGGACAATGGAGATCACAGGGAAGTATACAGATCCAAGAGCCTAAGCACTCAGATCGAAACAGAAGGGCAGGGCTTTCCAGTCCTAATGAGGGACTATGTCAGAATGTCAAAATGAACATCAAGTTCTTGCTTCATGTTGGGATAACTAGAAAATATTGCCAATAAGATGCCAAAAATTGTAGTTGATTCAGAATGATTGAACTATGCATATATGTGTGAAAACATTACCTCTTTCTTTCTAGAGTATCAACTCCAATTGGGCTAACTCTGTAGAATCAAGAATCAAATTCAAACTCGTTGCTGTTGAGTTTCTTCAAGAAAGATATCAATTTCCTTGATATGAAAGGAGAAGAAATATTCTTAGTTTCATAAAAGCAATTGAATGAAAAGATATTGATAGAAGAATTTTACATAAATAAAGATTATTACTGGCAGTTTGATATCCTGGGGCTTTTCCCATGATGATCTTTTTGCACTCTTTTTGAGTCATGGAGCTATCTTGAGTTTTTTGGAGAAACTTATTACATCATTCTTCATTTTGGAGATGTCCTGACTTTTCTTTTTTTTTAGAAGGGTACGTCACAAACTCCTTCATCTTGGAGATGCTCCGATCCTTTTTTTTTCTCAGGAATTATACTGATGATATTGGCTCAAAAATCTCTAGATGATAGCAGAAATCAAATATCTTTTAGGGTTTGTCGGGAGGTCCGTCGCATCCACCTTCATCTTGACGGTGATTTGAACTTTCCCTGGAAGGATCTGTCATAAACTCTTTCATCTTGAAGATGATCCAAATCTTCTTTGGCCCCGGGGGTCTAGCACGCATATTCGTCTTCATCTTGACGACAATTGAGAGATCCCTTTTGCAGATATTTGATTTGCAGCTTAAATGACTGCGGAGATATGGATTAAGTGAATTCTTTTAACGCTCAGGATATTTTCACTGCCTTATTGCCAAAAGAATGGTCTTTAAAAATGTTTCATGGCTATGATCAATATCAATTCATTTATGGCTTTTCAACATCATTGAATTTTCCTTCGCTGGTCATATCAAAAAATTTTCTTCATCCTCTTGGTTGAACAACAGAAAAAGATTGAATTCTCTTCTTTCTTTTCAAAAGTCTTATCTTTTTGGAAATAATACTGAAGGTAGTTCGAGGTAATTTTTTGTGCAATAAAAGCTTTGAGATCAACAATGGTTTTTTATAGCAAATTGGCAAAATATTATGAAAATCTTTGATGAAAGGAATCGCTTGACGTCGAATCGACATATTCATAACAAAATTCTCCTCTCTTTTTCCCCAAAAAGAGAGACTCAGACTTAGCCCTTACCTGAATGGGAAATAGGAAATACTCCTCTCTTCCCTAAAGAGGAGGTGTTTACAAAATGAAACTTTTGAAGAGAAATTAAGTTTTTGTCAAAACTCCCTATCTCTAGGCTTCTCTTATAGAAAGGTGACCGAAAATGAGGTTGAAAAAGTATCACAGAGGAACGAGTCCATCACACTCTCCTTAGAAGAGGGTTTTTTGTGAAGGGGGTGGCCAAAATGAGAAATTGGGGGCCACAAAAGGAAATAAGCTTCCGTCGAAGCTCTCCCTAGAAAAGGGTTCCTTTGTGTAAAAATTGGGTTATTGTTTTGCAAACAGATCGCAAAGAAACGAGTTCCTTCAAACTCTCCCCGTAAAAAGGGTTCTTGTGAACGAAAAAAGATGGTTGCATGCGAAAGGAACGAGGTCTCTCGAACTCTTCCTGGAAGAGGGTCCTTCGTAAGAGAAAATGATTGATTTTTGACAGAAAATGGTAACCCAGAGGTTGGAATAGAGATTTTGAGCTTGAATTGTGATGAGCGGTTAGTGCAAAGACTGAACCTGGGGGGCTAATTGATCAGTCAGCCAGACACTAGTATGAGCGCTAGATGTACTAGTACGAGCACTGAGTTTTGAAAATGCACCAGTACGAGCACTGGTTTTTTGAAAATGCACCTATACCAGCACTGGGTTTTGAAGATGCACCAGTATGAGCACTGAATTTTGAAAGTGTACCAGTACAAGCACTGGATTTTGAAAATGCACCAGTATGAGCACTGGGTTTTGAAATGGAGTCTGACATTCTCAAGATATTTGGAAATCGAAGCAGGAATGATTGTCGATATTTCAGGATTATCCCTTATCCTAAAGGGGAAGTTCAGGTTTGCCCCTTAACCTGAAAGGGAATGAAAATCCTGAATCCATAACTTAAAAATTTCAAAGGAAATTTTTGATCCAATACGAGCATTGAATCGAAGGGGAAATTTGAGTCGGAACCCAGAATTTTAAAAATAAAAAAAGGAAAACTCAAGTTTAGAGCTCGACTTTTCGAAGAAATGATTGGTCCAATACGAGCATCGAATCTAAAAGGAAGTCCGAGACAGAACTTGAAACCTCAGAAATGAAAGATGAAGAGGAAAACCCGAGTCAGAACCCGGATCTTCAAAATAAAAGATACAAGAGAAAATTGAGTATGAAAACTCAAATTTTTGATGTAACAATCAGTCCAATGCGAGCATCGGATCCAAAAGGAAGCCCGAGTCGAAACACGAAACTCCGAAAATGGAATATAAAAATGAGACCCGAGTTGGAACCTGGATCTTAAAATAAAGATAAAAGGGAAAATTGAGTTTGAAAACTCGAATTTTTGAGGTAACAATTGGTCCAATGCGAGCATCGGATCCAAAACAAAGCCTGAGTCGGAACTCAAAACTTCGAAAATGGAATATAAAAAGGAGACCTGAGTCGGAACCCGGATCTTTTAAAAAGAAAATAAAAAATGAAAAACAAAAACCTGAGTCAGAACTCAAATGGGAAGGAAATAATTCCAACCCGAAAGTCGGATTCTTGAGGGATCGACAAAAGGTATGAATAGATTCCGCCAATAATGAAGAAGATGAGAGATTTATTCAAGATTCTTGACCCAAGATGGCCTAAGATTTTGAATTTATTTATGATGGCTTCTAGGATTATCCCTTATCCTGAAGAAAAACTAGAATAAAAATTTTAAGAATTAATAAAATTGATAAAGGATAAAAAGAATTGATAAAGAACTTGATAAAGAATCAATAAAATGGATAAAATTGACAATAAAAATAAAAAAAAAGATTGGTAAAAAATTGGTGGAAGTTTGATAAAAAAATTGATGATGAAAGACTTCAGGATTATCCCTTATCCTAAAGAAAGAAGGACCTCGTGGGACGAGGTTCAGGTTGATCCCTTAACCTGAAAGGGAATACCTTGGAGGATGAGGTTCAGGTTTATCCCTTAACCTAAAAGGAAAATAAGAATAAAATTTATAAAAATGGAGAAAAATTAAAGAAATTTATGAAAATTTGTTTTGAAAAAAATTCTCACAGGTAGCATTGTTGCTCTTATGAGGGTCTCCGGATTATCCCTTATCCTGAATGGGAACACCTTGAAGAACAAGGGTCAAGTTTATCCCTTAATCTGAGCGGAAAAAAGAGGAAAGGACTACCTCATTGGAAAGAGGCATCAGGTTTATCCCTTAACCTGAAAGGGTATAAGAATAAAGATTGATAAAATTTAATAAAATTGATGAAAAATTGCTAAAAATTGCTAAAAATTGCTAAAATTGATAGTAAATTGATGAAAATTTGATCAAATTGAAAAATGAATAAATGGATGAAACTAATAAATATAAAAGATTAACTGAAAATTGATAAGATTTGAGGAAAAAGAGTCTGTCAGATCCTGCCTGCATATGATGAAGGGAAAACAGATGTATATAAAATAAAATGCCCCAGTATTATGAAGAAGAATATGAGAATGACAGAAGATCATTATTTATTGAAAAAGGCTCTTTGAAGAGTACAAAGGCTAGAGTTGACATTTCAAGTATAAAACTTCTTTAAATGCAGAGCATTGATAGGATCTGGCAGTTCTATCCCATCTGCGTTGATCAGACAATATGAATTGCGAGGCAACGCTTCCTTAACCACACAAGGGCCTTCCCAATTGGGTGACCACTTGCCTCGTGGGCGATGCTTGAGATGAGTTGTCGATCTGAGCACCAGATCATAAACTCGAAATCTTCTCTGAATAACGAACTTAGCATAGTGCCGAGCTATCTTTTGACGATAAGCTTAAGCATGCTCTGCTGCCTTGAGTCTTTTCTTGTCCAACAGGTCAAGTTGTACCAACTTTTGCTGCTGATACTGATCGAACGGGAGTTCTATAAGCGATGCAAATTTTAACGCAGGCTTTTGAACATGGAGAGGTAGTACTGCCTCGGTCCCATAAACGAGTTCTGAAGGAGTAGCGTTGGTTGGAGTCCGAATGGTGGTTCGATACGCCCAAAGTGCATCTTGTATCTTCTCGTGCCAATTACGACCTGTCTCCATAGTTCTTTCCAGAATGCAGATCAAAATCTTGTTGGTGGCCTTTGTCTGACCATTCCCTTGAGAATAATACAGAGCCAAGAAATGATGATGAATCCTAAACTTCGAACAGAAAGTCTTCAATCGCTCATTCTTAAAGTGGTTGTCATTATCTGACACAATATCATGTGGTACGCCGAAACGACAAAGAAGGTTCTTGTGAATAAAAAAAACCACATGTCGGCCTTCTACTATTCACAGAGTTACAACCTCGACCCATTTGGTGAAGTATTCTGTAGCTACGAGAAAATATCTGTGGCCATTAGAAGCAAAAGGAGTGATCGGGCCCACCACGTCGAAGGCCCACATTGAAAAAGGCCAAGGAGAAACCACAGACTATAAGTATGTGGTCGGCGCATGAATGAAAGGTGCGTGTATCTGACATTTGATGTACTTCTTCACAAACCGATGACAGTCCTGCTGCATGGTTTTCCAGTAATATCCCGCCCGGATGATCTGCTTGACGAGTGTTTGGTAGCCGACATGACCACCACAAATTCTCTCGTGTGCCTCTTGGACAACTTCCCTGGCTTCGTCTTTGTCTAAGCATCTGACGTACTCAGAACTAAACCCACAACGGTAGAGAGTATTGGCAAGGATGAAATAGCAGGCTGACATGCGTTGGATTGCACTTTGCTCTTTTCTTGGCATCTTCGGTGGGAATTCACTGGTTTCAATAAAGTCTTTGATGTCTTGGAACCAAGGCTTCTCTTTCTGAGTGCTTGGCTAACTTGTTCAGCTGGAATGAAGGCAGTCTGATCAAGTCTGCCAATCTCGAAGGAATGACAAGATTCACTGTCTTTGAACGACAAAATGGAGCCCAGACAGGCTAAGCCATCAGCTATATGATTGTATTCCCTCTTGACGTGATTGAGCTGAAATTCTTCAAAGTTGCAAAGGCAATCTTCTGATAGGGGATCAATTTTGAGTCTTTGACTTGCCATTCAGCATTAACTTGGCTGACCACAAGCAATGAATCACCGAAGGCATGCACTCTCTTGACGTTGAAGTCTTGTAAAATGGATCCAGATCCAGAAAATGGATCCAAATCTAGAGTTTTGAGAAAATATTCGAGTTTTGGATCTCGAATCAAGGAATATAGAGCAGTGGATCCAAACGGATACCAGATGAACTGTCTAAGCCTTTAAAAAATTATTTTTGGTATTTTTGTAAATTTGGTTTAAAAATTGGATAACGAGACTCAGATTTGGGTTTCGATACTAAATTCGGATTCGAAATCGAGTCAGATTTAAAAAATGGATTTTGATCCAAATCTGGAATTTTAGCTCAAAATTGACTCAATTACTCAGAAAATGGGGCTAGGGGCAAAAATGAAATATTTATAAATTTTAAAAAATTTGGGTTGTTCACACTGCACTCCACGTCAGTCACATACATACCAACACTTCGTCACAAGCACATTATTTTCACTGCATAACCATTTCCTACTTCATTACTTGCACTCACAATACAACAAGCACCACTGTACTTACAACAACATACATGCTGTCCTGTTACACATTCATTCCCTACCTCAACCATCCTACTTCAGCAGCACAACATGCATTCTTACAACCTCTCTGCACATGCACGCTATCCCTTTTACAACATCTTACCTCCAGCTTGTCGTGTGTCGCTATGCATATGCACAACATATCATCCATTCCCTTTTCAGCACTTTTTTGTGCAAATGCACAATATGTCACACATTTTACTAATGTGTCGCTATGCAAATGCATATCATGTCATCTTTCCTAGTGAACTTGCATGTCCCTTTTCTCATATAGACCTTTGTTGGCCTTAGGCAAATATATAGACTCCCATTTAGTATAAGACATTACATGTGCCTTCTCATATGTAGGTTTTCACTTGCCTAAGATATTACACATATGGGCTCATACATTTTCTTATAAAGTGTGTACGTGAGCATTTCATCATCAGTATAGGCATGACCACTTGCATATTCATTTCTTTATTAGAATAGGCTCAAACCCTATGCATTTCCAATTCCAATACGATATTCACAATTTCTCTCTGCATTTGTATATCACTTTGTTCTGACTTGGTTTCTGCAGAAAAAACATGAGAAATATTGATTTTTTTATCAGATTAGAAGCTTTATTATTTCAATTTCAATTTCAATTCCAAGGTTGTAATAAATTAGGTATTAATGAGAATCTTTACTTTATAGCCTAGCATAGAATGTATGAGCATTGTAGATATCCTAAATTGTTTGTTTCATATCATTTTTTTTATTTTCAAGAATTCACGAATGGGAACATGAATGACACGTGCACCATTCTAATAAAAGGTGATCAAATCCTAAGTTGATGATTTGCATTTATGGCCATTGTCAAAATGTGAACAAAACTTAGAGTTTTTATCTTTTATGGAATAACATTGAATCTACAATGGATCTCCTTCAAAAATCATCATATTTTCTGAATATTTTCTCCCTTTATCAGAGTTTAACTTGAAATTAACTCAAATATATATATCAATTGCCATAGTCAAGATATATTGAGAGTTAATTTCATTTCAAACTCTATAAAGGCACCAAAATGTGTTTTATTCTTCATTTGAATTTAAATATAGATTATCTTATAATACATTTTATGACCATAGTCAGAAATGTATTATATCTTCAATCTTATTTCAATTCATTCAAAGAATGAAATATGCTTTTCAATATCCAATTTTCAAAAATTCTTTAATTCATTCATCATTTAGGATAGAATTACATCATATTTCAATGTATTTCAAGTTTTCTTCAAAATCCAAGTGATTTTGAGATGATTCTTCAAATATCTTCTTCATTTCTCAAATCCATCTTCAATTCTTATCTATAAATTTAAATTCATCTTTCTATTCTCAATTCTATCTCATTTTAAAATTCAAACTTCAATTTCAGAGTCCAATTTGACTTTGAAATTTTGAATTTACTTCTATATTCAAAATTCAAATTCTAATTCCAATTCAAATCCAATTTCAAAGTTCAATTCAACTTTGAAAATTCAAATTAATTTCCATTTTCAGGATTCAATTTTTCAATATCCCATATCGTATTTCAAAGTTCAAATTAAATTTTGAAATTTCTAGATTCATCTCTTGGTTTTAAAATTCAAGTTTAAAATCAAATTTATTCTTTATTTTTTAAAATCTCCAAAGTTCTATCTAAACAATGAGTTTTGATTCTCAATTCAATTCATTTATCCAAAATCAAGGTTTTGAGATTAATTCTGAATCTCAAAATTTAATTTTTCCTAAATTTAAAGCCCCCTTTCAAATTTAATCTGGATTTCCAAAATCCAGATCCATCTTCAAAGTCCCATTTGGATTTTCAAAATCCAATTCCATCTAGGATTCCAAATTTCAAATCTGATTCCATCTTGGATTCAGACTTTCAAATCCAATCCCATTTTCCAATTTGATTTCCAATTCCAAACTCAATTCTATTTCTAAATCTCACATTGATTTTCAAATTTGGATTCTAATTCCAACTTTATTTTTGAAATTCACTTTCTCCAAGTCTAAATTCAATTTCCAAAGTTAAAAATTCCTATTTCGAATTCTGAATTCAAAACTCAAAACCAAAGATCCCTTTTCAAAATCGATTCTTGAAAATCGATCCAAATTCAAAGTTCATCTTGACTTTGAAATTTCATTCTTACTTCAAAAATTCTAAATTCTAATTCTCCTTTTCTCTTTATCCAAAATTTATTACCCAAACTTTGATTATTCCAAGACTTAGAATCTCAAAGTCTCTTCTTCCAGATCCATTGTTTAAGTTCTGAGTTAGATTCAAAATCTAACTTTTTCAAACCAATTTCAACCCTTTGAATCATTTCTTCAAGTATCTTCAAATGTATTTCAAAATCACTTGAGAAAATCAAAGTTCTAAAATCTTCTTTTCAAAAGCATACATTTCTGCATTTGCATTACACAAACATGATTTTTTATGCATCTAGACTTAGAATAATTTCTTAGACAATATTTAGGCAAAGCAAAAGACAAAAAATTTGATCCTTAGTTCGATTACCCCTGGTAAAGGCGCCAGGAACGGTCGAACCTTGTACCAACGAGCGAATCTCGTCTCTCCATTTTCCCGCAAATTTTAAAAAACAGAGGTGAGTAATTTCAAAATATTTTTAAAATTAAGGTCAAATGAGACCTTTGCAAAAGAGTTCCTCTCTCTTCTTTCTTTTCTTTTCTCTCTTTTTTTTCTGTCTTTTATTCTCCTTCAAAAAGAGAATAGAGGCTAGAAAGGCAAAGAGAAGGAAAAAGAGGGAATCAAAGAGGAAAATTTTTGCATTGATCACATAGGGATGTTTTTGAAAACATGTTCAATATGCAATAAACCAGATGTTTCTAATGAAAGTCCTAAAAGAGATAGAATTTTGAAGATCATAAGAAGCATACACTTGCATATATTGTTTATATTCATTCCGTAGAATTGAGGAGAGTTGTATTTCAGACCTAAGTCTAAATGAGCATGCAATAATCTCCTCAATATGGTCCTACCAAACCATACTTAAATCCTATATGCATTAATGTCAGCTGAGACAGAGTCTAGGCTCCTAAGGTTTGCATGGAAATGAAGCTGACATTCCAAGAATAAAGATTTAAATAATATCAAAGCAAAGCAAAGGCATTCAATTCGACCGAACGAAAATGGGTCCCATCACGGTCGCCACTTCTGTGATCATTGAATTTTTTTTTCTCTTGTTCTCTTTTTCCTCTTCATTTTCTTTTCCTTTCTAGCCTCTATTCCCTTTTTGAAGAGGAATAAAAGATAGAGAAGAAGATAGAAGAAAAAAGAAAAAAAGAAAGAAGAGAGAGGAACTCTTTTGCAAAGGTCTCACTTGACCTTTAAAAATATTTCAAAATTATTCGCCTCCGTTTTTGAAATTTTATGAGAAAATGGAGAGACGGGATTCGCTCGTCGATACGAGGTTCAACCATTCCTGACGCCTTTACCAGAAGTAATTGAACCAAGGATCGAATTTATGCCTTTTGCTTTGCCTAAATATTGTCTAAGAAATGATTCTAAGTCTAAAAAATGCACAAAGATAAATGCTTGTGTAATGCAAATGTATGCTTTTAAGAAGAATAATTTTAGGACTTTTGGGATTATCCAAGTGATTTTGAAGAAATGGTTTTTGAAAATCTATTTGAAAAAGTTAGTTTTTGAATCTAACTTAGAACTTGAAATAAATCTAAAAGAAGAGACTTGAAGTTCTAAGTCTTGGAATAATTAGAGATTTGAAAATAAATCTTGAATTGAAGAAATGAAGAGAAAAAGGAGAATTAGAACTGAGATAGAATTTTGAAGTAAAAATGAAGTTTCAAAGTTAAAATGAACTTTGAATTTGAATTGATCTTCAAAGAAAAATTAATTTTGAAAAGGAATTCTGATTTTGAGCTTAAATTCAGAACCTAAAACAGAAATTGAACTAGAAATCGAATTTAGATTTGGAAAATAGATTTGAAAAGTGAATTTGAAAATAGAGTTGGAATTTGAATTTGGAATTGAAAATCAAGGTGAGATTTGGAAATGGAATCGCGTTTGAGAAATCCGGATGAAAAATAGAATTGAATTTGAAAAATTCAGATGGAATTTGAAGATGGAATTGGATTTGAGAAATCCAGATGGAATTTAGGAATGTGATCGAATTTGAGAAATCCAAATAGAATTTAAGAAATAGAATTGAATCTGGAATTGGAATCAAGTTGGAAAAATGGAATTGGATTTGAAAATCTGGAATTCAAGATGAAATTGGATTTGAGATCTGGAATTCAAGATGGAATTGGATTTGAAATCTGGAATTCAAGATGGAATTGGATATGAGAAATCCAAATGGAATTTGAAAATAGAGTTGGATTTTGGAAATTCTGATTTTGATTTTTGAAATTGATCTTGAATTCAGAGAAAAATCAATTTTAGAGCTAACCTCAGAACTTTGATTCTTGATTTCAAAGTGAATTGAATTTTGAAGATCAAAACTCAGAAAATTTCAGAAGGAACTTGGGGATTTGGAATTTTGAAGTGAAGAATAAACTTGATTTTAAACCTGAATTTTGAAAACAAGAGATGAGTATGGGATTTCAAAGTTTAAATTGAACTTTGAAATTTGATTTGGAATATTGGATTGATTTTGGACTGGGGAAATGGATTTGGAATTTCAAAGTTGAATCGAACTTTAAATATTGATTTGAGTTGGAAATCAAATTTTGAATTTAGAGATGAACTTTGAAATTTGAAAGTTGAATAGAACTTTGAAATTGGAATGTTGAAGTTTGAATCTTGAAATAAGATAGAATTGAGAATAGGAAGATGAATTTGAATTTATAAATAAGAATTGAAGATTTATTTGAAAAGTGAGAAAGATATTTGAAGAATTATCTCAAAATCACTTGGATTTTTGAAATAATATGAAAAAGAATGCAATTCTATCCTAAATGATGAATGCTTTGAAAAAGAGTTTGAAAATTGGATATTGAAAAGCATATTTTATTCTTTTAGGAGAATTGAAATAAGATTGAAGATATAATACATTCAGGAATATGGTCACAAATGTATTATAAAATAATCTGTATTTAAATTCAGATAATGAATAAAATACATTTTGGTGCCTTTATAGAGTTTGAAATGACATTAACTTTCAATATATCCTGACTATGGCCATGAATATATATATATTAAGTTAATTTACAAGTCAAACTATGATAAAGGAAGAGTTTTTTTAAAAAATATGATGATTTTTTAAAGAGACCCAAGTGTGGATCCTATGTTATTCCATAAAAGATAAAAATCTTAAGCATTGTCCACATTTTGACTATGACCATCAATGTGAATCATTTGCTTAGGATTAATTACCTTTTATTAGAATGGTGCACGTGCCATTCATGTTTCACCATTGTGGGATTTTTGAAATAAAAGAAGAATGATATGAAAACAGATAATTCATAATATTTACATGCTCATACATTCTAATCTAAAACTGAAAAGTAAAGTTTCTCATTATCATCTAGCTATTACAACTTAGGAATTGAAATTCCAATGATAAAATTCCAAAACTAAGAAGGAAAACAACCCTTTCTACCTAATTCCTGCAAAATTTAGTACAAGATGCATATAGAAAGCAATTTATATAATATCACATTGAACCCTAAGATGCAACTAATGAAATGCTCATGCATATACTTTATGTAAAGTATCACATTTGATGAGAAATCTTATGTATTGGAATGTAAGTGTGACACTAAACTATTGAGGGAATAAATGCTAAAATATATGATATCCTAAGCTAGGGGTGAGAATGGTTGTTAAATGCATATATCAAATCCTAAAAAGATGAATTCTAAGATATCATATACTATCTTAATGAAGAGACCTATAATGTAATGCACATGGTGGGATATACATGATATTATATAGGGTGATAGGAATACATTGTAAACTGAAGTAAAAATGATATATACGTTGTAGATGGTTGAAGGGAATGAATGCAGTGAGGCACTATGCAGGAAGCAAGTGATGTGATGTAATAGGCTATGCAAGTGGTAATGGAAGGGGCTAAGAGGGTATTGTGGGTGCCAAGTGGAGTAAGCTAAGTGGAGGAAAATGTGGTAAGTGGCTGTGGGTGATGACCTTACTGCTGTGAGCAATGATAGATAGCCTATAGGCAATGCATAGGTATAACCAGTGCTGACAAGAAGATTATATGAGCACTACTGGGCACGGATGTTGCAGTAATTGCAACAATATAGAGGATGCACATGCTATGCGAGTGACTGTGAGTAAATGGCAAACATGTTGTATAGCAACTGTAAT
This sequence comes from Nuphar pumila, assembly GCF_984573655.1. NCBI lineage: Eukaryota > Viridiplantae > Streptophyta > Magnoliopsida > Nymphaeales > Nymphaeaceae > Nuphar > Nuphar pumila. The sequence goes on along the minus strand of NC_143264.1, from coordinate 44,171,143 downwards.
CACAATGATGATAACAAGTGCATAGCAGAGGATTGGTACTGTTGTAGTTGCAGTAGGTAAGGGAAGTGCAGGGCAGTGGGGATGTTGGGTGTGTTATAACACTGTATGGATGTTACACGGTGTTGTGTAAGTGTTGAAGGATTCCTAAAGGAAACAATAATATGCTGGGGAATGGTGAAGTATGTGGATGCAGTGATAGTAGTATAGTGAGAATGCAGGGAATGTGGGAAGACAGGTGCAAAACGTGATGGCCAAAGTGTAAACACCCCAAATTTTCACTCACTCCCCCAACATTTCCACCAAGCATCAACATCCAGCCTCTGAAATCGCTGGAGGGCAAAATGGTCATTTTCTGAGCCCGGACCTTGCAAAAGTCCAAATTTCATCTGAAACTCTCAAATTTTCTCTATTTTTATCTCAGATGTTCAAGATTTTACACCTGACAGGAGACAGACATCTCCAGAGTCTTGGTTCAAGATTGCGTTTCATAAGACATGACATTGCATATCATTGCATATCATTGCATGAGCATTTCAAATCACTGCACTGCACAGCATGTCATTTCGAGGTCCAGAACTCTTGATTTCAAAATCTTCAATCCAGATTAGAATTTCAACTCTTTTCAAAATTGATTTCAAAACCCTGGGTCTTCAAAATTATCAATTTTTCCCATTTTACCCCCAGGACTCTGAATTTCAAAATATTTCCTCAGGAAAACCATCTGGATAGTTTTCAATATGGATTTGAGTCACTTCACCTCAGATTTTGCCCTTTTTGACAATTTCAAATATCTTTCTTTTACAAAATCGCCCTACAAGGGCCAACTCTTTCCAAAATTCCTGTTTTGCCCATTAGTCCAGATTTTATGAAAATTCCAAAAAGAAGTTGTTGTTTTATCCTTATTTCAATAAAGAAGCAATGTGGGACCCACACTGAGGTGGTGTCACACAAGCTCCCCTTCTGAAAATTTGAAATTCGAAAAACCCAAAAATATAGGAGCCTTGTCCCCTAGATTGGTGCCACTTGTCATTTCTCTCTCCTCCCATTTCCATGCCAAGTGTCAGTGTGGGGCTACCTTCAGAAGCCGCCACATGTCATCCCAATTGTCTGCCATGTGTCACCCTATCCATCCTGCGCCATGTGTCATTTCAAAGACTACCAGGAGATGCCAAGTGTCATAGGTTGTCTCGTCTAGAAAAAGTGGAGCTTGTCTCCTCTGAGGTGGCGCCACTTGAAGTGTGTCTCCTGCAGAGGACACGTGTCAACCCCTCCTTCCTTCTAGAAAAGTAGCCTGACACATGTCTTCTCCCTATTTTTTTCAGAAAAGTAGGAAACATGTGTCACTTCTGAATTCCTACAAAAAAAGGTAGGCTTGTCTCCTCTGAGGTGGCGCCATCTGGAATGTCTCCTGCAGAGGACACGTGGCAAGCTCTCATTTCCTCAGAAAAAGCAAGTGCCATGTGTCATTTCCTGCTTTCTCCAGAAAAAGCTAGAATTTAAACATTCAAATCTCCTCATAGGTGGCGCAGATCCTGAACTCCTACCTTTTTTCATCTTGTCTGAGATGGCGCCACATGGCTTGGCCCTCCTTCTCTCCCCTCTGCCACGTGTCATCTTCTGCTTCTTTCAGAAAAAGCAGGTGACACATGTCTCCTTCTAACTCTTTCAGAAAAAGCAGAGGACACATGTCTCCCTCCTATTTTTCTCAGAAAAGTAGATGACACATGTCATCTCCAGCTTCCTTTAGAAAAAGTAGAAGACACATGTCACTCCCTGCTTTTCTCAGAAAAAGCAAGTGACACATGTCACCCTTTGCTCTTCTCAGAAAAAGCAAGGGACACGTGTCATTCTCTGCTTTCTTCAGAAAAAGCAAGTGACACATGTCATTTTCTGCCTCCTTTAGAGAAAGCTAGAATTCAAATATTCAAACTCTAGACTGAGGTGGCGCAAATCCTGAACTTCACCTTTTCAATTTTGTCTGAGATGGTGCCACGTGTCCCTTTCCCTCCTTTTCCTCCCTCTTGCCACATGGCATCGTAGGAGCCACTCTGAGGAAATGCCACATGTCAGCCTCTCCTTTCCTGCCGAAAAGTAGAATTTGAATTCTTCTGAGGTGGCACAATCTGCTTCCTCCACTCCTATCCCTCTGACACATGTCAAGCACCTCCAGAGATGGCGCCACATGGCATGCTCCTACTGCTTTCAACTTTACACCTCAGAACACCTTTTGAGGTGGCACCAATCCAGAGTCCCACTTGGCTTCAAAATTTTATTTTTATTTTATTTTTAATAAAAGTAGCCACATGAGGTGGCGCCACCTGAGGGCTCCCTGCAGAAGACAAATTCGAATTTCAAACCCCTCAGATGACACCCTCTGAGATGGCGCCACATGGAGGGCTCAGATCCAGCCTGTTTGAATTTCAAAAAATTTCAGAAAAATTATAAAAACAAGGGTTCACGCCCAGCCTAAAGGAGATCAATTTTTTAGCTCTTGTGAACTTGGAAAATCCGACCTAGCCTTCCTAGAATCAGATTTTGAATTGTGGAAAACGTGCCCCCTTTGGCGCATTGAAGAAGGTGGAGTAGAGCTCGTGCCGTGGCGAATTCGATTCCAACAGAGGTCGATTTTTGTGAACCATCCGAAGCTTGGAGCGAAGGACGAAGGAAGCTCGTGATAGCTGACCCCTTTCAGGAGCTCCTACGCTGCGTAACGAAGCAAGGTGCACTTCTTTTCCCATTGATTGGAATCTATAATCCGAATCGGGAGTCGTTTGAAGAAAGAGCTCATCCGAGGGATGGATTGAGCTATTCTCATAAAACGACATACATAAAATGTTTCATTATGCTTCCTTGATGATTTTTAACATTCATATAGTTAGCTAGGTTTAATTTGCATTTTATTTCATTCATTTAGTACATTTCATGAATTAATTAGGATTAATTTAGCCTTTATTTCAATTCTGCTTATTTTCAGTAGGTCTCTGTTTTTGTCAGTCAGTCCACACGTCATTTCATGCATTTGTTTTTTATTAAAAATCCCCAAAAAATCACGGAATGCGCCCTTAGGTGTCCCTGAAATTTTTCCAAAAATTAGGAGGCATTTGAATTTTTTTACTGCGGTAAACATTCAAAATGGCAAGTCGGGTTTTGTTACCCGGGATACGTTTTGAAAATCATTTTCCGACTTGTAAAATCGAGATATCCCTCATGGGAGATCCGATTTTCGATCAGAAAGATGTTTTGAACTCGGGAGAATGTCTAGTTGTTAATATGATTTTATCAGATTTTTATGATTTTGTTTTATGTCTGACAAAAATCCGAGATGTCGGTACACGTGTCAGAGCCTAATTTGGGCCTCTGAGATCTTGGATCGACTTAGGGCTATGGTTTCTCTTTGTGTGTTGCTCCAAATCCGAAACTGTAAAAAGTGAAAGTGGTGTCCGAGATGTCCTCTGTTTGAATCTAAAAGCCTGTAATTTTTAGAACAGTGTTGAACCCTGCTTCGGATTTTTCTTGTCAGTCCCCTGTTTTGCTACATTTGTCTGGTCTGTTAGTTTAGGCAGAAATAGTTATATTTTTATCTATGTTTCCGTTGATCAAATGCCAAAGTCATAAACATGAAAGTTGTTCATGTAGGTGTCGTGCATGACTCTGATTAATTTCACAAATTGCCATGGCCGTTTTATATTTTTTTGGCATTTTACAATAGATCAGGGTGATTTTTACCTCTGTCAGAATTAATTCCCTGTTTCTGAATTCACTATGGCTCAAATCCCGAGGCTATAAAAACCAAAAATGTTTCATTTCGGGTCTTTTAGCAGTATGCAAAATATCAGAAGTTTCCATGGTGTAAATCTTGCATTATCATATTAGGCATTGCATTTGGTTCGGATCCATAGGCAAAATCCATCATTTTAGGACTTCCTTTAAATTTTAGCATTTAAATCATATCATTTCGTGAATTTTAGAATTCTAGGTTGTTTATCAGAGTGTTTAGATGCTTCATACCGAATTTGGTGCAATTTGGAATCCATTTGAGGTTCGGATCATCCATAATACCAAAACAGGGTCCCGCAGGACCCAGATCCAAGCGAAAAACAAGCGAAAATCGCTATTTTTGATAAATTGCAAAATACCAAATTCTGATTTTACAGTCCTAATGTGTTTAGAAGCATGTCATATTGCATTTCATCATCATTGAATTCAATTTGAATTTTGAAATCTCAATTTTACCAAGTTTTCCTTCAAAAAACCCTGATTTTAAAGGTGTAACTTTAATTTTAGGGGTATTTTGGTCATTTTGACCCCAATTCCGAATTTCAAACTGTTTTCCACTGAATTTCTTGCATTTTCATCATTTCAAATATCAAGGAAGCATGAGAATAGGGTTTATATCCAATTAAGTCCAATAATTTCATAATATTATTGGAAAATCTTGGAAAAACCCACATATTTGAGCTAACTTTATTTCAAGCTTGGCAGGGACATTCCAAAGAAGGAGCTGAAGTCTGCAATTTCCATTTATTTCCTTTATTTAGTGATGTAATAATGTAAATTTTGGAATAAGAGATTTAATTTCCTGCTTAGACTAGGATGCATGTCATATAGTTGGAATTTATGCAATATCCTGATTATATGATTCATGCATTTTATTTCAAAAGCACCATGGATGTTCACGAATGGCACGTGCACCAACTCTTAGGGAGTTGATGGACTCGGTGGGATCCATATTTACGGCCCTAGTCGGAATATGGACGAGACCCAGATCCATCATCTTTCTACTAGTCACATTGAGCCTACACTCTTAGGCTATCTTAAAAATGCACATCATATTTCCAAAGTTTTCAAAATCATGTGCATCAAATCAACTAAATTCTGAGCATATTCATGGCCACAGTCAGGATATGTGAAGGATTTATCTTGACTTAATGCACATTTTCCCAACAAATCTCTTAGAAAATCTTTTCAAAGTGCATTCATTCACTCATATCATTTGCATCATGAAATCATTGATTTTCTCAAGAAAACTTCATTCTCAAGAAATCGATTTCTCAAGAAATTCTAAGGATTTTTCAAAATTGGTTTTTTCAAGACAAGTTTTTCCACAGTTTTCCCAGGAAAATGATATTTTCTTAAGATATTCAAAAGAGTTTTCCAATCTTTCTTCAAGATCCAAAATCGATTTCCGAGTATTTCAAAAAGGTAAAATTCCCAGGATTTCGATTCCCCAAGTTTTGAATTTCCTTCTCCAATGAGCTTTCCTATGAATTTCCATCATTTTCCTAAGAAAACTCTCAAAGTCCAAGTTTTCCTAAGAAGTGCTTCCCTTTTTCAAAAAGTCCATCTTTTCTCCAGAATCACTTCCATTTTCCCAAGATTTTCAACTATTTCTGAATTTTCCACATCTTTATAAGCTTTCTCATGTTTTCAAAAACCCCTTTTTATCTGAGTTTCCTGAGAAATTGACCTCTTTCCTGAGAGATTCTTTCCAACTCCAAATGTTTTTCTAAGCATACATCATGTTTTCCAACCGGCATTTTCCAAAATCTCATAGCACATGCCTGAATTCTCTGTGCATTTAGGATAGAACATAACTTTGATAATTTCGCTAAGTCAAGCATAGTTTTGGTCCTTGGTTCGATTACCCTTGTTAAAGGCGGCAGGAACGGTCGAACCTCGTACCGACAGGTCGAGCCCCATCCCATGGATTTTCCCGCAATTTTCAAAAACGGAGGCGAGTATTTCAAAACATTTTCCAAAATCCGGTCAAAGTTTGAAGCGCGAAAGCGTTTCCTCTTTCTCTCTTCCGCGAGGAAGGGGAGACGGGGGAAAAATTTCGCGACGAGAACAGGTTTGGCGACCGTGATGGGACCTGTCCTTGTCTGACCTAAATTATGCTTGACTTAGTTAAATTATCAAAATTATGTTCACAAAATGTCAGCTCTTTTACTTTCAATATCATGTGAGCCTAGGAGCCTAGATTCTGACCTAGCTGACATTGACTGCATATAGACTAGACATGGTTTGGTAGGACCAGATTGAGGAGAAATTTTCATGCTCACATAGACTTAGGTCTAAATACAACTCTCCTCAATTTAGGATCTGAATGCAAACAATGTATGCTTCTTCAAAGATTTTCAAAAGTCTATCTCTCTAGGACTTAGAGCCATCTATTTCTTGCATGTGATCATTTTTCAAAACCTCCATTACCTATCATTACCCGGTCTTCACGTTGCTGGGCTCTCTTCCAGAACCCTAGTTCGGGACAGAGCCTCACAACTGGGCCAACTATTTGGGTTAACACCCCCTACCACGTACCGCGGGCCACAGTCCGAAGTATATCGGTAGGCGCTCAAGGATGTTGGAAAACCTTACCTTAGAACCGGAGTGAAAATTCTATGCCACGTACCTCGGATCTCGATTCGGGTATATCGGCATAACTGGATTGGACAAAGATGATCTGAACTTAGAGTTAGGATTAAGGTCCTACAGCTGTTTTCAAAATGATGCATCTAGAGTCAGCTTTTTAGGGAGTGCTGAATGTGCATAAATGTTTATGCAGGATGTGAGTTTGTATGCTACTTTTATTTCTCTCATATTTTTTTCAAAAATATCTTTCCAAATATCCATATTCTCATATTTTCCTTTATTTTCTAAAACCCTGGATGATTTTCCCAAATATCCCTTTTCTTCCAAAACTCCAGGTGATTTTTCATTCTCCCTTTCTACTGGATCTCGAATTTCCAGCTGCATTTTTATCCTGCCTGCAATTTTTCAAAATCATATGTTTTCTCTCATTGGATTTTCGATCCTGTTGTTTACTTGCAAAATTCTTCACCGCATTTTCCTCATGCATACCTTGATTATTGTGGTGGAAATTGTTTACCCACTTGCCTTCTTCTTACTTTAAATCTGTTTCCGGATTGTTTTTCCAAGAGGTATCTCTTTCCTTTAAAATGGTATTTTCCTCGTGGTTGACGACCTCGCCTAGGTAACAAGTCACATTTTCCGTTGTTCATTTCTCTTACAAAGAATGACAACATAATTGTCGTGACTCCAACGACGACTCTATCCCTAGTAATGGGATATTCTTCCAATTGTCCACCATATAATTTTCTTCCCAATCCAAAAATTTCCTCAGAGTCTAATCAAGACCTTATCCTGCAGAGAGCCTTCGCAACATTTGATGGTTCAGACAAGGTCAGGGAAGAAGACCGCACCAATTCAGCGTATCAGTTACTCATCAACATCAGAAGGAGAGATGAATTCGCCAAGGTCAGACAAAGACCAAGAGCAGCCAGAAGATGATGGTATCGACCCTCAGATGTACGCAATGTTTCAGAAGATGATGAAGAGGATGATGAGTGAGCAGGCTGGCACCAGCTCAGACAAAAATCCATTCAGTCAGAGAATTAGAGATCGTGTGGCCAAGAGGTCAACCAAGTCCTCTGAGGAGAATGTTCAAGATACTTTAGACGAAGATGATACCGATGAAGAATATGAGGTGCCTCCGGCATTTCATAAATGTGGCCAAAAGAGGAGTCACAAATCAAAAAGTCAGGTCGCAGAAGAGCCCCTGCAAGCACAATTCAGAGAAATGGCCAGAGTGGTCAAGGATCTGCAAGCCCGCGACAAGGGCAATAAAGTCTTCACCAGCGAGGACTTCTACGACGGTTTAGAAGGGGATGATGATCTGGAGAATCTTCCCCGAAAATTCATCAAGTTCGATGGTTCTGGCGACCCAAAAGCCCATCTCGCCATATTCTTCGCTGAATGCTCTAGGTTCAAGAGAGACAACAGAGCATTGTTCTTATGCTTTCCCCGCAGCCTGGAAGGAGTCGCAGCCAAATGGTACGCGGAACATGTCAATCCTATAGAACTGAAAGAGTTCGACAAAGTCGTGAATTTGTTCGTTGAACGATTCTTGTTCAATACTGAAGCGCTCCCAACATTGAGCCATCTCTGCAACCTAAGGCAGAATGAAAATGAAAAGGCAAGGGACTTCATTCGCAGATGGAGAGAGACCTGCAACAAAATGAGGGATTCTATATCAGAAAGACATGCTTTATCATTGATCCTCAATAATTTTTTGCAACCTCTGAGAGGATTAATTTCTACCTCACCATCCAAATCTTTCGTTGAACTCATTGAACGAGCAGAATGGCTCGAGTTGAGTGTGGAGAATGGAGTCTATGAAGGCTTCACATTTTCCAAGAATAACTCTCAAGGTGAACAAAAGAAGAAGGCTCACTTCACTTTTGCGGCCAAATCTTTCAATAATAGCAAAGGCAACAAGAATGATCATAGTTTGGAGAGAATCAAAAAGCAAAAGAGGAAGGACATCAACAGTGATAAACCTCTCCAATCCAGCCCTCAACATCAAAAGAAAGATCAGGAAAAATCAAAGCGCAAGGACTGGAGAACTGATCGAGAATTCACCCCTCTGGATCAGACACTCGAGAGTATCCTCGAGTATATGCTTGAGAAAGACCTTGTCCGGTTGCCTAAAGCTGCTGATCCTCCAGCAATTATGGGCAGATTCAAAGAACAATTTTGCAAGTTTCATCGAGCAGTAGGGCATGATACAGAAAACTGCTTCGTCCTTAAGAACATTGTTCAAGACTGCATTGACAAGAAGCTCCTCGTTGAAGATGAAAAGGAAGACTAGTCATCCTGACAAAGATTTTTTCTACAATCATTCAAGAAGATGACAATGCCAACAATTTCCCATTTCCCATCTTGCCTTTTCAAAAGAATAATGTAATCCCATTCTCTTTCCTTGATTTTAAAGCATCAATAAAGTCATCAAATTTTTTTCAATAGCTTGGTGTCGTCTTATTTACTTCCTCTTCCTTTTCATAATGTCTCTCTTGTGAGGAATGATCTTGAGGACATCTATCAGTCAAGAAACTTGTCGCCTTATTCATCAATTGTCCTTCTTTTATTCAAAACTTTCTCCCTAGTTACACTGGGGCATTTTTTTGAAAAATTTATCTTTACCTCAAAACATCCTGTATGCAGGCAGGATAAACCATTCTCTCATTTTGCATATATATGCACTCATTTGCATTCATTTGCACTTCATTAGCATTTCATGTGCATGTGCATTGCATTTGCATTGACTATGCACCCAATTCCATTCCCCTTCAGGTTAAGGGATAAACCTGAATCATTTTCCATAATTCTTCAATTTCGACCCTCGGGTCATCCAATTCTTCAATTTCGACCTCCGGGTCACCCAATTCCCAATTTTAAAATCACCAAAATTCTCAATTTCGATCGCCAGGTCATCCAATTTTCATTCCCCGTTCAGGATAAGGGGATAATCCTGAAACCATTCATAGAAGCAATCCAACTCTCTATAATGGTCCTTGTTCTTCATCGAACTGATAGTGTTCCAAACGAACTGATAGTCGTTCTTCACTGAACTGATAGTGTTCCAAGCGAACTGATAGTCGTTCCAAACGAACTGATAGTCGTTCTTCATCGAACTGATAGTGTTCCAAGTGAACTGATAGTCGTTCTTCATTGAACTGATAGTGTTCCAAGTGAACTGATAGTCGTTCTTCATTGAACTGATATTGTTCCAAGTGAACTGATAGTTGTTCTTCATCGAACTGATAGTGTTCTAACCAAACTGATAGTGTTCAAGTGAACTGATAGTCGTTCTTCATTGAACTGATAGTGTTCCAAGTGAATTGATATTGTTCCAAGTGAACTGATAGTCGTTCTTCATTGAACTGATAGTGTTCCAAGTGAACTGATAGTCGTTCTTCATCGAACTGATAGTGTTCCCAGTGAACTAATAGTCGTTCTTCATCGAACTGATAGTGTTCCAAGTGAACTGATAGTCGTTCTTCATCGAACTGATAGTGTTCCAAGTGAACTGATAGTCGTTCTTCATCGAACTGATAGTGTTCTAAGTGAACTGATAATCGTTCTTCATTGAACTGATAGTATTCCAAGCGAACTGATAGTCATTCTTCATCAAACTGATGGTGTTCCAAGTGAACTGATAGTCATTCTTTATCGAACTGATAGTGTTCCAAGTGAACTGATAGTCATTCCTTATCGAATTGATAGTGTTCCAAGTGAACTGATAGTCGTTCTTAATTGAACTGATATTATTCCCACTGATGGTTGTTCTTAATCGAACTAATATTGTTCCCAGCAAACCGATGGGCGTTCTTAATTGAACTGATATTATTTCCAGCGAACCGATGGTCATTCTTAATTGAACTGATATTGTTCCCAGTGAACTGATAGTCACCTCCTTTGAGGAAAAGAGAGGAGAATTTTCGTCACGGATGCGTTAAGCTGGACCTCATGTGCTCTCTTTCATCAAGGATTTCAAGAAAATTTTGTCAATTTGTCAATCAATTGTTGATTTCAAAATTTTATTGCATAAATCTTTACCTCAGTTTACCTTCAGCATTACTTTCAAAAGAGTAAAGCTTTTGCGAAAAGAGATTCAATCTTCAAATTCGTTCTATTTGACCAACCAAAAGGATGAAGGATAAATCCTCGATATGGCCAGAAAAGAAGATTCAATGTTATTGAAAAGCCGTAGATGATCGATATTGATCACAGTCAATGGCGCATCTTTAAGGTTTATTCTTGTAAAGACAAGGCAGTGGAAATATCTTGAGTGCTAGAAAAAAAGAGCATTTACCCAAGCCCGTTTCCTCAAAATCACCTAAGCTGCAATTAAATATCCGCAAAAGGGATCTCTCACCTATCGTCAAGATGAAGGCGAATTAGGCGAGTAGACCCCCGGGGCCAAAGAAGATTCGAAACATCTCCAAGATGACGGAGTTTGTGACGGATCCTTCCAGGGAAAGTCCAAAGCACTGTCGAGATGAAGACAGATGCGATGAACCTCTCAACAATCCCTAAAAGATATTTAATTTCAGCTATCGCCCAAAGATCTCCAAACCCATCATCCAAGAAGGATCGAAACATCTCCAAGTTGAAGGAGTTTGTGACGTATCCTTCCCAAAAGAGAGAAAGAGAGGAAAAAGAAAAAGAGAAAAAGTCAGAATATCTCCAAAATGAAGGAGAATGCAGCCAAAACACCAGAGAGCCAAAAGAGTGCAGAAAGATTATCAAGAGAGAAGCTCTCAGGATATCAAACTGCCAGATCTATCAAGAATCCTCTTTAACTTTGTGAAATTCTATTATCAATATTCTTTCATCAATTGCTTTCATAATATCAAATTCTCTTTCCTGCTCATATCAAGAAAATTGATAGCTTCCTTGAAGAAGGTCAATTGCAAGCAATTTGGATTTCCAATCTCGATTCCACGAAGTGAACCCTGTTTGGAGGTAATGCTTTGGGTAGAAAAGAAAGAATATCTTTGCAACAATGTGCAACATTTTCAAATATTTTGAATCAACAGCAAAATTTCCAACATTTTGACAATATTTCCTAGCTATCCTGACATGAAGTGAGAGCTCGATATCCGTCTTCGATGCATCCTGACACCAATTTTAAATCCCTCCTAAGGACTTGATTCCTTCCCTTCTTTGAGAGCATGAACTCTCAAATTTGCACACTTCCCTGTGTCCCCACTGTCCCACCATAGACAGTCCCATTTCGGTTCGAGGTCGAACCACCAATCATTTCCCGCAAAAGGCAATTTCAAAAGCTGATTTTAGTCTCAGCAATGAGACGCCAAAACCAATCCCTTTTCAAGCTTTAGGGACCCCATTTTCCTTCCTTTTGCAAAAACCCTATTGGATTTATTGTGCAAAATCCAAAGGTTCCATCATGGTCTCTTCCTTCGAGGATTCCATTCCATTTTCCGCCCGATCAGGATAAGGGTATAAACCTGAATCTCATTTCGATGAGATATTCCATTCCCCAATCAGGTCAAGGGTCAAAACCTGAGCTTCGTTCCATGCGAGGTATTTCTGTCCCATCAGGTTAAGGGTCAAACCTGAGCTTCGTTCCATGCGAGGTATTTTTGTCCCATCCAGGTCAAGGGCATAAACCTGAACTTTGCTCTCACAGAGCAAATCTTTACTCTTCATTCTCCGTTTCATATCTACCATCTTCCTCGGGCTAATTTCTCCATACCCAGTCAGATCCTTCTAACTGGAGCATTTTTTTATATGGCCCAAATTTGGTGTGTTTTTCTTTGCCACTAAGCTCGGCCATGAGCCGGCTTAGTAGCAAAGAGGGGCATCTGTAAACACCCCAAATTTTCACTCACTCCCCCAACATTTCCACCAAGCATCAACATCCAGCCTCTGAAATCGCTGGAGGGCAAAATGGTCATTTTCTGAGCCTGGACCTTGCAAAAGTCCAAATTTCATCTGAAACTCTCAAATTTTCTCTATTTTTATCTCAGATGTTCAAGATTTTACACCTGACAGGAGACAGACATCTCCAGAGTCTTGGTTCAAGATTGCGTTTCATAAGACATGACATTGCATATCATTGTATATCATTGCATGAGCATTTCAAATCACTGCACTGCACAGCATGTCATTTCGAGGTCCAGAACTCTTGATTTCAAAATCTTCAATCCAGATTAGAATTTCAACTCTTTTCAAAATTGATTTCAAAACCCTGGGTCTTCAAAATTATCAATTTTTCCCATTTTACCCCCAGGACTCTGAATTTCAAAATATTTCCTCAGGAAAACCATCTGGATAGTTTTCAATATGGATTTGAGTCACTTCACCTCAGATTTTGCCCTTTTTGACAATTTCAAATATCTTTCTTTTACAAAATCGCCCTACAAGGGCCAACTCTTTCCAAAATTCCTGTTTTGCCCATTAGTCCAGATTTTATGAAAATTCCAAAAAGAAGTTGTTGTTTTATCCTTATTTCAATAAAGAAGCAATGTGGGACCCACACTGAGGTGGTGTCACACAAGCTCCCCTTCTGAAAATTTGAAATTCGAAAAACCCAAAAATATAGGAGCCTTGTCCCCTAGATTGGTGCCACTTGTCATTTCTCTCTCCTCCCATTTCCATGCCAAGTGTCAGTGTGGGGCTACCTTCAGAAGCCGCCACATGTCATCCCAATTGTCTGCCATGTGTCACCCTATCCATCCTGCGCCATGTGTCATTTCAAAGACTACCAGGAGATGCCAAGTGTCATAGGTTGTCTCGTCTAGAAAAAGTGGAGCTTGTCTCCTCTGAGGTGGCGCCACTTGAAGTGTGTCTCCTGCAGAGGACACGTGTCAACCCCTCCTTCCTTCTAGAAAAGTAGCCTGACACATGTCTTCTCCCTATTTTTTTCAGAAAAGTAGGAAACATGTGTCACTTCTGAATTCCTACAAAAAAAGGTAGGCTTGTCTCCTCTGAGGTGGCGCCATCTGGAATGTCTCCTGCAGAGGACACGTGGCAAGCTCTCATTTCCTCAGAAAAAGCAAGTGCCATGTGTCATTTCCTGCTTTCTCCAGAAAAAGCTAGAATTTAAACATTCAAATCTCCTCATAGGTGGCGCAGATCCTGAACTCCTACCTTTTTTCATCTTGTCTGAGATGGCGCCACATGGCTTGGCCCTCCTTCTCTCCCCTCTGCCACGTGTCATCTTCTGCTTCTTTCAGAAAAAGCAGGTGACACATGTCTCCTTCTAACTCTTTCAGAAAAAGCAGAGGACACATGTCTCCCTCCTATTTTTCTCAGAAAAGTAGATGACACATGTCATCTCCAGCTTCCTTTAGAAAAAGTAGAAGACACATGTCACTCCCTGCTTTTCTCAGAAAAAGCAAGTGACACATGTCACCCTTTGCTCTTCTCAGAAAAAGCAAGGGACACGTGTCATTCTCTGCTTTCTTCAGAAAAAGCAAGTGACACATGTCACTTTCTGCCTCCTTTAGAGAAAGCTAGAATTCAAATATTCAAACTCCAGACTGAGGTGGCGCAAATCCTGAACTTCACCTTTTCAATTTTGTCTGAGATGGTGCCACGTGTCCCTTTCCCTCCTTTTCCTCCCTCTTGCCACATGGCATCGTAGGAGCTACTCTGAGGAAATGCCACATGTCAGCCTCTCCTTTCCTGCAGAAAAGTAGAATTTGAATTCTTCTGAGGTGGCACAATCTGCTTCCTCCACTCCTATCCCTCTGACACATGTCAAGCACCTCCAGAGATGGCGCCACATGGCATGCTCCTACTGCTTTCAACTTTACACCTCAGAACACCTTTTGAGGTGGCACCAATCCAGAGTCCCACTTGGCTTCAAAATTTTATTTTTATTTTATTTTTAATAAAAGTAGCCACATGAGGTGGCGCCACCTGAGGGCTCCCTGCAGAAGACAAATTCGAATTTCAAACCCCTCAGATGACACCCCCTGAGATGGCGCCACATGGAGGGCTCAGATCCAGCCTGTTTGAATTTCAAAAATTTTCAGAAAAATTATAAAAACAAGGGTTCACGCCCAGCCTAAAGGAGATCAATTTTTTAGCTCTTGTGAACTTGGAAAATCCGACCTAGCCTTCCTAGAATCAGATTTTGAACTGTGGAAAACGTGCCCCCTTTGGCGCATTGAAGAAGGTGGAGTAGAGCTCGTGCCGTGGCGAATTCGATTCCAACAGAGGTCGATTTTTGTGAACCATCCGAAGCTTGGAGCAAAGGACGAAGGAAGCTCGTGATAGCTGACCCCTTTCAGAAGCTCCTACGCTGCGTAACGAAGCAAGGTGCACTTCTTTTCCCATTGATTGAAATCTATAATCCGAATCGGGAGTCGTTTGAAGAAAGAGCTCATCCGAGGGATGGATTGAGCTATTCTCATAAAACGACATACATAAAATGTTTTATTATGCTTCCTTGATGATTTTTAACATTCATATAGTTAGCTAGGTTTAATTTGCATTTTATTTCATTCATTTAGTACATTTCATGAATTAATTAGGATTAATTTAGCCTTTATTTCAATTCTGCTTATTTTCAGTAGGTCTCTGTTTTTGTCAGTCAGTCCACACGTCATTTCATGCATTTGTTTTTTATTAAAAATCCCAAAAAAATCACGGAATGCGCCCTTAGGTGTCCCTGAAATTTTTCCAAAAATTCGGAGGCATTTGAATTTTTTTACTGCGGTAAACATTCAAAATGGCAAGTCGGGTTTTGTTACCCGGGATACGTTTTGAAAATCATTTTCCGATTTGTAAAATCGAGATATCCCTCATGGGAGATCCGATTTTCGATCCGAAAGATGTTTTGAACTCGGGAGAATGTCTAGTGTTTAATATGATTTTTTCAGATTTTTATGATTTTGTTTTATGTCTGACAAAAATCCGAGATGTCGGTACACGTGTCAGAGCCTAATTTGGGCCTCTGAGATCTTGGATCGACTTAGAGCTATGGTTTCTCTTTGTGTGTTGCTCCAAATCCGAAACTGTAAAAAGTGAAAGTGGTGTCCGAGATGTCCTCTGTTTGAATCTAAAAGCCTGTAATTTTTAGAACAGTGTTGAACCCTGCTTCGGATTTTTCTTGTCAGTCCCCTGCTTTGCTACATTTGTCTGGTCTGTTAGTTTAGGCAGAAATAGTTATATTTTTATCTATGTTTCCATTGATCAAATGCCAAAGTCATAAACATGAAAGTTGTTCATGTAGGTGTCGTGCATGACTCTGATTAATTTCACAAATTGACATGGCCGTTTTATATTTTTTTGGCATTTTACATGAGATCAGGGTGATTTTTACCTCTGTCAGAATTAATTCCCTGTTTCTGAATTCACTATGGCTCAAATCCCGAGGCTATAAAAACCAAAAATGTTTCATTTCGGGTTTTTTAGCAGTCTGCAAAATATCAGAAGTTTCCATGGTGTAAATCTTGCATTATCATATTAGGCATTGCATTTGGTTCGGATCCATAGGCAAAATCCATCATTTTAGGACTTCCTTTAAATTTTAGCATTTAAATCATATCATTTCGTGAATTTTAGAATTCTAGGTTGTTTATCAGAGTGTTTAGATGCTTCATACCGAATTTGGTGCAATTTGGAATCCATTTGAGGTTCGGATCATCCATAATACCAAAACAGGGTCCCGCAGGACCCAGATCCAAGCGAAAAACAAGCGAAAATCGCTATTTTTGATAAATTGCAAAATACCAAATTCTGATTTTACAGTCCTAATGTGTTTAGAAGCATGTCATATTGCATTTCATCATCATTGAATTCAATTTGAATTTTGAAATCTCAATTTTACCAAGTTTTCCTTCAAAAAACCCTGATTTTAAAGGTGTAACTTTAATTTTAGGGGTATTTTGGTCATTTTGACCCCAATTCCGAATTTCAAACTGTTTTCCACTGAATTTCTTGCATTTTCATCATTTCAAATATCAAGGAAGCATGAGAATAGGGTTTATATCCAATTAAGTCCAATAATTTCATAATATTATTGGAAAATCTTGGAAAAACCCACATATTTGAGCTAACTTTATTTCAAGCTTGGCAGGGACATTCCAAAGAAGGAGCTGAAGTCTGCAATTTCCATTTATTTCCTTTATTTAGTGATGTAATAATGTAAATTTTGGAATAAGAGATTTAATTTCCTGCTTAGACTAGGATGCATGTCATATAGTTGGAATTTATGCAATATCCTGATTATATGATTCATGCATTTTATTTCAAAAGCACCATGGATGTTCACGAATGGCACGTGCACCAACTCTTAGGGAGTTGATAGACTCGGTGGGATCCATATTTACGGCCCTAGTCGGAATATGGACGAGACCCAGATCCATCATCTTTCTACTAGTCACATTGAGCCTACACTCTTAGGCTATCTTAAAAATGCACATCATATTTCCAAAGTTTTCAAAATCATGTGCATCAAATCAACTAAATTCTGAGCATATTCATGGCCACAGTCAGGATATGTGAAGGATTTATCTTGACTTAATGCACATTTTCCCAACAAATCTCTTAGAAAATCTTTTCAAAGTGCATTCATTCACTCATATCATTTGCATCATGAAATCATTGATTTTCTCAAGATTTTCTCAAGAAAACTTCATTCTCAAGAAATCGATTTCTCAAGAAATTCTAAGGATTTTTCAAAATTGGTTTTTCCAAGACAAGTTTTTCCACAGTTTTCCCAGGAAAATGATATTTTCTTAAGATATTCAAAAGAGTTTTCCAATCTTTCTTCAAGATCCAAAATCGATTTCCGAGTATTTCAAAAAGGTAAAATTCCCAGGATTTCGATTCCCCAAGTTTTGAATTTCCTTCTCCAATGCGCTTTCCTATGAATTTCCATCATTTTCCTAAGAAAACTCTCAAAGTCCAAGTTTTCCTAAGAAGTGCTTCCCTTTTTCAAAAAGTCCATCTTTTCTCCAGAATCACTTCCATTTTCCCAAGATTTTCAACTATTTCTGAATTTTCCACATCTTTATAAGCTTTCTCATGTTTTCAAAAACCCCTTTTTATCTGAGTTTCCTGAGAAATTGACCTCTTTCCTGAGAGATTCTTTCCAACTCCAAATGTTTTTCTAAGCATACATCATGTTTTCCAACCGGCATTTTCCAAAATCTCATAGCACATGCCTGAATTCTCTGTGCATTTAGGATAGAACATAACTTTGATAATTTCGCTAAGTCAAGCATAGTTTTGGTCCTTGGTTCGATTACCCCTGTTAAAGGCGGCAGGAACGGTCGAACCTCGTACCGACAGGTCGAGCCCCATCCCATGGATTTTCCCGCAATTTTCAAAAACGGAGGCGAGTATTTCAAAACATTTTCCAAAATCCGGTCAAAGTTTGAAGCGCGAAAGCGTTTCCTCTTTCTCTCTTCCGCGAGGAAGGGAAGGCGGGGGAAAAATTTCGCGACGAGAACACAAAGGTGGCAAAGGGAGGATGAATAATATGATTTGCAGGAAACACAAATGGTGGGAGTGGTGAGTACATTCATTGACAACAAAACATGGGGTGCCTAGTGACTAGTGAAAAGGTATTAACATATGAACTGGAAAATATTCAGTTAGCAAATGCAAATGCATTGCTAATATGCAAATTAAAGATACTCTGTGAAAATGCCCTGCTAATACACAAACTGGAAAGTACTTATAGAATCATGCTTATGCTATGATTTTTGAACTTGAAAATATGTATGCTTTTAGAAATACTTCAGAAATTTAGATTTTCCAAGTGTTTTTGAAATGGATTTGAAGATATATTTGGAAAAGTTATTTGGAAATGACTCGAAATGATTTAGAAATCGATCTAAAATCACTTAGAATTATTTTGGAATCACAACTTGAAATTGATTTTGAAATCAAAATTGAAAGTTTTTGAAATTGCAAATAAAGTGGAAAGTTGAACGTGACATTGAATCTGAATTTTGAACTTGGAACTAAAATGAATTTGAGTTTGAATTAAAAAAGTTGGAGTTTGAACTTTGAAATTGAAGCTGAAATCGAAATTGGAGTTTGAAAATTAAGTTTGATTTTGAAATGGAATTTGAAATTGACTTTTGAAAAGGAAATAAGAGTTTGAAATTGAAATTTGAATTGACTTTGAAATTGGAATTAATTTTTGAAATCAGAATTGAACTTAAAAATCAAATTTTGAGATTGAATTTGGAATTTAAAAGTGAAATTGAAAATCAAAATTTAGAATTGAAATTGGAAATTAAAATTGAACTTTGATTTTAAAATTGAAGATTGGAAATTGAAAATGTAATTGAATTTGAAAGTTAAATTGAAAGCTTAAAAATTGAAAGCTTAAAAATTGAAATTGAAATTGAAATTGAAATTGAAATTTTAAAATGAAATTGGAATTTAGAATTGGAAATTCAAAATGAAATTTGAAATTTAGTTTGGAGTTAAAATTGAAATTAAATTTTTGAAATTACAAATGAATTCTGAATTTCAAATGGAATTTTAAAATCAAAATTGAAAGGGGAATTTTGAAATTGAAAACTTGGAAATGAAATGAAATAAAATGTGAAATTAAAATTGGAATTGAAAAAAATGAAAAATAAGAATTGATATAAAAAATGAAATTTGGAAATTGAAAATAGAAAATAGAAATTTGAAATAAGATTTAAAATTGAATGAAATAAAAAATGAAATTGAAAAATAATTTGAATTTGAGAATAAAAATTGAAAATGACTTTGAAATTTGTTTTTGAAATTTATTTCAAAAATCACTTGGAAATTTGAAAATAACCTGAATAAAAATGGAAAATAATAATGCAATTCTATCTTAAATGATGAATATGCTATTCTTTTTAAAAAATTTATTTGAATTTTAAAGAGAATTTTATACTTTATAGAATTAAAACAAGATTAATTTTCATATAATCATGACTATGGCCACAAATATATTTTAAATTAATTTTTATTAAAATTCTAATAAAGAGGAAAAAGCGATCTTATTCCTTTATAGAATTAAAATAAGATTAATTTTTTTTATATATTCATGACTTTGGCCACAAATATATTTGAATCAATCTTTATTAGATTCTAATAAAGGAAGAAAAGAGAAATCATTTTTTTTAAATTGATGATTTTTGAAAATGACCTAAAGGTGTAGGTTGAACTTTATTTAATAAAAAATAATAATTCTAAGTATTATTCGTATTCTGACTATGGCCGTAAATATAAACTTTACTTAGTTTTATTTATCTTTTATCAAATGGTGCACGCCATTCATGTTTTCCACAGTGTATTTAAAAATAAAGAAAAATAAATTGCAACACATTAATATGGAATTAATCTATATGCTCATTCATTCTAAACTAAGCATAAAATAAAAATTCTCATTAATGAAATTATTACAACCCTTGAATTAGTTACAATAATTGAAAAGAAAAAGAAAGAAAATAGAAAATCTTGCAAAATGAGCAAACATGTTAGAAATAAATGTAGGCTTTTATGTATTTTCTTCAATTATTGAAAAATTAAAGAAAATATCCAAAAATATGTTTTATGCCCCCCCCCCCCCAAAAAAAGAAATTAAACAAAATAAATGCATATGATGCCTGATTTTATAAAAGCATTTAAAATTGCATTTTTGAGTTTTAAATTTTCAAATTTGGGGTTTGAAACATGTAAATTCATTTTAAAAACTTGAGTTTAAAATGAATTTAACTTTGAAATTGAGGTTTTTATGAAAATATATTGAAATAAAAGGCAAATAAACTCCAAAATTTGTTTAAAATAAAGTTAAGGCATTCTAAGTTGATAAAAGATAGTTTCAATTCATGAAATACACGAATTATGTTTGAAAGTTGAATTTAAAAGTGTTAAAATGCCCAATTTAACTTCATTTTAACAAAATAATGCCTTTTACAAAATTAGTTTTTAAAAAATGCAATGGATGAAGGGTCAAATGACCCTAGAAATTTATAAAATTTGATATGAAGACTCTTAACAACCTTAGAAAGACTCTAGATTTGAAAATTGTAAGAGAAGTTTGAAGAAAAATCCAAATTAAGGCTTTTTATCCAATTAAAACAAGATTTTATAAAATTAGGATTTAATAAACAAACCTGTCAGAGTATTTCAAATGAATGAAGACCTAAAACAACTCAAATTATGTTGAAAATGAATTCATGAATTCCTAACACATTAGGAAAAAATTTCCCTTTTACATAATTTGAAAATCATTTTTAAAACTCGAGATATGATTGACACAACAGAACATAAATTTTAGAAATAGGGAATTAGATTTTTAGCAGATAGGTTTTTGTAATTTTAGAGTTTCAGAATAAACCGATTCAATTTCTTCCTAATTTGTGGGAGACGTTGCTCAATTCAACTAGAAAATAAGTCCAATTTACATAATTGGAAAATCAATCCTGGTTTGAAAATGGGGACTTCGGGAAGTCACTATTTTCAAACAGAAAATGGTTCCGTGTAACCAGTCTTGGTTTTCAGCATATTTGGAATATCAATTTAATATAAAAGTTTAAAAAATTAACATGGATAAACTAGATTCAAAATAAAAGAAAACCTTTTTTACAGATTCTAAAAATAAGTTTTCATTAGAGAGATCTAATCTAAACAAGTTGAGATAAAATTTAAGTAAGGCTTAATGAGGCAAAATGATAGGGTTATGATTTTTTATCAGAATAAAAAATGAAAAATTCATAAAAGTTTCTAAAAATGTATAAAGATAAACTATACATGCAAATGATAAAGATCCAATTTACAGATCTAGAAAATGATCTCCCATTGGGGATATCCAATCTGAGCAATTCAGATCAAAACTTGAGAAAGCCTGTCAAAGAAAATCAATAGGGTTTTGTTTTTTGATCCAAATGGCAAATGAAGAAGAAATTAAAGTTTATTAAAATTAGCATGCATAAAATATACATTCTAAGAAATAAACTACTTTTTACAGATTTGAAAAATGATCTCCTATTGGGGAGATGTAAATGCAACAAGTCGATCCTAGGTCTGAGCAACGCCTGAGATTGCAAACAGATAAGGTCTCGACTTAAAATGCAAAAGAAATAGAAATACTACATAGAAATTTATGAACATTTACAGAGATGAACTAAACATTCATATTAAGAAAATACTTTTTACAGATCTAAAAAATGATCTCCCATTGGGGAGATATGACTGACAAAATGGGCTAAAACAGGACCATTAAAATAACAATATAATAGGGTCATGGTTTCTGACCAAAATTAGGTATAAAAACACAATAGAAATTGATAAAAATTGGCATGAAGAAACTAGATTCAATGCCAAAGACATTCCTCTTTACAGATTGGAAAGATAATCTCTGGTTAGGGAGAAATCACTTCAACAAGTTGGTCCTATTTCGGGTCAAATCCGGATGAGGTGAAATGATAGGGTCTGAATCCCTATTTTTTTGGTGGATCAAACCAACTCAGAATGATTTGATTTTTTGTGGGGATCCAAAAACACATTAATGAATATGGAGTAAAAAAATCAAATCAAAATGAGGCCTAATTATATGCTAATTGATGAAATAAAAAATAGACCAGAATAGAAAATAGCATTTAAACATGATTGAGTGGAATAAAACCTCATTAATGAATTGATTCAAGGATCAAATATGAGATCTATCATTTCAAATCATGGATGATGATAAAAATAATATAAAAATAGAATTAAAACATCTAAAAATCAAAATTAAAAGTATTGGGGCATAAATTGAAATTGAATTAGCCCATTGAATATGGGATTTGATCCATTGAAGATCAAATCTCATAATTCTAGATGGATAGAATGAAAATGCACAAATCAAATAGTAATTCAAAAGCAAAAAATGAAAAATAACATAGAAAAGAAGTAGATCTACATTGCTACTTATGAAATTAGAAAGAAATTAAAAGAAAAAAAGATCTAACTACAAAAATTGAAAAATTATAAAAGAAAAGAAAGAGAGAAGAAAAAACAAATCAAAAGAGGGAAGAAAGGACTTACCTTTGGGCTGAAGAGAGGATCTTCTTCTCTCTATTTGGCATCAATCCTAAGGAGGAAGGAAGGAGAGAGAGGGGAAAAGAGGAGAAAGAGAGAATTCCTTTGATTCTTTCAATTTCTCAAAAGTTCAAGTTATGGAAAAGAGAACCCCAAGGGGTCTTATTTATAGCCCATCTTGGGGGCATTTTAGGCATGCAAAATATGAAAAATATCTTCTAGGGTTGGCGCCAAGCCCATGTGGGCATTTTCTCTTTTTTGAAATGGGTAACTTTGGTATTTTGTCAAAAAATGCACATGTGGCACTCCTTTTGCAAATAGGTGCCCATGTGGGTCTTTTTGAAGTTTTGTAAATGGGAAGAAGAAGAATTTGATGGAAATTTTGACATATGGCATCACTTGGCAAGTGATGCCCATGTGTGTTTTTAAAAGCAAGAAGGGTTTTTAAAAGTGGATTTTAAAAACGACTTTGGTTTGTTTTTTAAAATGCCAAGTGGTGTTCTATGAAAATATATTTTTTTGTCTTTTTTATTTTAAAATTAAGATAAAATGTGAAATAAAATATGAGAAATAAAAAGAGGAATTTGGAAATAATTGGATTCAAGAATCCAATTTTGATTTTCGAAATCCAAATTGGGTTAAAACCGGATCCAGATAGATTTTTTTGCAAAAATATTGGATTTGGATTTAAAATTCAAAGATTATTTTTGAAATTGGGATAAAAATTGGATTTTGATTTGAATTTGAAACCCAAGAATTGATTTTGAATAAAAATTGGATTTTAAAACTGGATCTGAATCCATTTTGATATTTTGAAATCTAAATTGAATTATGAATTGGATCCAGGGTATTTTTCAAAGGCTTTTTGCAAAAAGATGGATTTGAATTTGAAGTTCAAGAATTGATTTACGATAAAAATTGAATTTTAAAAAGGATTTGGATTTGAGGTTTTGAAAAAGATTGGATCTGGATCTCGATTTGAAGAAAGTTTGGTTCAAAATCAGAATCGAACCCTGAATATGGATTTTTAAAGAATTGAAAATGACAAACCCCAAATTCATAATAAAAATTGGGATTTTGGGTTTGGATCTTGGACTTGGATCAGAATCCAAGAAGTGAAAATTGGATCTCATCCAAGTTCAAATTTATTCAACTAACCTTCTGAACGAATCAGAAGGTGGATTCAGACTGAAATGAATCCAAAATGATTAATTGGATCCTGGATATCAGATGGGATATTCCAGGTTCAATGAATAAATTAGACTCTGGATATGGATTATAGAGTAAATCTAACGATAAATCCAAGTTCAGGATAAAAATTGGACACCAGATCCAACATTGAATCCACTATCTGAACTGAAATGGATCGGATCTCGGATATTGATAAAATATCGAATGAAGGAATTGATCAGAGTCTGAATTGGGACTTTTTCCAATCTAGAAAATTGGTAGAAACACTGTTCTGAAGAAATTTGTATTTTTTTGTTTTCGCCCTGCAGGGGTAGAAACACGGTACAAAACTGGTCTGAACTAATTTGAACTGGATGTGATTGGAATGAACTGAATTAGAAACCAGTTATACTAAGGTGTACTAAATTCGAAGCTAAGACACTAGCTCAACCAATTGGGGTTAGCTCAATTTGGACTGAATTGAGCTAAAATGAGCTAAAATGAAGGTTTAAGTGTGTAAAAAGTGACTTTGAACTAGAACTGGACCATTCAAACTCTTGAGGAACTTAAATTAGACTTCTGAGGATAGGATCTACTGGATTTAACTAACTCAGAGACAATCTAGCTAAAATTCAAGCTAAAAATGAGCTTATTTCACCTAAAATGAATGAAATTTAGCTCGAATGAACTGACATTGTTCCTCGTGCGCTCAGTGGAGCTAGAAATGACTATCATTCTAACTCTTCTAAACTTAGAATGAGCTTGGCTATAGCGGACTTGACTAAAAGGGCTAAGGGTGACTCAGGGGTAAAATGATAATTTTATTATCAACACGGGGCAAACTAACCTCAGATTGGGATAAACCTAGGGGTGAGACTCTATACTGCCCTGCAGGGGATTTGGCATCTATGAAAGGAGATGTCCAAAATAGACCTAAAAAATTTGGGGTGTTTACACATAGGCAAAGATGACTTTACTCATGGATGAGTTCAACGATATTATGGGATTACCGGAACCAGTTGGTCAGCTTGATGATCTCGTAGAGCAACAATTTTTTATTAATGTCAAAGGATTGGATGTTTGAGATGCTTTAGTCAGAGCAATCAGACATATATCTTGGCCACTCATCGAAGCAGATGGGAATCAGTTTGTTAACTTGTTTAAGCTTTATCGTTAGTATGGGATATACGAGGAAATTGACACCCTATCGAGAGCAGCTAAAGAAAGAATTCAGTGTGCCATGGTCCTATGCACAGTAGGGTTAACTTTCTTTTAAGATGACCAAAATTTTATTGATATCAGGGTTATTCAACTCTTGCAAAGATGGGGGAGTCAGCAGATCCGTCTCTCAATTTCCATGGCCGCCCTAGCTTTCCTCTATCGTGGTTTGACTCATTTTTCTCTTGGAGAAACTATCTTGGTAGAAGGATGCATTTATGCCCTGCAGTCGTGTTCCTGCGACATGTGCCATCCAAAGCCAATTCTTTCAGATTCAATGGTAAAACACCACAGTCGACCCCCCAGTACCGAGCTATGATTGAAAGTTTACATCAAGATGAGATCATTTGGGACTTCTTCAACCGGCAGGAAGCACTTCCTCGTTACACTTATGCACGTAGCAAGCGCTACAGACTACTTAGTCCATTCTTCTATGTTGATTACCAGTTTGAAAGGTGCATCAGACAGTTCTCGTAGCAGCAGACTCATGCCAACACTCATTTTCCGACAGGTATTATGCCATAATTTGATTTACGGTTAGATCACTGGTTCGGCGCATACCATGCATCCAAATACACTTGGGACTCTTTTATTACTCTTTTCATATTCCCTGGACCCAATGTATCTTCTTATTATCAAGAGTGATGGCAAACTGTCTGTCCACCCTCTCTTTGTCTTTGATTTATCATCAATAAAATTACTTTTTTTTTATCTTTTGATATTCTCTTAATGTCTTTTTCAAAAATTGACAACTTTGTTTGGATAATAAGTCTACTTTAGTTGTTTGCTCCTTAGTGACAACGCAACGGTCATGATTTTTGTGACAACCTCATCCCTGGTAATGGGATGTTCTTTCCAAATGTCAAATCAATCTCTACACTTTCTCCTTTCTCTTCAATATCTTTATCATGGTTGATGACCTCGCCTAGGTAATAAGGAACATTTTTTTTAGTTGTTATAAAAATAATGATGCAATGGTCACAGTTCTTGTGACGACCCAATCCCTGGTAATGGGATAATCTTTCTGAATTATCAACTAAATCTACATCTTGTTCCGTAGTCTAACTATTCCTTTATTCTGCAGAAAACATTGGCATTGTGACATGGTTCAGACAAGGACTGAGAAGAAGATTGTTCCATCACAGCACAGTGACAGTGGTGCAGAAGAGATGAATTCCCCCAAATCATTGAGGGGACATGACCAAGAAGTGGAAGACGATATCAATCCAACCATGTACAGTCTATTTCAGAAAATGATGGCAAAAATGATAGCAGAACAAGCTGAGACAGATCCAAAGAAAGTACCTTCCAAAAACAAAGTCAAAAGAAAGCCTATAAAAAGACATGTCAAGATTGGCAGAAAGAAAATCCAGCACGACAGCGCTTATGAAAACACAGGTTCATCAGAAGAGGATTCAAAAGGAGAACAACCTATATTCATTCAAAATCCTCTAGATCAATCTAAGAAAATTATTGAAGAGCCTGAATCAGTGAACAAACCCAAGTTTCAGGGTCCAATAGAAGATCTGATTCAAGTGCAACTCAAGGAAATGACCCGCGTGGTCAGAGACTTGCATGCTCAAGACAAAGGCAAGAGAGTTTACACCAGCGAAGATTTTTATGATGGCTTAGAAGGGGATAACAATCTAGAGGATCTTCCTAAAAAATTTATCAAATTTGATGGGATCGACAATCCCAAGGCTCATCTAGCCATGTTCTTCGTAGAATGTAGCCGATTTAGAAAGGAAAACATGGCCCTTTTCATCTATTTTTTACAAAGCCTAGAGGGTACAACCGTAAAATGGTACGCAAAACATATCAATCCAATAGAATTGCAAGAATTCGATAGAGTGGTCAATTTGTATATACAACGTTTTCTGTTCAATACCGAGGCTCTGCCCACCCTCAATCATCTCTACAATTTGAAGCAGAAAGACAATGAAAAGGCTCGAGAGTTTATTCGCAGGTGGAGGAGCACCTGCAACAAGATGAGGACTCCCATTTCAGAGGAGCATGCACTCCAGATTATTCTCAACAACTTCTCTCAACCCTTGAGGAGCCTTATCTCCACCTCTCAGTCCAAATCCTTCATTGAATTAACGGAGTGAGCCAAATGACTTGAAATGGGAGTGGAGAATAGTGTCTACGAAGGTATCACTCTTGTCAAAAGTAATCCTGATACAAAGAAGAAATCTCACTTTACCTTCTCCGCCAACACCGCCAGCAACAACAATAGCATTGATAATAAGGGTTGTAAGAAAAATCACAACAAAAACTCTGGAAATCCTAAGCCCGAAGGGAACAACCATGCAGCTCAAAAAGAAAAAAAATTCAAGCAACAGTCTTCCCAGCCAAACCCCCAGCTAGAGACAAAATCGCAAGAAAAACGGAAACATGACGACTGGAGTTATGAATGGGAGTTCACCCCTTTAGATCGATCTCATGAAAACATTCTAGAATATATTTTTGCCGAAGGAATGATTAGGCTCCCGAAAGTTGTCGATTCTCCTGTCATCATAGGGAAGTTAAAAGACTAATTTTGCAAATTCCATCGAACGGTGGAGCACGATACAAAAAACTGCTTCATTCTTAAGAACATTATTCAAAACTGTATCGACAAGAACTTGCTAGTAGAAGCTGAGGAAGAAAGTCAGCCTCAGGTTTTGTCAAAACCCTTCCCCAATCACTCAGCGACGATCGTTACAGAATAACTATTTCAGCCCCAGGATCACATTCAGCCATGGTCTAGTGAGAACATCCATGTTCAACATCAGGTCCTAGTACTGTATCAGTCACAGTCCGCCGCCAAGAAGATGAACCTCATTTAAGCCCTCAGCAAGTTAAATATACCAGATAAACCTGCAAAGGCATTTGCTGAAGTTGCCAGAAAAATTCCTGGATTTCCTAAACAGTTTATCAAGGTTGCTCAGAAAAAGGGCAAGGTATCTGATGAAAGCACTAATTTGGTCCAGAGGCCGATTATTGCCCTCTCAAACATTTTAATCCTCGAATTGGCACATGCATCTCCCAAACACTAGCAAGTCTTGGATGATTTATTAAGAAAGATCAAGGTAAAGCCAAGCACAACTCTGACAGATATGGCCCAGATCATCAACCAGGCTATGACCAATGCTCCTATCACTTTCTTGGATGAAGATCTGCCAAAACATCATTCTTTTCATAACAACGAGTTATACATCGTGGTACAGACCAGAGGAATGTCTGTACCCCATGTGCTCGTTGATGGGGGCAGCAACCTCAACATCTATCCAGAAGTGACTGCGAAGGCCCTGTTGTTATCATCACAAAATTTTAACCCTTCCTCTGCGACAGAGAAAAATGATTCTACGAGTCAAACTCGACCAAAGTTTTGAAAATGGTTTTGAAAATTACTCGCCTCTGTTTTGAAAATTTACGAGAAAATTTTGTGGAATGGGATCCGCCTGTCGGTATAAGGTTCGACCGTTCCTGGCGCCTTTACCAGGGGTAATCGAACCAAGGATCAATTGTGTGCTTTAACTTGACTCAAATATCTAAATCATGTTCTACTTTCCTAGAATACATAGAGAATCAGGCATGTGCCATGGAATTTTGAAAAGATACAAGTTTAAGAAATATGATGTTTTCTTTAAAAAATTGAGATGTACTTGGAAAATGACTGGAAAAGTGCTTGAAAATGGAATTCCTAGGAAAATCATTGAATTTCATTCGAAATAAAAAATTGTATTGGGAAATGACTTTTGAAGAGAAAATTGATTCTCAGAAAAACTTGGATTCTGTTAAAATCGATTTTGAGATGTGGATTACTTCTCTTAGAAAATCGATTTCTGAATAGGATTTGAAAATTCTAAGAAAAATCAATTTCATAAGTAATTCAAGGGCTTTGAGAAAATCGATTTTGGGATTTGAAAGTGAAATTGAGAATGATAAAAACCTTGGGAAATCATGATTCGAACTTGGAAAATGCTTGAAATATCATTAGAAAACTCATAGTTTTTGAGAAAATCAATTCTTGAGAAAGACTTGGGAAATTTTGAGAAAATCAAATTTTTTTGAATTGAAATTGGGAAATGAGTTTGAAAATGATGCAAATTGAATGAAATGAATGAATATGGAAGATAATTCTTTGAGGAATTGAGAAAATCCTTTTGAAATTTTGAGAAATGCAATGCATTTTTGAAGTTAGCCTAAGAGTGTAGGCTGAATGTGGCTAATACGAAGATTACAAATATGGGTTTCCTTCATATTCTGACTATGACTATAAATACGAATTCCACTAAGTTTGTAAAGTCTCTAAGAGCTTGTGCACGTGTCATTTGTGTCAACCATATTGATTTTGAAAAAATGTGCATGAATGATACATCAGATATTGAAATTTGTAGAAATTAAACTATATGCAATGCAGTCCTATTCTAAGCAGAAAATATAACTCTTATTCCAAAATATTACATCTGATATTACATTGAATTGAATAAAAAAAAAGAAATAAAATAACTAAATCTTCTTCTTGAATGTTCCTGCAAAACTAGAAAACATGTTAGCACAGAAATGTAGGTTTATCTGGATTTATTCGAAAATATTGGAAATTGCCAAATATTATCCAAATATAAACCCTAATTCATACCCCCTTTGATATAAACATGATAAATAAGTAATAAAATTCGAAAATAAATTTGGAAATTCGAAATTATAGTAAAAAAGACCAAAATACCCCTAATGACCTTGAAATCAGGGTTTTCTAAGTGAATTTTTGTAAAATTTGTAAATTTAAAAATCAAATAAAATAAAATTAAACATAATATAATGCAATATGATTATATGCATGAAAACTTAGAGAATTAAAGATTGAAATTTCAAAATTGAGGTCAAAATGACCAAAATGCCCCCGATAACAATACCATGGCCTTGAAACCAGGGTTTTCTGAGAAAATTTTTGTAAAAAGTTAAAATATGAAATGCAAATGATATTGAAATTAACCCTAATATGATACTATATGCTTATTCATATGATAAAAACCCTAAAATGGCAAAAATATCAAATTTTGCTTGATTTTTGCCTTTGAATTTAAAAATGAACTAACACAAAAGGCAAATGAGCTTGAAATTGGCTCAAATTTAGCATGGACACCTAGATTGACTCTAAAAATAGAATGAAACTCGAAAATCTATATTTTTGATATTTTGTAATATGGAAATTAACTAAAGATCCTAAAAATCAAGATTTTGCCTAAAATTCTAACTCTAAACTGAACTTCGGGTACTAAACTACCATAAAAATTCCCCAAATTTTATGGGGTGACAGAGGACAGTTAGAAAAATATTTTTGCTATTTAAAGATTCTGGTTTTGACCTATGGTCGGAGCTTGACAGCTCTGGCAAGTCGGATCGGAATCCGACGACTCTAGGACTTAGGGCAGACTGACAGGTTTCAGTAAACATTACGGGAAAAATAGAAAACAGTGAAGAAACTAATTGAAATTTTGGGAGAATATCCCTGACAAACACAGAAAAAATTCCTATTTTTACAGTTTTGGGATTAGATGAACGGTTTGGAACAGAGCAGAGGATTATCAGAGATCTAAATCTCTGTAATTCTCAGACACTGGATTTTGATAGATAGGAAGTTTAATTCCAGGAAAAATACCTAGGGTGCTTCTAAACTTCTCAAATTTTGGGGAATGGTAGAGAGAATAATGAGGAACAATTCCTCTGTTAAAAGTTTTGACATCTGACTTACAGATTGAAACATCAGAGCGGATTAGGGTCGGTCTAGATCCTGACAAGGAGAAATCAAGATTTTCACAAGGGGTGAAAGATCTGATTTTTAGCAGAGACTGAATCTCTTTAGAAAAATTTAGGAAAATACTGGAAAACAATAGGCTTTAACAGGGATCCAATGTATTTTTTTGGGGATGAAACAGATCGCTCATCTGGGAGATCTCGGATGTTCTTGTCTGCTAAAGGGGGGTTTGGAAATTCTAGGAGAGTAAAATCTCAGTTTGGGATTCGATTTATTAGAGAGGGTTACTGAACCCAAATGGACTCAAATTTTCAGTAGAATATCACATATAAACTAAGGCACTCACAAATAAATTTTCCAGAATTTATTGATAAAAAATTATGCATGAAATAACAATTAGAATACGTGCCTAAAATCACAACTATGTGCTATCAATGAAATCATACTAAATAGCATAAAAAAAAACAAAATAAATGTAACATGAAGAAAGACATGAAATATATCTAAAACTATGAATAAAAAAAAAAAGATCAGAGAGGCATGTAAATCATTTTTTTTTATTTCGGCTATTGATATTAGGGAATCCAATCCATCTTCCGGACAGATTCCCTATTTGCATAGCCATTGACATGAATGAATATGATTTTCATTTTATTTAAAATCAAAGCTTTGAAAATTGTAAATCCAGTTTTGAACTGAATTCACCTTAGATTCATGCAAAATCTCATAGAAACCTTTATCTACTTCATGCAATCAAGGAGCTTTACCTTGAATGGTGTTGACTTCTAATGGAGAAGGCTTGGATCAGCTACACCAAGGAGGATGGTGATATGGGAGGCCTGCAGTTGGGCTTCAAAGTTGCTGGAATCTTGGTCGAGATGAGGTTGTGGATCCGATGGCTGCAATCAAGGTGGATCGACTGCTGGAAGAGAAGCTTGGAGCGAAGCTACTGGTGGCTGCAACTTGGAGGTGGTTGTAGCTGCGTGGTGGTACTATTCCAAGTTTGGACAGATGGTGGTGCTTCCGAGTAGGTGCCAGCTGGAGCTTAAAGGAGGTTGGAGGCTGGTGTTTGAAGATGGAAGGCACTGGTGGTGAGGATGGTTGCAGTCTTGTGCTTGAAGGTGGCGGTGGCTGGAATCAAGGTGAGAGAGAGAGAGAGAGAGAGAATGTAGGAGCCATGTGATGCATTCTTTCTTTTTTCAATTAAAACCCAAAACCTAGGTAAAAATGAGAGATAGAACTAGGTTTTAGAGGGGTTAGTGAGAAGAGACGTGAATGAGAGGAGAGAAGGAAGGCTCAGTCGTGAGATACCTCTCGTTAGGGGAATTAGAAAGAAGGAAAAAGAATAAGAAGGGAGGAGGGAAAGAAGAAAAAAAAGAAAGAGGAAAGAAGGAAAGAAAGAAAAGGAAAGAAGAAGAAGAAAAGGAAAGAAGAAGAAGAAAAGGAAGAAAGAATAGGGGAAAAAGGGGTTGTACGTGAATGAGAAAGAGAGAAGAAAAGGGAAGAAAGAAGAAGAAGAAAGAAGGAAAAAGAAAGAAAAGGAAAAGAAAGAAAAAAAAGAAAAGAAAGAAGAAAAAGAAGAAAGGAAAGACGAGAAAGAAGGAAAGAAAATGGAGAAAGAAAAGGAAAGAAGGAGGAAGGGGGGGTCAACCCTCTTGTGGGTCCCAACTCCTTATAAAAAAAATAAACAAATTAAAAAAAATAAAATGAAAGAAAACAAAGAAAAGAAAAAGATTTTTTTTGTAAATGAAAATGTAGATGTAAATGATGGAGCCTATTCAGAGTGGGCTCACTTTCCAAATTTGAAATTTATTTTGAGGATCAGAGGGGTAGAATAGTCTTTTCAAAAAAGAATTTTGACAAAATGAGCTATTTTTAGCAGTTTTTGAAATAAGCTCCGAATTTGAAGTTCTGCACCCCGTTGTGAAAGAAATCCGGTTTAGAATTTGAAAATTTGAGTTTGAAAGGAATCCAGATTGTTTTTCTTGAGAAAATATTTCCAAATTTAGAATCTTGGGGATAAAAATGTCAATTTTGGAAACCCAGGGTTTAAAATTGATTTCTAAAAACTTTTAAAACTCAATCTGGATTGGAATTTATAAAACTGGAGTTTTGGATCTCGAAAATGAAATGAAATGTGATGAAATGTTATGAAATGATGAGAAATGACATGAAATGCAGACCCTGGATAAAGAATTTTGGACATTGGACCTTGATTGACACTTGTATCAGTTCAAAAAGTGTTAAAATTGATAACATTGGACAAAATGGTTTAAGAAATGCTTTTCAGGCTCTACCGGGCCAGAGTGACACTGAAAATTTGGGTGTGAGCTAGATTGAACTGAAATGAAATGGATTGAGCTGGGTTCTAGGGTTTCAAAACTCAAATGAACTGATAAGACATTGACTCGACTGAACTTCCGGACTGAATTGTCAAGAAAAGCTACCATTTTTAGAGAAATGGTCACTGGAGTGAAGTGAATCACAGATCAGAGCTGGGTTTGAGCTGGAATAAAGATCAGTAATACTAAGATGAACTAAAATTGAAGCTCGAACACTAGCTTAACTGGCTGGACTCAGCTCAATTCTAGCCGAAAGAGTTGAAATGGGCTAAAATGGGCTCCTGGACACTTGGAAATGATTTTGAACTAAAACTGGAGCACTTGAACTCCTGGTGAGCTCAAGTTAGACTCAGGGGAATATGATTGACTGACTCAGAGACAATTGGCTTGGATTCGAGTGAGAAATGATCCCATTTTGGCAAGAATGGTCAGAAATGAAAATGGTCTGTTCATCATGAGCTCAGGTGAGTTAGAAATGACTGTTAATCTAACTATTCTGAACTGACCAATGAGCTTGGTTAACTCTGACTGACCAGGGGTCTGCGATGACCTAGGGGTAAAATGGTATTTTTCCTAATGAAAGTGGGTAAAATAGTATTTTTTTGACACAAACTTGGGGTTGGACTCCTGTACTGACCTACTAGGGTTGGCATTCACATGAGGGGCATGTCTCAAAATGGATGAGGAAAATTTGGGGTGTTTAGAGATGCCCCTCTTTGCTGCTAAGCCAGTTTTGGGTCGAGCTTAGTGGCAAAGAAAAACACACCAAATTTGGGCTATAAAAATGCCCTAGTTAGAAGGATCTGACTAGTGTGAGGAAATTAGCCCTGATGGGAATGGTAGGTATGAAATGGAGAATGAAGAAGAAAGATTTACTTCAAAGAAGTGAGATTCAGGTTTTGCCCTTAACCTGGATGAGATGAGAAATACCTCATGTAAAAATGAGGGTCAGGTTTGACCCTTACCCTGACCGAAAGTGAAAATGATGAGATTCTCGAAAGAAAAACCCATGATAGAACCTTCAGACTTTCGTACAATGAATCCGATAGGGGTTTTGCAAAAAGATGAAATTGGGGTCCCTAAAGCTTGAAAAGAGGTTTGATTTTGGGTGCCTCATTGTTGAGACTAAATAACTTTTGAAATTGATGACCTTTTGCGAGAAAATGATTGGTGGTTTAACCTTGAGCCGAAATTGGACTGTCTATGGTGGGACAGTGGACACACAGGGAAGTGTGCGAATCTGAGAGCTCTGGCGCTCAAATTATACCAAAGAAGAGAAGGAATCTTAAAAACTTCCGTTATCAAGTCCTAAAAAGGATAACAAATGGTGTCAGGATGCACCAAAGATAAACCTCAAGCTCTCGCTTCATGCTAGGACAACTAGAAAATATTGTCAAAATATTGAAAATTGTTATTGATTCAAAATAATTGAAAATGATACACATTGGTGTGAAAATATTCCCTCTTTTCTACCTGAAGTATTACCTCTGATTGGGCTTAACTTCATAGAATCAAGATTCGAATTCAAATTGCTTGCAATTGACTTTCTTTCAAGGAAGCTATCAATTTCCTTGATATGAACAAAAAAAAAAGAATTCTTATTGTGAAAGCAATTGGTGAAAAAATATTGATAAAAGAATTTCACAAAATTTAAAGAGGATTCTTGGCATATTTGGCAGTCTGATATCCTGGGATTCTTTTCTCATGATGATCTTTCTGCACTCTTTTATTTTGTGGCAGAATTGGAGCTCTCTTGAGTTTTGGGGGATTACTGTGATCATTGCAAAAAAATTTCCTCTTGGTCTCCCTCTTTTCCTTCTCTTTCTCTTTCTAGCCTCTATTCCCCTTTTGAAGGGAAATAAAAGATAGAAAAAAAGAAGAGGGAAGAGAAAAGAAAAGAAGAGAGAGGAACTTTTTTGCAAAGGTCTCACTTGACCTTAATTTTGAAAATGGTTTGAAATTACTCACCTCCGTTTTGAAAATTTGCAGGAAAATGGAGAGACGAGATTCGCTCATCGGTACGAGGTTCGACTGTTCCTGGCGCCTTTACTAAGGGTAATCGAACCAATGATCGAACTTATGCCTTTTTGCTTTGTCTAAATATTGTCTAAGAATTTATTCTAAGTCTAAAAATACACAAAGAATCATGCTTGTGAAATTGCAAAGATGTATGCTCTTTGAGAAGAATAATTCAGAAATAATAGATTTTCCAAGTGATTTTAAGATAAATTTGAAGATACTTGAAGAAATGATTCAAATGGTTGAAATTGGTTTTGAAAAAGTTAGATTTTGAATCTAACTTAGAACAAATGATCTGGAAGAAGAGACTTTGAAATTCTAAGTCTTGGAATAATCAGAATTTGAAAAATGGATTTTGAATTTAAAGAAATAAAAGGAAATTTTGGAACTTGAGATAGTATTTTGAGAAAAATGGAGTTTCAAAGTTAAAATGAACTTTGAGTTTGAATGGATTGATTATGAAAACGGAATTCTTAATTTTAGAACCTAAAAGAGGAATTGAATTTGGATTTAGACTTAAGAAATAAATTTGAAAATGGTTTTTGGAAATAAGAATTGGAAATGAAACTGGATCTGAAATCTAGAATCCTAGATGGAATTTGATCCAAAATCTGGAATCCTAAATGGAATTTGATTCAAAGTCTGGAATCAAAGATAGGATTGAATCCAAAATCTGAAATTCTAAATAAAATTGGATCCGAAGCCTGGAATCCAAGATGGAGTTGAATAAAAAATCTGGAATTCTAAATGGGGCCGGATCCGAAGTCTGGAATCCAAGATGGAATTGAAATCTGAAAATGGATTTGAGAAATCCTAAATCGATTTTGGAATTGAAAAAGAGGAT
Source organism: Nuphar pumila (assembly GCF_984573655.1). Taxonomy (NCBI): domain Eukaryota; kingdom Viridiplantae; phylum Streptophyta; class Magnoliopsida; order Nymphaeales; family Nymphaeaceae; genus Nuphar; species Nuphar pumila. Next base: position 44,135,454 of record NC_143264.1, on the reverse strand, counting down.
GAGTTTTAGGAAAAATTGATTTTCAGAGTGAATACCAAGTTTTGATTTAAGTATGATTTGAGACTTAGAATTTTGGAATTTTGAAGAATAAAAAATAAATCTTGAATTCGGGCTTGAATTCTGAAATCAGAAGATGATCTGGAAGATTTGGGAACCTGAAGTGAAGAATAAAGAATAAAACTTGATTTTAATTCTAGAATTTTTGAAATCAGGTGATGAATCTGGGAATTTCAAAGTTAGATTAAACTTTGAAATTTGAAATTGAATCTTGATCCTGGAAATGAATTTAGAATTTCAAAGTTGAATTGAACTCTAAAATTTGATTTGAGTTGGAAATTGAATTTTTGAATTTAGAGATAAATTTGGAATTTCAAAGTTAAATTAAACTTTGAAATTAGAATATTGAATTTTTTGAATTTTGAAGTAAAATAGAATTGAGGGTAGGAAGATGAATTTGAATTTATGAATAAGAATTGAAGATTGATTTGAGAAATGAAGAAGATATTTGAAGAATTATCTTAAAATCACCTGATTTTTGAAGAAAAAATGGAAATAATTTGAAAATATGATGTGATTCTATCCTAAATGATGAAATGAATTAAAGATTTTTGAAAATTGGATATTGAAAAGCATATTTCATTCTTTAAATGAATTGAAATAAGATTGAAGATATAATACATTTCTGACTATGGTCATAAAATGTATTATATAATAATCATATTTAAGTTCAAATGAAGAATAAAATATATTTTTGTGCCTTTATAGAGTTTAAAAATGAAATTAACTCTCAATATATCCTGACTATGGCCATTGATATACATTTTGAGTTAATTTTAAGTTAAACTCTGATAAAGGAAGAAAATATTTAGAAAAATATGATGATTTTTGAAAGAGATCCAGTGTGGATCCAATGTTACTCCATAAAAGATAAAAATCCTAAGTTTTGTTCACACCTTGACTATGACCATTGATGCAAATCATCAACTTAGAATTTAATCACCTTTTATTAGAATGGTGCACGTGCCATTCATGTTCCCATTCGTGAATTTTTGAAAGAAAAGAACAAAATGATATGAAACAAACAATTTTAGAAGATATGTATGCTCATTCATTCTAATCTCATGCAGAAAGATAAAGATTCTCATTATGATCTAACTATTACATCATTTAGAGTTACATTAATCTCAAAAGGGAAAATAACACTCTTTACACATTTCCGGCAAAAATCGAGTTTAGCACAAGGTAGAAAAATGCATATAGAAAGAGATTGGCAAAATATCATGTTGAATCTAAAATGAAAGTGATAAAAGATCCATGTATATATTCTACACTAATGAAAGATGTAATGCATTGTTAAAATATATATGGGAGTGATGCATCACGCTAATGAGGAGCGAGTACTCAAGTGCACATGTAATATCCTAGACTAAGGAAAATGTTGAATGATATCCCAAGTCAATTAGGATGCCTATATGATGTTTCATCTAATGGAAATACGATGCTTGTATTTGATGAAGATATGGATGCAATTTATGCCTATGCAATGCCAGTGCTTAATGAGAAAGGGGTGGCATGAGATCTGCCCGGGGTCTGATTTGATGATGAAACCTCTTTTCCAATCTGGATGCAGAATTTCCATTCACAATATTGGACCTTCCATCAAGTGACTCTGTAATATGATCTAATGAAAAGCTAATGGATGTCCTAGTAACTGAACTCATGTTTTTATTTGTATTATCAGTTTTTCTACAAAGCATTTCTGACATTGAATTCCTTGCCATCATTCTTGCAATAACATCAGTATTCTGGGCAGGGGAATCCATCAAAGACCATGGACCAAATCTCAGACAATTCAAAATATAGTTGCCATCGGAAATGCTCCTAATCAATGGGTCGGAATGTTGAACCAAATAGCATAGAACAACATTGCGGCTATTATTGAGAGTACTAAAGAGAGGTATTTGAAGGTAAATCAATCTCTCTTTCATGCCATGGCCAGCACAATCCATTATTGATCGGGCAGGAGGAAACAACAGAAATACAAAAGTTATTTCGAGGGCCTGCATTGCTTGCTTGGCCAGACTAGTTACCAACAGCTCCTGTTACCACCTCCAGTTCACCAGAGACTACTTCTTCAACAGGTTAGACACCAAGGGCATCAACAATTCTTGCGAAAAAGTTGCAGCTTGGATGTCAATGTCAACAAAACTATGTTCAAAATGAAGAATCCGATGCAAAAGAAAAAGCACCAAATCAACTTACTCACTTTTATTACAGTTCTTTTAGTTCTAAAGAAAGTATTGCAATAGTGATGTATACCTAGATGTGCAGAGGATGAAGGTTTGCAGGTTGGGGGAAATGATGTTAAGTGATGTTGTGAAACAACAAAAATTGTGGGAAATGAGGAGGTGCAAGTGGTGAAAGGTGTTGATGGCAAGAAAAAACAAATAATGGGTATAAGTGGTAGAGCAGTGGATGTGCTGGGTGAAGTAGTTACTACAAATGACACTGTAGCAATGGAATGAAGGGGGCTATGGAGAAGCTGTAATGTGAGTGGCATTATACAAGGGGTAGGTGCTGGTTAGTATGATAATAATCGCACAAGTAGAAGCTAAATGCGAAAATATGCCAGTTGCAAACACTAATGAAAATATGAAAGATCAAATACATGTGAAATATACTAAGTGCAACAAATAAAAAAAGGTAAAGGTGAAATGCTAGGTAATGGAAACTGAAAATAACAAAGAATGGGGAAATAACAAACTAATTATGAATTATTCCGAAACAAGAAGCTAGAAGATAATTCCAACCATCTGCTCAACAGAATATTCCAAAATAGCAAGTGCCAAGTTATAAACTACATTTCCAGACTAGATCACGTAGATATAATGGAGCATGGGGAAATAAATACGACAGATGCTATAATATGCAAGTGATCGCAGAAACAATAGAAAGCAATGAAGAGGTGAAATGTTGTGGAACAATATACTAAAAAAATGGATATACAGGAAAATGAGGCTACGGATGCTGCATGCCATATTCATGTCAGACTGCATGGCATGATGACGATGGAATTGGATCCAGGCGGCTATGGCCAAAAGCATTAGCAGGAACATAGTTGCAAGCCTGGTTTCAACTCAGCTAATCAAGGTTTTAAAGCAAATCAGGAACCAAGACTAGCACATTCAATTTTAGCTCAACAAATCATAATTTTGCAGCAAATCAGAAACATCACTTAGAGTTAGGTGAAAGAGTGTTTTATAATGAATCAAGATATAGTGAAAGAAAAGAAAGCAACAATGGCGTCATTTTTTTTATCATCCCAAGTTCAAGTAGGGTCAACCACATGCTGAACAAATGACCTTAAATATGTGGCCAAACTCTTTTCTTGATTGGATGCCTAGCCTTACCGTGTTGTATTGTGACAGGTGGAGGGACAAGAGCCAAGTTCTTCTTATCATAGCAGTTGGCACAGCAATCAGCAAAGTATATTTTGGTTTCGGAATCCCTGTGATTCAGAACCTTGTGAACTGAATTTCCCATTGATTTGACGAGCACAACAAAGCATCTCATTGACAAAACTTGAAATTTGAAAGAAATGACCGCAGCTTGTTGAAATGGTCAGTTCAGCCCAAGATCATGACATAAGTCGAGCTATTGAAGACAATCATCCAAATGGTCCAGTGCAGTAACTCAAAAAGAAAATCAGAATAATGTTCAATAAGTGTGTGATTGTGAGTTTTGGACCCTAAAACGAAAATTGAGTACATACTTCAATCGAAGACCTCAAATGCAATAACATGACCAATCCCCTAATTGAATAAAATTTGAAAAGACAATGTGCTTGTGAGTTTCAAATGAATGCTTGATAATGAACACCTTGTCAACATCCTAACAACATCAGGTCGGTTTGTTATGAATCCCCTCAAATTAAACCAATGCAAAGAATTTGCTTAGGCCATCAGTAGCGACAACTCGACTTATAGCAAACATATAGTAGAGTTATGGATTACTCTCAACGACAACAATCTGATTTACACAATGAATCAACCTCTTCAAATACCTTCAGAAATAGTCACTACTGTGACTGATAATGTGCTGGAGTATGATGATGTGGGTACTGTGATGAGAATCGTGGACAAATGCATGGCTGAACTGGGTATACATACTAAGCTTGATTGTATAGTGAATACAAAAAAATGAAGATGAAGGTGCTTTGTAATATATGAGTTAGGTAGGTAGTATGACTGGCGGTGCAAAACGTGCAGATGATGCACAGGGATTTGCAGGACAAACCAATTACAACACACGCAGAGCAGATTAATAGTGCTGAACAGATCATTGAAATAAGGAGAGACTGAAAACCAAATGTGAAGCATATAATGAAATTTGAAAATCACAGAAAAATGGGGTTGAGTTCGATGTACTGAATCAGAATGGATTACATAAAATCAATGTGATTGATATGCTAAGAATCGATGCAATATGATACTGGATAAAATATACAATAACTTAGCTAACATGAATAGAGATGATGCGGATAAACAAAAACATAGCAAGGGATAGAAACGATGGATTAGATGCTATCAAAACGAGAGATCCCTTACAACGGACAATTAAACATAAACCATGAAAATCAACATAAGAAAAGGGAATGGGATGCAAATACAGGGGATTAAAACATGTAAAGCAAATATACTGACTCCTGTTTGTTTGTTTTTTTTTTTGAGGACTCAAAGGGGTCTAATGAACCTAATGCATCACTGCTTAGTGATGGGCACATCATATGACCCATCGGTGGGTGGATGCCCAATGTCTAGGTGTACATCGTCTGAATACCCAGGGCAAATTGCAACAAATGGTAGGTTGTAGAACTACCAAAAGAAAATAAATCACGGGAAAGAGAAAATGGACAGAACACAACGGATTGGAACTAATAACATGCCCTCTGATGCCATTTGAAGCGAGAAATCAAATACAAAAGACAACTGAAACACATAAAAGAAAGCAACAGGAAATTAGATTGTAGGAATTGGTGAATTCCATTAATATTGCATATCCATGAACTGAATTTGCTATATTCAAATCGGTTTTATGGAGGATGCGTTAATGGGACTGAATAAGAAGAATCCAAAGAAAATATATAAGGAGTTTTGAACTTGAAAAGACAGTATAAACAAGGGCTTGCCTTTGCACAAAGAAAATTCATAAAGCGGAGAACCGATGTTTGAATTGGAAAATTTCATTTGTTATCGCACTCGGTAGATCGGCCTGCGATACACAGATCGATCTTACCATAGATGCGTTTAAAAGAAAGAGAAAAGAAATAAAAATAAACAAAATAAAAACAGAATAACGATGTAAGAAAAATGCTCACAGAGAAATTGAGGGATGGAAAAGAAAACTTTACCTGATTTTTACAGGGATTTTGACAGAGGGAAGAGAGCGCTCTTTCTGGCACGAAGATCATCTACCGCTTGTTTGTAAGGGTTTCTGAAGAATGGAGAGAGTCTTCTCTTCGTTCTACTACGGGAATCTTTTAATGCTAACGAAAAGGAGGGGAACAGAGGGAAAGAGGAAGATGGGAGGATGAGGTGCTTGAGAAAACTCGATTCAAGAGGAGAGGGCGTGTGTGGATGGGTACCTCTCGACACCCCTTTGCAATGGTTTTATAAGAGAAAACTGTTGCAATTTTTGCAAATCGGGTCCTTGATTTTCTGAAAGATTTTCAAAATAGTGGTCCCTTTCAAAAGTTTTCTCAAAAAGTGGTTTTAGCAAAAAGATGTTTTCAAAAGGAGGTTTTTTAAGACTATCTTTTGTGTTTTCTTTTCTATTTTGATCTTTTTTGTTGTTTTCCTCGTATATTCTATTTTTTTTTTGTGTTTTTGAATAAAAAACTTTAAAACTATGGATTTTCAAACTAATTTTGTAAAATTTCAAAAAATATTTACAAAAGAAGGGTTTTATGAGAATTCGGGGTTATCATTTGGAAATGTCTTCAGAAAACGGGTTTTGATCCGGATTTTAAAATATTTGAGTTTTGAACCTCGAAATGAGAAATACAGAGTAGTGGGTCCAAATGGATACCGGATGGACTGTTTGAGCCTTTCAGAAATTATTTTTGGTATTTTTGTAAATTTAATTTAAAAAAAACTAGATAACGAGTCTCAGATTTGGATTTTGAACTGAATTCGGATCCAAAATTGAGTCAGATATATAAAATGAATTTGGATTCTAGTAGATTGATGATGCATGAAATGCACATCATGTAAACAAGTTTTTCATGCGTTTTGTATCAAGTTTAAGGTTTTAAACCCATGTTTAGATGTGTTTTGATAGTAAGGGGCTATGGTTCGAATTTCAGAAAAATCGGAGTTAAAATGAGAGAGTTATGGCTATTTCAGTGTTTGGGCACGGATTTCGAGGTGGATCGGATCCATATCCGACCCAATTAGGTCAATTGGACCTTGGATCAACTCTTAGAAAGCCCAAAACCCAACCCACACACCTATCCATACTCATTTCAAAAAGTTTTTCTAAAAACCCCCCAGAAAGTGGCGCCTAGCAATATTTTATTTTTTAACACTCTTTCTGAAAAATGTCAAAACTATAAATAGTTTTTTTTCAAGAACCCTAGGCGTCTTTGGCTGTGTTTGGACGCCCCCTACAGTGACTCTACAGCAGCAGCTCCTTCCTCTCCATCTTCCCCAACTGTTGGCCATTGAAGATCGACCTATGCTTGATTTTCAAGCATATTTTCAAGCTTTCTTTGGTTTCTTTTCCTTTCTTTCTTATTCCTTGCTGTCTTTTCACCATTTTTCTGTACTTTTGCAGGTGTAGCAGAGGTGGAGACCATTAACCTTGGGCGGGAGTGCGCAACACACCACCAAGGTGAGCCGGCCCTACCTCCATCCGGCTTTCTACACCCTCCGATCGCGAATCGGCTCACATGACATCATCGGTGGATCTCCAACGTGTAGCAGCTGCAATAGGTGCCGTTTTTGGTGAAGTACAGCATCCTTGAACTGTAGAAGACGTCTACATCCAGCCACGGTCCGCTCTTCTTCACCCCCCCGGTCGTCGGATCTTCCAAAAGGTAGGTCTTCTTCTTCCTTCTCTTCTAGATAAAACCGATTTGTGTGTGTGGTTTTTGTTTTGTTATTTTCTGTATGTTTCTTGTTTTTCTTTTTATTTCAACCTTAGAATAGCATGCGTGCACAGACCAGCACGTTAGATTAGGTTTTCTTTCATTGGTTGTGTATTCGATTTGTGTTTTTCCATCGTTTTTATCTAAAACGTGCAAATCGGCAAGAGGCTTTTCTAGTCGATTTGGGTTTTTGCTTCCAGCGTGTTATAGGTGTTTTCTTTTTAGAAAATCTCAGACACAAATTTCATTTTGATTCATCTTAGTCGTTAGGTTTGTTTGTGTGTTGTTTTTGCTTGAAAAGAAGAAAAATCGGCTAGACTTTTTCTAGCCGATTCTTGATTTCTACAAAAATATTTTTCTGTTTTGCTATTTTTGTTTTGTCCAGCTTGTGTCTTGTATTGTGTTGCTGAAAATCTCATTCGGAAATTTCATTTTAGTTTATTCTAAGTCGTGGGTTGTGCGTGTGGTTCGTTTTGATTTTATTTTTGAAAAAAGAAAAAAAATCGGCTAGGGATATTCTAGCCGATCTTTATATTTTTGTTAAAAAGGGGGTTTAGAGTGGTAAGTTGTGTTGCTTGCTGTGTGTTTAGTGTGTTAACAGTAGCATAAATTGGTGTTAGTCGTTCCATTGTTTTAGGATTGATTTACTTAATTGTTTTAATCATTTTTCGTTTTGGTGTTTGAGTGTATTATTGAAAATTATAAAAATCAAGTTTTCTTTAATTTTTTTATGATTTTAAGTCCAGCATAGTGATGTTATTGTTAGCCTTTGTGTAATTAGGAGTCATTTTTAATATTTTCTAACTTAGTTTTATCAAAATAGTAGTTACTTGGTTTTATTGCTTTTCGTTAGTTTATAATTTTATATATTTTTTTATTTTTTTTATTTTCGTGTAGTTCTTCTTCTTCCCCGAGGTGGGCGGCAGCCATTAGAGCTCTCCTTGAGCTCTTGGTCGATTTTTAGAAAGTCTTAATGGTCATTAGTTGAGTTAGGAAGGTGTCTAGGTTCAATGTATTAGGGTTTATTGTTTTGGCCGTTTTTAGGGTTGCATTTAGGTAAGTTTTGGAATTAGGTTAGCATTAACTCCTAGGAAATCGATTTTCCATTTAAGTTCTTTTGTTCCCTAGGTATAATTAAGTCTATTAGTTTAGAAAGTAGCATCCATTGAAGTTGGCGATTTTTGGAGAAGGGAGGTAATTAAAGTAATTGAAAATTGGAAAGCTTTTGGAAAAAGGATATTCTTCAAAAATCGTGTGAGGCATTTAAGGAAAATTTGAATTTTGAATGTGTATTAAAGAAGGAGTTACTCCTTAACTTTGGAAAGTGTTTTGCAATTAAACCAAAATTCCAATCTAGGTTACACGATTTCCATAGAGCATTAAAAGCATTTTAATTCCATCTTGAAAAGCAAAAATCGTGGATTTCTAGATTGGCCTTTTCAGATTTCCAAAAAGGCATTAAAGACAATTAAGGAGTGTAACTCCCTCTTTAAATGGGGCGATTTTTGAGAATCCAAAGCATTTCAAAGTTTGAACATTGGTAATTATTACATTCCTTTTTCAACCTCCTCCATTAAAATCGTGAACTTTGGATTAATTGTAGCTTAATTAGGAGGTTACTACTTTAGTCTAGACCTAACCTAGTCAAACCGAGCCTAGGTCGAGTCAACCCCTAGTCTACACCCCCTTTGAGCCTAGTCAAAACCTAGCCTAGCCCAAGTCAAAGCCTAAACCGCATTTAGGTCGAGTCTAAGACCAAAGCCCAACCTTAGTCAAGCTTAGTGGAGTCAACCCTAACCTAAGTTAGGTCAACCTAGTCTACCTAACCTATCTAAGTCAAACCTAGTTGATTCCACTTAGTTCAAGCCTACCTAAACCGAGTTCATCCTAGTCTTGCTAGACCTAAATCCAAAACCCAACCTTGGTCAAACCTAGTCAAAGACCTAACTCGGGTAAAAACTTAGTCTAAACCTAGTGAGTCAAACCGAGCTTACCTTAGCCCATTCGAGCCTAGTCGAACCTAAGTTGAGTCCAACTTAGTTGAGTCTAAGTCAACCCGAATCTAGTTGACTAAGTCTATCCTAAACCAAGTTCAAACCCTAGCCTAGCCTAAGTCCAAGTCAAGACCAATCCGAGATCGAGTCAACCTTAGCCAAACCCAACCCAACCTTAACTAAGGTCAAACCGAGTCCACCTAAGTCAACCGAACCTAGTTGATTAAGGTAACTCAAAACCGAATCCAATTAGTGAGTCAACCTTAGCTCGAACCTATCTCTTTCAACCTAGTCAAATCGAGCCTACCTAATCCCATCCGAGTGCATCCAAACCCAAACTGAACCTACTCAAGTCGAAACCGATCCTAGTCGAGTCAACCAAGTGAAACCTAACCTTAGCCTTCGTTCTTTAGTTAAGTAAGTCATTTCTTATTATTTCTTTTGATTTCTATATTAATTAGTTTATTTATCTAATTTAGTTTTAGTGTAGAAGTGTGTGTACGTATAGCGTATTTATTTAGTATGTATGAAATGTGTTTCATTGTGGTTTGAATGATAGTTAGATATTAGTTAACTTAGTAGTTAGATTGTATTTTATTATTGAGCATAGTTGCATTTCCATTGTTAGTTAACTTCGTTCTAGTCATAAACTGCTTGTAGTGTTTTGTTCGTCGTGCATTTAGTGTTTTCCTAATATTCATCTGCATATACACTGTTATACAGTGTCATTTAGATTGCATTAGGTGTAGATTACATTTGATAGGGGGTAAATAGGTCCATAAAGTGAATAGTGCACTCAAATAAAAACCAGATTTTTGCCCTGTCGCAACAGAATTATTTTCTGAGCAAAAATTCTGTGTTTTCCAAATTTTTTCTTCTATTCACTTTATTAACGTGTTATTTAACTGCAGACCAAATTTCAGTTCATTCGGAGTTGATTTGGTCTGATTTTTAAGCGTTTTGTGAAAACCGCTTTTTCTGGATTTTAAATTACAGGACTGACGATATCCTGATTTTTCCCAGATTTGAAACGCTTATATCTGGAGTTCCAGATGCTGTTTTTCAATTCTGTAAAAACTGTCAATTTTTTTAATCTGTCAGTTGCAGAACAGAACAAATTTCGGGAAAATCGGACCTCGTTTGCTCTGTCAAACAGTGGTTTTCCGATAACCTGTCAGATTGCTAGTTTACACTAGTTAGGGGCAGTTTCGTAATTTTCTTAATTTCGGCATTTTAGGTTTGTTTTCAGTAGTTTCTGTATTTTAGAAGTTGCATAATCATCATACAGCATTAGTAGAAGTAATTTGGTTAATTTTAGAATTAATTTAGTATTTTATTTAATTTTTGTTTGATAAGTAGCATTTGTTTATTATTTTCGTAGAATTAGATATAGTTTTAGTTGTTGTTTGCATAATTAAAATAGAAAACTAACTTTGTACTTTTCTGCATTTTTAGGTTGAAAAGCATATTTAGTTTCCAGGGTTATTATACAAGTGAGAAGATTCTCTAAATGGCGAAAAGACAGAAATATCCTTGGTGTGGAGAAGAAGACTGAATGCTTGTTTAGTGTTCTTTTAGTGCTTAATTGTAGTTGTATTCACTTTATAATTGTAGATTGCCATTTGATATTAATAAATTAAATTTTCTAGAATTGTAGTTATTAATTCCTGTTCCCTGAGGATCGACCCGTACTTACCACTTTGTGGAAAGTCGGTTTTTATATTTTTGGTTGACGATTTTCCAAAGTTTTATTGAAAATAATTGTTTTAAAAAAGAGCATTCCAAAATACCAACCAAATTTTGGCGCCGTTGCCGGGGAACGGCGAATTAATTACTTTATTTCTTAGAGTTTAATTTATTATTATTTTGTTTTAGTTAGTTAATTAGTTGTTTTCTTTTTAGTTAGTAGGATTAGTAAGTGAATATAGGATTAACATAGTTAGTAAATATAGGATTCACATATTGTTCTTTTTAGGATTCACTTAATTATCATTCTGCAAGGAGCGATTAGACAGGTGGGTTTTAGAAAAACATAGTTTGTGATTTCCTGTATTTATTTGTTTTAGCATTTTAGAATAGTTTACTTTGTTATTTAATTATTTAGTATAGAATTCTGACATAGCTATATAGCATATTTGTTTGTTTTTAGTTACTGTTATTTGCTTATTTACATTTTAGTATCTGTGCTAGTTTAATTTTTTTTAGTTAGGTCGTTTGCTTACATCTGGTCTTAGTACCAGTGTATGCAGGGTCGACGAGGTCTAGGAACCCCATTACACCCATTTGTTGACAACCCAGAGAGAATTTTACATTCTCATCGAAGTTCGGCAACAATGGCTGACATGGATCCTCCACCTCCACCCCCAGTTCTTTCACGCCCTCTGCGGGAATACTTCATTCCCACAGACTATGTTCAGGCATCCTGCATTCGGAGACCTGATGTAGGAGCGCCACATTATGAGATTAAGGCCAGCATTATTCAAATGCTTCCATCCTTTTATGGCCTTAGTCATGAGGATCCCTACCGACACTTAGATGAATTCCTCAAAATCTGTTCTACTGTTAAGATACAGAATTTCGATGATGATGCGTTGAGGTTGACTCTATTCCCTTTTTCATTGAAGGACAAAGCCAAGTATTGGCTAAAGTTCTTAGATTCTGTAGAAATAGAGTCCTGGGATCAGTTGCAACAGGAGTTTCGTCGGAAATACTTTCCCATTGGTCGCACGAACCAATATCGTAGAGCCATCACTAGCTTTTCAGAGCTAGATGGTGAGCGCTTTCATGAGACCTGGGAGAGAATGAAGGATCTCCTCAGGAAATGCCCCCATCATCAGGTGCCGAAATGGCAACTGGTGCAGAGTTTCTATGATGGATTGTCTGACAAGAATCGTCAGATGATCGACTCTTCATGCGGTGGGACATTCATGCTGAAGAGCGAGGATGAAGCATGAAGGCTATTTGATACATTGGCCGAGAATTCACTCCACCATGCTTCGAGCTCTCATTCTGATAGAGCCACACCCAGCATTCAGAAGAAAGCTGGCGTTCTTGAGATTGGTCCATCTACTGCACTACAGTGTAAAGTAGACATGATTGCTCAGAAGCTGGACCAGCTTCTCTCAGGACCATCCACTACACAGCAGGTGTGTACTCTTTGTGCCAGTCCGGCACACGAGATCACTGAGTGCCCTTCAGCAGCTCAGTACCCTGAATTTGTTCAAGAACAAGTTCAGGCAGCTCAGGGTTACGTCAGACCGCCAAATAACCCATTTTCATCGACATATAATCCGGGTTGGCGTAACCATCCCAATTTTTCATGGAAGAATCCACAGTCTTCTATACAGATGCCTTCTTCCTCTCAGCCAGTTCGGCAGCCATCTTTTACTCAGCCATTTCAAAGACCGAACTATGCTCAGTCTTCTTCTTCTTCAGTTCCTTCCCCGATTCAGCAGGAGTCTGCCCCGCAGACATCTTTTGAGGAGAGACTTCTCCAGGCATTCCAAGAGGTGAAAACCTCTAATCAGAACGCCTTCGAGAAGTGTAGCCAGATTTTGAGCTCACATACGCAGTCCATTGCGAAGTTAGAGTCGCAAATGGGACAGTTAGCTGAGGCTATTAGTAGGAGACCCGAGGGTACATTGCCGAGTCAGGCTGTCATGAACCCGAAGGGTAAGGACCAGATGACTGGAGGCCTATTTCATACTGAGACACAGCAGCAGGCTAAATCAGTTATGGCCTTGAGGAGTGGACGTGAGTATCACGTTGAGAGTAGAGAGAAGATAGAGGAGCCAGAGACCATTGTTTCACCTACGTCGGCTCAATCATCATCCCCATCCCCATCATCACCTTCATCATCTTTATCCTCAGAGAAGAAGAAGGATAGGAGTGAGCCTTCTCGCAAAGAGGAGGAGCCAGCAGAGTATATTCCCCCACCACCCTATCCCAAAGCATTAGAGTCTTCTGGTTATAGAGGGAAGCAAGGTGCGAAGATCCAGGACATGCTTGATATCTTCAAGCATGTGCAGATCAACCTACCTTTGCTTGATGCTATTCAGCAGGTGCCGGCTTATGCCAAATTCCTGAAGGAGCTATGTACGCAAAAGAGGAAATCCAGAGAGCGAGTTCCTAACAGGGTCCATCTGACTGAGCAGGTGAGTTCAGTACTTCAGCATCAGACACCACCCAAGCTCAAGGACCCTGAAGCACCTATCATTGCTTGTACTATAGGGAACATCCGGATAGAATGCGCATTGCTCAATCTTGGAGCAAGCGTGAACATTCTGCCCGGATATTTCTTTGATTCTTTCGGGTTAGGGGAGATGAGATCGACTCCGATTACACTTCAACTGGCAGATCGTTCCTTCAAGGTACCGAGAGGTGTCTTGGAGGACGTGCTAGTTAAAGTGGATGACTTTTATTTTCCAGTCGATTTCATTATCCTTGATATGGAAGGAGTAGACAGCCAGCACCAGACTCCGATTATTTTAGGCAGACCATTCTTGGCGACTGCCAATGCGTGCATCAATTGTAGAACTGGAGCCATGGATCTCTCATTTGGCAATAGGAAGGTAAAGCTGAATATTTTCAATGCCGCGATGGGACCAGCAGGAGACATGGACTGCTTTCATGTAGACATTGCACAGGAGTTAGTGGAGGAGCAGCCCGAGTTGTACATTACTGAGGATTCTTTAGATTTGTACCATATAGAGAAGAATAGCGGTTTAGATAGTGTAGATGTGTCTAGAGTGTCGTCGGAGAGACCACCTTGGGGAGCAGTCAGGGAACCTCTTCCACCACTTGCGGAGACCCCCGCCAAATCGTCGATCGAGTCGCCTCCGAAACTTGAGTTGAAACCCTTACCGGATTCACTCAAGTATGCATACCTCGGAGATGATGAGACTCTGCCTGTGATCATCTCGTCCTTGCTCACTGAGGAACAGGAACAGAGATTGCTGACTATTCTTCGAGAGCACAAGGCAGCGATTGGATGGGGAGTAGCGGATCTAAAGGGGATTGATCCTTCATTCTGCATGCATAGGATCCATTGTAATGAGGAAATCAAGCCATTTAGGGATATGCAGAGAAGGCTAAATCCCAACATGAAGAAAGAGGTGGTGAAGTGGTTGGATGCCGGAATCATTTACCCTATTTCTGATAGTCAGTGGGTCAGTCCGATTCAAGTTGTGCCGAAGAAGTCAGGACTCACTGTGGTTGAGAATGAGAAGGGTGAGAGAATTCCGATGAGGACCACTACAGGATGGCGAGTCTGCATCGATTATAGGAAGTTGAATGTGGCAACTAGGAAAGATCATTTCCCATTGCCATTCATTGATCAGATCTTAGAGCGACTCACAGGACAGAGCTACTACTGCTTTCTAGACGGATATTCAGGATACAATCAGGTAGCTGTCCATCCTAACGACCAAGAGAAGACCACGTTTACATGTCCTTATGGCACCTTCGCATTTAGACGTATGCCTTTTGGGCTTTGTAATGCCCCGGCTACTTTTCAGAGGTGCATGCTTGCTATCTTCTCGGACATGATTGATGATGTGATGGAAGTTTTTATGGACGACTTTTCTGTGTATGGCTCTTCTTTTGAAGATTGCCTCCACAAACTTGCTCGAGTACTGAGTAGGTGTGTGGAGACCAATCTCGTCCTGAGTTGGGAAAAGAGCCATTTTATGGTCCAGGAGGGGATTGTACTTGGACACATTGTGTCCAAGCGTGGTATTGAGGTTGACAGAGCGAAGGTGGAATCCATTTCTCGTTTGACTCCACCCACCTCTGTGAGGCAGATTCGATCATTTTTAGGGCATGCGGGATTTTACAGGCGGTTCATAAAAGATTTCAGCAAAATCTCTCGACCGCTTTGCACGTTATTGGAGAAAGACCAGCCCTTTGTTTTCGGTGAGGATTGTATGAAGGCCTTTGAGATTCTCAAAGAGGCCTTGATTACTGCACCTATTTTGAGACCTCCAGATTGGACTCTCCCATTTGAGATTATGTGCGATGCTTCTGATTATGCTATGGGGGCCATTCTAGGACAACGCATTGATAGGAAGCCCTATGTGATCTACTATGCGAGTAGAACTCTGTCTGATGCACAGATGAATTATACTACGACAGAGAAGGAACTACTTGCGGTAGTTTTCGCATTGGATAAATTTAGGTCCTATTTACTCGGTTCGAAGGTGGTTGTCTATTCTGATCATTCTGCATTGAAATATTTGTTGAATAAGAAAGACACCAAACCGAGATTAATTCGTTGGGTCCTACTACTACAGGAGTTTGATCTCGAGATTCGAGATAAGAAGGGAAGCGAGAATGTAGTAGCAGACCATCTTTCCAGACTGATCGTGGAGACTACGCAGGATCAGAGACCGATCAGTGATTCTTTCCCCGATGAGCAGATCATGTCAGTCAGTACATCGCAGTTACCCTGGTTTGCAGATACTGTGAACTATCTGGTTTCGAGGCAGATACCTGAGCATTGGAACAAGAATGAGCGTGAGAGGTTCCTATCTCAGGTGAGGCACTATTATTGGGATGAACCGGAGTTGTTCAAATACTGTGCAGATCAGATCATTAGGAGATGCGTTCCGGAGGAGGAATACCAATCCATTTTGAATTTTTCCCATTCGTTAGCCTGTGGAGGGCATTTTAGTAGTAGGAAGACGGCTGCAAAGGTTTTGCAGTCAGGATTTTATTGGCCCACACTCCACAGGGACGCTCATGAGTTCTGTAGGCGATGCCTGCGATGTCAGCAGATTGGAAACATGTCCAAGAGGGACATGATGCCCTTGCTACCGATTTTGATAGTCGAAATTTTTGATGTTTGGGGCATTGATTTCATGGGACCATTTCCGCCCTCATTCGGAAATTTATATATTCTGGTGGCGGTTGATTATGTGTCCAAGTGGGTCGAGGCTGTGGCCACCAAGACCAATGATCACAGAGTAGTGCTTAAGTTCATTAAGCACAACATTTTCAGTCATTTTGGAGTGCCACGTGCGATGATTAGCGATGGTGGCAAGCATTTTAGGAATGTTCAGATAGCTTCTCTGCTGAGAAGATATTATGTCAATCATAGATTCACCACTCCATATCATCCGCAGACTAGTGGACAGGTTGAAGTGTCCAATAGGAAGATTAAGCGAATTTTAGAAAAGACAGTTCGTCCGGACCGCAAGGATTGGTCCCAGCGCTTAGATGATGCACTTTGGGCATATAGAACTGCATTTAAGACTCCCATTGGCATGTCCCCGTATCGCCTTGTATTCGGGAAAGCATGTCATCTTCCTGTCGAGTTAGAACATAGAGCGTACTGGGCTATCAAGAAATTAAATTTTGACCTCACCCAGGCTGGCAAAGAGAGAGCACTGCAGCTCTCAGAATTAGAGGAACTCAGGAATGATGCATATGAGAATGCCAAATTATACAAGGCTCGCACAGAAGCATTTCATGATAAGCATATTGTCAGAAAAGTGTTTGAGCCAGATCAGAAAGTGTGGCTATACAATTCTCGTTTACATTTATTCCCAGGGAAGTTAAGATCGAGATGGACAGGTCCATACATTGTAAAAGAAGTATTTCCCCATGGAGCAGTGACATTATTCGATCCTATGACCCAAGGTACATTCAAAGTGAATGGGCAAAGACTGAAGCCATTCATTTCAGATGCCTTACAGGATGGTGAGTGTGAGATAGTGCATCTCACGAAGGCATGAAGATTCGACCAGAGGGATGTATCATATGTACATTATTTATTTTTCATTTCAGAGTTTTTATTTATTTAGTATTTCATTTCACATGTGCTAATTTGTGTTTTGATGTATGCAGGATGAACTTAACAATTAGTGTATCAATTAACAGGTACAAAGAAGAGTTTTCAAAGAATTCAAGAATCAGAGGAAAATCAACTTCAAAAGCTCAGAGCAAATCAGGTTGTATCTATCCTTTCTCCCATATTTTTGTTAGTGTCTTTTAATGTGCATTTGCATTACATTTTTATTCATTTTGTATGCCACTAGAGACAGTGTCATTCAAGCATGGGGGGGTGGTTTAGATGCATGCACACAAAAATACACAATTTTTTTTTTTTTGTATGACTGGTAATCAAAGTAGGCATTTAAGAACAAAGTGTAGCATATATGATTGTTTTTGGCATAATCTAACAGTTTAAAAATTTTTTAAGCCCCATAATTTTTTTTTTTCTGAACTGAATCAAATATAGTAGTTGTTTATGAGATAATTCAAAGAAAAGATAGTATTTGATTGTTAGAAAATTTTGAATCACTTTTGTATAAGTATGCACAGTATGTTTTGTGAAAGAAATAAGCAATGGAAAGATGGGTTTGAAAAATGAGTTTAAAAGAATAGAGTTACGTTTAGTTGTTGATGTCTTTGTGAATCCTAGTAGTAGAACTCAGACACGAGATGAAGTGTTTGAGTATCTTAACGAAAAGGATAACGAAGGAGATCATCTCTTGTCTAAGTCGATATCTGTGGCCTTTGTAGTTCGAGTAAGTAGAATCTGAAGGGTGTTTTACATCTGGTGCCCCAAAGCCAGCTGGTTTGGGAGCCACCGGTTCGAAAGCTTGTTACATGGACTGCATAGAAAGCCTAAGAGATAGAGACATTGCACATGACAAGAGGAAGACTATACGTAAACTATTAGAATAGAAGGTCTAGTGACTCGAGCAATTAAGTCTGAGGGATACTCTGTATCTAGTGCCCTAAGGTCGGCCGACTTGGGAGTCACTGACCCAAAGCTCGCTACACGGGTCACGAAAACTGACTATTCGAAATAGTGCTCATATGAGAAGAATGCGCAAGAGATCAAAAGTTGAAAATGAAAGAAAAAGAATGTGCTGAATGAGAAAATTTTCATTGCTTAAGTATATATGTGCATTACTGTGCAGAAAATATACAAGTGAGAATAAATGAGTAAAACATGAGAATACTTGACTTTCGGAGAAAAATCATGAACTAGCTACAATATTAGAAAAGTGAAGGAAAAGAATTTTTACTGTGGAGGCATGAGATTT
Source organism: Nuphar pumila (assembly GCF_984573655.1). Classification (NCBI taxonomy): domain Eukaryota; kingdom Viridiplantae; phylum Streptophyta; class Magnoliopsida; order Nymphaeales; family Nymphaeaceae; genus Nuphar; species Nuphar pumila. Next base: position 44,117,260 of record NC_143264.1, on the reverse strand, counting down.
TTAAACTTGTTTTGAGAATGTCAATTACATGAAATATTTGTTACAACTGCATTCTTAAGAGCCTAATATTTTAAAAAGATCATCCTTGCATTTTATTGATGTTTGTGGGTAGCATCGCTGCAAACCCTCACGAGACCTTACTCGTCCACTAGTGTAAGCTAGGGGTTTAAAGGGCTTGTTGCATACGCTAAATGCAACCATGATTCCTACGAAAGTGAGGTAGTATTATGCATTCATGCTTAGCATTTCTTGTCTTCAGTGCATATCATGATTAGGGTTTGTTAAGGGACTAACAAACATTCAAGCATGGGGGTATTTGATGATGCATGAAATGCACATCATGTAAACAAGTTTTTCATGCGTTTTGTATCAAGTTTAAGGTTTTAAACCCATGTTTAGATGTGTTTTGATAGTAAGGGGCTATGGTTCGAATTTCAGAAAAATCGGAGTTAAAATGAGAGAGTTATGGCTATTTTAGTGTTTGGGCACGTATTTCGAGGTGGATCGGATCCATATCCGACCCAATTAGGTCAATTGGACCTTGGATCAACTCTTAGAAAGCCCAAAACCCAACCCACACACCTATCCATACTCATTTCAAAAAGTTTTTCTAAAAACCCCCCAGAAAGTGGCGCCTAGCAATATTTTATTTTTTAACACTCTTTCTGAAAAATGTCAAAACTATAAATAGTTTTTTTTCAAGAACCCTAGGCGTCTTTGGCTGTGTTTGGACGCCCCCTACAGTGACTCTACAGCAGCAGCTCCTTCCTCTCCATCTTCCTCAAGTGTTGGCCATTGAAGATCGACCTATGCTTGATTTTCAAGCATATTTTCAAGCTTTCTTTGGTTTCTTTTCCTTTCTTTCTTATTCCTTGCTGTCTTTTCACCATTTTTCTGTACTTTTGCAGGTGTAGCAGAGGTGGAGACCATTAACCTTGGGCGGGAGTGCGCAACACACCACCAAGGTGAGCCGGCCCTACCTCCATCCGGCTTTCTACACCCTCCGATCGCGAATCGGCTCACATGACATCATCGGTGGATCTCCAACGTGTAGCAGCTGCAATAGGTGCCGTTTTTGGTGAAGTACAGCATCCTTGAACTGTAGAAGACGTCTACATCCAGCCACGGTCCGCTCTTCTTCACCCCCCCGGTCGTCGGATCTTCCAAAAGGTAGGTCTTCTTCTTCCTTCTCTTCTAGATAAAACCGATTTGTGTGTGTGGTTTTTGTTTTGTTATTTTCTGTATGTTTCTTGTTTTTCTTTTTATTTCAACCTTAGAATAGCATGCGTGCACAGACCAGCACGTTAGATTAGGTTTTCTTTCATTGGTTGTGTATTCGATTTGTGTTTTTCCATCGTTTTTATCTAAAACGTGCAAATCGGCAAGAGGCTTTTCTAGTCGATTTGGGTTTTTGTTTCCAGCGTGTTATAGGTGTTTTCTTTTTAGAAAATCTCAGACACAAATTTCATTTTGATTCATCTTAGTCGTTAGGTTTGTTTGTGTGTTGTTTTTGCTTGAAAAGAAGAAAAATCGGCTAGACTTTTTCTAGCCGATTCTTGATTTCTACAAAAATATTTTTCTGTTTTGCTGTTTTTGTTTTGTCCAGCTTGTGTCTTGTATTGTGTTGCTGAAAATCTCATTCGGAAATTTCATTTTAGTTTATTCTAAGTCGTGGGTTGTGCGTGTGGTTCGTTTTGATTTTATTTTTGAAAAAAGAAAAAAAATCGGCTAGGGATATTCTAGCCGATCTTTATATTTTTGTTAAAAAGGGGGTTTAGAGTGGTAAGTTGTGTTGCTTGCTGTGTGTTTAGTGTGTTAACAGTAGCATAAATTGGTGTTAGTCGTTCCATTGTTTTAGGATTGATTTACTTAATTGTTTTAATCATTTTTCGTTTTGGTGTTTGAGTGTATTATTGAAAATTATAAAAATCAAGTTTTCTTTAATTTTTTTATGATTTTAAGTCCAGCATAGTGATGTTATTGTTAGCCTTTGTGTAATTAGGAGTCATTTTTAATATTTTCTAACTTAGTTTTATCAAAATAGTAGTTACTTGGTTTTATTGATTTTCGTTAGTTTATAATTTTATATATTTTTTTATTTTTTTTATTTTCGTGTAGTTCTTCTTCTTCCCCGAGGTGGGCGGCAGCCATTAGAGCTCTCCTTGAGCTCTTGGTCGATTTTTAGAAAGTCTTAATGGTCATTAGTTGAGTTAGGAAGGTGTCTAGGTTCAATGTATTAGCATTTATTGTTTTGGCCGTTTTTAGGGTTGCATTTAGGTAAGTTTTGGAATTAGGTTAGCATTAACTCCTAGGAAATCGATTTTCCATTTAAGTTCTTTTGTTCCCTAGGTATAATTAAGTCTATTAGTTTAGAAAGTAGCATCCATTGAAGTTGGCGATTTTTGGAGAAGGGAGGTAATTAAAGTAATTGAAAATTGGAAAGCTTTTGGAAAAAGGATATTCTTCAAAAATCGTGTGAGGCATTTAAGGAAAATTTGAATTTTGAATGTGTATTAAAGAAGGAGTTACTCCTTAACTTTGGAAAGTGTTTTGCAATTAAACCAAAATTCCAATCTAGGTTACACGATTTCCATAGAGCATTAAAAGCATTTTAATTCCATCTTGAAAAGCAAAAATCGTGGATTTCTAGATTGGCCTTTTCAGATTTCCAAAAAGGCATTAAAGGCAATTAAGGAGTGTAACTCCCTCTTTAAATGGGGCGATTTTTGAGAATCCAAAGCATTTCAAAGTTTGAACATTGGTAATTATTACATTCCTTTTTCAACCTCCTCCATTAAAATCGTGAACTTTGGATTAATTGTAGCTTAATTAGGAGGTTACTACTTTAGTCTAGACCTAACCTAGTCAAACCGAGCCTAGGTCGAGTCAACCCCTAGTCTACACCCCCTTTGAGCCTAGTCAAAACCTAGCCTAGCCCAAGTCAAAGCCTAAACCGCATTTAGGTCGAGTCTAAGACCAAAGCCCAACCTTAGTCAAGCTTAGTGGAGTCAACCCTAACCTAAGTTAGGTCAACCTAGTCTACCTAACCTATCTAAGTCAAACCTAGTTGATTCCACTTAGTTCAAGCCTACCTAAACTGAGTTCATCCTAGTCTTGCTAGACCTAAATCCAAAACCCAACCTTGGTCAAACCTAGTCAAAGACCTAACTCGGGTAAAAACTTAGTCTAAACCTAGTGAGTCAAACCGAGCTTACCTTAGCCCATTCGAGCCTAGTCGAACCTAAGTTGAGTCCAACTTAGTTGAGTCTAAGTCAACCCGAATCTAGTTGACTAAGTCTATCCTAAACCAAGTTCAAACCCTAGCCTAGCCTAAGTCCAAGTCAAGACCAATCCGAGATCGAGTCAACCTTAGCCAAACCCAACCCAACCTTAACTAAGGTCAAACCGAGTCCACCTAAGTCAACCGAACCTAGTTGATTAAGGTAACTCAAAACCGAATCCAATTAGTGAGTCAACCTTAGCTCGAACCTATCTCTTTCAACCTAGTCAAATCGAGCCTACCTAATCCCATCCGAGTGCATCCAAACCCAAACTGAACCTACTCAAGTCGAAACCGATCCTAGTCGAGTCAACCAAGTGAAACCTAACCTTAGCCTTCGTTCTTTAGTTAAGTAAGTCATTTCTTATTATTTCTTTTGATTTCTATATTAATTAGTTTATTTATCTAATTTAGTTTTAGTGTAGAAGTGTGTGTACGTATAGCGTATTTATTTAGTATGTATGAAATGTGTTTCATTGTGGTTTGAATGATAGTTAGATATTAGTTAACTTAGTAGTTAGATTGTATTTTATTATTGAGCATAGTTGCATTTCCATTGTTAGTTAACTTCGTTCTAGTCATAAACTGCTTGTAGTGTTTTGTTCGTCGTGCATTTAGTGTTTTCCTAATATTCATCTGCATATACACTGTTATACAGTGTCATTTAAATTGCATTAGGTGTAGATTACATTTGATAGGGGGTAAATAGGTCCATAAAGTGAATAGTGCACTCAAATAAAAACCAGATTTTTGCCCTGTCGCAACAGAATTATTTTCTGAGCAAAAATTCTGTGTTTTCCAAATTTTTTCTTCTATTCACTTTATTAACGTGTTATTTAACTGCAGACCAAATTTCAGTTCATTCGGAGTTGATTTGGTCTGATTTTTAAGCGTTTTGTGAAAACCGCTTTTTCTGGATTTTAAATTACAGGACTGACGATATCCTGATTTTTCCCAGATTTGAAACGCTTATATCTGGAGTTCCAGATGCTGTTTTTCAATTCTGTAAAAACTGTCAATTTTTTTAATCTGTCAGTTGCAGAACAGAACAAATTTCGGGAAAATCGGACCTCGTTTGCTCTGTCAAACAGTGGTTTTCCGATAACCTGTCAGATTGCTAGTTTACACTAGTTAGGGGCAGTTTCGTAATTTTCTTAATTTCGGCATTTTAGGTTTGTTTTCAGTAGTTTCTGTATTTTAGAAGTTGCATAATCATCATACAGCATTAGTAGAAGTAATTTGGTTAATTTTAGAATTAATTTAGTATTTTATTTAATTTTTGTTTGATAAGTAGCATTTGTTTATTATTTTCGTAGAATTAGATATAGTTTTAGTTGTTGTTTGCATAATTAAAATAGAAAACTAACTTTGTACTTTTCTGCATTTTTAGGTTGAAAAGCATATTTATTTTCCAAGGTTATTATACAAGTGAGAAGATTCTCTAAATGGCGAAAAGACAGAAATATCCTTGGTGTGGAGAAGAAGACTGAATGCTTGTTTAGTGTTCTTTTAGTGCTTAATTGTAGTTGTATTCACTTTATAATTGTAGATTGCCATTTGATATTAATAAATTAAATTTTCTAGAATTGTAGTTATTAATTCCTGTTCCCTGAGGATCGACCCGTACTTACCACTTTGTGGAAAGTCGGTTTTTATATTTTTGGTTGACGATTTTCCAAAGTTTTATTGAAAATAATTGTTTTAAAAAAGAGCATTCCAAAATACCAACCATAGATCAGAGAAATAACTGGAATTTAGATTGAAAATGACTTAATTTACTCAGAAAATGGGGGCTAGGGGCAAAAAGAGAATATTTACAAAATTTTGAAAAATTTAGGGTGTTCACAGATGCCCCTCTTTACTACTAAGCCGGTTAAAAGCCGAGCTTAGTGGCAAAGAAAATACTTCAAATTTTGAAAAATGCCCCAGTCAGCAGATCTGAACTGGGTGTGGAAGAATTTATTTTGAGAGACATGATTTCTCAGGCTTTAAAACCTTATCCTGAATGGCTTTGGGGAGACGAAATCCTCGAAAATAATATGACTAAATAACAGAAATGAGGAAATCGTGATGGGACTTTGGGTGACGGTCCCAGAGTGGTGGAAAATAAGAATTTTGATCAAGTCTCCTAGGTGAGTGTTCTCGTCACGAAATTTTTCCCCGTCTTCCCTTCCTTGCGGAAGAGAGAGAAAAGGAAACGCTTCCGCGCTTCAAACTTGACCGGATTTTGGAAATTGCTTTTGAAATACTCGCCTCCGTTTTGAAAATTGCGGGAAAATCCATGGGATGGGGCTCGACCTGTCGGTACGAGGTTCGACCGTTTCTGCCGCCTTTAACAGGGGTAATCGAACCAAGGACCAAAATTGTGCTTGACTTAGTTAAACCATCAAAATCATGTTCTATCCTAGATGCACAAAGAATTCAGGCATGTGCTATGAGATTTTGGGAAATGCAAGTTGGAAAACATGATGTATGCTTAGAAAACATTTGGAGTTGGAAAGAATCTCTCAGGAAAAAGCTGAAAGTCAATTTCTCAGGAAACTCAGATGAAAAAGATTTGAAATCTCAGAAAAGTTCATAAAGACTTGGGAAAATTATGAATGGTTGAAAATCCTGGGAAAATGGAAGTGATTCTTGAGAAAAGATGAACCTTTTGAAAAGGGAAACACTTCTTAGGAAAACTTGGACTTTGAGAGTTTTCTTAGGAAAATAATGGAAAATTTATAGGAAAACTCATTGGGAAAGAAAATTCAAAACTTGGGAAATTGAAATCCTAGGAATTTTTACCCTTGAAATATTTGGAAATCGATTTTGATCTTGGGGAAAGATTGGAAAACTCTTTTGAATCTCTTAAGAAAATATCATTTTCCAGGGAAAACTGTGGAAAAACTTGTCTTTGGAAAACCGATTTTGAAAAATCCTTAGAGTTTCTTGAGAAATCGATTTCTTGAGAATGAAGTTTTCTTGAGAAAATCTTGAGAAAATCAATGATTTCATGATGCAAATGACATGAGTAAATGAATGCCCTTTGAAAAAGATTTTCTGAGGAATTGGTTGGAAAATGTGCATTAAGTCCAAATAAGTCCTTCACATATTCTGACTGTGGCCATGAATATGTTCAGAACTTAGTTGATTTGATGCACATGAGTTTGAAAACTTTGGAAATATGATGTGCATTTTAAGATAGCCTAAGAGTGTAGGCTCAATGTGACTAGTAGAAAGATGACGGATCTGGGTCTCGTCCATATTCCGACTAGGGCCGTAAATATGGATCCCACCGAGTCCATCAACTCCCTAAGAGTTGGTGCACGTGCCATTCGTGAACATCCATAGTGCTTTTGAAATAAGATGTATGCATCACATAAGCAGGATATTTGCATAAATTCAAACTATATGATATGCATCCTAGTCTAAGCAGAAAATTAAATCTCTTATTCCAAAATTTACATTATTACATTACTAAATAAAGGAAATAAAAGAAATTTGCAGACTTCAGCTCCTTCTTTTGAATGTCCCTGCCAAACTTGAAATAAGGTTAGCTCAAATATGTGGGTTTTTCCAAAATTTTCCAATAATATTATGAAATTATTGGATTTAATTGGATATAAACCCTATGATCATGCTTCCTTGATATTTGAAATGATGTAAATGCAGGGAATTCAGTGGAAAACAATTTGAAATTCGGAATTGGGGTCAAAATGACCAAAATACCCCTAAAATTAAAGTTACACCTTTAAAATCAGGGTTTTTTTTAAGGAAAACTTAGTAAAATTGGGATTTCGAAATTCAAATTGAATTCAATGATGATGAAATGCAGTATGACATGCTGCTAAACACATTAGGACTGTAAAATCAGAATTTGGCATTTTGCAATTTATCCAAAATAACGAATTTCGCTTGTTTTTCACTTGGATTCGGGTCCTGCGGGACCCTGCTTTGGTATTGTGGCTAATCCGAACCTCAAATGGATTCTAAATTGCACCAAATTCGGTATGAAGCATCTACTTACTCTGATAAACAGCCTAAAATGCTAAAAATCACGAAATGATATGATTTAAATGCTAAAATTTAAAGAAAATCCTAAAATGGTGGATTTTACCTATGGATCCGAACCAAATGCAATGTCTAATATGATAACGCAAGATTTACATCATGGAAATTTCTGATATTTTGCATACTGCTAAAAGACCCTAAATGGAACATTTTTGGTTTTTACAGCCTCGGGATTTGAGCCATGGTGAGTTCGGCAACAGGGATTTAGTTCTGACAGAGGTAAAAATCATACTAATCTGATGCAAAATGCTAAAGAAATACAAAACTGCCATGGAAATTTATGAAATTAATCAGAGCTATTCATGACACCTACATGAACAACTTTCATGTTCATGACTTTGGCATTTGATCAACGGAAACACAGATAAAAATATAACTATTCCTGCCTAAACTAACAGAACAGACAAATGTAGAAAAACAGAGGACTGACAAAAAAAATCTGAAGTAGGTATCAACACTGTTCTAAAAATCACAGGCTTTCAGATTCAAATAGAGGACACCTCGTACATAACTTTCACTTTTTACCGTTTTGGATTTGGAGCAACACACAAAGAGAAACCATACCCCTAAGTCGATCTAAGATCTCAGAGGCCCGAATTAGGCTCTGACACGTGTCCCGAACTCTCGGATTTTTGTCAGACATTAAAAAAAATCAGAAACATCTGAGAAAATCATATTAACAACTAGACATTCTCTCGAGTTCAGAACATCTTTCGGATCGAAAATCAGATCTCCCATGAGGGATATCTAGATTTTACAAGTCGGCAAATGATTTTCAAAATGCATCCCGGGTAACAAAACTCGACTTGCCATTTTGAATGTTTACCACAGTAAACAAATTCAAATGCCTCCGAATTTTTGGCAAAATTTCAGGGACTCCTAAGGGCACATTCCGTGATATTTTTGGGATTTTTAATAAAAAACAAATGCATGAAATGACGTGTGGACTGACTGACAAAAACGGAGAGCTACTGAAAATGAGCAGAATTGAAATAAATGCTAAATTAATTCTAATTAATTCATGAAATATGCTAAATGAATGAAACAAAATGCAAATTAAACCTAGCTAACTACATGAATGTTAAAAATCATCAAGAAAGCATAATTAAACATTTTTATATATGTCGTTTTATGAGAATAGTTCAATCCATCTCTCGGATGAGCTCTTTCTTCAAACGACTCCCGATTCGAATTATGGAATCAAATCAATGGGAAAAGAAGTTCACCTTGTTTCGTTACGCAGCGTAGGAGCTCTTGAAAGGGGCGGCTATCACGAGCTTCTTTCGTCCTTCGCTCCGGGCTTCGGATGGTTCACCCAAATTGACCTCCGCTTGAATCGAATTGGCCATTGCACGAGCTTTACTCCACCTTCTCCAATGAGCCAAAGGGGGCACGATTTCCAAGGTTCAAAATCAGATGTTAGGAAGGCTAGGTCGAATTCTCCAGTTCACAAAAATGGTCTCCAAAAAAAGATCCCCTTCTCTTGGGCGTGGAGCCTTGTTTTTATAAATTTTCTGAAGAAATTTGAAATTCAAACAGGCTCAATCTGAGCCCTCCATGTGGCACCATCTCAGGGGGTGCCATCTGGGGGTTTGAAATTCGAATTTGGCTTTTGCAGGGAGCCCTCAGGTGGCGCCACCTCATGGTGCTATTTTGATTTTTGAGAAAAATAAAAAAAATAGAAATTTTGTGGGTGAGACACCTCAGCAGGGGGAATTTGGAATTTTTCAAAAGTTTGCTTGATTCTCTCTGCAGGGAACTCCCAGAAGGCGCCACCTCAAAGGGTGTTCTCTTGGAATTTGAAATTCAAACTCACCTTTTGTAGGGAGTCCTCAGGTGGCGCCACCTCATGGTGGGCTACCTTTATGAAAAATAAAATAAAAATCAAAAAATGGAGCCAAGTGGAGTCCTGGAATGGTGTCACCTCAAAAGGTGTTTGACACATGTCAGAAGGTCAGAGCAGTGGGCTCAGAAGGTGCCACCTCAGAGGAATTTGAATTTTGCTTTTTCTGGTGAAAGGAGATCTGGACATGTGGCAGTCCAGGACGGTTCCAAGTGTCAGCCTGCTGGAGAGGTTCTTCAGATGGCGCCACCTCAGAGGAGAATTCGAATTTCAAATGAAGGTTGGCCCTGAAGGAATGGAGGATGGACATGTGGCGCCACCTCAGGGTGGCTCCTATAATGCCATGTGGCAAGAGGGAGGAAAAAGAGGGAAGGGACATGTGGCGCCCTCATAGGCCATCTAAAAAAAATCAGAGCTCAGGATTTGCGCCACCTAGGCTTTGTTTGAATTTTGAATGGTTTGCTTTTTCTGAAGAAAGCCAGGAGTGACATGTGGCGCCTACTTTTCTGAAGAGAGTAGGGATAAGACATGTGTCCTCTACTTTTTCTGAAGGAGTGAGAAGGAGACATGTGTCACCTGCTTTTTCTGAAAGAAGCAGAAGATGACACGTGGTAGAGGGGAGAGAAGGAGGGCCAAGCCATGTGGCGCCATCTCAGACAACATGAAAAAGTTGAAGTTCAGGATCTACGCCACCTATGAGGAGATTTGAAATTTTGAATTCTAGTTTTTCTGAAGAGAGCAGGAAATGACACATGGCACTTGCTTTTTCTGAGGAAATGAGAGCTTGCCACGTGTCCTCTGCAGGAGACACACTCCAGATGGCGCCACCTCAGAGGAGACAAGCCTACCTTTTCTGTAGGAATTTAGGAGTGACACATGTCTCCTACTTTTCTGAGAAAAATAGGGAGAGACATGTGTCAGGCTACTTTTCTAGAAGGAGGGAGAGGTTGACACGTGTCCTCTACAGGAGACACACTTCAAGTGGCGCCACCTCAGAGGAGACAAGCTCCACTTTTTCTAGACAGGACAACCTATGACACTTGGGGGTGGAAGAATTTATTTTGAGAGACATGATTTCTCAGGCTTTAAAACCTTATCCTGAATGGCTTTGGGGAGACGAAATCCTCGAAAATAATATGACTAAATAACAGAAATGAGGAAATCGTGATGGGACTTTGGGTGACGGTCCCAGAGTGGTGGAAAATAAGAATTTTGATCAAGTCTCCTAGGTGAGTGTTCTCGTCACGAAATTTTTCCCCGTCTTCCCTTCCTTGCGGAAGAGAGAGAAAAGGAAACGCTTCCGCGCTTCAAACTTGACCGGATTTTGGAAATTGCTTTTGAAATACTCGCCTCCGTTTTGAAAATTGCGGGAAAATCCATGGGATGGGGCTCGACCTGTCGGTACGAGGTTCGACCGTTTCTGCCGCCTTTAACAGGGGTAATCGAACCAAGGACCAAAATTGTGCTTGACTTAGTTAAATCATCAAAATCATGTTCTATCCTAGATGCACAAAGAATTCAGGCATGTGCTATGAGATTTTGGGAAATGCAAGTTGGAAAACATGATGTATGCTTAGAAAACATTTGGAGTTGGAAAGAATCTCTCAGGAAAAAGCTGAAAGTCAATTTCTCAGGAAACTCAGATGAAAAAGATTTGAAATCTCAGAAAAGTTCATAAAGACTTGGGAAAATTATGAATGGTTGAAAATCCTGGGAAAATGGAAGTGATTCTTGAGAAAAGATGAACCTTTTGAAAAGGGAAACACTTCTTAGGAAAACTTGGACTTTGAGAGTTTTCTTAGGAAAATAATGGAAAATTTATAGGAAAACTCATTGGGGAAGAAAATTCAAAACTTGGGAAATTGAAATCCTAGGAATTTTTACCCTTGAAATATTTGGAAATCGATTTTGATCTTGGGGAAAGATTGGAAAACTCTTTTGAATCTCTTAAGAAAATATCATTTTCCAGGGAAAACTGTGGAAAAACTTGTCTTTGGAAAACCGATTTTGAAAAATCCTTAGAGTTTCTTGAGAAATCGATTTCTTGAGAATGAAGTTTTCTTGAGAAAATCTTGAGAAAATCAATGATTTCATGATGCAAATGACATGAGTAAATGAATGCCCTTTGAAAAAGATTTTCTGAGGAATTGGTTGGAAAATGTGCATTAAGTCCAAATAAGTCCTTCACATATTCTGACTGTGGCCATGAATATGTTCAGAACTTAGTTGATTTGATGCACATGAGTTTGAAAACTTTGGAAATATGATGTGCATTTTAAGATAGCCTAAGAGTGTAGGCTCAATGTGACTAGTAGAAAGATGACGAATCTGGGTCTCGTCCATATTCCGACTAGGGCCGTAAATATGGATCCCACCGAGTCCATCAACTCCCTAAGAGTTGGTGCACGTGCCATTCGTGAACATCCATAGTGCTTTTGAAATAAGATATATGCATCACATAAGCAGGATATTTGCATAAATTCAAACTATATGATATGCATCCTAGTCTAAGCAGAAAATTAAATCTCTTATTCCAAAATTTACATTATTACATTACTAAATAAAGGAAATAAAAGAAATTTGCAGACTTCAGCTCCTTCTTTTGAATGTCCCTGCCAAACTTGAAATAAGGTTAGCTCAAATATGTGGGTTTTTCCAAAATTTTCCAATAATATTATGAAATTATTGGATTTAATTGGATATAAACCCTATGATCATGCTTCCTTGATATTTGAAATGATGTAAATGCAGAGAATTCAGTGGAAAACAATTTGAAATTCGGAATTGGGGTCAAAATGACCAAAATACCCCTAAAATTAAAGTTACACCTTTAAAATCAGGGTTTTTTTTTTAAGGAAAACTTAGTAAAATTGGGATTTCGAAATTCAAATTGAATTCAATGATGATGAAATGCAGTATGACATGCTGCTAAACACATTAGGACTGTAAAATCAGAATTTGGCATTTTGCAATTTATCCAAAATAACGAATTTCGCTTGTTTTTCACTTGGATCCGGGTCCTGCGGGACCCTGCTTTGGTATTGTGGCTAATCCGAACCTCAAATGGATTCCAAATTGCACCAAATTCGGTATGAAGCATCTACTTACTCTGATAAACAGCCTAGAATGCTAAAAATTACGAAATGATATGATTTAAATGTTAAAATTTAAAGAAAATCCTAAAATGGTGGATTTTGCCTATGGATCCGAACCAAATGCAATGTCTAATATGATAACGCAAGATTTACATCATGGAAATTTCTGATATTTTGCATACTGCTAAAAGACCCTAAATGGAACATTTTTGGTTTTTACAGCCTCGGGATTTGAGCCATGGTGAGTTCGGCAACAGGAATTTAGTTCTGACAGAGGTAAAAATCACACTAATCTGATGCAAAATGCTAAAGAAATACAAAACTGCCATGGAAATTTATGAAATTAATCAGAGATATTCATGACACCTACATAAACAACTTTCATGTTCATGACTTTGGCATTTGATCAACGGAAACACAGATAAAAATATAACTATTCCTGCCTAAACTAACAGAACAGACAAATGTAGAAAAACAGAGGACTGACAAAAAAAATCCGAAGCAGGTATCAACGCTATTCTAAAAATCACAGGCTTTTAGATTCAAACAGAGGACACCTCGTACATAACTTTCACTTTTTACCGTTTTGGATTTGGAGCAACACACAAAGAGAAACCATAGCCCTAAGTCGATCCAAGATCTCAGAGGCCCGAATTAGGCTCTGACACGTGTCCCGAACTCTCAGATTTTTGTCAGACATTAAAAAAAATCAGAAACATCTGAGAAAATCATATTAACAACTAGACATTCTCTCGAGTTCAGAACATCTTTCGGATCGAAAATCAGATCTCCCATGAGGGATATCTAGATTTTACAAGTCGGCAAATGATTTTCAAAACGCATCCCGGGTAACAAAACTCGACTTGCCATTTTGAATGTTTACCACAGTAAACAAATTCAAATGCCTCCGAATTTTTGGCAAAATTTCAGGGACTCCTAAGGGCGCATTCCGTGATATTTTTGGGATTTTTAATAAAAAACAAATGCATGAAATGACGTGTGGACTGACTGACAAAAACGGAGAGCTACTGAAAATGAGCAGAATTGAAATAAATGCTAAATTAATTCTAATTAATTCATGAAATATGCTAAATGAATGAAACAAAATGCAAATTAAACCTAGCTAACTACATGAATGTTAAAAATCATCAAGAAAGCATAATTAAACATTTTTATATATGTCGTTTTATGAGAATAGTTCAATCCATCTCTCGGATGAGCTCTTTCTTCAAACGACTCCCGATTCGAATTATGGAATCAAATCAATGGGAAAAGAAGTTCACCTTGTTTCGTTACGCAGCGTAGGAGCTCTTGAAAGGGGCGGCTATCACGAGCTTCTTTCGTCCTTCGCTCCGGGCTTCGGATGGTTCACCCAAATTGACCTCCGCTTGAATCGAATTGGCCATTGCACGAGCTTTACTCCACCTTCTCCAATGAGCCAAAGGGGGCACGATTTCCAAGGTTCAAAATCAGATGTTAGGAAGGCTAGGTCGAATTCTCCAGTTCACAAAAATGGTCTCCAAAAAAAGATCCCCTTCTCTTGGGCGTGGAGCCTTGTTTTTATAAATTTTCTGAAGAAATTTGAAATTCAAACAGGCTCAATCTGAGCCCTCCATGTGGCACCATCTGGGGGTTTGAAATTCGAATTTGGCTTTTGCAGGGAGCCCTCAGGTGGCGCCACCTCATGGTGCTATTTTGATTTTTGAGAAAAATAAAAAAAATAGAAATTTTGTGGGTGAGACACCTCAGCAGGGGGAATTTGGAATTTTTCAAAAGTTTGCTTGATTCTCTCTGCAGGGAACTCCCAGAAGGCGCCACCTCAGAGGGTGTTCTCTTGGAATTTGAAATTCAAACTCACCTTTTGTAGGGAGTCCTCAGGTGGCGCCACCTCATGGTGGGCTACCTTTATGAAAAATAAAATAAAAATAAAAAAATGGAGCCAAGTGGAGTCCTGGAATGGTGCCACCTCAAAAGGTGTTTGACACATGTCAGAAGGTCAGAGCAGTGGGCTCAGAAGGTGCCACCTCAGAGGAATTTGAATTTTGCTTTTTGTGGTGAAAGGAGATCTGGACATGTGGCAGTCCAGGACGGTTCCAAGTGTCAGCCTGCTGGAGAGGTTCTTCAGATGGCACCACCTCAGAGGCGAATTCGAATTTCAAATGGAGGTTGCCCCTGGAGGAATGGAGGATGGACATGTGGCGCCACCTCAGGGTGGCTCCTACAATGCCATGTGGCAAGAGGGAGGAAAAAGAGGGAAGGTACATGTGGCGCCCTCATAGGCCATCTAAAAAAAATCAGAGCTCAGGATTTGCGCCACCTAGGCTTTGTTTGAATTTTGAATGGTTTGCTTTTTCTGAAGAAAGCCAGGAGTGACATGTGGTGCCTACTTTTCTGAAGAGAGTAGGGAGAAGACATGTGTCCTCTACTTTTTCTGAAGAAGTGAGAAGGAGACATGTGTCACCTGCTTTTTCTGAAAGAAGCAGAAGATGACACGTGGCAGAGGGGAGAGAAGGAGGGCCAAGCCATGTGGCGCCATCTCAGACAACATGGAAAAGTTGAAGTTCAGGATCTGCGCCACCTATGAGGAGATTTGAAATTTTGAATTCTAGTTTTTCTGAAGAGAGCAGGAAATGACACATGGCACTTGCTTTTTCTGAGGAAATGAGAGCTTGCCACGTGTCCTCTGCAGGAGACACACTCCAGATGGCGCCACCTCAGAGGAGACAAGCCTACCTTTTATGTAGGAATTTAGGAGTGATACATGTCTCCTACTTTTCTGAGAAAAATAGGGAGAGACATGTGTCAGGCTACTTTTCTAGAAGGAGGGAGAGGTTGACACGTGTCCTCTACAGGAGACACACTTCAAGTGGCGCCACCTCAGAGGAGACAAGCTCCACTTTTTCTAGACAGGACAACCTATGACACTTGGCATCTTCTGGTAATCTTGGAATGACACATGGCGCAGGATGGATAGGGTGACACGTGGTAGATAAATGGGATGACATGTGGCGGCTTCTTAGGGTAGCCCCACACTGACACTTGGCATGTAGATGAGAGGAGAGAGAAAAGACAAGTGGCACCAATCCAGGGGACAATGATCCTATATTTTTGGGTTTTTCAAAATTCAAATTTTCAAAAGAAAAGCTTGTGTGACACCCCCTCAGTGTGGGTCCCACATTGCTTATTTACTGAAATAAGGATAAAACAACAACTTCTTTTTGGAATTTTCATAAAATCTGGACTAATTGGTAAAACAGGAATTTTTGGAAAGAGTTGACCCCTGTAGGGCAATTTTGTAAAAGGAGGATATTTGAAATTGTCAAAAGGGCAAAATCTGAGGTGAAGTGGCTGAAATCCATATTGAAAACTATCCAGATCGTTTTCCTGAGAAAATATTTTGAAATTCAGAGTCCTGGGGGTAAAATGGGAAGAATTGATAATTTTGAAGACCCAGGGTTTTGAAATCAATTTTGAAAAGAGTTGAAATTCTAATCTGGATTGAAAATTTTGAAATCAGGAGTTCTGGACCTCGAAATGACATGCTGTGCAGTGCAGTGATTTGAAATGCTCATGCAGTGATATGCAATGTCATGTCTTATGAAATGCAATCTTGACCCAAGACTTTGGAGATGTCTGTCTCCTGTCAGGACTAAATTTTTGAATATCTGAGTTAAAATTAGAGAAATTTTGAGAGTTTCAGATGAAATTTGGACTTTTGTAAGGTCCGGGCTCAGAAAATGACCATTTTGCCCTCCGACGATTTCAGAGGCTGGATGATGGTGTTTGGTGGAAATGCTGGGGAGGTGACTTAAAATTTGGGGTGTTTACAGATGCCCCTCTTTGCTACTAAGCCGGCTCATGGCCGAGCTTAGTGGCAAAGAAAAACACACCAAATTTGGGCTATACCTAAAAAAAATGCCCCAGTTAGAAGAATCTGACTGGGTGTGAAGAAATTAGCCCGAGGAGGATGGTAGATGTGAAATGGAGAATGAAGAGGAAAGATTTGCTCTATGAGAGCGAAGTTCAGGTTTATGCCCTTAACCTGGATGGGATAAAATACCTCGTAGGGAACGAAGCTCAGGTTTGACCCTTAACCTGATTGGGGAGTGGAATATCTCATCGAAATGAGACTCGGGTTTGTACCCTTGACCTGATCGAGCAGAAATGGAATACCTCTTTGAGTGAGGCTCAGGTTTGTACCCTTATCCTGATCGGGCGGAAAATGAAGTACCTCTTTGGATGAGGCTCAGGTTTGTACCCTTATCCTGATCGGGCGGAAAATGAAATACCTCTTTGAGTGAGGCTCAGGTTTGTACCCTTATCCTGATCGGGCGGAAAATGAAGTACCTCTTTGGATGAGGCTCAGGTTTGTACCCTTATCCTGATCGGGCGGAAAATGAAATACCTCTTTGGATGAGGCTCAGGTTTGTACCCTTATCCTGATCGGGCGGAAAATGAAATACCTCTTTGGATGAGGCTCAGGTTTGTACCCTTATCCTGATCGAGCGGAAAATGGAATACCTCTTTTGATTGAGGCTCAGGTTTGTACCCTTATCCTGATCGGGCGGAAAATGAAATACCTCTTTGGATGAGGCTCAGGTTTGTACCCTTATCCTGATCGGGCGGAAAATGAAATGAAATCCTCGAAGGAAGAGACCATGATGGAACCTTTGGATTTTGCACAATAAATCCGACAGGGGTTTTTGCAAAAGGAAGGAAAATGGGGTCCCTAAAGCTTGAAAAGGGATTGATCTTGGGCGTCTCATTGCTGAGACTAAAATCAGCTTTTGAAATTGCCTTTCGTGAGAAAATGATTGGTGGTTCGACCTCGAACCGAAATGGGACTGTCTATGGTGGGACAGTGGGGACACAGGGAAGTGTGCAATCTGAGAGTTCATGCTCTCAAAGAAGGGAAGGAATCAAGTCCTTAAGAGGGATTTAAAATTGGTGTCAGGATGTATCAAAAAGGGACATCAAGCTTTCACTTCACTTCAAGATAGCTAGAAAATATTGTCAAAATATTGAGAATTTTATTGTTGATTCAAAATATTTGAAAATGTTGCACATTTTTGCAAAGATATTCTTTCTTTTCTACCCAAAGCATTACCTCCAAACAAGGTTTACTTTGTAGAATCGAGACTTGAAATCCAAATTGCTCGCAATTGACCTTATTCAAAGAAGTTATCAATTTCCTTGATATGAGCAGAAAAGAGAATTTGATATTATGAAAGCAATTGATGAAAGAATATTGATAATAGAATTTCACAAATTTAAAGAGGATTCTTGATAGATCTGGCAGTTTGATATCCTGAGGGCTTCTCTCATGATAATCTTTATGCACTCTTTTGGCTCTTTGGTGTTTTGGCTATATTCTCCTTCATTTTGGAGATGTTCTGACTTTTTCTCTCTTTCTTTTTCCTCTCTTTCTCTCTTTTGGGAAAAGGGTACGTCACACACTCCTTCAACTTGGAAATGTTTCGATCCTTCTTTAACGATGGGTTTGGAGATCTTTGGGTGATAGCTGAAATTAAATATCTTTTAGGGATTGTCGAGAGGTTCATCGCATCTGCCTTCATCTCGACAGTGCTTTGGACTTTCCCTGTAAGGATCCGTCGCAAACTCCGTCATCTTGGAGATGTTTCGAATCTTCTTTGGCCCCGGGGGTCTACTCGCCTAATTCGCCTTCATCTTGACGACAGGTGAGAGATCCCTTTTGCGGATACTCAATTGCAGCTTAGGTGATTTTGAGGAGACAGGGTTTGGGTGAATTCTCTCTTTTCTAGCACTCAGGATATTTCCACTGCCTCATCTTTGCAAGAATAGCCTTTAAAGATGTGCCATCGACTGCGATCAATATCGATCATCTACGGCTTTTCAATAACATTGAATCTTCTTTTCTGGCCATATTGAGGATTTATCCTTCATCCCTTTGGTTGGCCAATAGAAAGAATTTGAGTTTTGAATCTCTTTTCGCAGAAGCTTCACTCTTTTGGAAGTAATGCTGAAGGTAAACTGACATAAAGATTTGTACAATAAAGATTCTGAAATCAACAATTGATTGACAAATTGACAAAATTTTCTTGAAATCCTTGGTGAAAATGAGTATTTGAAATCCGGCTCAACACATCCGTGACGAAAATTCTCCTCTCTTTTTCCCAAAAAAGAGAGACTCAGGCTTAGCCCTTACCTGAATGGGAAATGGGAAATACTCCTCTCTTCCCTGAAGAGGAGGTGTTTGCAAAACGAACTTTCGAAGAGAAATTGAGCTTTCGTCAAAGCTCCCTAATATTAGGCTTCTCTTATGGAAAGGGGGCCGATAATAGTGAGGTCTGAAAATTGGGTCATGAAAGGAACGAGTCCATCACACTCTCCCTGCAAAGAGGGTCTTTCATGACAAAAAATGACCTAGTATGAAATTGGGGGGTCACAAGAAAAGCGAGTCTCCGTCGAGCTTCTCCCTTAAAAAGGGTTCCTCGTGTGAAATTGGAAATTGTTTTGCAAACGGTTCACAAAGATGCGAGTCCCTTCAAACTCTCCCTGAAAAGGGGCTAAGTTAACGAATTGGATAGCATGCGAAAAGAACGAGCTCCCTCGAACTCTCCCTAAAAAGGGTCTTTCGCAAGAGAAAATGATTGAAATTGGATATTGATATTGATTGACCCGAAGGTCGAAATTGGAAATTGGAAAATTGGTTGTTGGAAATTGAATGACCCGAAGGTCACAAATTTGGATGATCTGACGGTCGAAATTGAGAATTGATTTGACCAAAAAGGTCGGAATTGAGAATTGGTTGACCGAAAGGTCGAAATTGTGTGACCCGAAGGTCGAAATTGGAGAATTGCCTGATTTGAAGATTTAAATTGGAATTTGGAGAGCAAAATATCAAATTTGAGCAATCGACAGACCCTGAGGATCAAAATGACTTGTATCAACAAGGGAGAATTATGAGTTCGAGTCAGAGCTCGAATAAAATATAGAGATCACGAGTCGGAACCCGGATCAACAGAAGAAAATGAAGCGCTTGAGTCAAGGCTCGAGTAACTAAAGAGATCTCGAGTCGGAACCCGGATCAACAAAAGAAAATGAAGAGCTCGCATCTGAGCTCGAATAGGATAATGAGATCACGAGTCGGAACTCGGATCAATAGAGAAAAAAATGAAGATATCGAATCTGAGCTCGAACGAGGTAATGAGATCACGAGTCGGAACTCGGATCAATAGAGAAAAATGAAGAGCTCGAATCTGAGCTCGAATGAATAGCGAAATCTCGAGTCGGAACCTGGATCAACAAAAGACAATGAAGAGCTCGCATTTTAGCTCAAAGTAAAGAGATCTCGAGTCGGAACCCAGATCAACAAAAGACAATGGAGAGCTCGAGTCTGAGCTCGAATGATGTAGAGAGATCACGAGTCGGAATCCGGATCAACAAAAGAGAATGAAGAGCTCGCATCTGAGCTCAAAGTAAAGAGATCTCGAGTCGGAACCCGGATCAACAAAAGAAAATGAAGAGCTCGAATCTGAGCTCGAATAAATAGAGAGATCTCGAGTCGGAACCCGGATCAACAAGAGACCATGGAGAGCTCGAATCTGAGCTCGAGTGATGTAGAGAGATCACGAGTTAGAACCCGGATCAACAAAAGAGAATGAAGAGCTCGCATCTGAGCTCAAAGTAAAGAGATCTCGAGTCGGAACCCGGATCAACAAAAGAAAATGAAGAGCTCGAATCTGAGCTCAAATAAATAGAGAGATCTCGAGTCAGAACCCGGATCAACAAGAGACCATGAAGAGCTCGAATATGAGCTCGAGTAAGATAATGAGATCACGAGTCGGAACCCGGATCAACAAAAGAAAATGAAGAGCTCGCATCTGAGCTCAAAGTAAAGAGATCTCGAGTCGGAACCCGGATCAACAAAAGAAAATGAAGAGCTCGAATCTGAGCTCGAA
Organism: Nuphar pumila; assembly: GCF_984573655.1. Taxonomy (NCBI): domain Eukaryota; kingdom Viridiplantae; phylum Streptophyta; class Magnoliopsida; order Nymphaeales; family Nymphaeaceae; genus Nuphar; species Nuphar pumila. The sequence continues at coordinate 44,097,046 of NC_143264.1, read as the reverse complement.
TAAGTTAGAGAGATCACGAGTCGGAACCCGAATCAACAAAGGAAAATGGAGAGTTCGAGTCAAGGCTCGAATAAAGTAGAGAGATCACGAGTCGGAACCCGGATCAACAAAAGAAAATGAAGAGTTCGAGTCAAGGCTCGAATAAGGTAGAGAGATCACGAGTCGGAACCCGGATCAACAAAGGAAAATGAAGAGTTCGAGTCAAGGCTCGAGTAAGGTAGAGAGATCACGAGTCGGAACCCGGATCAACAAAGGAAAATGAAGAGTTCGAGTCAAGGCTCGAGTAAAGTAGAGAGATCACGAGTCGGAACCCGGATCAACAAAGGAAAATGATTTGAATAAAAACCCGAGTCGGAACTCGGTTTTCCAAAAAGTTGAAAATGTACCAGCTTGAATACTGGATTTTGAAATAATACCAGTTCGAGTGCTGGGTTTTGGTTTAGTATTGGCGATGATCTTTGGATCATTAGGAATTGTGATGGGACTGTTTGTTGAAATCCCAATACCGACCGGATTGTTATTAATGCAATTGAATGCAAATGAATATGAGTTGATGCATATGAATGCACAAGTGCATGAAATGAGGAATTTGTTTATCCTGCCTGCATATAGAATGCTTGAAAATAAATTTTCAAAAAAGATGCCCCAGTGTAATGGGGGAGAGAGAATGATAACAAAACAGAACAACCAAAAGAAGAATGTCATAATTAAACGAGAAAAGTTGATGATTTTATTGATGCCTTAAAAAGGGATGACAACTTGAAAAAGGAAAACCACTAGGACTATATCGTCCTGACAAAAATAAATATGACAAAATGAGAAGGCATTGGCATTGTCATTCTTCAGAGTGATCTGGGAGAGGCTTGGTCAGGATTGCAACTCGTCCCTCCCTTTCTTCTGGCACCAAAAGCTCTTTATCGATGTAGTCCTGTACAATATTTTTTTAGAACGAAGCAACGTTCAGTATCGTGCCCCATTGCCCGATGGAACTCGCAGAAACAATCTTTCCATTTCCCCATGGTGACGGGAGGATCCACAATCCTTGGAAGTTTGATCATATCCTTCGCGAGCAGATATCCAAGAATTTTTTCGATTGGCTCACCTAAAGGAGTAAACTCGCGATCATAACTCCAACCATCACGCTTTATTTTCTTCGGATTGTTGGATTTCTGTTGAATGCTAACTTCTTTGACTTCTTTCTTGGTTAGGGCTACTGGATGTGCTTCTTCTCTGCCTTCAACAAAGAGGTTCTTATCAATACAGTCTTGTACAATATTTTTAAGGACAAAACAATGATCCGTGTCATGCCCTACTGCCCGATGGAACTTGCAAAACTGATTCTTGAACCTTCCCATGATGGTGGGAGGAGTTGTGGCCTTTGGGAGCTTCACTAATCCCTTAATCAACATGTATTCAAGGACTTCGTCGAGTGGCTTGTCTATAGGAGTGAAATCTCGATCGCCGCTCCAGTTTCCGCGCTTTGGTTTTCCTTGATTTTTTTCCTTTTGCTGAGGGCTGGATTGAAAAGGTCTATTCTGGATTCTAGAATACTTTCCTTTCAAATCTTTAGACTCTTCTAACTTGCTGCTTTGACTGCCTCTGTTTTTGTTGTTGCCGGGTTTAGCACTGGTTGCACTGTTGTGGTGTCCAATGATGCTCATAGGGATGGTGATGGGTGCCTCTTCTTTAACAGGAACTTTTCTGAGATTGGCTTCAGCTTGCTCGGATAATATCTCCATCATCATTCTTTTGAACAAACGATATATAGCGGGATTAATCTCCTCCTTGATGGTCTGAGCTCCCTCTTTGACAGACTTTATAGAATCCATTTCTCACTCACTGTCTGTAACTAATGTGCTGAAGTAGCACGCACGGTCTTTGATCTTGCCAGGATCACACAACTATGCCAATGCCCTCTGCAGAACAACATGGGATGTTTTAGCATGATGGGAAAAAGAATTTTGAAAGTGACACTCTTGAGGGAAAACAAATGATGGGATCAGGTAATCTTGGAAGGAAATAACAAACAAAATTTTGGACAAAATTTGGAAGATATACCGAAAACAAGGTTCTTGAAGATATGAGCAAAATTTGAAATTTTGAAAATTTGCAGGCAGGATCGGAATAAGGCTGGAAAATCGAGATCCAGTAGAATGGTAGAATGAAAAATCACCCGGAGTTTTGAAAGAAATGGGATATTTGAGAAAATTATCCAGGGTTTGAGAAAAAGACCTTGTGGAAAATAAGGATATTTTGAAAAAGACCTAATGAGTTGAAAAACATTGGGAAATATAAAGAATTGAGAAAATCATACATACAATCACATCCTGCACAAACATTTATGCACATTCAGCACTCCCTAAAAGGCTGACTCTAGATGCATCACTTTGAAAACAGTTGTAGGACCCTAATCCTAACTCTAGGTTCAGATCATCTTTGTCCAATCTAGTTACGCCGATATACCCGAATCGAAATCCGAGGTACGTGGCATAGAATTTCAACTCCAGTTCTAAGGTAAGGTTTTCCAACATCCTTGAGCGCCTACCGATATACTTCGGACTGTGGCCCGCGGTACGTGGTAGGGGGGTGTTAACCCAAATAGTTGGCCCAGTTGTGGGGCTCTGTCCCGAACTAGGGTTCTGGAAGAGAGCCCAACAACGTGAAGACCGGGTAATGATAGGTAATGGAGATTTTGAAAAAATGATCACATGCAAGAAATAGAGGGCTCTAAATCCTAGAGAGATAGACTTTTGAAAATCTTTGAAGAAGCATACATTGTTTGCATTCAGATCCTAAATTGAGGAGAGTTGTATTTAGACCTAAGTCTATGTGAGCATGAAAATTTCTCCTCAATATGGTCCTACCAAACCATGCCTAAGCTATATGCAATCAATGTCAGCTAGGTCAGAATCTAGGCTCCTAGGCTCACATGATATTGAAAGTAAAAGAGCTGACATTTTGTGAACATAATTTTCATAATTGAACTAAGTCAAGCATAATTTAGGTCAGACAAGGACAGGTCCCATCACGGTCGCCAAACCTGTTCTCGTCGCGAAATTTTTCCCCGTCTTCCCTTCCTTGCGGAAGAGAGAGAAAAGGAAACGCTTCCGCGCTTCAAACTTGACCGGATTTTAGAAATTGCTTTTGAAATACTCGCCTCCGTTTTGAAAATTGCGGAAAAATCCATGGGATGGGGCTCGACCTGTCGGTACGAGGTTCGAACGTTCCTGCCGCCTTTAACAAGGGTAATCGAACCAAGGACAAAAATTGTGCTTGACTTAGTTAAATCATCAAAATCATGTTCTATCCTAGATGCACAAAGAATTCAGGCATGTGCTATGAGATTTTGGGAAATGCAAGTTGGAAAACATGATGTATGCTTAGAAAACATTTGGAGTTGGAAAGAATCTCTCAGGAAAAAGCTGAAAGTCAATTTCTTAGGAAACTCAGATGAAAAAGATTTAAAATCTCAGGAAAGTTCATAAAGACTTGGGAAAATTATGAATGGTTGAAAATCCTGGGAAAATGGAAGTGATTCTTGAGAAAAGATGAACCTTTTGAAAAGGGAAACACTTCTTAGGAAAACTTGGACTTTGAGAGTTTTCTTAGGAAAATAATGGAAAATTTATAGGAAAACTCATTGGGGAAGAAAATTCAAAACTTGGGAAATTGAAATCCTAGGAATTTTTACCCTTGAAATATTTGGAAATCGATTTTGATCTTGGGGAAAGATTGGAAAACTCTTTTGAATCTCTTAAGAAAATATCATTTTCCAGGGAAAACTGTGGAAAAACTTGTCTTTGGAAAACCGATTTTGAAAAATACTTAGAGTTTCTTGAGAAATCGATTTCTTGAGAATGAAGTTTTCTTGAGAAAATCAATGATTTCATGATGCAAATGACATGAGTAAATGAATGCCCTTTGAAAAAGATTTTCTGAGGAATTGGTTGGAAAATGTGCATTAAGTCCAAATAAGTCCTTCACATATTCTGACTGTGGCCATGAATATGTTCAGAACTTAGTTGATTTGATGCACATGAGTTTGAAAACTTTGGAAATATGATGTGCATTTTAAGATAGCCTAAGAGTGTAGGCTCAATGTGACTAGTAGAAAGATGACGGATCTGGGTCTCGTCCATATTCCGACTAGGGCCGTAAATATGGATCCCACCGAGTCCATCAACTCCCTAAGAGTTGGTGCACGTGCCATTCGTGAACATCCATAGTGCTTTTGAAATAAGATGTATGCATCACATAAGCAGGATATTTGCATAAATTCAAACTATATGATATGCATCCTAGTCTAAGCAGAAAATTAAATCTCTTATTCCAAAATTTACATTATTACATTACTAAATAAAGGAAATAAAAGAAATTTGCAGACTTCAGCTCCTTCTTTTGAATGTCCCTGCCAAACTTGAAATAAGGTTAGCTCAAATATGTGGGTTTTTCCAAAATTTTCCAATAATATTATGAAATTATTGGATTTAATTGGATATAAACCCTATGATCATGCTTACTTGATATTTGAAATGATGTAAATGCAGGGAATTCAGTGGAAAACAATTTGAAATTCGGAATTGGGGTCAAAATGACCAAAATACCCCTAAAATTAAAGTTACACCTTTAAAATCAGGGTTTTTTTTAAGGAAAACTTAGTAAAATTGGGATTTCGAAATTCAAATTGAATTCAATGATGATGAAATGCAGTATGACATGCTGCTAAACACATTAGGACTGTAAAATCAGAATTTGGCATTTTGCAATTTATCCAAAATAACGAATTTCGCTTGTTTTTCACTTGGATCCGGGTCCTGCGGGACCCTGCTTTGGTATTGTGGCTAATCCGAACCTCAAATGGATTCCAAATTGCACCAAATTCGGTATGAAGCATCTACTTACTCTGATAAACAGCCTAGAATGCTAAAAATCATGAAATGATATGATTTAAATGCTAAAATTTAAAGAAAATTCTAAAATGGTGGATTTTGCCTATGGATCCGAACCAAATGCAATGTCTAATATGATAACGCAAGATTTACATCATGGAAATTTCTGATATTTTGCATACTGCTAAAAGACCCTAAATGGAACATTTTTGGTTTTTACAGCCTCGGGATTTAGTTCTGACAGAGGTAAAAATCACACTAATCTGATGCAAAATGCTAAAGAAATACAAAACTGCCATGGAAATTTATGAAATTAATCAGAGCTATTCATGACACCTACATGAACAACTTTCATGTTCATGACTTTGGCATTTGATCAACGGAAACACAGATAAAAATATAACTATTCCTGCCTAAACTAACAGAACAGACAAATGTAGAAAAACAGGGGACTGACAAAAAAAATCCGAAGCAGGTATCAACACTGTTCTAAAAATCACAGGCTTTCAGATTCAAACAGAGGACACCTCGTACATAACTTTCACTTTTTACCGTTTTGGATTTGGAGCAACACACAAAGAGAAACCATAGCCCTAAGTCGATCCAAGATGTCAGAGGCCCGAATTAGGCTCTGACACGTGTCCCGAACTCTCGGATTTTTGTCAGACATTAAAAAAAATCAGAAACATCTGAGAAAATCATATTAACAACTAGACATTCTCTCGAGTTCAGAACATCTTTCGGATCGAAAATCAGATCTCCCATGAGGGATATCTAGATTTTACAAGTCGGCAAATGATTTTCAAAACGCATCCCGCGTAACAAAACTCGACTTGCCATTTTGAATGTTTACCACAGTAAACAAATTCAAATGCCTCCGAATTTTTGGCAAAATTTCAGGGACTCCTAAGGGCGCATTCCGTGATATTTTTGGGATTTTTAATAAAAAACAAATGCATGAAATGACGTGTGGACTGACTGACAAAAACAGAGAGCTACTGAAAATGAGCAGAATTGAAATAAATGCTAAATTAATTCTAATTAATTCATGAAATATGCTAAATGAATGAAACAAAATGCAAATTAAACCTAGCTAACTACATGAATGTTAAAAATCATCAAGAAAGCATAATTAAACATTTTTATATATGTCATTTTATGAGAATAGTTCAATCCATCTCTCGGATGAGCTCTTTCTTCAAACGACTCCCGATTCGAATTATGGAATCAAATCAATGGGAAAAGAAGTTCACCTTGTTTCGTTACGCAGCATAGGAGCTCTTGAAAGGGGCGGCTATCACGAGCTTCTTTTGTCCTTCGCTCCGGGCTTCGAATGGTTCACCCAAATTGACCTCCGCTTGAATCGAATTGGCCATTGCACGAGCTTTACTCCACCTTCTCCAATGAGCCAAAGGGGGCACGATTTCCAAGGTTCAAAATCAGATGTTAGGAAGGCTAGGTCGAATTCTCCAGTTCACAAAAATGGTCTCCAAAAAAAGATCCCCTTCTCTTGGGAGTGGAGCCTTGTTTTTATAAATTTTCTGAAGAAATTTGAAATTCAAACAGGCTCAATCTGAGCCCTCCATGTGGCACCATCTCAGGGGGTGCCATCTGGGGGTTTGAAATTCGAATTTGGCTTTTGCAGAGAGCCCTCAGGTGGCGCCACCTCATGGTGCTATTTTGATTTTTGAGAAAAATAAAAAAATAGAAATTTTGTGGGTGAGACACCTCAGCAGGGGGAATTTGGAATTTTTCAAAAGTTTGCTTGATTCTCTCTGCAGGGAACTCCCAGAAGGCGCCACCTCAAAGGGTGTTCTCTTGGAATTTGAAATTCAAACTCACCTTTTGTAGGGAGTCCTCAGGTGGCGCCACCTCATGGTGGGCTACCTTTATGAAAAATAAAATAAAAATCAAGAAATGGAGCCAAGTGGAGTCCTGGAATGGTGCCACCTCAAAAGGTGTTTGACACATGTCAGAAGGTCAGAGCAGTGGGCTCAGAAGGTGCCACCTCAGAGGAATTTGAATTTTGCTTTTTCTGGTGAAAGGAGATCTGGACATGTGGCAGTCCAGGACGGTTCCAAGTGTCAGCCTGCTGGAGAGGTTCTTCAGATGGCGCCACCTCAGAGGAGAATTCGAATTTCAAATGAAGGTTGGCCCTGAAGGAATGGAGGATGGACATGTGGCGCCACCTCAGGGTGGCTCCTATAATGCCATGTGGCAAGAGGGAGGAAAAAGAGGGAAGGGACATGTGGCGCCCTCATAGGCCATCTAAAAAAAGTCAGAGCTCAGGATTTGCGCCACCTAGGCTTTGTTTGAATTTTGAATGGTTTGCTTTTTCTGAAGAAAGCCAGGAGTGACATGTGGCGCCTACTTTTCTGAAGAGAGTAGGGATAAGACATGTGTCCTCTACTTTTTCTGAAGGAGTGAGAAGGAGACATGTGTCACCTGCTTTTTCTGAAAGAAGCAGAAGATGACACGTGGTAGAGGGGAGAGAAGGAGGGCCAAGCCATGTGGCGCCATCTCAGACAACATGGAAAAGTTGAAGTTCAGGATCTGCGCCACCTATGAGGAGATTTGAAATTTTGAATTCTAGTTTTTCTGAAGAGAGCAGGAAATGACACATGGCACTTGCTTTTTCTGAGAAAATGAGAGCTTGCCACGTGTCCTCTGCAGGAGACACACTCCAGATGGCGCCACCTCAGAGGAGACAAGCCTACCTTTTCTGTAGGAATTTAGGAGTGACACATGTCTCCTACTTTTCTGAGAAAAATAGGGAGAGACATGTGTCAGGCTACTTTTCTAGAAGGAGGGAGAGGTTGACACGTGTCCTCTGCAGGAGACACACTTCAAGTGGCGCCACCTCAGAGGAGACAAGCTCCACTTTTTCTAGACAGGACAACCTATGACACTTGGCATCTCCTGGTAATCTTGGAATGACACATGGCGCAGGATGGATAGGGTGACACATGGTAGATAAATGGGATGACATGTGGCGGCTTCTTAGGGTAGCCCCACACTAACACTTGGCATGTAGATGAGAGGAGAGAGAAAAGACAAGTGGCACCAATCCAGGGGACAATGCTCCTATATTTTTGGGTTTTTCAAAATTCAAATTTTCAAAAGAAAAGCTTGTGTGACACCCCCTCAATGTGGGTCCCACATTGCTTATTTACTGAAATAAGGATAAAACAACAACTTCTTTTTGGAATTTTCATAAAATCTGGACTAATTGGTAAAACAGGAATTTTTGGAAAGAGTTGACCCCTGTAGGGCAATTTTGTAAAAGGAGGATATTTGAAATTGTCAAAAGGGCAAAATCTGAGGTGAAGTGGCTGAAATCCATATTGAAAACTATCCATATCACTGAGAAAATATTTTGAAATTCAGAGTCCTAGGGGTAAAATGGGAAGAATTGATAATTTTGAAGACCCAGGGTTTTGAAATCAATTTTGAAAAGAGTTGAAATTCTAATCTGGATTGAAAATTTTGAAATCAGGAGTTCTGGACCTCGAAATGACATGCTGTGCAGTGATTTGAAATGCTCATGCAGTGATATGCAATGTCATGTCTTATGAAATGCAATCTTGACCCAAGACTTTGGAGATGTCTGTCTCCTGTCAGGACTAAATTTTTGAATATCTGAGTTAAAATTAGAGAAATTTTGAGAGTTTCAGATGAAATTTGGACTTTTGTAAGGTCCGGGCTCAGAAAATGACCATTTTGCCTTCCGGCGATTTCAGAGGCTGGATGATGGTGTTTGGTGGAAATGCTGGGGAGGTGAGTGAAAATTTGGGGTGTTTACAGTGAGATAAGATCAGATTTTTGGAATGACTCAAGTTTAGCCCTTAACCTGGATGGGACGAAGATATATCAAGATGAATTGAATGGGGAAAGGAATACATGAGAACCTTGATGGGACATTTTTGAGAAAAATGCCTTATGAGATGAAACTCAAGTATGATCCTTTCTTGGATGGATATAAGGGGCATGAATTCCTCGACGGGGAAAACCATGATGGGACTGGGAGAACTACCTCATCGAAACGAGGAACCTCATCGGAACGAGGCTCAGGTTTAACCCAAACCTGAACGAAAGATACCTCGTGAAGCGAGGTTCAGGCTTAACTCTTAACCTGAAAGGGAGGATACCTCAAGGAGCGAGGTTCAGGCTTAACCCTTAACCTTAAAGGGACGACCACACGGAATCCTCGAACGAAGAAACCATGATGGGATCTTCAGAGTTTGGACAAACAAATCCGAAAGGAGTTTTTGCAAAAGGATGAAAATGGTGGTCCCTAAAGCTTGAAAAGGGGTTGATCTTGGGCGTCTCATTGATGAGATTGAAATAGCTTTTAAAATATGTGACCTTTTGCGATTCAAGTTTTAGCCCTTATCTTGAGCGGGATGATACCTCGATGAGCGAGGTAACGGGTTTAATCCTTAACCTGAATGGATGATACCTCGAGAAGCAAGGTAACATGTTTATCTCTTAGCCTGAAAGGGACGATACCTCGAGGAGCGAGGTTCAGGCTTAACCCTTAACCTGAAAGGGACGACCATACGAAATCCTCGAACGAAGAAACCATGATGAGACCTTCAGAGTTTGGACGAACAAATCCGAAAGGGATTTTTGCGAAAGGAGAAAAATGGGGTTCCCTAAGGCTTGAGAAAGGGATGATCTTGGGCGCCTCATTGTTGAGACTAAATCATCTTTTAAAATCGATGACCTTTCACAGAAAGTTCAGGTTTGACCCTTAACCTGAGCTGGTGATACCTCAAGGAGCGAGATAACAGGTTTAATCCTTAGCCTGAATGGATACAAAATCCTTGAGGAGCGAGGAAAATGTGATGGGACCTCTGGATTTTGCACAACAAATCCAAGAGGGGTTTGCAAAAGGAGGAAAAAGGGTGTCCCTAAAGCTTGAAAAGGGGTTGATCTTGGACGTCTCATTGCTGAGACTGAAATAGCTTTTAAAAATCGATGACCTCTTGCAGAAAGTTCAGGTTTAGCCCTTATCCTGAGCGGGAACTGTCTATGGCGGGACAATGGAGATCACAGGGAAGTATACAGATCCAAGAGCCTAAGCACTCAGATCGAAACAGAAAGGAAGGACTTTCCAGTCCTAATGAGGGACTACGTCAAAATATGTCAAAATGAACATCAAGTTCATGCTTCATGTTTGGATAACTAGAAAATATTGCCAATAAGATGCCAAAAATTGTAGTTGATTCAGAATGATTGAACTATGCATATATGTGTGAAAACATTACCTCTTTCTTTCTAGAGTATCAACTCCAATTGGGCTAACTCTGTAGAATCAAGAATCAAATTCAAACTCGCTGTTGTTGAGTTTCTTCAAGAAAGATATCAATTTCTTTGATATGAAAGGAGAGGAAATATTCTTAGTTTCATAAAAGCAATTGAATGGAAAGATATTGATAGAAGAATTTTACATAAATAAAGATTATTACTGGCAGTTTGATATCCTGGGGCTTTTCCCATGATGATCTTTTTGCACTCTTTTTGAGTCATGGAGCATTCTTGAGTTTTTTGGAGAAACTTATTACATCATTCTTCATTTTGGAGATGTCCTGACTTTTCTTTTCTTTGAGAAGGGTACGTCACAAACTCCTTCATATTGGAGATGCTACGATCCTTTTTTTTTTCTCAGGAATTATACTGATGATATTGGCTCAAAAATCTCTAGATGATAGCAGAAATCAAATATCTTTTAGGGTTTGTCGGGAGGTCCGTCGCATCCACCTTCATCTTGACGGTGATTTGAACTTTCCCTAGAAGGATCTGTCATAAACTCTTTAATCTCGGAGATGATCCAAATCTTTTTTGGCCCCGGAGGTCTAGCTCGCATATTTGTCTTCATCTTAACGACAATTGAGAGATCCCTATTGCAGATATTTGATTTGCAGCTTAAATGACTGCAGAGATATGGATTAAGTGAATTCTTTTAACGCTCAGGATATTTTCACTGCCTTATTGCCAAAAGAATGGTCTTTAAAAATGTGCCATAGCTATGATCAATATCAATTCATTTATGGCTTTTCAAAATCATTGAATTTTCTTTTGCTGGTCATATCAAAGATTTTTCTTCATCCTCTTGGTTGACCAACAGAAAAAGATTGATTTCTCTTCTTTCTTTTCAAAAGTCTTATCTTTTTGGCAATAATACTGAAGGTAGTTCGAGGTAATTCTTTGTGCAATAAAAGCTTTGAGATCAACATTGGTTTTTTATAGCAAATTGGCAAAATATTATGAAAATCTTTGATGAAAGGAATCGCTTGACGTCGAATCGACATATCAATGACAAAATTCTCCTCTCTTTTTCCCCAAAAAGAGAGTCTCAGACTTAGCCCTTACCTGAATGGGAAATAGGAAATACTCCTCTCTTCCCTAAAGAGGAGGTGTTTACAAAACAGAACTTTTGAAGAGAAATTAAGTTTTTGTCAAAACTCCCTATCTCTAGGCTTCTCTTATAGAAAGGTGATCGAAAATGAGGTTGAAAAAGTATCACAGAGGAACGAGTCCATCACACTCTCCTTAGAAGAGGGTTCTTTGTGAAGGGGGTGGCCAAAATGAGAAATTGGGGGCCACAAAAGGAAATGGGCTTCCGTCGAAGCTCTCCCTAGAAAAGGGTTCCTTTGTGTAAAAATTGGGTTGTTGTTTTGCAAACAGATCGCAAAGAAACAAGTTCCTTCAAACTCTCCCTGTAGAAAGGGTTCTTGTGAACGAAAAAAGATGGTTGCATGCGAAAGGAATGAGGTCTCTCGAACTCTTCCTGGAAGAGGGTCCTTTGTAAGAGAAAATGATTGATTTTTGACAGAAAATGGTAACCCGGAGGTTGGAATAGAGATTTTGAGCTTGAATTGTGATGAGCGGTTAGTGCAAAGACTGAACCTGGGGGGCTAATTGATCAGTCAGCCAGACACTAGTATGAGCGCTAGATGTACCAGTACGAGCACTGAATTTTGAAAATGCACCAGTACGAGCACTGGTTTTTTGAAAATGCACCTGTACCAGCACTGGGTTTTGAAGATGCACCAGTACGAGCACTGAATTTTGAAAGTGTACCAGTACAAGCACTGGATTTTGAAAATGCACCAGTACGAGCACTGGGTTTTGAAATGGAGTCCGACATTCTCAAGATATTTGGAAATCGAAGCAGGAATGATTGCCGATATTTCAGGATTATCCCTTATCCTAAAGGGGAAGTTCAGGTTTGCCCCTTAACCTGAAAGGGAATGAAAATCCTGAATTCATAACTTAAAAATTTCAAAGGAAATTTTTGATCCAATACGAGCATTGAATCAAAGGGGAAATCTGAGTCGGAACCCAGAATTTCAAAAATAAAAAAAGGAAAACTCAAGTTTAGAGCTCAACTTTTCGAAGAAATGATTGGTCCAATACGAGCATCGAATCTAAAAGGAAGTCTGAGACGGAACTTGAAACCTCAGAAATGAAAGATGAAGGGGAAAACCCGAGTCGGAACCCGGATCTTCAAAATAAAAGATACAAGAGAAAATCGAGTATGAAAACTCGAATTTTTGATGTAATAATCAATCCAATGCGAGCATCGGATCCAAAAGGAAGCCCGAGTCGGAACACAAAACTCCGAAAATGGAATATAAAAATGAGACCCGAGTTGGAACCTGAATCTTAAAATAAAGATAAAAGGGAAAATTGAGTTTGAAAACTCAAATTTTTGAGGTAACAATTGGTCCAATGCGAGCATCGGATCCAAAACGAAGCCCGAGTCGGAACTCAAAACTTCGAAAATGGAATATAAAAAGGAGACCCGAGTCGGAACCCAGATCTTTTAAGAAGAAAATAAAAAATGAAAAACAAAAACCTGAGTCGGAACTCAAATGGGAAGGAAATAATTCCAACCCGAAAGTCGGATTCTTGAGGGATCGACAAAAGGTATGAATAGATTCCGCCAACAATGAAGAAGATGAAAGATTTATTCAAGATTCTTGACCCAAGATGGCCTAAGATTTTGAATTTATTTATGATGGCTTCCAGGATTATCCCTTATCCTAAAGAAAAACTAGAATAAAAATTTTAAGAATTAATAAAATTGATAAAGGATAAAAAGAATTGATAAAGAACTTAATAAAGAATCAATAAAATTGATAAAATTGACAATAAAAATTTAAAAAAAGATTGATAAAAAATTGGTGGAAGTTTGATAAAAAAATTGATGATGAAAGACTTCAGGATTATCCCTTATCCTAAAGAAAGAAGGACCTCACGGGACGAGGTTCAGGTTGATCCCTTAACCTGAAAGGGAATACCTCGGAGGATGAGGTTCAGGTTTATCCCTTAACCTGAAAGGAAAATAAGAATAAAATTTATAAAAATAGAGAAAAATTAAAGAAATTTATGAAAATTTGTTTTGAAAAAAATTCTCACAGGTAGCATTGTTGCTCTTATGAGGGTCTCAGGATTATCCCTTATCCTGAATGGGAACACCTTGAAGAACAAGGGTCAAGTTTATCCCTTAATCTGAGCGAAAAAAAGAGGAAAGGACTACCTCATTGGAAAGAGGCATCAGGTTTATCCCTTAACCTGAAAGGGTATAAGAATAAAGATTGATAAAATTTAATAAAATTGATGAAAATTGATAAAAATTGATAAAATTGCTAAAATTGCTAAAATTGATAGTAAATTGATGAAAATTTGATCAAATTGAAAAATGAATAAATGAATGAAACTAATAAATATAAAAGATTAACTGAAAATTGATAAGATTTGAGAAAAAAGAGTCTGTCAGATCCTGCCTGCATATGATGAAGGGAAAACAGATGTATATAAAATAAAATGCCCTAGTATTATGAAGAAGAATATGAGAATGACAGAAGATCATTATTTATTGAAAAAGGCTCTTTGAAGAGTACAAAGGCTAGAGTTGACATTTCAAGTATAAAACTTCTTTAAATGCGGAGCATTGATAGGATCTGGCAGTTCTATCCCATTTGCGTTGATCAGACAATATGAATTGCGAGGCAACGCTTCCTTAACCACACAAGGGCCTTCCCAATTGGGTGACCACTTGCCCCGTGGGCGATGCTTGAGATGAGTTGTCGATCTGAGCACCAGATCATAAACTCGAAATCTTCTCTGAACAACGAACTTGGCATAGTGCCGAGCTATCTTTTGACGATAAGCTTAAGCATGCTCTGCTGCCTTGAGTCTTTTCTCGTCCAACAGGTCAAGTTGTACCAACTTTTGCTACTGATACTGATCGAACGGGAGTTCTATAAGCGATGCAAATTTTAACGCAGGCTTTTGAACATGGAGAGGTAGTACTGCCTCGGTCCCATAAACGAGTTCTGAAGGAGTAGCGTTGGTTGGAGTCCGAATGGTGGTTCGATACACCCAAAGTGCATCATGTATCTTCTCGTGCCAATTACGACCTGTCTCCATAGTTCTTTCCAGAATGCGGATCAAAATCTTGTTGGTGGCCTTTGTCTGACCATTCCCTTGAGAATAATACAGAGCCAAGAAATAATGATGAATCCTAAACTTCGAAAAGAAAGTCTTCAATCGCTCATTCTTAAAGTGGTTGTCATTATCTGACACAATATCATGTGGTACGCCGAAGCGGCAAAGAAGGTTCTTGTGAATAAAAAAAACCACATGTCGACCTTCTACTGTTCGCAGAGTTACAACCTCGACCTATTTGGTGAAGTATTCTGTAGCTGCGAGAAAATATCTGTGGCCATTAGAAGCAAAAGGAGTGATCGAGCCCACCACGTCGAAGGCCCACATTGAAAAAGGCCAAGGAGAAACCACAGACTATAAGTATGTGGCTGGCGCATGAATGAAAGGTGCGTGTATCTGACATTTGATGTACTTCTTCACAAATCGATGACAGTCCTGCTGCATGGTTTTTCAGTAATATCCCGCCTGGATGATCTGCTTGAGGAGTGTTTGGTAGCTGACATGACCACCACAAATTCTCTCGTGTGCCTCTTGCACAACTTCCCTGGCTTCATCTTTGTCTAAGCATCTGACGTACTCAGAACTGAACCCACAACGATAGAGAGTATTGGCAAGGATGAAATAGCAGGCTGACATCAGCTATATGATTGTATTCCCTCTTGACGTGATTGAGCTGAAATTCTTCAAAGTTGTTTATGAGAGCAAAGGCAATCTTCTGATAGGGGATCAATTTTGAGTCTTTGACTTGACATTCAACATTAACTTGGCTGACCACAAGCAATGAATTACCGAAGGCATGAATTCTCTTGACGTTGAAGTCTTGCAAAATCTTGAAGCCTTGTATTAGAGCTTCATACTCGGCCATGCTGTGAGTACATTGAAAGCTGAGCTTAAGAGAGTAAGGGATCATCTCCTTTTCGGGAGTAATCAACAAGATCTCAATCCCTGTACCAGACATATTCCTGGCTCCATCGAAGAAAAGGGTCCAAACTGGAGATTCTTGAATGTTGTAGATGCGATCGTCAGGAAAGTCATCTTCTGCCTTGATCTCCTCCGTCAACGGGAAGTGTTATCATCGCAAAATTTTTCTCCCTCCCTCTACGAGAGTGAGAGAACGATTCTACGAGTCAAACTCGACCAAAGTTTTGAAAATTGGTTTTAAAAATTACTCGCCTCCATTTTGAAAATTTGCAGGAAAATTCCATGAAATGGGATCCGCTTGTCGGTACGAGGTTCAACCGTTCCTGGCGCATTTACCAAGGGTAATTGAACCAAGGATCAAATGTGTGCTTTAACTTGACTCAAATATCTAAATCATGTTCTATTTTCCTAGAATGCACAAAGAATCTGGCATGTTTTATGGAATTTTAAGAAGATGCAAGTTTGAGGAATATGATGTTTGCTTTAATAAATTGAGATGTACTTGGAAAATGATTGAAAAAGTGCTTGAAAATGGAATTCCTGGGAAAATCATTGAATTTCATTGGAAATAAGAAATTTTCATTGGAAAATGAATTCCCATGAAAACTTGAACTTTGGGAAAATCAATTTTGAGACTTGGATTGCTTTTCTGAGGAAATGGATTTAAGAATTCTGAGAAAATCAGGAAGTTCATTGGAAAATGGTTTTTGAAATGAAAAATGGATTCTCAGGAAAATGAAACTCTGAGAAAATCGATTTTTGGAATTTGGGTTTGAAATGAAAATCAATTTCTGAAAGGGATTTGAGAATTATGAGAAACCAACTTTTGAAATGATTCAAGGAACTTTGAAAAAATTGATTTTGGGATTTGAAAATAAAATTGAGAGTGTGGAAATCTTGGAAAATCATGATTTGAACTTGGAAAATACTTGGAATCTCATTTGAAAATTCAGAGTTCTTGAGAAAATCAAATTCTGAGAAAGACTTGGAAAATCTTGGGAAAACTGATTTCTCTGAAATAGAATTAGAAAAAGAGTTTGAAAATGATGTAAAATGAATGAATGAACATGAATTTGAAAGATATTTCATTGAGAAATTGGGAAAATCCTTTTGTATTTTGAGAAATGCAGTGCATTTTTGAAGTTAGCCTAAGAGTGTAGGCTGAATGTGGCTAATACGAAGATCACAAATCTTGGTTTTCTTCGTATTCTAACTATGGCCATAAATACGAATCTCACCAAATTCGTGAACTTCCTAAGAGCTTGTGCACGTGTCATTCGTGTCAACCATAGTGATTTTGGAAAATGTGCATAGGCATCATACATCAGATATTGGAATTTGCAGAAATTAAACTATATGTAATACAGTCCTATTCTAAGTTGAAAAATAACTCTTATTCCAAATTATTACATTTGATATTACATTGAATTGAAATAAAATAAAATAAAAGTCTTCTTCCTAGATATTTCTGCAAAACTAGAAAACATGTTAGCACAAAAATGTAGGTTTATATGAATTTATCCGAAAATATTGGAAATTGTCAGATATTATTTAAATGTAAACCCAAATTCATACCCCCTTTGATATAAATATGAAAAATAAGTAATAAAATTCAAAAATAAAGATGAAAATTCGAAATAGGGGAAAATGACCAAAATACCCATAATGACCTTGAAATCAAGGTTTTTTGAAAGAATTTTTATAAAATTTAGAAATTTGAAAATTGAATGAAATAAAATTAAACACAATAAGATGAAATATGATGATATGCATAAAAAATTAGAGAATTAAAGTTTGGAATTTCGAAACTGAGGTCAAAATGACCAAAATGCCCCTTATCACAAGACTATGGCCTTGAAACCAGGGTTTTCTGAAATAATTTTTATAAAAATGGGAAATTGAAATGCAAATGATATTGAAATTAACCCTAATATGATATGATATGCTTATTCACATGATAAAAAACCCTAAAATGACAAAAATATCACAAAATATCATAAAATATCAATTTTGACTTGATTTTCGCTTCTAAATTTAAAAGTAAACAAACATACAAAGCAAATGAACTTAGAATTGAGCCAAATTTAGCATGGACACCTAGATGAACCCTAAAAACAGAATGAATCTCAAAAATTTATTTTTTGTTATTTGTTATGTGAAAAATAACTAAAAATACAAAAAAGTAAGATTTTGCCTAAAATGCTAATTTTAAATTGGATTTCGGGTACTAAACTTCCATAAAAATTTCCCAAATTTTATTGGGAGACAGAGGACAGTTAGGCAAAGATTTTTTCTATTTACAGATTCTGATTTTGACCTATGGTCGGAGCTTGACAGCTTCGGTAAGTCGGATCGAAATACGACGACTCTAGGATTTATGGCAGACTGACAGGTTTCAAGAAAAATTATGGGAAAAATAGAGGACAAATTAGAAAATGGCTGAAATTTTGGGAACATTTTCCTGACAAACACAGGGAAAATTCTTATTTTTATAGAATTAGGATTTGGGTTATGGTTTGGGAGAGAGCAGAGGATTATTAGAGACCTAGATCTCTGAAATTCTCACACATTGGAATTTGACAAACAGGGAAGTTAATTCCAGGAAAAATACCTAGTCTGATCTAAAAATTCACAAATTTTGGAGAATGACAAAGAGAAGGGTTAGAAACAACTTCTCTTTTGGAAGTGTTTACATCCAACCTATAGATTGAACGGACACAGTGGATTAGGGTCGGTCTAGAGCCTGACAAGAAAAAATCAAGATTTTCCCAGGGATCTGGGAAAATTGATTTTTAGTAGAGACCAAAACTCCTTAGAAAAAGCTAAGAAAATACTGAAAAACAATAGGATCTAACATAGACTCACTGTATGTTTTTGAGGGAAATTTGGATCGTCCATCTAGGAGATCTCGGAGGTTCTTGTCTGCTAAAGCATAACTTGAAATTTCTAGAAGGGTTAGGATCCAAACTCGGTTTTGGATTTATTTAATGAGACTATAAAATTCAAATGGAATCAAATTTTCAGCAGAAAATTAATAACAGATAAACCTAATTAACCTAAAATTTTTGAGATTTATGGATGAGAACTCACACGTGAAATAACGATGGTATTATGGCTATAAATACAACTTATAGATTCTAAATTAAATGCAAACAAAAACCATACAAAATGAACAAGATGAATAATGAGACTAGAGTAAATGCAATACTTAAATATGAACCTACATGGAATATAAAAAAACACTCAAAGGGGCATGAATCATTCTTTTTCTTGCTTTTGACTCTCAAAGTGAGAGATCCAATCCATTAAATGGATGGACCTCATCACTTGTTTAGTCCAAACACATGAAATACATGCTTCTTTATGTATTTCTCACTTTTTCTTTTTCTTTTTATCTTTCAAAACCATGAAGGTTGTCTTGATGTCATTGAAAGTCTAGTTTTTAGGCCAGCTACGCGTCACCTTTGTGAAAATAGAGATTGGGGTGCTCCTATCAAGGTGCGGAAAGGGAGAACACAAAAAAAGAGAGGGTCTATGACCCTAAAAATCAATATTGGAAGATCCAATAGTCTAAAGAGTCCTCACCTTGGATCAGCTGAAGGGTTGTAGTGGGATGGCTAGATGAAGATGGGCTATGGCTTCGATCCTTGTTGCGCCAAAGATGATGATGGCTGGAGATGATTTGCTACACTGATGGATGGGCTGCAACTTTGATGGTGCCGGTACCAAGGGGATAAAGGAGCTGGAGGTAATGGTGATGTTGGGGAGGTCGCCTTGATGTGGAGAGGTTGTACCAAGGAGACGTTGCAGCAGTGGCTAGGGGTGGCTGGAGTTGAAGATGGTGGCTGCCAAGGATAGATTTCAGCAAAGAGATGGGGCTAAGCAAAGGGGAAGATGGGAGAGCTAATGGGTTGTGTGAGGATATGAGAGAGAGATAGAGAGTTAGAAGGAGACAAGGACTCCAAGGGGGCAGCCCTGTAGTGCTTCCTTTCTTTCTTTCTTTTTAACAAAAGGACTTAGGGTTTTAATTGGAATGGACTTAGGTATTTAGGGGCTAATGAAAAGGGGGAAAAAGGGTGTACGTGAATGGGCTAGACCAAGGAGGGAAAGGAAGGAAGGGAAGGGAAGAAGGAAAGAAAGGGAAGAAGAAGAAAGGAAAGAAAGAAGAATAAGAAAATGAAGAAGAAGAAAAAGAAAAAGGAAAGAAAGAGAGAAGAAGAAGGAAAGAGAAAGGGAGAAAGAAAAAGGAAAAAAAGGCGGAAAGAGGGGGTAGACCCCCTTGTGGGTCCCACCTCCTCTAAAAAATAAACAAATACAAAAATAAATAAAAGAAAACAAAGAAAAGAAAAAGATATTTATTTATTTATTTTTATTTTAAAATAAAAATAAAGTATCCATCTTAGAGTGGGATCACTTTCCAAATTTGAATTTCGTTTTAAGGATCATAGGGGTAGAATTATCTTTTTAGAAAGTTTTCAGACAAAATGAGCTATTTTTGGTGGTTTTTGAAACGAGCTCAGAATTTGAAGTTTCATACCCCATTGCAAAGCAAATCCAGTGTAGAATTTAAAAATTTGAGTTTGAAAGAAATCGAGATTGTTTTTCTCGAGAAAATATTTCCAAATTTAGAATCCTGGGGGTAAAAATGTCAATTTTGGAAACCCAAGGTTTGAAAATGATTTCTGAAAACTTTTAAAACTCAATATGGATTGGAATTTTCAAAATTGGAGTTCTAGATCTCGAAAAATGAAATGAAATGAAATGTAATGAAATGCTGAGAAATGACGTAAAATGCTATGCGAAATGCAGACCCTGAATAAAAAATTTTGGATATTGGACTTTGATTGACACTTGTGCCAGTTCAAAAAGTGTTAAAATTGATAAAATTTACAAAAATGGTTCAAGAAATGGTTTTCGGGCTCTACCGGGCTAGAGTGACACTGAAAATTAGGGTTTGAGCTGATTTGAACTAAAATGAACTGCATTGAGCTGGGTTTTAGAGTTTCAGAACTCGACTGGACTGACAAGGCACTGACTGAGCTGAACTTCCCAAATAGATTTTCAAGAAAAGTTGTCATTTTTAGAGAAATGGCACAGAATGGTCACTAGAGTGAAGTGAATTACGAACCAAAGTTGGGCTTGAGTTAGGATAAAGATCGATAATACTAAGATGAACTAAAATTGAAGCTCGAACACTAGCTCAACTGACTGGACTCAGCTCAATTTCAGCTGAATGAACTGAAATGGGCTAAAATGGGCTCCTAGACACTTGGAAATGGTTTTGAACTGAAATCGGAGCACTTGAACCCCTTGTGAGCTCAAGCTAGACTCAGAAGAATATGATTGACTGTGAATGACTGACTTAGAGACAATTGGCTTAGATTTGAGTGAGAAATAAGCTCATTTCTGAAGAAATGATCCTATTTTGGTAGGAATGCTCAGAAATGAAAATGATCTGTTCATTGTGAGCTCAGATGAGCTTGAAATGACTGGTATGCTAACTATTCTGAACTGACCAATGAGCTTGGTTGACTCCGACTGACTGGGGTCTAGGATGACCTAGGGGTAAAATGGTAATTTTCCTAATAAAAATTTATAAAATGGTAGTTTTCTGACACAAAATTGGGGTTTGACTCCTACACTGACCTACCAGGGTTGGCACTGCACGAGGGGTGTGTGTTTGGGAATGAATGAAGAAAATTTGGGGTGTTTACAGATGCCCCTCTTTGCTACTAAGCCGGCTTGATGACGAGCTTAGTGGCAAAGAAAAACACACCAAATTTGGGCTATAAAAATGCCCCAATTAGAAAGATCTGAATGGATATGAAGAAATTAACCCTGATAAAAATGGTAGATATGGAATGGAGAATGAAGAAGAAAAAATTACTTCAAAGAAGTAAGATTCAGGCTTTCCCCTTAACCTGGATGGGATGGGAAATACCTCGTGTAAAAACAAGGCTCAAGTTTGACCCTTAACCTGACCGGAAAATGAAATATCTCATTAAAATGAGGCTCAGGTTTAACCCTTAACCTAACCAGAAAATAAAATACCTCATCAGAATGAGGCTCAGGTTTAACCCTTAACCTGACTGGAAATGAAAATGATGGGATTCTCGAAAGAAGAACCCATGATGGAACCTTCGGACTTCCGCACAATGAATCCGATAGGAGTTTTGTAAAAGGATGAAATTGGGGGTCTTTAAAACTTGAAAAGGGGTTTGATTTTGGGCGCCTCATTGCTGAGACTAAATAACTTTTGAAATTGATGACCTTTTAAGAGAAAATGATTTATGGCTTAACCTCGAGCCAAAATTGGACTGTCTATGGCGAGACAATGGGGACACAGAAAAGTGTGCAAATTTGAGAGTCAGACGCTCAGATTATACCAAAGAAGGGAAGGAATCTTGAAAACTCCCATTATCAAGTCCTAAAAAGGGATAACAAATGGTGTTAGGATGCGCCAAAGATGAACCTCAAGCTCTCGCTTCATGCTAGGACAATTAGAAAATATTGTTAAAATGTTGAAAATTGTTGTTAATTCAAAATAATTGAAAGTGATGCATATTGTTACGAAAATATTCCCTCTTTTCTACTTGAAGTATTACCTCCGATCAAGCTTAACTCAGTAGAATCAAGATTTGAATTCAAATTGCTTACAATTGACTTTCTTTCAAGGAAGCTATCAATTTTCTTGATATGAACATAAAAGAGAGTATTCTTGATATTGTGAAAGCAATTGGTGAAAGAATATTGATAATAGAATTTCATAAAATTTAAAGAGGATTCTTGGCATATTTGGCAGTCTGATATCCTGGGATTCTTTTCTCATGATGATCTTTCTGCACTCTTTTTTTTTGGCAGAATTAGAGCTCTCTTGGGTTTTTGGGAATTATATCATCCTTCATTTTGGAGATGTCCTGACTTTTCTCTCCTTTTTTTTTTGGAAGGGTACATCACAAACTCCTTCATCTCAGAGATGTTTTGATCCTTCTTTGCTTCAGGGATTATCTTGACGATATTGGCTCTTTGGTTGAAAATCTCTTGATGATAGCAGAAATTAAATATCTTTTAGGGTTTATCGGGAGACTCATCACAGTCGCCTTTATCTTGACGGTGATCTGAACTTTCCCTGGAAGGATCCGTCACAAACTCCTTCATCTTGGAGATGATCTGAATCTTCTTTGGCCCCAGGGGTCTAACTCGCATAATTCGTCTTCAACTTAACGACAATTGAGAGATCCCTTTTGCAAATATTTAATTGCAGCTTAAGTGATTGAGGAGATATGGAAATTGAATGGATTTTTCTGTATCACCCAGGATATTTTGACTGCCTTATTTTCCAAGAATGATCTTTAAAAATGTGTCATTGACTGCAATCAATATCAATCACTTATGGCTTTACGACAACATTAAATTTTCTTTGTTGGCCATATCGAGGATTTATTCTTCATCCCTTTTGGTTGGCCAATGAAAAGATTTTGAATTTTGAATCCTTTTTCACAAAAGATTTGTCCTTTCGAAAGTAATACTGAAGGTATTTTGAGATAAAGTTTTTGTGCAATAAAGATTTTGAAATCAACAAATATTTAATGACAAATTTTCAAAATGTTCTTGAAATCCTTCATGAAAGCGAGCATTTGAAGCACGACTCGACGCATCCATGACAAAAATTCTTCTCTCCTTTCCCCAAAGGAGAAGATTCAGAAATGGGAAATAGAAATTACTCCTCTCTTCCCTGAAGAGAAGGTGTTTGCAAAACGAACTTTCAAAGAGAAATTAAGCTTTCATCAAAACTTCCTAACATTAGGCTTCTCTTATGGAAAGGGGTCCGGTAATAGTGAGGTCGGTGAATTAATCATGAAGGAGCGAGTCCATCATACTCTCCCTGAAAAGAGGGCCCTTCATGATGAAATGGCCTAGTATGAAAATTTGGGGGGGCCACAAGGAAAATGAGCCTTCATCGAAGCTCTCCCTGAACTAAGGGTTCCTTGTGTGGAATTGGAAATTTGTTTTGCAAATGATTCACAAAGACATGAGTCCCTTCAAACTCTCCCTAAAAGGAGCTAAGTGAACAAAGGATAGCATGAGAAAAGAACGAGCTCCCTCAAACTCTCTCTGTAAAAAGGGTCTCTCGCAAGAGGAAATGATTGAAATTGATATTGTGTGACCAGAAGGTCGAAATTGAGAATTGAAATTAATATAAAGATTGAATTTGAAAGAATGACCAATACAGATACAGGAGTTGGTAAAATAACCAATGCGAGGTTAGGTTTTGTAAATGGACCAACCCAAAGTTGGATTTAGATGGAAGGATCAATAAAAACTGGGTTTGGTTAAAGGACCAACGCTAAACTGGGTTTAGAAGGACCAATTTAAAGATTGGATTCTGGAAGGAACAATGCTAAGTTGGGTTTGGAATGACCAATTTGAAAATTTGGTTTTGGAAAGGACCGATGCAAAACCAGGTTTGGAAGGAGCAATTTGAAAAATTGGTTTTGGGAAGGACTGATGCTAAATCGGGTTTGGAAGGACGAATTTGAAGATTGGATTCTGAAAGGACCAATTTGAAGATTGGTTTTTGGAAGGACCAGTGCTAAATCGGATTTGGAAGGACCAGTTTAAAAAATTGGTTTTTGGAAGGACCAGTGCTAAACTGGATTTGGAAGGACCAATTTAAAAAATTGGTTTTTGGAAGGATCGATTTGAAAATTTGGTTTTTGGAAGGACCGATGATAAACCGGATTTGGAAGGACCAATTCGAAGATTGGTTTTTGGAAGGACCAGTGCTAAACCGGATTTGAAAGGACTAGGTGCGAAACATGGTTTAGAAGGACCAGTGCTAAACTGGGTTTGGAAGGACCAGGTGCTAAGCTGGGTTTTGAAGGACCAGTGCTAAATTGGGTTTGGAAGGACCAGGTGCTAAACTGGGTTTAGAAGGACCAGTGCTAAGTTGGGTTTGGAAGGACCAGGTGCTAAACTGAGTTTAGAAGGACCGATGCTAAACCGGATTTTGACAGGAAGATTCGAATCAGAATTCAAATCTTTAAGGGAAACTAAATGAATTGGGTTTTGAAAGAAAATTCGAGTCGGAACTAGGATCTTCTAGACCAATTACTAAATTGCAGAAAAGTTTGAGTAGAAGTTCAAACCTTTAGAGGAAAGCTAAGCAAATTCGATTTGGAAGAAAATTCAAGTCAGGACTCAAATTTTCTAGACCAATTCTGACATTTGAATTGGATTTGGAAGAAAATTTGAGTCGAAACTCTAATTTTCTAGACCAATTATAGTACATTTGAATTGGATTTGGAAGAAAATTTGAGTCAGAACTCTAATTTTCTAGACCAATTCTAGGACATTTGAATTAGATTTGGAAGAAAATTCTAGTCGGAACTCTAATTTTCTAGACCAATTCAGAAGGAAATGAAATTCGGGTCAGAACTCGAATTCTCAAGAAAAAAATTGGACCAATTTGGTTTTAAGGAAAGGAAATTCGAGTCGAAACTCGAATATCTGAAGAAAAAATATATCAACTCAAGGAAAGAAAATTCGAGTCGAAACTTGAATCCCAAAGAAAAAACTAGACCAGTGTGGACATTGAATTTTAAAGTGCACCAGCATGAAAACTGGGTTTTAAAAAATTACCAACACGAACATTGGGTACGAACACTAGGTTTTAAAAAAAATCACCAGCACGAACACTGAATTACCAACATGAAAACTTGGTTTTGAAAAATTACCAGCACAAACACTGGGTTTTGAAAAATTACCAGCACGAACACTGGATTTTGAAAGATTACCAGCACGAACACTGGATTTTAAAAATTACCAATTGATTGTGATGGGAGGTTTTCAGTCTTCTCCCTCACGATGACTTGGACAACTGTCGGAGTTTCAGGATTTATCCCTTATCCTGAATGGGTAGCTCAGGTTTATCCCTTAACCTAAAGGGGAATGAATTTGATGCAAATGAATGTAAATGAATGCGAATGAGTGCATGCAAATGAATGTAAATGAATGTGAATGAGTGCATGCAAATGTATGCAAATGAATGCAAAATAATGTAAATGGATGAACATGCGTGCAAAATGAGAGATTTGTTTGATCCTGCCTGCATACAGGATGTTTTGAAGACAAATTTCAAAATAATGCCCCAGTATAATAGGGAAAAGAAATTTGGATAAAAAGAAGATAATTGACAAAGCGACTGACTTCTTGATTGATTAGAGAAACACTTTGAGAGAGGTCATTCCTTATAAGAGACATTTTGCAGAGAAGAAGAACAAGCTTATGAGGAAAATTGATAATTTTATTAATGCATTGAAGGAAAGATGACAAATCAAGGAAAGATAAATGGGATTGCATTATCCCTTCAAAAGATGCTAGAGTCGTCAGCTTCTTGAATGATTGAGGAAAGATCTCAGTCAAGATGACTAGCCCTCCTTTTCATCTTCAATGAGGAGATTCTTATCAATGCAGTCTTGAACGATATTCTTAAAGATGAAACAATACTCGGTATCGTGACCTATTGTCCGATGAAACTTGCAGAACTGATCTTTAAACCTTCCCATGGTCACAAGAGGATCCGCTATCTTGGGGAGTCTAACCATCCATTTGGCTATCATGTATTCTAGAACTTGCTCGAGCGGTTGTTCTAAGGGAGTAAATTTGTGGTCGTATCCCCAACCATCATGCTTTGGTCTCCCTTGGGATTTTAATTCTAGTTGGATGCTCGTGGGAGGGTTGTCATTCTGCCTACTGATTCTGTCCTCTTGTCCTGTATGGTCATCTCTGCTGGAATTTAGACTCCATGATCCGCCGGTGTGGTTCTTTCTGCCACCCCTTTTGCTTTTGTCATTGCTGTTGTCGGGGGCATTCACAAAGAATGTGAAGTTTGACTTCTTCTTGGTATCTGAATTGCTCTTTGAGAGTGCGAGGCTCTCATATACTCCATTCTCTATTCTCATCTCAAGCCATTCAGCTCGTTCTATCAATTCGATGAAAGATCGTGTTGGAAAAGTAGAGATTAGACCTCTCAAAGGTTGGAAGAAATTATTGAGGATGACTGACAACGCATGCCCTTCTGATATCGGATCCTTCATTTGATTGTAGGTGGATCTCCATCTGTGGATAAAGTCTCTAGCCTTTTCAGTGTCCTGCTTCAGATTGTAAAGGTGATTCAGGGTGGGTAGCACCTCCGTGTTGAACAAAAATCGCTCAATAAAAAGATTGATCACCTTGTCAAATTCCTTCAACTCAATGGGATTGATGTGCTCTGAATACCATTTGGCGGCGGTGCTCTCTAGACTGCGAGGAAAACATCTAAACAAAGCACGATTGTCTCTCTTGAATCTATTGCATTCTGCAAAGAACATAGCTAGGTGAGCCTTGGGATTGTCAGTCTCGTCAAATTTGACAAATTTGCGGGGGAGATCTTCTAAGCCATCATCCCCTTCCAGACCAACATAGAAGTCTTCACTGGTGAAGACTTTCTTGCCCTTGTCGCGGGCTTGCAGATCTCGAACCATCCTGACCACATCTCTGAATTGTGGTTGGTCAGAATCCTTGACAGACTGATCTTTGAACTTGTGGGACGACCCTTGTCCTTGGGTTGATTTTCGAAATGCCTGCTGGGTCTCAAACTCTTCATCGGTGTCACCAATCGATTCTGACTTATCAGATGTATCTTCATGCTGGATACGCTTCTTTGATATCTTCAGTTGTTTTTTCAATGTTCGACCCTTGATCTTTTTCTTGGTAGGAATCTTGCCAGAACTGGCCTCTGCTTGCTCTACCATCATCTTACTCATCATCGTTTGAAATATGGCATACATCTAGGGATCAACATCATCATTGGCTTGTTGATTTTGTTTCCTGGCAGATCGCGGCGAATCCATTTCTTGCTCACTACCACTGCTAGGGTGCTGAGGCGACACTGTTTTCTTCTCGGATCTGGTCTGAACCATTCTACAAAGCCAACATTCTTTGTGGGACAAAAGGATGGTTTAGATTGAAGAATTTTTTGAGAGAAAGGTAAATGATGAAGGAAATATTGAGGATTATGAAAGAGATGGAAATTTTGAATAGAATTTGGAAGATAAAATTTGAAAATTTAAAAATTTGTAGGCAAGATCAAAATAAGCCGGAAATTTGAGATCTAAAGGAAAGGTAGGAAAAGGGAAATCGTCTGGACCTTTTGAAGAAAAATATGAGGTTTTTTTAAAATCGTCCAGGTTTTTGATAAAATTGTTGGAAAAATAGATGAAATTTGGAAAATGATGTAAAAGGTAAATAAAAAGGAAATGAGAAATAAAATAAGAATGCATTCAATCACATCCTACACAAACAATTATGCACATTCAACACTCCCTAAGAAGCCAACTCTAAAATGCATCAATTTTAAAAGAGCTGTAGGACCCTAATCCTAACTCTAGACTCAGATCAACTATGTCTAATCATGCTATGCTGATATACTCGAGCCGAGGCTCGATGTACGTGGCATAAAATCCATCTTCTGTTCTAGGCTTATGTTTTCCCAACATCCTTGAGCACCTACCGATATACGTTGGACTATGGCCCTTGGTACGTGGCAGGGAGCGTTAGCCCAAATAAGTGGCCCAGTTGTGAGGCTCTGTCCTGAACTATGGTTCTAGAAGAGAGCCCAACAATATGAAGACCGGGTAGACATAGGTGGGGTGGTTTTTGAAAAATGATCACATGTAAGCAAACTGAGGGCTCTAAAATCTAAAGAGATAGAATTTTGAAAATTTTGAAGAAGCAAACATTGTTTTCATACAAATCCTAGATTGAGGAGTGTTGTATTTCAGACCTAAGTCTAAGTGAGCATGGATAATTCTCCTAAATTGGTCCTACCAAACCATACCTAGTCTACATGCAATTCATGTCAGCTAGGTTCAAGTCTAGGCTCCTAGGTTCACATGATAGCAAAAAGTAAAGTTGACATTCCATAGAACACGATTTTGATAATTGAGCTAAGTCAGAGCACATAGTTGATTAGACGAAGACAGGTCCCATCACGGTCGCCAAACCTGTTATCATCGCAAAATTGTTTCCCCTCCCTCTGCGAGAGTGAGAGAACGATTCAGCGAGTCAAACTAGACCAAAGTTTTGAAAATTGGTTTTGAAAATTACTCACCTCTGTTTTGAAAATTTACACAAAAAATCTGTGAAATGGGATCCGCCTGTCGGTACGAGGTTCAACCGTTCCTGGCGCCTTTACTAGAGGTAATTGAACCAAGGATCAAATGTGTGCTTTAACTTGACTCAAATATCTAAATCATGTTCTATTTTCCTAGAATGCACAGAGAATCAGGCATGTACTATGGAATTTTGAGAAGATGCAAGTTTGAGAAATATGATGTTTGCTTTGGAAAATTAAGATGTACTTGGAAAATGATTGAAAAAGTGCTTGAAAATGGAATTCCTGGGAAAATCATTGGATTTCATTGAAAATCAGAAATTTGCATTGGAAAATGAATTCTCAGAAAAACTTGAACTTTGGGAAAATCAATTTTGAGATTTAGATTGATTTTCTGAAGAAATGGATTTGAGAATTCTGAGAAAATCAGGAAGTTCATTGAAAAATGGTTTTTGAAATGAAAAATGGATTCTCAGGAAAATGAAACTCTGAGAAAATTGATTTTTGGAATTTGGGTTTGAAATGAAAATCAATTTCTGAAAGGGATTTGAGAATTATGAGAAACCAACTTTTGAAATGATTCAAGGAACTTTGAAAAAATTGATTTTGGGATTTGAAAATAAAATTGAGAGTGTGGAAATCTTGGAAAATCATGATTTGAACTTGGAAAATACTTGGAATCTCATTTGAAAATTCAGAGTTCTTGAGAAAATCAAATTCTGAGAAAGACTTGGAAAATCTTGGGAAAACTGATTTCTCTGAAATAGAATTAGAAAAAGAGTTTGAAAATGATGTAAAATGAATGAATGAACATGAATTTGAAAGATATTTCATTGAGAAATTGGGAAAATCCTTTTGTATTTTGAGAAATGCAGTGCATTTTTCAAGTTAGCCTAAGAGTGTAGGCTGAATGTGGCTAATACGAAGATCACAAATCTTGGTTTTCTTCATATTCTGACTATGGCCATAAATACGAATCCCACCAAATTTGTGAACTCCCTAAGAGCTTGTGCACGTGCCATTCATGTCAACCATAGTGATTTTGGAAAATGTGCATATGCATCATACATCAGATATTGAAATTTGCAGAAATGCAGTCCTATTCTAAGTTGAAAAGTAACTCTTATTCCAAATTATTACATCTAATATTACATTGAATTGAAATAAAATAAAATAAAAGTCTTCTTCCTGGATATTTCTGCAAAACTAGAAAACATGTTAGCACAGAAATGTAGGTTTATCTGAATTTATCTGAAAATATTGGAAATTATCGGATATTATTCAAATGTAAACCCAAATTCATACCCCCTTTGATAAAAACATGAGAAATAAGTAATAAAATTCAAAAATAAAGTTGGAAATTCGAAATTGGGGTAAAAATAACCAAAATACCCCTGATGACCTTAAAATTAGGGTTTTTTAAAAGAATTTTTGTAAAATTTGGAAATTTAAAAATCAAATGAAATAAAATTAAACAGAATGTGATGATATGCATGAAAATTTAGAGAATTGAAGTTTGAAATTTCGAAATTGAGGTCAAAATGACCAAAATGCCCCTGATAACAAGACTATGACCTTGAAACCAGGATTTTCTGAAATAATTTTTGTAAAAATGGGAAATTGAAATGCAAATGATATTAAAATTAACCCTAATATGATATTATATGCTTATTCACATGATAAAAAACCCTAAAATGGCAAAAATATCACAAAATATCAAATTTGACTTGATTTTTTCCTGATTTTCGCTTCTAAATTTAAAAGTAAACTAACATACAAAGAAAATGAACTTGGAATTGAGATAAATTTAGCATGGACACCTAGACTAACCCTAAAAATAGAATGAAGCTCGAAAATATATTTTTTGTTATTTTTTTATATAGAAAATAACTAAAAATACTAAAAAATCAAGATTTTGCCTAAAATGCTAATTCTAAATTGAATTTTGGGTACTAAACTTCCATAAAAATTTCCCAAATTTTATGGGGTGACAGATAACAATTAGTCAAAGATTTTTTCCTTTTACAGATTCTGGTTTTGACCTATGGTCGGAGCTCGACAGCTCCGACAAGTCGGATCGGAATCTGGCGACTCTAGGATTTAGGGCAGACTGACAGGTTTTGGGAAAAATTATAAGAAAAATAAAGAACAGATCAGAAAATGGCTGAAATTCTGGGAACATTTCCCTAATAAATAGAGGGAAATTTCTTTATTTTATAGAATTAGGATTAGGTTTATGTTTTGGGATAAAGCAGAGGATTATCAGAGACCTAGATCTCTGAAATTCTCAGACATTGGAATTTGACAAACAGGAAAGTTAATTCCAGTAAAAATACATAGGCTGCTTTACAAATTCTCAAATTTTGGGGAATGACAGAGGGAATGGTTAGGAACAACTTCTCTGTTGGAAGTCTTTACATCCTGATCATGCATATAATTCAGGGTTAATTAACATTAAAATATGCATGATTTTATAAAATAATGTTTCAAAAACCCAATTTTATGTTAGTTTTCGAGTAAATGTGCTAAAATGATTTAAAAATAGAAAATGCATGAAAAATAGTTTTATTTTACACTTTTATGCCTATTTTAGTTTTTGTTATAGTCATAGTAGTTTGGTTTTAGTTTTTATTAAAAATAAAAATAAAAAAATAAAAAATGGAGAAAAATAGTTTTATATTCATTTTAAGTGTTTGTTTTTTTAGAAAAGAAAAAAAATTAAATATCAATATAATTAGTTAGAATAGTTGTATTTTGAGTTTCTTTAATAAATAAGTTTTGTTTTAACTTTTGAAAATTTTCAAATAATAACAAACCAGTTTACACGGTTTGTTTTTTTTTAAAACTGAAAAAAATAATAAGCAAACCGGCTTGAACCGGTTTGCATTTTTAAAAAACTGAAAAAAAACTTCTGTTACAAACCAGTTCTAGCCGGTTTGGGGTTTTTAAAACCCAAGAACTGAAAAAAATCAGGCGTCTCCCCTGTACGCCAGAACTTCCTCTTTCCCCTCTTTCCCTCTCTTCCCTCTCTTCCCTCTCTTCTCACCAGCTACCACCATCGGCTGCTTCTTTCCCTACCTTCCCCTTCTCCCTCTTTCTCTATTCAGTCTTCCAGCCGATGGTGGTGATGGATCTTCAATCCGGCGACGGCGCACGGTGGATGACCGCCAGCTTCTCCTCTAACCCCTTCGGTTCACGGTGAGTCTTCTTCATCATCTTCTTATTCTTCTTCTTCTTCCAATTCTTCCAATTCTTCTTCTTCTTCTACCAATTCCTCTTCTTCTTCTTCTTCTTCTTCTTTTTCTGATTTTTTTTTTTTTTTCTTCTTCTTCCGATCTGTTTCTTCTTCATCTACTTCTTCTTCTTCTTCCATTAATTATGTTCTTCTTCCTCTTCTTATTCTTCAGATCTTCTTCTGGTTGTTGCTATATCTGTAAAACGGAAATAAAAAAGAAAAAAAAAAACTGAAAAAAACAAAAATGAAAAAAATACATTCACGATTATGTTTCTTCTGTTCATCGGCCGATCTTTTAGTTTACAGTGATTTTTTTTAGATTTTGTTGATTGATTCAGTAATTGTTTGATGCATTCTTCCCTAATTTCTTGTTGCTTTCATGCACTGTTGTTTTCATTGCATATGATTTCACGTTTCCAATTAAACCATTGTTTGATTTTTTTTTTTTTTGATTAATGTCTAATTTCCTGTTATTTTTTTTGCTGAATTCCTGTTTTCATTATCATAATCTCCTGTTGACATTTCATGTTTGTTATACGTTTCAATTCTTGGTAGCTAATTTGTATTTTTGTTTTCTGTTTTCTTGATGCAGTAAATTCGAGTGTATTTCACAATTTGATTCTTGTTTTTGCTTTTGTTAAATGTTCTTTCTCTGCATTTTTTTCTGTCATTTCCTGTCAATGTATTTCAGTTTTCATGTTTTGTTTACAATTTGTTTTTTGTGTTATTTCAATCTTTGAGTTACTGTTTTGTTTTTTTTCAAATTACAGATTTCCTATTTTGTTGAATCGTTTCTAATTCCTGTTGGTTTAATTCCTTTTCTTTTCCTATTGTCATTTCTTTCATTAAAATTCTGTGTAGTGTTTCGTTTTTCCTTACTGAATATGTGTGTTTTAAGTCTTGTTTTTCAGATTACAAGTATTCTTGTTTCATATTAATTCTTGTTCTTTATTCATCGTTTCTTGATTTTTATTGTTTTCAATTCTTTAGTTGTGTGTTTTCATTAGTTAATTTTCATATGTTTTGATAATTAGGTTAGTAGTTAATTGAATTCTCTGTTTTGTGAGATTTGCTTAATTGTCTTTTATATTACTATTAGTGTTAGAATTACTTAGTTAATTGACATTAGTTTAATATAGTTTTAATGGTCATTAGTTTCTTTTAATGCTATATTTCAGTATTCTTAGCATTTAGCTAGTTAATATTGTTTTTACTTCTAGCTCTGCTACTGCTCGTGTTCATTTGAATTGTGCAGGATAGCACAGGAGTGGAGCGGAATTGATTACGTGACACGAAGTACGAAGAATAAATCTTCTTTTTGCTTTTTAGTTTAGAATTAGGAATTTAATTGGGTTTGTAAATATTGCACTTTACTCCCTCTGCGAAGGGTATTCATTTGTTGTAATAGTTAGTTGTTTTTACCTTTCGTGAACATTTTATATTTTAATAATACGGCAATAAAGAATAGTTTAGAATTGTGTGTTCGAATACAACATATTCCCGTTCCCTGAGTTCGACCCGATCTCATCCACTAGTGAGAATCGGTTTTTATTATTTGATGTCTGGTTTTCACATGTTTTTCATATAAAAATCTTTTCAAAATTACAACGATTTAAAAGAAGACATCAAATTTTTGGCGCCGTTGTCGGGGAACGGCGTAATATTAGTATTCACTTTATTGTCTAGTGTTTGTGTTGCATTTAGGTTTAGAACCACGTATGTGCATATCTTAGAGACGAGCTTACTTTTCTGCACAGCCCACCTATTAGGATTCCCTTAGAGGTGACTGTGTACGATTGGTACCGTACACATAGATTTTATATTTCTTTTGCATAATCTCTGTTATGTGTAACTGCGTGGTGTTTGTTTAGTTTTTGTTGTTTTTAGTTTACTCGCTTTGTGGTTTGCGTGGTTTGGCCGCTTAGTGCGTTAGTTAGGTAGAAAACCCAAAGTTAGGATGTGTGCTACACCGGTCTACTCCAAGGTATACGTAATGGCTGACGATCATCAATTGATCCGTCCTTTGAGGGAGTACTTTATGCCAAATACGTATACTCTTGCCTCCTGCATCACGAGACCTGATGTAGGAGCGAGCCATTTTGAGATTAAGGCCAGTATGATTCAAATGTTACCTTCGTTTTATGGCCTTAGCAATGAAGACCCATATCGTCATCTCAACGAATTCCTTGAGATTTGCTCGACTGTGCGAATCAATAATTTTGGAGACGATGCTATGAGGTTGACTTTGTTTCCGTTCTCTCTCAAAGATAAAGCCAAGCACTGGCTAAAATCTCTTGAGACGGTTCGTATTACTACTTGGGAAGGAAT
The DNA here is from genome assembly GCF_984573655.1 of Nuphar pumila. Taxonomy (NCBI): domain Eukaryota; kingdom Viridiplantae; phylum Streptophyta; class Magnoliopsida; order Nymphaeales; family Nymphaeaceae; genus Nuphar; species Nuphar pumila. The sequence continues at coordinate 44,063,058 of NC_143264.1, read as the reverse complement.
GCAACACGAATTCCTCAAAAAGTACTTCCCAATTGGTAAAACGAATCAGTTTCGTAAAGCTATAACCAGTTTTTCTCAAATTGAGGGAGAACAGTTTCACGAGTCTTGGGAGAGATTAAAAGATCTTCTCCGTAAGTGTCCCCATCACCAGGTGCCTCGTTGGCAGTTGGTGCAGTATTTTTATGACGAGCTTACTGAGAAGCATCGTCAAATGGTTGATTCGTCTTGTGGGGGCACTTTTATGCTCAAGAGTGAGGACGAGGCGTGGTCTCTATTCGAGACCTTTAGTGAAAACATGATGCATCATACCTTGTCTTCACGGCTCGATAGGACTACATCTTTGTTTAGTGGTCCTAGGAAAATTGGGATTTTCGAAGTTGGGTCCGAGTTAGACTTGCGTACCAAGGTTGACCAGTTGACTAGGAAGTTAGATCAATTCCTAGCCAATTCCTCGAGAAGTCCAATAGAAAGAGTGTGCAAGCTATGTGCTAGCCCTGCACACTGTGTTGCAGATTGTCCGACAACGCCATTATATCCTGAATTCGTTCAGGAGCAGGTGAATGCTGCCCAAGGTTTCGCTAGACCCATGCATGATTCATTTACATCCTCATATAACCCAGGTTGGCGAAACCAGTTCATTTCCCCATCCCATCAGCCTTCCCAGACACAGTATAGACCCAGTAACCCTTCACAAGGTTACTCGCATCCCATTTTTCCACAGGTTCATCCCCCAGCCCAACATGCTTATACTCAACCCCATCCTCATGAGCCTTCATTTAGTCAATCCTTCCAAGATAGGATATTACAAGTTTTGAGTTCCCATACGCAGTCAATAGCCAAGCTAGAGACTCAAATGGGACAGTTGGTTGAGACCTTCAGTAGGCAAAGCGAGGGGAACCCATCTAGTAATTCTGTTATCTCAAAGGGAGAGAATTCCATGTCATTTGACTTGCATCCCACTGCTTCACATGATGAGCAAGTCAAATCTGATACATCCCTTCAGAGTGGGAAGGTGTATCATCCCATTCAGGAATCGACTTATGAGCCCCATATCATTTCCACTGTCGAGTCGATTTCCGTTATACCTCAGCAGAAGGGGCAAGGCCCTCAGTTGTTACAGTCTTCACATAAAGCCTCATTTTTTCAGCCTTTAGGATCACCGATTGTTTTTAGTAAGCAAGAAGTATAGATGCAGAAGGTGCTTGACCAAGTCAAGCCTGATCATATTCACCACTTGTCTGAAGTTGCCTTTATTGATAGTCGGTCGGTCCTAGACTCTCATTTCTTGACCAGTCTCTCAGATGAGACTAATCTCTGTTCTTCACATCGAGAGAGTTATGATCCTACAGTTAGAGGTAGACGGGATGGAAACACAGTGCGTAGTGTCACAGATGACACTCTTTTCTTCATAGAGCCCGGTTGAGCCTGACTTCATGTCCATTGATCTCATGGACGATGAAGGTTTTTCCAGGGATCCGTCTGGCTGGGGACGTGAAACTTAGCGCTTTATGGGAGGCAACCCATATCTTGTATAGTATTAGATTTGCTCAGAATTTATAGAGTTTATTTTGTTTTTACTTTTTAGTTTTCTTCATGAGTTTTTCATGTTCTTTTTGTTTCATTCATGAGTTTTGTGTTTTGTCATGTATATATTGCATTCATTACATTCATAGAATGTGTATTTTTAATTCATGTCAGGTCATTCTACTCTTTTCCCTCATTTATTTCTCTCATGTGCATTCACTTAGTTTCATATAAGCATGGGGGAGTGTCACTGGGACAGTGTCATTCAAGCATGGGGGAGGGTGTAGTTTGCACACCTTGATATTTTTGTTTACGTTCTTGCACATGTTTACACATTTCTCATGAAAAGTAGATTTTTAAAGAAAGAGTTTGAACTTATATGAATGTTATTTCAAATCTGATGTTTTTAGAGGATTTTTAAGCCCCACGAAAAATTTTTCTTACATAGATCTAAAAATTATGGTTGTTTATGTGGATTTCAAAGAAATGATGATAGATACATGTTAGAATTTATTTTGAATCATAAATATGAATATGCACAGTTCTATTTTTGAAAAACTAAGCAAATGAACAAAAGCGTAAAAATGAGCTCAAAAGAGAAAAAAGAAGCATGCGTTAGGTTGTTTGGATAATTCCACAATCCTTAGTAGATGGAACTTAGATGTAAGTTGAAACTTTTAATTCCATTTTCGAAAAGGAGAGTGGAAAACTTCGTGATCCTAAGTAACTGAGAACAGATACAAGTTGAAATGTTTGACTCTCACGTTATAAAGGTGAATGAAGGAAGTCACTTTTATGTCTTAGTTGATATCTTTTGGTATGTATTGAAAAAGTATAGAAGATATTGACATTGCACAAGGCATAAAAGTAGACCACACACAAGCTATGAGAGAAGAATAAGTGCGCAAAAAGAAAAAACGTGAAAAAAATGAAAAAATCAAGAAAAGAGCTGAAAAAGAAAGAAAAGTTCAATGCTTAGAAGTGTGATTGAGAAAACCTGTGCAGAAAACATATGAGTGAGGATAAGTAAATAATAATATGTTTTTATTGGATTTTCTAAGAATAAAACATAAATAATTGTGATATTTAGAAAAGTGAAAGAAATTCCTTCTCTGTGGTGGTATATAAAAGACTCTAATTATGTTTTGATTTTTTTTGTAACACGAAATATTTGTGAAAACAAAGTCTTTAATTACCTACTGATTATGAGGATGTGTAATATTATGCATACATGACAGAGATGTTTGTGGGTAGCATCACTGCAAACCCTCACGAGACCTTACTCGTCCACTGGAGTAACCCAGGGGTTGAAAGGGCTTGTTGCATGAGCGAAATGCAACCGTGATTCCTACCAAAGTGAGTTAGGTGATAGTTTGATTTCTTGCATTTTTCTAGTTTGCTCGAGGACTAGCAAAACATAAGCATGGGGGTATTTGATCATGCATATAATTCAGGGTTAATTAACATTAAAATATGCATGATTTTATAAAATAATGTTTCAAAAACCCAATTTTATGTTAGTTTTCGAGTAAATGTGCTAAAATGATTTTAAAATAGAAAATGCATGAAAAATAGTTTTATTTTACATTTTTATGCCTATTTTAGTTTTTGTTATAGTCATAGTAGTTTGGTTTTAGTTTTTATTAAAAATAAAAATAAAAAAATAAAAAATGGAGAAAAATAGTTTTATATTCATTTTAAGTGTTTGTTTTTTTAGAAAAGAAAAAAAATTAAATATCAATATAAATAGTTAGAATAGTTGTATTTTGAGTTTCTTTAATAAATAAGTTTTGTTTTAACTTTTGAAAATTTTCAAATAATAACAAACCGGTTTACACGGTTTGGTTTTTTTTAAAACTGAAAAAAATAATAAGCAAACCGGCTTGAACCGGTTTGCATTTTTAAAAAACTGGAAAAAAACTTCTGTTACAAACCGGTTCCAGCCGGTTTGGGGTTTTTAAAACCCAAGAACTGAAAAAAATCGGGCGTCTCCCCTGTACGCCAGAACTTCCTCTTTTCCCTCTTTCCCTCTCTTCCCTCTCTTTCCTCTCTTCTCACCAGCTACCACCATCGGCTGCTTCTTTCCCTACCTTCCCCTTCTCCCTCTTTCTCTATTCAGTCTTCCAGCCGATGGTGGTGATGAATCTTCAATCCGGCGACGGCGCACGGTGGATGACCGCCAGCTTCTCCTCTAACCCCTCCAGTTCACGGTGAGTCTTCTTCATCATCTTCTTCTTCTTCTACCAATTCTTCTTCTTCTTCTTCTTCTACCAATTCCTCTTCTTCTTCTTCTTCTTTTTCTAATTTTTTTTTATTTTCTTCTTCTTTCGATCTGTTTCTTCTTCATCTACTTCTTCTTCTTCTTCCATTAATTCTGTTCTTCTTCCTCTTCTTATTCTTCAGATCTTCTTTTGGTTGTTGCTATATCTGTAAAACGGAAATAAAAAAGAAAAAAAAAACTGAAAAAAACGAAAATGAAAAAAATACATTCACGATTATGTTTCTTCTGTTCTTCGGCCGATCTTTTAGTTTACAGTGATTTTTTTTAGATTTTGTTGATTGATTCAGTAATTGTTTGATGCATTCTTCCCTAATTTCTTGTTGCTTTCATTGCATATGATTTCACGTTTCCTATTCAGCCATTGTTTGATTTTTTTTTTGTTGATTAATGTCTAATTTCCTGTTATTTTTTTTTTCTGAATTCCTGTTTTCATTATCATAATCTCCTATTGACATTTCATGTTTGTTATATGTTTCAATTCTTGGTAGCTAATTTGTATTTTTGTTGTCTGTTTTGTTGATGCAGTAAATTCGAGTGTATTTCACAATTTGATTCCTGTTTTTGCTTTTGTTAAATGTTCTTTCTCTGCATTTTTTTCTGTCATTTCCTGTCAATGTATTTCAGTTTTCATGTTTTGTTTACAATTTGTTTTTTGTGTTATTTCAATCTTTGAGTTACTGTTTTGTTTTTTTTCAAATTACAGATTTCCTATTTTGTTGAATCGTTTCTAATTCCTGTTGGTTTAATTCCTTTTCTTTTCCTATTGTCATTTCTTTCATTAAAATTCTGTGTAGTGTTCTGTTTTTCCTTACTGAATATGTGTGTTTTAAGTCTTGTTTTTCAGATTACAAGTATTCTTGTTTCATATTAATTCTTGTTCTTTATTCATCGTTTCTTGATTTTTATTGTTTTCAATTCTTTAGTTGTGTGTTTTCATTAGTTCATTTTCATATGTTTTGATAATTAGGTTAGTAGTTAATTGAATTCTCTGTTTTGTGAGATTTGCTTAATTGTCTTTTATATTACTATTAGTGTTAGAATTACTTAGTTAATTAACATTAGTTTAATATAGTTTTAATGGTCATTAATTTCTTTTAATGCTATATTTCAGTATTCTTAGCATTTAGCTAGTTAATATTGTTTTTACTTCTAGCTCTGGTACTGCTCGTGTTCATTTGAATTATGCAGGATAGCACAGAAGTGGAGCGGAATTGATTACGTGACACGAAGTACGAAAAATAAATCTTCTTTTTGCTTTTTAGTTTAGAATTAGGAATTTAATTGGGTTTGTAAATATTGCACTTTACGCCCTCTGCGAAGGGTATTCATTTGTTGTAATAGTTAGTTGTTTTTACCTTTCGTGAACATTTTACATTTTAATAATACGACAATAAAGAATAGTTTAGAATTGTGTGTTCGAATACAACATATTCCCGTTCCCTGAGTTCGACCCGGTCTCATCTACTAGTGAGAACCGGTTTTTATTATTTGATGTCTGGTTTTCACATGTTTTTCATATAAAAATCTTTTCAAAATTACAACGATTTAAAAGAAGACATCACATCCCGCCTATGGATTGAACGGACACGGTGGATTAGGGTCGGTCTAGACCCTGACAAAAAAAATCAAGATTTTCTTAGGGATATGGGAAAATCAATTTTTAGCAGGGAACCAAACTCCTTAGAAAAAACTAAGAAAGTACTAGAAAATAATAGGCTCTAATAGGGACTCACTATATTTTTTTGCGGGAAATTCAAATCATTCATCTAGGAGATCTCGGAGGTTCTTGTCTGCTAAAACAGAACTTGAAATTTCTAGAAGGGGCAGGATCCAAACTCGGTTTTGGATTTATTTAATGGGACTATAAAATTCAAATGGAATCAAATTTTCGGCAGGAAATTAATAACAAGTAAACCTAATTAGCCTAAAAATTTTGAGATTTATGAATGAGAACTCACACGTGAAATAACGATGGTATTATGGCTATAAATACAACTTATAGATTCTAAATTAAATGCAAACAAAAACCATACAAAATGAACAAGATGAATAATGAGACTAGAGTAAATGCAATACTTAAATATGAACCTACATGAAATATAAAAAAAAAACACTCAAAGGGGCATGAATCATTCTTTTTCTTGCTTTTGACTCTCAAAGTGAGAGATCCAATCCATTAAATGGATGGACCTCATCACTTATTTAGTCCAAACACATGAAATACATGCTTCTTTATGTATTTCTCACTTTTTCTTTTTCTTTTTATCTTTTGAAACCATGAAGGTTGTCTTGATGTCATTAAAAGTCTGGTTTTTAGGCCAACTTGTGATCATTGCAAAATTTTTCCTCTTGTTCCTTCTCTTCCTTCTCTTTTCCTTTCTAACCTCTACTTCCCTTTTTGAAGGGGAAATAAAAAATAGAAAAGAAGAGAGAAGAGAAAGGAAAGAAAAGAGAGAGGAACTCTTTCGTGAAGGTCTCACTTGACCTTAATTTTTGAAAAGATTTAAAAGATTACTCGTCTTCATTTTAAAATATTTGCGGGAAAAAGGGAGACGAGGCTCGCTTGTCGGTACGAGATTTGACCGTTCCTGGCGCCTTTACCAGGGGTAATCGAACCAAGGATCAAATTTTATGCCTTTTTGCTTTGTCTTAATATTGTCTAAGAATTTTTTCTAAGTCTAGAAAATGCACAAAGAATCATGCTTGTGCGATGCAAATGCAAGGATGTATGCTTTTGAGAAAATAATTCAGAAATTTTGGAGATGTTTCAAGTGGTTTTTGAAAATGAATTTTGAGAATATTTGTGAAAAAATTGTTTTTGAAAGTTGAAGATGGACTTGGAGAAGTTAGGTTTTTCTAACTTTAAGATTTAGAATAGATCTTGAGTTTTGAAATAATCAAAGATTGAGATGAACCTGAATTTGAAGAAGGGAGATTTGAAAAATGAATATAGACTTCAAAAATGGATTGAAAGTCAAGATGGTATTTGAGAAATGGAGTGGAATTCTAGATTTAAAGTTTGAAATCAGAATGGATCTTGGGTCTAGGTAGAATTTGAAACCAGAATTGGATTTTTAAATCTGGATTTCAATATGGATATGAATCCGAAATCTGTAATCCTAAATGGCATTGGATCCGAAGTATGGAATCCAAGATGGAGTTGAATCCAGAATCCGGAATCCTAAATGGAGTTGGATCCGTAGTCTGGAATCCTAAATGGAATTGGATCCGAAGTCTGAAATCCAAGATGGAATTAGAAGATGGATCTAAATTTTGGAAATTCAGATGAGATTTGAAGATGGATCTGGATTTGGGAAATTCAGATGAGATCCGAAGATGGGTCTAGGCTTTGGAAATATAGATGGGATTTAGATTTTGGGAACCCAGATAGAACTTGAAATTGGATTTGAGAAATCCTAGATCAATTTTCAAAATTTGGGAAGAAGGATAGAGAATGAAACTTGATTTTCAAACTTGAATTTTGAAATCAGGAGATGAATCTGAAAATTTCAAAGTTGAATTGAACTTTGAAATTTGATTTGAATTGGAGATTGAATTTTAGAGATGAATTTGGAATTTCAAAGTCAAATTGGACTTTGAAATCGAAGTATGAATTTTAAAATAAGATAAATTGAGAATAGAAAGATGAATTTGAATTTATAAATAAGAATTGATTTAAGAAATAAAGAAGGTGTTTGAAGAATTATCTCAAAATCACTTGGATTTTGAAAAAGAATGATGTAATTCTATCCTAAATGATGAATGAATTTGAAAGAATTTGAAATTTGGTTTTAAAAAGCATATTTCATTCTTTAAATGAATTGAAATAAGATTGAAGATATAATACATTCCTGACTATGGTCATTGAATGTATTATATAATAATCTGTATTTAAATTCACATAAAGAATAAAATACATTATGGTGCCTTCATAGAGTTTAAAGTGAAATTAACTCTCAATATATCCTGACTATGGCCATTGATATATATTTTGGGTTAATTTTTAAGTTAAACTCTAATAAAGGAAGAAAATGTTTAGAAAAATATGATGATTTTTTAAAAGAGATCCAGTGTAGATCTAGTGTTATTCCATAAAAGATAAGAATCCTAAGCCTTGCCCACATTTTGACTATGGCCATCAATGTGAGTCATTTGCTTAGGATTAATTACCTCTCATTAGAATGGTGCACGTGCCATTCGTGTTCCCATTCGTGAAATTTTGAAATAAAAGAGAAAATGATATGAAACAAGCAATTATAGAGGATATACATGCTCATACATTCTAACCTAATACGGGAAATGTAAAATTCTCATTATAATCTAACTATTACAAAATTGAGAATAAAGTTGAATTTACAATTTCTAAGCTAAGACAGGAAATAACATTTCCTGCAAAACAAGGTTAGCATAGAACAATGTGCTAAATATTAAGGTGTTATGCTGAAACTAGATGCATATGATATGTATATACTCATGGAAATGCAGACATGATGATAATATGTACATAATGTGGAAATGTTAGATAGGAGGTTATACAAAGGCAAAATGGAGAAATATCAAACAACTAGGCAAATGCATTGTCAAGGTATGAATATGATTTGTAGAGAAGATGAAACATGAATGCAATAATGATGGTGTGATTGAAGTGTGGAAGTATAGTAAGAGATGACTAAGGTGTTAGTGGAGTGTAGAGCAACATGTATGTGTTGTGAAGGGAGCGCCAACAGGTGCAAATAGTGCATAGGTGGGCTAAAGGGGTGATATACTGAGAGTTATGAATGCAAAGGTGTGGCCAGTGAGATTGAGCATGTATATAGGGTATGTTGAATAATGTGCTGATAAGGTGACAGGTAAGTATAACCAACAGGCTGGTACAGGGGATGTGCAAGGTGGAGTTGTTGAGGTGTGTCAACAGTGAAATGGAGATAACATATGCTGGTGTTAATGCAAATGTTTCAGCAGTATTGCTGAGTGAAGTTATGTTATAGGTGTTGTGATGTGCCAACACGGTGAGTGTGGCATGTTGCTGATGTTGTGCAATCGTGAAGGTTGGGTGTAAGTGCTATAGCAGTTGAGAAAGGGGACTGGTGAGACTATAGTAAAATGATGACCATATACAGGTGGAAGGGAGGTTGGATTAGAAATTTGCATGAACAAAAAGGCTAGTGAAGCTAGGGATTAGTGACAGTGGGAATTTGTGAAGGTAGGGTTATAAGTGGTAATGAAGGTGATGAATGAATATTGGTAATGGGTGCTGGGATATGGCATTAATACAGGTGGTGACAGAGCATAGGTATGCAAGAGGTGGTAGCGGTAGGAGGCTAAGAAGGGTGCAGGTGTCACAGCAGATGAGGCAAGTTGTTGTGAGAAGTGTTGAAGAAATATAGTGTGACTGCAACAAAGTGAGAGAATCGACTATGTATTTGCAGCATATAGGTATTTGGAAGATAGGGGCTATGTGAGGTGGTATGCATGCAGAAAAGGAAATGTGTGTAAGTAAAATGCAACTACATAAGAAAGAGTGCAGGGGAACGAATGGGCTACAGAAAGATGATTGCAGGTGGTTTTGCAGAAAAATGCAATGGAGTCGTTGGAGATTGGTAGTGGAGAAGTGTGATGCAGGGAAATGATCTGGGCAATGACATGATGTTGGAGGGTGGATATGAAGGAGATTGGAAGGTAGTGCAAGGGAAGTTGCGAGTGAACAGAGCCTGTGTGACAAGTGGAGCAAGGTCTGTAGTTGTAACAGGGTAGGCGTTTTAAGAGCTGGGAGTTGAGAGCAGTGTAGATAGTGAGGATGGAAAGGGTGGCGAGGTACAAGTTGGAGATAGTGGGTGCAAGGGAAGTCACAGTAGTGCCTTGCACTGCTGCAGGTGCAAAAGGCCACAACAATGTAGTGATGTACTGGTTCTTATACAGAGTAAGATGGCACAGTGTGAACACACAGATGCGATAGTGAAATGTGATAGTGCCTGTAAGTGTAGGAAGTGGAGTATTTGGACAGAAGAAATGCGATGATATACAGGAATCTAATGTGAATGCTAATGAAGTCCGATTGGTGCTAACTCATAAAATATAACAACCAGCAGGTGAATCCGACAATATGCAGTGATGTGTTGTAAGCTTACTAAATATAGCTGAGACTATCTGGAAAAAGCCTTTTTCCGAAAGTTGAGACATCTCTTATCTAAGACCCGTGAAATTTTCTGAGAAATTATTGTTTGCATTAAGTTGATATGCATATATTTCATGTGTTTATGAGATTATATCACGTAATTAGCTATAATTGAATGTGCCTTGTGTTTTAGCTTTGCACGCGCGACCCGTAAATCGCGTAAATACACTGTGTAAGTAAGAAGTGCTTAATTCTGGATGAATTAATCTTTGAAATTTTAAGGGTTAATTTATAATATATTTTTATAGTTTGACTCCGAATTTGGGACCTATACGACGTAAAAACCTCGTCAGTGCATGTGAATTACGAGTTTTGCTTCGAGATTGGACCCGAATCATAATATGCTTAATTCTTGCAAAAGAAAGGTAATTTTCTTGAGAGACATCAAGCATTCCCTATTAATTGAGACTTTGAAGGGAACTAAATGATTTATTGGAATTAATTTAATATTTAAATGCATAAAATAAGCATTTTCTTGAAGTATTGCATTTGGCGGTTTTTGGATTTGGATCTGGATCACTAGAGGAGGACCCAAACCCATTGGGCGTCCTCTCTAGTGGACATCCTTGGCTATGGTGGACCAGTTGGTCAAGGTTTGACCAGCTGGGTGGAATTTTTGAAATGTTTTGCATGTCTTTTGAAAAGGAGGCCACGATTGTCCATTTCCTCTTTTCAAAACTCATGATGAGCCTTGAAGCTCATCATGAGGGGCAACTTTTTATAAAAAAAGAGGCATGAGGATGGCACCCCATGGTATTTTTGAAAGAAATTCGAAGCATTTCAAATGCTAGAAACCGGTTGGGCCTAAGGGGCGGCTAGCCTTTGGCAGCCCATGTAATTTTTACAATTTTTTAAGGCTTTTGTAAACCCAACCCAATGGCATTTTTGCAAACCTTTTTAAATGTTTTAAAAGGTAGACATGCATTGGGCGTGGGGTGGCTATAGGGGGGGCATGGAGCTCCCCAGCCCTCCATCCTCCTTGAACAAATCCCAACCGTCCGTCTTGATTAAACCTAACTACTTAAAGCATTAAGAGAGAGAAAAAGGTCATTCTCTCTTGGACGATTTCTCTAGGAGGCTCTCTCTCTCCCTCTCATTCTCTTCTTCTCCTAGGCGTGTGAGAGTGAGTTAGTGAGGGGTTTAGTTGCAGCTCCAACCGTAGCACACCTCCTCTCCATCCTTCTGAAAGCCTCGAAGGTGAGACACTCCTTCACAAGACCATGAACGTGGTTATCGATTGAGCATTTTCAGTTTTTGATTCTTTATTCATGTGTGTTTCAAAATGGGCTGCATGCATTGCGAGTGAGCTTCCTCTACACAAACCCATAAATGTGGCTTCCGATTTAGTATGCTTCCATTTATTATTTGTGTATCTTATTGAGCATACTAGCATGCGAAATCGTTTTGGGTTTTCCTCTACCTTTGGGTTTCATTACACGTGTTTCATTTAGCAAAATAAGGGTAGGACGCCATGAGTTCAGGTTCCATTTCTCTTGTTTCCATTTCACGCATTTGCTTCACTTCTTTTATTCCCAATATAGTTGTAAGTGGTTGGAAGTCGTCAACATTTTTCCTACATGTTTCCTTTGATTCAACGCACCTTGATTCACTACTTTTGCAATGAGGTTTCAATTGGCAAGGAGGCACTGTTTTGGCCTAAGCCCAACAAACCCACCTATTCAGGTTCGCCCTTGTTGGGTGCTGCTGGTTTAGGTTAAGCAGGCCGAGCCATGTTTGAGAGGCCCGGTTTTCCCCTTTTTGTTTTGGCCTTGTGTGTCTGAGTTGGCCGGCCATGAAGGCCATGGCCTTTTATTTTTCCATTTTCTGCTCGGTTCTTATCCTTCTATTTTTCTGTTCGTGGGAACTTGTCCAGGCTGCTGGACGTGTCCAGTACGCAGATGACCAGACCGCTTCCAGCCCAGGGCGTTTTCTTCTTCTTCTTCCTTGTGGTGCAGCGTGAACCATGGCCGAACCCACTTAACCTGGTGGGTGTGGGTTGGTGTGCCCCTGGCCTGACATGGTCTGGACCGCATGTGGTCCAAACCTGTCTAAGGTTTGTCTTACGTTGGTTTAATGGGACGTCTCCCTCTATCTCCCTTTCAGCTTTGGCACTTTTAAGCCAGCACCCATTTTGGGTGCCTGGGATGTTCAGTCAGCCTGACATGGTCTGGACCGGGGTTGGTCCAGACCTGTTAGAGGCCCCTAACCGAACCCAGTTTCAGTTAAGGGCTCTTTGTTTTGTGCCCAGCTAAGAGCTGGTGTTGTTTGAGGGTTGCTGCAGCCTGGCTGCAGCGAGTGGACGCAGTTGGGTGCAGGTTGTTGGCCTGCGCCCTTTTGTTGGTGGCAGCAGTGCCACAGTTTGGGTCTGGACATTCGGTCCAGACCCTGCTCAAGTTGGAGCATCCTGTTTGTATGTCTGGACCAGTCGGTCCAGACCTGGGCCTTTTCCCTTTTTGCAGTTGCAACGAGCGTGTGGGTGTGCGGGCTCTTTCTCCGGACCCGGCACACCTAGTCCAGGGCTCCTGCACTTGCTGCAAGGTCACGTTGGCACCTTGTGACAGCATGGTATGATGTCCTCCTCCCGGTTCTGCAGCATTTCCCAACCGGGCCTGCATGTGGGTACTTGCTGCACATGGCACCGTTGTGGCTGGTTTAGTTTCCGGCCTTTTTGGGGCAGCTCCAGCCTAGCTGCTGTCTTTTTCCTCCCATTATTTCGCCACACGTTTACTTCGTTAGCGATCCTCCGAACTGCAGCCTTTGGGGCTGCGTGTAAGCAAACTACGCAAGATCCAATATCCCTATTACCAGAACGAGTGCTTTGACTAGTTATAACTTGTGCAATGAGTGTGTGTTGTCCAATGCAAATTTATGTAAATATGGTTATGATTGCGCGATAAATGACAACCCACCAATGTGGACAATGCAAATGCATATCTCTATGCATGGGTTTGCTTCAGTATAGAACACAAAGTTTGTGTAAATGACTCCTTATCGAGTGTTTTCAAAGAGTTTGCATAATTAAGAACCTTATGTCATGTGTTAAACAAACGTATACGTAGTTATGTTGGCACAAAGATATAGTACACTGTCAATTTGTGTGGTGTAGATTCACCCTCATTGCTGGTATGGCCGCTTATGCATAAATTGAAAAATGTTGCAAGTAATGCCTTGTTAATGCTTTTTATAAAATAAGGTTTTTACGAAACCTAAGGCGCATGTCATCCAATGAATGTAGTCGTATAGTCGTGCTGGTCATAATTGATTGCACGAATCACTTTGGCAATTTCAAGGTTTTTCCCTAAGTACGTAGGGATTCTCAAGATACATGTTTGGGACTTAGTCTTTTGAGACTTATGTATTTTTGGAACTCTTTGGTGAGTTCGGGTGCGGGTGAAGACCCCACCTAGCGAGATGAGCTCGCTTATGGTTGTGATGCATGGTTTGCATGCTTTTGCATGTCTCATAATTCGAGATGCTTTACCATGGCAATATGTTTCTAACTGTCTCATCGTGAGGCACGTTGCTCTGCAATGTTAAAATAGCTTGCTCACGTACTTGTTGTGTAATGCACATGTATGCTCACCCACACTTGTGCTTTACTTATTTAGTTCGTATTATTGCATGTTATGCAAAGTGCCATTGTTAATGATTTAGAGACAATATCTCATAGAATGCAAATTGATGAAATGCCACGTGCATGAAACTACATAACTGCTTGCATACTTACTTGTCTTTCAGAAATGAAATTATATCATGCCTCTAATTATTTTATTGTGCAAATGATAGAAAGCATATGATACTTTTACACTTTGCACTTGGCACATCCTGACACTGTTACTGGGTAGTGCGTACCTTGAGGAGCTACATTGTTGAGGCATTGGTAAGTGCACTTACTTTATGAAATGAAAAGACTGAAAATTTAACACCATAGGGTATGAATAAATATGACTTGTTGTGGGCTCAGTTGGAGTCCTCGGTCAGTGGCCATTGTGTTGTGAATGGACTCTTGTGTGATATACCCTGAATATGAAATAAATAATATGGTGTTGTGACTGCTTTCACGAGCAATGTGCTCTGTTGGCCGCGTGAGGCTGAGCACGTGAATGGGCAGGCCAAGTCCTCGTTTTGCGTACCCTGTAGAGACTACGAGGCAAATTCCTCGTTGAGAGGTATGACTGAACAATGAGCCTAAGAAAGATAAACCGCTTCGCCCCATTCACAAAAAGGTTCACCTTGGGAGAGGGTGGATGGTACAACCCTGAGTGTCTCGTCGTTACTACGACATGTGTTTTGACAGGAGCTATAGCGTCCTTTGGCCTCCAGTCACTTAGAGTCAGGGAGGTCGAGGTTAGCTTTTTAGGACCTCACTACTGCAGTAGTATGGATTGCAATCCTTGCCTATGCGAGTATTTTCTCCTAGCGGTGTGCTGCTCGCATGAGGTTGACTCGGTCTGTAGCTTCCCAGGTTACCACACTAGAACTTGAATAATAGATGCCAGGTGCATGTCTCACAGAATGCGAGATTCCTTCGCGTACTCGAAGGAGTAATCAGAAGAACTTAAAGACTAACCAAACAGTTGACTTACTGTAGTTGCTACTTCACTTGTTCTGTAGACTTTACTTTAGTTACTTTACTCGTTTCAGTTGTTGCTTAGTTACTTTGCTTGTACATCACTTGTTACAGTTTGTTACTGCTTTAAGTACTTGCCTTACAGTTACTTCAGCTTGTTACCTTTCAGTTGACAGTACTTTGGTTTATTATGTTCCTTGATGCATACCATGTTAATGTTAGCAGTTATCACTTATTGCTCCATGTGTAGCTTTATCACTGCTTAATACTTGCTCATATGGTAACTGCTTAATTATGGTAGATAAGCATGCTATGTATGTCTAGTATAGCTTGTTTTCGATTTCCACACATTGGTATATCGTGTGTTGGTTTGTCTCACCAGCTCGAAAGAGTACTGACCCAGTTTTATGGGGATACAGGTGTCTATTTAGGCGTGCGATGGAGCTCGGTGTGCTGCAGCGGATGCGAACCTACACTTCTGAACCCTTGTTGGATCTTGGCAGTTGTTGGTTTTGTATAAGGGATTTGGTTGTATATTTTGTAAAATGAATTAATAAAAGTTGTTTCTTTCACTGTTGTTTCATTCCTGCGACCCGCCCCGGAGTTCGCCGCTTGTTTCTCCTTGTTTTCGTACTTCCGCACTTGCGCACTTGTTTCAAAAAAAAAAGTTTACCCAAAATCCAAAGGATTTTACAAGTCGAGAAATCTGGGGGCGTCACATCTTACCTTTTATCATTCCTTCTCGCTTTTTTTTATCAACAGATTATGACAAATTTTTATAGTAACAGAAGCAAATCAAAACATGAATTTATCTTAAACCAAATAAGCAATTTTATGGCAAATTAAAGATGAATGTTTGGATGATGCACAAATAATATATAGATAATGTGTTGTGTATGGCATGCAGTGGATGTATAGCTATGGTGAACAATATCATTTACAGAAGAAAAAAAAAAGCATGTATATGGCAGGTATGACTCACGATAGCTACAAAAGCAATAACCATTGTCAGTTCAATTTACAACTTTCAGAACTATATTCCTTTAACCATCTATTCTGGAATAGTGTGGATATTTCCTGATCATCTGCGCACCTCCCTGATTATAGTCAACCTTACTTAAAACTTTTAATTGATCACATCAAAAGTTAACTACCATGACAATACATACATGAAATTTAGCAGAAATTTTATCGTTTCTCAGTCTAGGTTGTGAAATAATGAAAGAGTCCATCAGAAACTGATTACATAACTTCTACCCGTTGTTGGAGCCAAATTTCTGGACATGCTCCAACCTTTTGTGAAGGCAAAACCGATTTCAGGTATGGTGAATTCCCAATTTTCCTCATTTGCATGGTACCGCTGGCCTCTTAATTGCAGATCTCAACCTAGTGTATGATCAGAGACATGACATCTGCAAGTGGCTCTGTAATCCAGAATATAACGTGTGATTGTAATGGAGCACTCAATGTACTATAAGATTAGATGAGAACCCATGACACAGGAGATGTCTGGAGCTAATGATTCTAGACAACACTTACGGGATCAGCCCAACAGGTATGAGGATATGGGTTTTGATGGAAAAAGAAAAGAGGAACCGAGAATCCTAAAAGCAAGAAAATAACATAATTGCAAGTCTAAAAACAACAAGAGGAAGCAAAAAAAAATAAATAAAAAAATAAAGTGTAACCACTTTCTAACTTTTTCAGATACTTGAGTTACTTGTACCAAACGAGTGGAATAACTGGGTAAGATCAAACTATTACTGACGATCACAGAGTGGCATGAAATGCTTCATAGCCATAATATATCAACAAATCAAACAAGACCATTTCTAGACATATAGCATTCTGTGCAGGTGAACACTGAGGATTCACCTAAACAAGTCCCAGACATCAAACTGAAACCAAACTGCTCCATGAAAAGTTAAAATAAGTAGGGAACCAAATGACCGAGAAAGAGAAATAACAAGATAAATTTATGAGCATCTCAGGTTCTTCATATCACAAGGGACATCAATGGATAGCTGCAGAGTGCAAGGAGATAACGAGTAACTCGTGAAGACACATTGTCCTGTAAGCAATGGAATAGTGGAGATCTCAAGGTATCTAATTCTTTAAATCTAGCTAAGACAATAAGGCGATGAGAATCTGATAGGAATGGGATCAATCCGTTGAACGCTCTCGTAATTATAGGCAAAACCTACGAACACTAAGGTGGGATCTTAATATTTAACTGATCCCCATCAGTGGATCGATCTTTCGTATCACCCTGCCACAACCTCGCACCTTGGCAAGCTACTCCCCAGCGATGGGCCTATTCACAATGAATAGATTTCCATGGATTGATTACAGCAAAAGAATGATAAACGATGGATCAAATGGATGAACTAACCTTGCTGAGTAATAATATGGGATATATCACACTACGCAATGTTGAAGAAAGAGGAACACGGATGTACAGATGGTGTCTTAAACAGGAGACAACAAAAATGATGAATCAGATATCGTTAAAACAGGAGATCAATTGCAACGGATAATCAGATATGGGCCATCAAAATAAAAAATAAGGAGAAAAAAAATGCAAGGGATATACAATGAGAACCAATGGACAGATGACAATGAACAGGACAGCCGTATATGATGTAGCGCACAAACAAAATATCATGAACAAAAAAATGAAATACCATTGACTGCTATTAAAAAAAAATCAAATACCAACAGGAATTTAAAGTGAAACAGGAAATCAAAACTTAAATAAGAGAAGGTGATGGGATTTAGCGTGAGAAAAGAAAATCATGACCATCAAGATCGACAACCGATCCAGATGGAAACAAAAAAATTTGAAATCCAACAGATGATCAAAATAAAACAGGAATTCGTTGCAAATTGAAAATCAGGATAAACATGAGAAAGGAAAAGGAAAACGTTAATAGGAAATCACATATAGACGGATGATGAGAATGAAACACGAAAATCAGGTGTAAATAGATATTCAATCGGAAAATTAAAGAGATTCAATGAATACAAAAGAATTGTTGGAATAATCATTCCGTTGATGTAGCATTAGGTGGGGCGATTCTGCTATAGGCATGTCGATCCCCACCCTTGATGCTTTGGAAAAGAAAAAAAAAAGAAAGAGGAAAGAAAAAAAAAGAAAAGAAAAGAAAAGAATAAAACAAGGGAGAGAATATCTGAATAAACAAAGATGTGATAAAGAGAGATGAGATTTTTGCAGAAAAATTGAATGAAGAGAGGAATGCTTACTTACCTGCAACTCTGCTCGTAAGGGATTGCCTCTCAGCTGCTCAAAAGGGAGGCTCCGAGAAGCAAGAAAAAGAAAAGAAGAGGAGGAAGATTATAAAAATGGAGGGGTGAAGACGATGAAGATCGTGATCCCCGGAGGCCTGTTTATATAGGGCAAAGAGGAAGGATCAAGAGAGAGGAAGCATCGAGAAGGTGGACGGTGATGGCCTCCATCGCCTCTCTTGCGATTATCCTCGCAACAGATGGCCGTTGATTTTTTTATTTTTTTTTACAAATCGAAGGTAAAAGTTTTGAAAATTCTCAGAAGAATGACTCTCTTTCAAAGGTTTTCTAAAAGGGGTTTAGTTACGAATTTTTTTCAAAAAGAGCTTTTTTTTTCTAAAATTTTTGAAAAGTCTAAGACACAAGAAAAACACAAAGATTTTTTAGAGAATGGGATCCAAATGAGGTTTTTGAAAAGTTTATAAGATATTGGTTTTGAAATTGCAATTTTTTCCTAAAATGGGGTTTTTGTGAAAATTACATGATTTAATTCAGAAAATGACCCCTGACATGGATCTGGATCCAAGATTTTTAGAAAATATTGGGTTTGAATTTCAAATTATGATTAGATCTAGATAAAACATCTGATAAAATTCAAAGAATTGATTTTTTTATTTATTTTTTGAACAATAAGAGATCCGGGATCAGAATTGGATCCAGATATCCGATTTGGATCAGAAATTGGGTCAGAAATGAAAATTGAGTCTGGATTTCAGTGAATCCGAGAAATAAATGAAAATTTGATTAAAAATTGACTCGATTTATTCAAAGAAATGGACCCAGGGGCAAAAAGGAAATTTTTGAATTTTGGGGAAAATTTGGGGTGTTCACACAGCTACACGTCACCTTTGTGAAAATAGAGCTTGGGGTGCTCCTATCAAGGTGCGGCAAGGGAGAACCAAAAAAAGAGAGGACCCTAAAAATCAATATTGGAAGATCCAATAGTCTAAAGAGTTCTCACCTTGGATCAGCTTAAGGGCTGTAGTGGGATGGCTAGATGAAGATGGACTATGGCTTTGATCCTTGCTGCGCCAAAGATGATGATGGCTGGAGATGATTTGCTACACCGATGGATGGGCTGCAGCTTTGATGGCGCCGGTACCAAGGGGATAAAGGAGCTGGAGGTAATGGTGACGTTGGGGAGGTCGCCTTGAAGTGGAGAAGTTGTTGTACCAAGGAGACATTGCATCAGTGGCTGGGGATGGCTGGAGTTGAAGATGGTGGCTGCCAAGGATAGATTTCAGTCAAGAGATGGGACTAAGCAAAGGAGAAGATGGGAGAGCTAATGGGCTGTGTGAGGATATGAGAGAGAGATAGAGAGTTAGAAGGAGACAGGGACTCCAAGGGGGCAGCCGTGTAGTGCTTCCTTTCTTTCTTTCTTTTTAACAAAAGGACTTAGGATTTTAATTGGAATGGACTTAGGTATTTAGGGGCTAATGAAAAGGGGGGGAAAGGGTGTACGTGAATAGGCTGGACCAAGGAGGGAAATGAAGGAAGGGAAGGGAAGAAGGAAAGAAAGGAAAGAAAGGAAAGAAAGAAGAATAAGAAAAGAAAGAAGAAGAAAAAGAAAAAGGAAAGAAAGAGAAAGAGAGAAAGAAAAAGGAAAAAAAAAAGGGAAAGAGGGGGTCAACCCCCTTGTGGGTCCCACCTCCTCTCAAAAATAAACAAATAAAAAAATAATAAAAGAAAACAAAGAAAAGAAAAAGATATTTATTTATTTATTTTTATTTTAAAATGAAAATAAAGGAGCCATCTCAGAGTGGGCTCACTTTCCAATATTGAAATTTGTTTTGAGAATCATAGGGGTAGAATTGCCTTTTTAAAAAGTTTCTGGACAAAATGAGCTATTTTTGGTGGTTTTTGAAACGAGCTCAGAATTTGATGTTTCATACCTAGTTGCGAAGCAAATCCAGTGTAGAATTTAAAATTTTGAGTTTGAAAGAAATCCAGATTGTTTTTCTCGAGAAAATATTTCCAAATTTAGAATCCTGTGAGTAAAAATGTCAATTTTGGAAACCGAGGGTTTGAAATTGATTTCTGAAAACTTTTAAAACTCAATCTGGATTGGAATTTTCAAAATTGGAGTTCTGGATCTCGAAAAATGAAATGTTATGAAATGCTGAAAAATGATATAAAATGATGAGAAATGATGCGAAGTGCTATGCGAAATGCAGACCCTGAATGAAGAATTTTGGATATTGGACTTTAACTGACACTTGTATCAGTTCAAAAAGTGTTAAAATTGATAAAATTTGCAAAATGGTTCAAGAAATGGTTTTTGGGCTCTACCGGGCTAGAGTGACATTGAAAATTAGGGTTTGAGCTGATTTGAACTAAAATAAACTGCATTGAGCTGGGTTTTAGAGTTTTAGAATTCGACTGGACTGACAAGGCACTGACTCAATTGAACTCTCCAAATAGATTTTCAAGATAAGTTATCATTTTTAGAGAAATAGCACGAAATGGTCACTGGAGTGAAGTGAATTACGAACCAGAGTTGGGCTTGAGCTGAGATAAAGATCGATAATACTGAGATGAACCAAAATTAAAGCTCGAACACTAGCTCAACTGACTGGACTCAGCTCAATTTCAGCTGAATGAACTTAAATGGGCTAAAATGGGCTCCTGGACACTTGGAAATGGTTTTGAACTGAAACTGGAGCACTTGAACTCCTTGTGAGCTCAAGCTAGACTCAGAGGAATAAGATTGACTATGAATGACTGACTTAGAGACAATTGGCTTAGATTTGAGTGAGAAATGAGCTCATTTCTGAAGAAATGATCCCATTTTGGCAGGAATGCTCAGAAATGAAAATGATTTGTTCATTGTGAGCTCAGATGAGCTTGAAATGACTGGTATTCTAACTGTTTTGAACTGACCAATGATCTTGGTTGACTCTGATTGATTGGGGTTCGGGATGACCTAGGGGTAAAATGGTAATTTTCCTAAGGAAAGTGGGTAAAATGGTAGTTTTCTGACACAAACTTGAGATTTGACTCCTACACTGACCTACCAAGGTTGGCACTGCATGAGGGGGATGTGTCTGAGAATGAATGAGGAAAATTTGGGGTGTTTACAGGAAGTCTGTCAGCTGGTCTGCTATAGACTGGCCTTTGACTGACTTCTGAGATACATACTCAAAGTCATACTGCATCAGGAGGACTTGCCACTTCGCAATCCGTCCGGTAAGAAAAGGCTGCTCAAGGATGTACTTGAGAGGATTGAGCCTTGACAAAATTTTGATTTCTGACGCCAACAGATAATGCCTCAGCTTCTGACACATCCATACTAAGGCTAAACATGTCTTTTCCATCTGAGAATATCTCTTCTCATAGTCAATGAAAGTCTTGCTTATGTAATAGATGGCATTCTCTATCCGGCTGCCTTCCTCATACTCTGCAAGAAATCCGCTACAAGCATTTTGGTTGACGGAAATGTACAAGAGAAGTGGTTTTCACAGTTTTGGTGGCTTCAGAGCGGGTGGATTGAGGAGATACTGCTTGATGCGTTCAAACGAAAGCTTACATTCTGATCCCTATTCAGATTTCACTTCTTTTCTCAACAAGTGATTGAAGGGCTCGCATCTCATAGCCAAATTAGAGATGAAGCGCCGAATAGACTGAATGCGCCCTTGGAGGCTTCTCAGCTCTCTGAGATTAGTGGGAGGCGGCATATCAATGATCACTTTTGCTTTAGCTGGATCCACCTCTATTCCTTTCTTGCTGATCATAAAACCAAGCAGCTTGCCTGACTCTACTCCGAAGACACATTTCTATGGGTTGAGCCTCAGCTTGTACATAATGAGTCTCTCAAAGACTTGGCTGAAAGCATCAAGATGATCCTCTCATTCTTTGGACTTGACCAGGATGTCATCCACATAGGCATCCATGTTCTTATGCATCTGGTCATGAAAAATAACCGTCATCGCTCTTTGATAGGTTGCCCCAACATTCTTGAGCTCAAACGACATGACTGTGTAGCAAAATGTACCCCAAGGCATGGTAAAAGAAGTTTTTGATTGGTCACGAGCGGCTAGTTTGATCTGATTGTAGCCTGAGTATCCATCCATAAAGGAAAACATGGCGTGGCCCACCGTGCTGTTGATCAAAAGATCGATATTGGGGAGTGGATAATCATCTTTTGGGGTAGCCTTGTTTAGATCCCTGAAATCAATACAAATTCGGATCTTGCCATTCTTTTTGGGAACTGCTATGATGTTTGCCAACCAGTCTGAATAATCAATGGTCTGGATGAATTCTGCCTTCAACAAATCCTCAAGTCCTTCTTTAACTTACGGTGCCACTCGGAGATCCATTTTCCTGAGCTTCTGCTTGGTTGGCTTGAAGTCTGGTTTCAACACAAGACGATGCTCGACCAGTTTGGGATCTAAGCTTGGCATATCCTCATAAGTCTAAGCGAAGACTTCTTGATATTGTTTGAGAAAATGGATGAGCCTTTCCTTCTCATCTGAACTTAAACTGAAGCCAATTTTGAGGATTTTTGGATCATCTTCTGAACCAATATTGACATCCTCTGTCGGATCCTGAACCAAAGGCGATGACTCATCTTATTTCTGAATACTGGCAATTCTTGAATTGTTGAGTCAAACTCTTCTAATTCTTCAATCTATTCTGCCATCTTGTTGACCCCTACCCCTGCCTTTGCCTTGCAGATTCTAGCCAGTTTGGAGTTATTTTGAGAAAAAATGGGATTGATAACGAGCCTTTTGAGCAATTTAGGAGTCATGTTTTTTGGCAATCCTGAAAAGTGCATAGAAGATTTTGAGGAAAAGTGAGAAATTCAAAATAGCCTTTTGTACAAAAACAGAGAATAATGACATAGACAAAATGTAAGTAGAGAATGATATATGTCAAGATGTGAAGAGAAGATCAAAATTTCTTTGATTGATTAAAGCTGAAAACAACAACTTGATATTTACAGGTGACTTGACAAATAAAAGGAAAAACTGGGACTGAGTTGTCCCTACAAGATGACAGGAAAATAGGAAAGAGAAAATAGAAAACAAAGGCATTGTCCTCATTCTGCCCCTTTGATGAAGGTGGTTCTTCTGCCTGATGTCGGACCAGTGAAACCCAAACCTGTACTGGTAATGTGTCGAGCGGGGATGATCGACTCTAGGATGCCATCCTCTTTCTTACCAAGTCCCCTGAAGGGCTGATAGCCATGCTTCATCAATAGATCGAATCCTCTCCTAGTCTTTGAAAACTGATGGAACAAAGGATGATCTTTGAGAGAAGCACAATTGAGGCGCCCTCCCAGCTTGAAGAAATGAGGTCCTTGCCACTGAACCAATGTTGTAACATTCTCTGTTGGTTGGACTTCTTTCAGCTTCGGCATGTCTAGACTGTCACTTAGATTGATCTCATTAATTTCTTGAATGCTCGGGATGTCGGTAGTGAAAGTAGAACGAGGAATCATGGGCTGCAGGAGTCTCTCTTCTGGATCTTCTTCCAAAACAGTGGTGATCATGCCTCCCTTCGACCATTTGCTGCATTGGTGAAGAGTAGAGGGGATGACATTGGCATTGTGGATCCAAGTGTGCCCTAGCAGAAGATTGTATGTGGGCAGCACATTGACCATGTAGAACATGGTATGCACTGAGTAGTTGATGAAGATCTTCCCTTTGGTTGTCTGCCCATGGTTGTCAAAAGTGTAGATTATAATGGGATCCAACACATATTCTTCTTTTTTTAGGCCCAAGGCCTTGGCTGTCATCTCTGGACAGATATTGAGGTTGTTGCCTCTATCCACGAGCACATGCAGGACAGTCATCCTTCGGGTCCGCACCACTATGTAAAGAGCATTGTTGTGAAATGTATGAGGTTTTGGCAAATCCTCATCTGAAAAAGTTATTGGTGCATTTGTCATAGCCTGATTGACTATTTGTGCCATATCTTATGGAGTTGTGCTCGACTTGACCTTGATCTTTCTTAGTAGGTCATCCAGAACTTGCTGATGTTTCAGAGAGGCATGGGTCAAATCCAAAATGGAAATGTTTGATAGAGCCGTAATTGGTTTCTGAACTGACTCAGGACCTTCGCCCTTCTTGGAAGCTGACTTGATGAAGCACTTCGAAAATCGAGGAGTTGGTTTGGCAACTTCTGCTGCTGCCTCTACTGACTCACTAACTGGCTTCTTCTTGCTGAGAACTAAGATGATATCCACCCTCTTGGTGAAAGACTGTGCCTGGCATAACACTAGGACTCGATGTTGATCCTGAATATCCTGGCTGGAACATGGCTGAATATTGTTCTGAAGGAAAGTTGCTTGTTCTAAAATGACTGAAGCTGAATGTTTTGGGAAAGGCTTGGACAAGATCTCAGGCTGCTCTTCGTCCTTATCCTCAATTAATAAGTTTTTATCAATATAATCCTGGATGATATTCTTGAGGACAAAACAGTGCTCTGTGTCATGTCCTACAGTTCGATGGAATTTGCAAAATTTCTCCTTCCACTTACCCATAACAACTGGAGGATCAGCCACCTTAGGGAGTTTGACCACCCCTTTTGACAAGATATATTCGAGGATATCTTCGCAGGATTGCTCTAGAGCGGTGAACTCTCTGTCATAACTCCAACCATCATGCTTTGGTTTTATTTGCTATTTTTCTTCAGGCTGTGGCACTGGCTGAACAGGCTGCGACTTGAAAATTTTTTTCTTCTGAGCTGCAAAGTTTGTTGTCTCAGTTTTAGGGCTTTGTGAGTTTTTGTCGTGGTTTTTCTTATTTTTCTTGCTGCTTGCACCGCTGCTACTGTCTGAGATGTCTGCGGAGTAGGTAAAATGTGTCTTCTTCTTCTGCTCAGGGTTACCTCGAACAAGAGGATAACCTTCGTAAAGGCCATTTTCTAATCCCGTTTCAATCCATTTTGCTTGCTCAATTAACTTGATGAATGATTTCGCAAGAGAAGTGGAGATAAGACTCCTCAGAGGTTGGGAAAAGTTATTGAGGATGATTTGTAAGGCATGCTCCTCTGGAATGGGAACCTTCATCTTGTTACAGGTGCTTCTCCACATGTCGATGAACTCTCCTGCTCTCTCACTTTCATTCTGCTTCAGATTATACAAATGGTTGAGAGTGGGCGAGGCCTCAACATTGAACATGAAGCGTTCGATGAACAAGTTTACTACTTTATCAAACTTTCGTAGTTTGATAGGGTTGATGTGGTTTGCATACCACCTGACTACTGTTCCTTCCAAGCTGCGCGGGAAGCAGATGAACAAATCCCTATTGTTCTTTCTGAAGTGACTGCATTCCACATAGAACGTGGCCAAATGAGCTTTTGGATTGCCCGTTCCATCAAATTTGAGGAATTTGCGAGGAAGATTCTCCAGATTATCATCCCTGTCAAGGCCATTGTAGAAATCTTTGCCAGTATAGGTCTGCTTGCCCTTACTCTTGGTCTGAATATCTTTGACTGCTCGAGTCACTTCCCTCAATTGCTCGCACATTGGATCCTCAGCTGGAATCCCATACTTAGGCTTGTTCACCGGATGTGCCTTTGGGTTTCCTGAACCATCGAACTTGATGAACTTCCTGGGAAGATTCTCAAGACTGTCATCCCTGTCTAAACCATCATAGAAATCTTTGCTTGTGAATACCCTTTTGCCTTTATCGCGAGCTTGCAGATCCTTGACTATTCTGACCATATCTCTAAGTTGTAGCTGGTCAGGGTCGTTAACAGACTGATCCTTGGAATCGATGGTTGACCTCTGCCACTGAGTTATCTTCTGAAAAGTTTGTTGAGCTTCACACTCTTCATCGGTGTCACCTACCAATTCTGATTCATCAGTTGTATCCTCATGTTGTATCCTCATGTTGGATACACTTCTTGGATATTTTCATTTGCTTCTTGACTGTGCGGCCCTTAGCCTTTTTCTTGGTTTTTTGAGAACGGGTTCTTTTTTGTTCAGTCAGCATCTTACTCATCATCTTCTGAAATAGGGCATACATCTGAGGATCCATGTTGTCCTTGGCTTGCTGACCTTGGCTCTTAGCTGATCGGGGGGAGTCCATCTCTTCTTATGAAGCAGTTGATACACTACATCCTCGACTGGTGTAGTTTTCTTGCCTGACCTTGTCAACACCATAAAGAATTGCAAATGTTCTCTGCAGAATGAAGGGATGGTTTAGATTGAAGAATTTTTGGGAGAAAGGTAAATGAGGAGGGAGATATTGAGGATGATAAAAGAGATGAAAATTTTGGATAGAATTCGGAAGACAAGATTTGGACATTTAAAAAATTGCCGGTAGGATAAAGCTGGAAATTCGAGATCCAGAGAAAAGGTAGAAAAAGGGAAATCGCTTGGACTTTTTGAGGAAAAATATGAGGTTTTTGAAAATCATCCAAGGTTTTGATAAAACTGTTGGAAAAATAGATGTAATTTGGAAAATGATGTAAAAGGGAAATGAGAAATAAAAGAAGGCATTCAATCACATCCTGCACAAACAATTATACACATACAACATTCCCTAAGAAGCCGACTCTAAATGCATCAATTTTGAAAATGGTTGTAGGACCCTAATCCTGACTCTAGGCTCAGATCAGTATTGTCCAATCATGTTATGCCGATATACTCGAGCCGAGTCTCAATGTACATGGCATAAAGATTCATCTTCGATTTTAGGCTTGTGTTTTCCCAACATCCTTGAGCACATGCCGATATATGTTGGATTATGGCCCTTGGTACGTGGCAGAGGGGCGTTAGCCCAAATAAGTGACCCAGTTGTGAGGCTTTGTCCCGAACTATGGTTCTGAAAGAAAGCCCAACAACGTGAAGACCGGGTAGACACAAGTGGGGTGGTTTTTTAAAAAATGATCGCATGCAAGCAAATAGAGGGCTCTAAAACCTAAAGAGATAGATTTTGAAAATCTTGAAGAAGCAAACATTGTTTTCATACAAATCCTAGATTAAGGAGTGTTGTATTTCAAATCTAAGTCTAAGTGAGCATGCACAATTCTCCTCAATTGGTCCTACCAAACCATACCTAGTCTATATGCAATCCATGTCAGCTGCATTCAAGTCTAGGCTCCTAGGTTCACATGATATGTGAAAGTAAAAGTTGACATTCCATAGAACACGATTTTGACAATTTGAACTAATTCAAGCACATAATTGATCAGGCAAAGACAGGTCCCATCTCGGTCGCCAAACCTGTTATCATCGCAAAATTTTCCCTCTCCCTCTGCGAGAGAGAAAAATGATTCTGTGAGTCAAACTCGACCAAAGTTTTGAAAATGGTTTTGAAAATTACTCACCTCCGTTTTGAAAATTTGTGAGAAAATTCCATGGAATGGGATCCGCCTATCGATACGAGTTTCAACTGTTCCTGGCGCCTTTACCAGGGGTAATCAAACCAAGGATCAATTGTGTGCTTTAACTTGACTCAAATATCTAAATCATGTTCTACTTTCTTAGAATGCACAGAGAATCAGGCATGTGCTATGGAATTTTGAAAATATGAAAGTTTGAGAAATATGATGTTTGCTTTGGAAAATTGAGATGTACTTGGAAAATGACTGGAAAAGTGCTTGAAAATGGAATTTCTGGAAAAATCATTGAATTTAATTGAAAATCAGAAATTGTATTGGGAAATGACTTTTGAAGAGAAAATTGATTCTCAGGAAAACTTGGATTCTGAGAAAATCGATTTTGAGATGTGGATTACTTCTCTCAGAAAATCGATTTATGAATAGAATTTGAAAATTCTGAGAAAAATTAATTTCATAAGTAATTCAAGGGCTTTGGGAAAATCAATTTTGGGATTTGAAAGTGAAATTGAGAATGTTAAAAACCTTGGGAAATCATGATTTGAACTTGGGAAATGCTTGAAATATCATTGGAAAACTCAGAGTTTTTGAGAAAATCAATTCTTGAGAAAGACTTGGGAAATTTTGAGAAATTGATTTTTTTTTAATTGAAATTGGGAAATGAGTTTGAAAATGATGCAAATTAAATGAAATGAATGAATATGGAAGAGAATTCTTTGAGGAATTGGGAAAATCCTTTTGAATTTTTGAGAAATGCAGTGCATTTTTTAAGTTAGCCTAAGAGTGTAGGCTGAATGTGGCTAATACGAAGATTACAAATCTGGGTTTCCTTCGTATTCTGACTATGGCCATAAATACGAATTCCACCAAGTTTGTAAACTCTCTAAGAGCTTGTTCACGTGTCATTTGTGTCAACCATAGTGATTTTGGAAAAATGTGCATGAATGATACATCAGATATTAAAATTTGCAGAAATTAAACTATATGCAATGCAATCCTATTCTATGCAGAAAATGTAACTCTTATTCCAAATTATTACATCTGATACTACATTGAATTGAACAAAGAAAAGAAATAAAATAACTAAATCTTCTTCTTAATTGTTCTTGTAAAACTAGAAAACATGTTAGCACAAAAATGTAGGTTTATCTGGATTTATCTGAAAATATTAGAAATTGTTGGATATTATCCAAATATAAGCCCTAATTCATACCTCCTTTGATATAAACATGAGAAATAAGTAATAAAATTTGAAAATAAACTTTGAAATTCAAAATTGGAGTAAAAATGACCAAAATACTCCTAATGACCTTGAAATCAGGGTTTTTTGAGAGAATTTTTATAAAATTTGGAGATTTGAAAATAAAATAAAATAAAATTAAACATAATATGTTGCAATATGATGATATGCATGAAAACTTAGAGAATTAAAGATTAGAATTTCGAAATTGAGGTCAAAATGACCAAAATGCCCCCGATAACAAGACTATGGCCTTGAAACCAGGGTTTTCTGAGAGAATTTTTATAAAAAGTTAAAATGTGAAATGCAAATGATATTGAAATTAACCCTACTATGATACTATATGCTTATTCATATGATAAAAAACCTAAAATGACAAAAATATCACAAAATATCGAATGTAACTTGATTTTCGCCTTTGAATTTAAAAATGAACTAATACAAAAGACAAATGAGCTTGGAATTGGCTCAAATTTGGCATGGACACCTAGACTGACTCTAAAAACATAATGTAACTCGAAAATCTATATTTTTGATATTTTTTTAATATGGAAATTAACTAAAAATCCTAAAAATCAAGATTTTGCCTAAAATTCCAACTCTAAACTGAACTTTGGGTACTAAACTACTGGTTGGCTTTTTGTAAGAAATGTTTTTAAAAGATATTTTTTAATAAAACAGTTGGAAAATCGTCAACCAAAAGTAATAAAAAACAACTTTTCATAAATGTGGCAAGTACGGGTCGAATCCACAGGGAACGGGAAATACTCAAATTAATTCTAAAAATTTCAATTTATTAATATTAAAATTGGAATCTAAGTTAACAAATACAATTCTAAAGAAATTACAGACTAATATTTACAATTAACTAGAAAAACAAATCTAAATGCTTCTTCAGATCGCCAAGGGCAATTTTGTCCTTTCACCAAATATCCATTTTTCACACTAGATAATATTAACATTATAATCTGTAGTATTTATCAACCTAAAACAAAGAAAAGAATAAGTCAGTACACAATTATGAGAAATAAATCTAGAAATTATGTTAAAACTAATTCTACAAAAAAAATGACTGAATTAAACTAAAAATTAACTAGAATATCAATATTAATTCTACCAACTAATTATACTCTATTTAACTAAGTTAATTGATGCAGATGCACTAACTAATATGCAGAAAAACACTGAAAACTACCAAAAATCAATTTACCAAAGAAATTACTATTTTGCCCCTAACTAGTGCAAAAGTGAATTCTGACAGCTTTTCGCAAACAGAAGGTTGAAGAGGCAAATGAACTCTAAATTTCACAAAATTTCTTCTGTTCTGTTCCTGACAGATTCAAGAATCTATCATACTTTACGGATTTGAAAAATTCATTCTGAAACTTTAGATATAAGCGTTTCAAATTTGTGAAAATTCTGGAAATCGCAGGACCCGAAAAAGCTGATTTTGGAAAATGCTTAAAAGTCAAACCAAATCAACTTGAAATGAGCTGATTTTTAGTCTGAAAACAGTAAACACCTTGATGAAGAGAACAAAACAATTTTTTTTTTGAAAACTCCAAAAATTCACACATAAAATGACGAGTGCAAGATACGGCAAAAATCGAGTTTTAGAATCAATGCACTATTCACTTGGAAATATCCACTTATGGCACTATGACTTTAAATGCTTTGTAAAAATAATCCTAACACTGCTAAATGACTGTCAAAATACAGAGAATAAATGCAATTAAAAGAAATACACGAACATGGAAATGAAAACACGAAATTTAATGATCTTCTAATCTAAACAACACGCCACAATTCAACTATCATAAACTACTAAATAATACTACTTGGAACATCTAAAGAACTAAGCTTCAATCATCCTAATACACTAATATCACTAAATGATGAATTAGAAACACGCAAAACACCTCCAAAGCTAAATTAACATTAACACTAAAAGAACTTTAACTCAAAATAACTAGTTAACTTAACTAAGGCTATTGACTACTGGGATTTAGTAGGGGACTAGGGTTAATTAGGGGGACGGGTGGGAATATATCTTTGACTTTGACTGAACTCACGTCCCACCTCACTGGACACACCAGGTTGACTAAATTAGAAAATTACTTAAAATAGCAACCTAAGAATTAAAGACTCTTTATTTAAAACCGAAAATGGAAAAATTAATTGAATGAATCTAATTAAGTACACGCCTAAATGAAAGTTAATTATACTAATGAAGACTACCTAAGTGATGAATCACTTACTAAAACCTAATGCTAATTCAAACTTCCTAAAATGATTACTCCTAAACCCATGCTAGGTCAAGATAAAAAGTTAGAAAAGGGTTAATCAATGAGACTTAACGAATTTGGAAGGAAGACTACTCTCCTTAATTGCCTTAGACACCAAATTAGAAAGCTTGAGAAGGTGAAACCGTCCAGCTGGGGGGGGGGGGGGCACACATTTTCAACTTTGCATTAAAAGCAATAAAATCCTTTTTGAAAATCTTTCTCAAAACACGATTTTGGAAGGGGATTTGAAAATTAAACTTTGTTTCCAAACGTGTAAAGGAGGGAAAGCCTTCTCTTTTGGCTAAGAAGAAAATATCAAAAGCCTTCCTTAAATGAAGCCCACGAATTTGGAGAAGTCCAACTTACCAAAAATCGTTTTTCACCTCAATTACTCAATTACCCTTCTTCCAAATTTCAACACTAATTGCTTATCTAATATAATCTACTATTAATATAACTAAATTAACCTATACACACCTAACAAAAAGGGTAAACATGGCATGTAGGACACGATTTCCAGAGGAATTAATTTAGACAACACACCAAATTCAAAACTACCTAAACAAGAACACCAAAACATTTTTGGACATTAACTCTCAATTCATTGAATGTAGACACTCTAGCAAACCTACCTAATCCTAATAAACTTACCAAATGCAACCTAAGACTAAGCTGGACTCTAATGGCAGATGTCCCTTTGGAGAAGAAAGCCAATCTACACAATAAAAAAATCGATTTTACTTAGACTATGAAAAACAATAATAAATTTTTCTTTTTCTTTTTCTTTTTCTTTTTCTTTTTCTTTTTCTTGTTGAAACCAATTGCTAACAAAATGCAAACATACTTCAATCTAATATCCACTAAACGCACAGTAAACAATGCACAGCTAACTGACTTATAATAAAAAAAAATTGAAATAACTAATCTAACTTG
This sequence comes from Nuphar pumila, assembly GCF_984573655.1. NCBI lineage: Eukaryota > Viridiplantae > Streptophyta > Magnoliopsida > Nymphaeales > Nymphaeaceae > Nuphar > Nuphar pumila. Next base: position 44,031,453 of record NC_143264.1, on the reverse strand, counting down.
AAATCTCAAAAATTGCTAAACTGGAACTCGATACACACTAGCCGATTGACACTATGGGACATATATGAAACTCGACCAGAAATTAACATGAAAACAAACTAATGTAAACCTAAAACTAATGAAAACATAACCCTTTTAACACCGTTTACTGCTAAGAAAATACAAAAAACAGAAAATGATAAAACGATAAAATCGGCTAGAAGAGGTCTAGCCGATTTTCACGTTTTGGGCTAAAATGATTTGTAAATAAAGACCTAACGCCCAACTTAGAACTAAATCCAACATTCAAACACACAAAAACTGAGACACGACAATGGTTTGCTGTCAAATAACGGGAAAAATCAGAAAAGGGCTGAGAGTTAGAGAGACACGATGAGTTGACACGATTCTATCTAGGAGAATGGAGAAAGAGCAAGACCTACCTCAAGGGCGATCCGACGACTATGGGGGTGGAAAGAGCAGAATCAGCCTATGGAGATGCATTTCTTTTTCTTCAAGGATGCTGGAACGTCACAATGGAACTCTCTCTTGCAGTTGCAACACGTTTGAAGTACACCGAGGATGGAAAATGAACTGATTCGCGATCGGGTGGAATAGAGGATCAGATGGAGGTAGAGTCGATCTTTCTTGTTGGAGTAGACGACACTCCACCCAAGAACAGTGTCTTCAACCTCTGCTACACCTGCAAAATGAAGCAAATATGCTCAGCAACCAGCAAGGATTAAAAGAAATGAACACAAGAGATGAAATAGATGAGATAAAACACGAGGAAATGTTTGAATCTCAAGCAAAACCCAAAGAACACAATGGGTTGGCGTGGAGTTGTTGGGGAAGAAGGTGGCTGGAGCAAGATTCAGATGAGGAGGTTCAAATCCCAAGGCAAAAAATGTCTAGGGCTTTCAGAAAACTTGATTTTATACTTTGGGCTCTTTTCAGAAAGAGGTTTATAAAAAAAAAATATTCCTAGGCGCCTCTTTTGAAGGGGTTTTCTGAAAACTTTTTCTAAATGGTTCTTGGGTCACGTTTGGGTTGGATTGTGATGTTTTAAACATTGATCCACGGCCCAAGAAAGTCTATTTGGGTCGGATCTTGATCCGATTCACCTTGAAATTTGTGCCCGAACACTAAAATAGCCATATCTTACTCAATTTAACTCTGATTTTCCTGAAATTCGAACCATAAATCCATTATGCTAAAATACATCCAATCATGGGTTTTAAATCTTAAAATCATCTAAAAATGCATGAGTAAATTAATAACATGATGTGCATTTCATGCATCATCAATTACCATAGAAATTCCCTAAATTTTATGGGGTGACAGAGAACAATTAGGATAAGATTTTTGCCTTTTACAGATTTTAGTTTTGACCTATGGTCGGAGCTTGACAGCTCCGACAAGTCGGATCAGAATCCGGCAACTCTAGGACTTAGGGCAGACTGACAGGTTTCGGAACAAATTATGAGAAAAATAGCAAACAGTGAAGAAAAATGACTGAAATTTTGTGAGAATGTCCCTGACAAACATAAAAAAAATTCCTATTTTTACAGTTTTGGGATTAGATGAACGGTTTGGAAAGGAGCAGAGGATTATCAGAGATCTAAATCTCTATAATTCTCACACACTAAATTTTGACAGATAGGGAGTTTAATTTCGGAAAAAATACCTAGAATGCTTCTAAAAATCTCCAATTTTGGGGAATGGTAGAGGGACTAATGAGGAACAATTTCTCTGTTGAAAGTTTTGACATCCAACTTACAGATTGAAGCATCACAGCGGATTAGGGTCGGTCTAGATCCTGACAAGGAGAAATCAAGATTTTCACAGGGAGTGAAAGATCCGATTTTTAGCAGAGACTGGATCTCTTTAGAAAAATCCAAGAAAATACTGAAAAACAATAGGCTCTAACACAGATCCACTATATTTTTTTGGGGATGAAACGGATCATCCATCTGGGAGATCTCAGATGTTCTTGTATGCTAAAGAGGGGTTTGGAAATATCAGAAGAGTAAAATCCCAGTTTGGGATTCGATTTATTAGAAAGGGTTCCAAAACCCAAATGGACTCAAATTTTTAGTAGAATATCACAGATAAACTATGGCACTCACAAATAAATTTTCCAGAATTTATTAATAAAAAATTATGCATGAAATAATGATTAGAATACGCCTTTGAGGATTTAAGTTCCGACTCGAGCTCTCTAATTTTCTGAGTTCCGACTCGAACTTTCTTTCAAAAAATCTGACTTTTGAGTTGGCCTAGGTTTCCTTTGGAGACTTGGGTTCTGACTTAAACTTTCTAGTTTTCCTTGCAAGATCCGAGTTCCGACTCAGACTTTCTTCAAAATTGAGCTTTCGGGCTGGTCGAGCTTTTAAATTCAATTTCGTGTTTAATGCCATGTTTTTACAATCAGACCTTTGGGTCAACCAATTCTATCAATTCCAATCATTTTTTTGACCTTCAGGTTATAATCTTGTCAGATGACAATCATTTTTTTCCAACCTTCATGTTGCAATTTTTGCCAAATGTCAATATTTTTCAAGGATCCAACCTTCAGGTTGAACCAGTTTTCAAACTGGCCCAATATATCAATTACTCAATTTTCTCTTGCGAAGGACCCTTTTTCTATAAAGAGTTCGAGGGAGCTCATTCCTTTCGCATGCAATCAATTTTTGTTCACAAGCATCCTTTTTCCATGGAGAGATTGAAGGGACTCGATTCTTCGCGGACTATTTGCAAAACAACAATCAAATTTTACACAAAGAATCCTTTTTCTAGGGAGAGTTTTGACGGAAGCTCATTTTCTTTTGTGGCCCCCAAATTCTCATTTTGGCCTCCTCATCGTAGAGGACCCCTTTTTCAGGGAGAGTGTGATGGACTCGCTCCTCTGTGATATTCATCGACCTTACCCATCGGTTGCCTTTCCATAAGAAGCCTAAGATTAGGGAGTTTTGACAAAAACTTAATTTTTCTTCGAAAGTTCTATTTTTCAAACACCTCCTCTTTAGGGAAAAGAGGAGTATTTACCCATTCAGGTCAAGGGTCAAGCCTGAGCCTCTCTTCTGGGGAAAAAGAGAGGAAAATTTAGTCACGGATGTGTCAATTCAATGTCAAGCAATTCCTTTCACCAAGGATTTCAAGAATATTTTGCCAATTTGTCATCAAAACAATTGTTGATCCCAAATTTTTATTGCACAAAATTTTACCTCAAGCTACCTTCAATATTCTCTCTAAAAGGGTAAAGCTTTTGCAAAGAAAGAACAAAATTTAAAACTTTTTTTGTTGGTCGATAAAAAAGATGAAGAAAAATCCTCGACATGACTAGCAAGAAAAATTCAACGATGTTGAAAAGCCATAAGTGAATTGATATTGATCATATCTACGGCATATTTTTAAAGACGATCCTTCTGGTAATAAGGCAACAGAAATATCTTGAGCGATAAAAGAATCCACTCAATCTCAATATATCTTCAATCATTCAAGCTGCCATTAACTATTTGCAAAAGAGATCTCTCAGCTATCATCAAGTTGAAGACTAATAGACAAGTTAGACCCCTGGGGCCAAAGGAGACTCGTATCATCTCCAAGTTGAAAGGGCATGTGATGTGTCCTTCCAGAGGAAGTTCAAATTATCGTCTAGTTGAAAGCTGATGCGTTGAACCTCCCACCAATCCCTAAAAGATATTTGATCACTATTATTATCAAGAGATTCTAACCAAAGAGACAATATTATCAATATAATTCCTGGGACCAAAAAAAGACTTGGATCATCTCCAAGTTGAAGGAGTATGGGACGTTTCCTTTCAGGGAAAATTAGAACATTGCCAAGTTGAAGGCTGATGTGATGAAATTCTCGCCAAACCCCAAGAAAGCTCAATCTCTGTCTCAAAAGAGGGCAAAAAGATCATCTTGGGTAAACCCCAAATATCAAACTGCCAAATTGCCAAGAATTGTATTTTTTCATGTGAAGTTCTTTTATCAATATTTTTTCATTCAATTGCTTTTATGAAACTGAGAACATTTTCTCTCTCTTCGTATCAAGAAAATAGATAGCTTCCTTGAAGAAACTCAACAACAACAAATTTGAATTTGATTCTTGATTCTACAGAGTTAGCCCAATTAGAGGTAATACTCTAGGTAGAAAAAGGGAATATTTTTCTCAAAGATGTACACATTCCAATCATTTTGAATCAACTATAATTTTTATCTTATTGACAATATTTTCTGGTTATCTTGACATGAAGCAAGAACTTGATGTCAATTTTGATATATCCTGACATTGTTTTATCCCTCGTTAGGACTTGATAATAGGAGTTTTCAAGGTTCTTTCCTTTTGTTTGGTCTGAGCGCCTGGTCTCTCAGATCTGCACATTTCCCTATTGTCCCCACTATCCCGCCATAGACAGTTTATTTTCAGGTCAAAGGTTGAGCATATTTTTCTCGCAAAAGGTTATTTTTAAAAGTTATTCAGTCTCAGTCATGAGACGCCCCAATCAACTCATTTTCAAAGCTTTAGGAACCCCTGTTTTTTCACCTTTTGCAACCCCTTTCAGATTCTTTGTGTAAAATATGGAAGTCCCATCATGGTTTCTTCATTCGAAGATTCCATATTTTTCATATCCATTTAGGTTAAGGATTGTCCCTGAGCCTCGTCTCATGAGGTATTTTTCATACCCGTTCAGGTTATGGATTGTATCTGAGCCTCATCTCATGCGGTATTTTTCATATCCGTTCAGGTTAAGGATTAAACCTAAGCCTCATTCCGATGAGGTATTTTTTGTCCCCGTTCAGGTAAGGGTTAAACCTGAGCCTCGTTCCGATGAGTTATTTTTCATCCCATCTAAGTTAAGGGCTAAACATGAACTTTACAATTTCAAAAGCATATCTTATCTCAGCCACGAGACCTCTCTATGATCAAAATTTTCCCTTTTCAAAGCTTCAAGAACTCTATTTTCCTTGCCTTTTGCAATCTCTTTCAGATTTTTCTTACAAAATTCGAAAGTCCCATCACAGTTTCCTCATTTCTTTTATCCAATCATTTAACTCTCAAGGATTTTGTCTTTCTCAAAGCCATTCAGGATAAGGTGCAAAAACCTGAACCTCACTTCATGAAAATCAATTATACAATCATTCTTCCACACCCAGTCCAGATTTTCTAACTGGGGCATTTTTTTCAAAATTTGGCATATTTTTCTTTGCTACTAAGCCCGGCTTTCAACCAGCTTAGCAGCAAAGTGGGGCATCTGTAAACACCCCAAAATTTTCAAAGTCTATTCTGGACATCTCCTTTCGTAGATGTCAAACCCCTGCAGAGCAGTGTCGAGTCTCACCCCTAGGTTTGCCCCGGTCTAAAGATCAGTCTACCCTCATTTTTTCAATAAAATTACTATTTTACCCCTGAGTCACCCTTAGCCCTTCTTCAATCAGACTTAGCCAAACTCATCTTAAATTCAGAAGAGTTAGAATGTCAACCATTTCTAGCTCCCCAGAGCTCACGATGAGCAATGTCAACCCATTATGGCTAAATTTAGCTCATTTTAGGCAAAAGGAGCTCATTTTAGCTTGAATTTTAACCAAACTATCCCCGAGTCAGTCAAATCCATTAGATCACATCCACAAGAGTCTAATCTAAGTTCATTAAGAGTTTGAATGGTCCAGTTTCAGTTTGAAGTCACTTTTCACACACTCAGACCTTCATTTTAGCTCATTTCAATCCAAATTGAGCTAGCTCTAACTGGTTGAGCTAGTGTTTTAGTTCAGAATTTAGTTCACCTTAGTATAACTAACTTCTGATTTAGTCTATTCCAATCTTGTCTAGTTCAAATTAGTTCAAACCAGTCTAGTACAGTGTTTCTACCCCTGTAGGGCGAAAACAAAAAAAACTTCAGAACATCGTTTCTAACAATTTTTGAACCAGGACAAGCCCCAAATTCAGACTCGGATCGATTCCCTCATCTGATATTTCATCAATATTCAAGATCTAATTCATTTTAATTCTGATAATGGATCCAATGCTGGATCTGGTATCCATTTTTTATCCCAGACCTGGATTTTTCATTTGATTTATTCTATAATTCATATTCAGAGTGCAGTTTATTCATTGAACCTGGAATATCCTATCGGATATTCAAGATTTAATTAATCATTTCAGATCCATTTCAATCTAGATCCACCTTCTGATCCACTCAAAAGGCTAATTAATCAATTTTTGAACTCGAATTCATCTAACATCTGAGATTCAATATTCACTTCTTGGATTCTGGTCCACATCCAAGATCCAATTCCACTTTCTAAGTTGGATCCAACATCCAAATCCAAAATCCTAATTTTCATTATGAATTTGGGGGCTTTTCATTTTCAATTTTTCAGAAATTCATATTCAGGGTTCGATTCCCATTTCAAACCAATTTCCTTCAAATCGAGATCCAGATCCAATCTTCTTCAAAACCTCGAATCCAGATCCTTTTCAAGATTCAATTTTTATTCTAATTTCAAAATTTTTATTCTCAAATTTCAAATTCAAATCCATCATTTTGTAAAAATCTTTTAAAAAATACCCCGGATCCAATTCATAATTCAATTTGGATTTCAAAATATCAAAATGGATCCAGATTCAAATTCAAAATCCAATTTTTATTCAAAATCAATTTTTGGGTTTCAAATCCAAAATTAAAATTCAATTTTTATACCAATTTCAAAAAAAATCTTTGAATTTCAAATCCAAAATCCAAATATTTTTGCAAAATTTTTTTAAAATTCAATCTGGATTCGATTTTAACTCAATTTGGATTACAAAAATCAAATTGGATCTTAGATCCAATTGCAATCTGTTATTTTCAAATTCTCCTTTTACCTTTCATATTTTATTTTAATTATATTTTTAAAATCTTTCAAAAAAAATATTGTTTTCAAATAAGGGGTGTCACTTGGCATTTTAAAAAACAAACCAAAGTTGTTTTTAAATCCACTTTTAAAAACCCCCTTTTACTTTTAAAAACACACATGGGCATCACTTGCAGGGTGATGAAATGTGTCAAAGTTTTAACAAAATACCCCTTTTACCCATTTATAAAATTTGAAAAAGACACACATGGGCACCCACTTGCAAGGGGGTGCCATGTGTCAAAAATATTTGCAAAATGGCAATTGTGCCCATTTGAAAAGTCTCAAATTACCCACATGGGGTTGATGCCAACCCCCTCTATGTGAGTCCTATGCCACTTCAGCCCTAGAGCCAAAAATATCCTATTTTTTATTGCCCACAATGCCCCTAGATCTATCTATAAATAGATCTAGGGGGGGGCAATTTTTCCAAGAAGAAATCCTCTCCCTCTCTCTAGCTAATTGTGTTTTCTTGCTTGGTGGCTGAAGTGAGGAAGAAGGAGCTCTCCCTCCAGCCCTCAAGGTAGGTCCTCTTTTTTCTCTCTTCCATTTTTTCTTTTTCTTTCATTTTTTTTTTATTTTCCTAAGTGCCACCCCCCTCTTCTCCTCATTTTCTCTCAATTTTTTTTTAATTCTATGAATAGTAATGTAGATTTACCTTATTGTTGTATTAATTTTGTTTTTATGCCTTTTGATCTATTCCAATTACTATTTAGTTTGTGTATTTTTCATTCTACCCATTGAGATTATGAGATTTGATCTTAATAGATCAAATCTTGTTTCTAATGGGCTAAATCGATTTCAATTTATGCCCCAATGATTTCAAATTTATTTTAGATGATTTAATTCTGTTTTTGCAATATTTTCATCATCATACATGCTTTGAAATGATAGATCTCATGTTTGATCATTAGATCAATTCATTAATGAGGTTCTATTCTATTCAATCATGTTTAGTTGATATTTTTTATTCTAGTTTGTTTTTAATTTCATTAATTCACATATAATTAGGTGTTATTTTAATCTAAATTTTTTATTGTGTTTTCTTTTATATGTTGATCTTCACCAAAAATAAGATCATTCCGAGTTGGTTTAGTCTACTAAAAAAATCAGGATTCGGACTCTGTCATTCTGGGCTGACCGAATTTTTCCTAAAACTGGACCAGCTTGCCGGAGTGATTTCTCTCTAACCAGAGATGATCTCTCTAATATGTAAAAAAGGATATCTCCAGCATTGAATCTAGTTTATTCATGCTGATTTATATCATTTTTATGGTGATTTCATACCTGATTTTGGTGGGAAACAATGACCCTGTTATACTGTATCATTTTGATGGTTCAGTTTTTAGCTCATTTTGTCAAAGTCATATCTCCCTAATGAAAGCTCATCTTTGAAATCTGTAAAAAGACTTTTCTTCATCTGAATATTTAGTTCATCTCTATAAATTTTCAGCAACTTATATGAAGGATTTCTATTTCTTTTGCATTTTAAGTCAAAACCATATCTGTTTGCAATCCCAGGCATTGCTCAGACCCAGAATCAACTTGTTGCATTCATATCTCTCCAATGAGAGATCATTATTTTATATTTGTAAAAAACATTTTTTTCCTTAGAATGTATAATTTATGTATTTTAATTTTCATAAACTTTTATTTCCTTTTTACTTGTCATTCAAACCAAAAACCAGAACCCTGTCGATTTTCTTTGACAGGCTTTTCACAGGTTTTGAACCAACTTGCTTGGATTGGATCTCCTTAATGAAAGATCATTTTCTAAATCTGTAAATTGGATATTTTTTATTTAAATGTCTAGTTTATCTATACAAATTTTCATAAATTTCTATAGAATTTTCATACTTTATTCTGATAAAAAATTACAACCCTATCATTTTGCCTTATTAACCATTACTTAAATTTTATTTCAACTTGTTTAGATTAGCTCTCTCTGATGAAAACTCATTTTCAAAATATGTAAAAAGGGTTTTCTTTCATTTTGTGTCTATTTTATTCATGTTAAATTTCATAAACTTTTATACTAATTTGGTATTTCAATTTTGTTAAAAACCAAGACTGGTTATAGAACTTCAAGTTTTGTAACAGGACCATTTTCTGTTTGGAAACAGTGACTTTCTGAAGTCACCATTTCCAAACCAGAATTAATTTTTTAATTCTGTAAATTGAAATTGTTTTCTGGTCAAATTTAGAAACTTATCCCATAAATTTGGAAGAAATTGAATTGGTTTAGTCTCTGAAACCTTAAAATTATAGAAACTTGTTTGCTAAAATCCAATTCCTTGTTTCTAAAATTACTTCTTTAATGTTTCAATCATATCTCGAGTTTTAAAAATGATTTTCAAGATCTGTAAATAGGAAATGTTTGCCTGATGTGTTTTGAATCCATGGATTTATTTTCAGCTCAATTTGAGTTATGTTAGGCCTTCATTCACTCGAAATACTTTGATGGGGTCTATTTGTATATCCTCATTTTGTAAAATCCTGTTTTGATCAGACGAAAAGCCCAAATTTAGGATTTTTTCTAATCTTTTCTTACATTTTTCAATTTTAAAATACTTCTAAGGTTGTTAGGAGCCTTCACATCAATTTTTATAAGTTTTTATGATCATTGAACCCTTCATCTATTGTATTTTTTTTTAAATCAATTTTTGTAAAAGGCATTATTTTGTTAAAATGAAGTTAAATTGGGCATTTTAACACTTTTAAATTCAATTTAAAAAGAAATCATATTTTCACGAATTAAAAGTATATTTTATCAACTTAGAATGCCTTAACTTCATTTTAAATAAATTTTGGAGTTTATTTGCCTTTTAATTCAATCATTTTAAATATATTTTCATAAAAACCTCAATTTCAAAGTCAAATTTATTTTAAATTCAAGTTTTAAAATGAATTTACATGTTTCAAACCCCAATTTCTAAAATTTAAAACTCCAAAATATATTTTCAAAATACTTTTGCAAAGGTCATGCATCATTTTCATTTAGTTTTAATTTTTCTTTATTTTTTTGGAGGCATAAAAGGCTAATTTTAAATTTTCTTTAATTTTTCAATAATTGAAGAAAATTCATAAATGCTTACATTTACTTCTAACATGTTTGCTAATTTTGCAAGAATTTTTATTTTTATTTTCTTTTTCAATTATTGCAATTAATTCTAGGGTTATAATAATTCAAATAATGTGAATTTACTTTATGCTTAGTTTAGAACGAATGAGTATATAGTTTAATTTCATATTAATTTATTATATTCTTTATTTTTCTTTTTAAATACACTATAGAAACACAAATGGCACGTGCACCATCTAATAAAGGATAAATAAAACTAAGTAAAGTTCGTATTTATGACCATAATCAGAATATGAAAAATACATAGAATTATTATTCTTTATTAAATAAAAAAATTGACCTACACTCTTAGGTCTTTTTTAAAATATCATTTCTTTTAAAAAAGAATTCTCTTTTCTTTCTTTATTAGAATTTAAATAAAGATTAGGTTAAAGTATATTTGTGACCCTAGTCATGAATATATTAAAAATTAATCTTGTTTTAATTCTATAAAGGCATAAAAAATTATTTTCTTCTTTATTAGAATTTTAATAAGGATTAATTAAAAGTATATTTGTGGCCATAGTCATGAATATATAGAAATTAATCTTATTTCAATTATACAAAAGTATAATTTTTTTTTTAATTTAAATAATTTTTAAAAACAACATTTTCTACATTTAAGATAGCATTGCATCATTTTCCAAATTATTCGCGTTATTTTCAAATTTTCAAGTGATTTTCGAAATAATTTTTAAAAAATAATTTTTATTTCAAAATTCAAAGTCATTTTTTATTTCCATTATCAAATTCAAAGTTATTTTCTAATTTTATTTTCAAAATTCTAAATCATTTACAAATTCAAGGTATTTTCGAAATCACTTTCAAATTCTAAATATTTTCAAAATATCTTCCAAGTTACTTTCGATTCATTTTCAAATATTTTTAATAAATTCCAATTCTTAAAATTGTTAAAACCCTATTCCAATTTAAAATATTAATTTTAACTTTCTATTTTCAATTTCTAAATTTTGATTTTTATTTCAAATACCAATTCTCATTCTTCATTTTCAAATTCCAATTTTAATTTTAAATTTCATTTTCATTCCAAACTTTCAATCTTAAACTTCCCTGTTTCGGTTTCAAATTTTCATCTCAAATTCAAATTTCAATTTTAATTTCAAAAATCAATTCTTAGTTTCAATTTTAACTCCAAATTAAATTTAGAATTTCTAATTCTAAATTCCAATTTCATTTTCAAAATTTCAATTTTAATTTTTAGTTTCAATTTTCAAATTTCATTTTCAATTTCAAAAATCCAATTCTTCAATTTTATATTTTTAAATTAGAAGTTCAATTTCAATTTCTAGTTTCAATCTTGATTCTGATTTTCCAATTCCAAATTCGATTTCTAAATTCAATTCTGATTTCAAAAATCAATTCTAATTTCGATTTCAATCAATTCGGATTTGAAATGTCGAAATTTAATTCTAACTCTTAAATTCGATTTCAACTTTCAATTTCATTTTGCAATTTCCAACTCTGATTTCCATTTCAAAATTTAATGCCATTTCAGAATCAAATTCAATTTTCAAACTCCAATTTCAATTTCAATTTCAACTTCAATTTCAAACTTCAAATTTTCAATTCAAACTCAAATTTATTTCAATTCCAATTTTCCAATTCAAAATCGACTTTTAAACTTTAAAATCATTTCCTAAGGGATATTTTTAAATCCATTTCAAAATCACTTGGAAAGTCCAAACTTTTGAAATATTTCCAAAAGCATACATATTTTCAAGTTCAAAATCATAGCACAAGCATGATTCTCTGTGCATTTTAGGTCTTAGAATAATTTCATAGGCAAATTTGAGTAAGTTAAAGGCATAAATTTGATCCTTGGTTCAATTACCCAAGGCGCCAGGAACGGTTGAACCTCGTACCAACGAGCAAACCCCGTCTCTCCATTTTTCTGCATTTTCTAAAACCAAAGGCGAGTTTTTTTTAAAATCTTTTCAAAATGTTAAGTGGACCTTACGAGAGTTTTTCTTTCCCTAAAAAGAAAGGAAATTCTTTTTAATTATCATAGGCACCTGTAAACACCCCAAATTTTTCCTTTCATTCACAAACCCCCTTCTTTTGCCATTGGGACCTACCCTCTGAAGCCTTCAGTGAACCAGCTGGTCGACACCCGAGCCAGGGCCATCCAGAGCCCAAATTTTGCACCAAATTTCAATACTTCATCTTGCAATCAAGATTTAATATCTATTTTGGCTCGATTTTAATCATCAAGTTTTACCTTTGAACATAAATGTTCAATTCTATATCTCTATCAGGGGTCCGAGACTTCAAATCCCTCATCCAGGGTCTGCCTTTTGCATCTCATTTCATATAATTTCATATCATTTCATGTTATTTCATGTTATTTCATGACATTGCATGTTATTGCATATCATTTTTTAGATCCAGCATTCTGGTTTTTCAAAATCTTCCAATCCAGATTCGATTTTAAAACCTTTATTTCGAAATCAATTCTAAAAACCTGGGTTTTTAGATCGATATTTGTCATTTATCAACCCCCAGGATCTTATATTTCAAAATATCTTCCTTAGAAAGCGATCTAGATTCATTTTTAAACTTAATTTTAACTGATCTCAATTCTCAGATGAGACCCATCTAGGTGGTGTCGCTTCTGGATCCCTTCTTTCATCCAAATTTCTTAAATTTTAGAGTCCTAGTTGGATCAGAACTCTATATTTTTATCTTTTTAAACCTCTTCAAAATTCTATTTTGATTTTAAACCATAAGAAGTCTTATCCCTAGTTCATTTCCTTTATTTTGGCCAAAATCTCAAAGTTTCAGTCAGACTAGGACTCTATCGCAGAGTTTCAATCGGATTAGAACTCTATCATGATTTCATCTTTTATCCCTATTTTTCACTTATTTTAAAAAACCTTCTCATTTGACTTTCAAAAAGATAAAAAACTTAGAGTTTCAGTCAAACTAGGACTCTATCACAGAGTTTCAGTTGGACTAGGACTCTGCCTTTCATCTCTATTTTTACTTATTTTCAACAAAATTTGTCAAAATCTTTCATTTGGGTCGAAATTTTAGAGTTTTAGTTGGACTAGGACTCTATTTCAGTGTTTCAGTCAGATCAGGACTCTATCTTTCGTTACTATATTCACCTTTTTTTAAGAAAATCCTTCAAATTTTTTTGAAAGAAGCTAAAATTTTAGAGTTTTAGTCAGATTAGGACTCTGTTCTAGAGTCCCAATTGGATTAAGACTCTAACCCTGACTTCATTTTTTAGAGAATCTTTCAAAAAACTTCTTTATTTATCTTTCAAACAACCAAATTTCGGGACTTTATTATAAAGTTTCAAAATTTTAGGACTCTGTCCCAAAGTTTCAATCGATCCAGAATTCTACTCTTATTTCATCTTTTTACTCTATTTTCACTTATTTTTCGAAAACAGATTCAATTCTAAGAGTTTCAAAATTCTGGGACTTTATTCTAGAGTCCCAGTTGATTAGGACTCTGACCTGGTCTCGTATTTTGCTTATTTTCACTAATCTCTAAGAAGGTCTTTCAAAATCTCTCTGTTTGTCTTTCAAAAACAAAAATTTAAGAGTTTTAAAATTTCAGGACTCTATTCCAGAGTTTCAGTTAGTTTAGGACTCTATTTTTAAAACTTCTGTTTTTCATCTGGTGATTTCAACTCTATTTCAAAACCTTTTTCAGTCTTTATTTCAACTTTTTCAAAATCCTGGTGTGGGGCCCATACAATTGGCGCCACATTTGGAAGCGTTTTAATCCATTTAGAACTCTAGTTGACTTAGAACTTCAATTTTATTTTCAAACTTTCTTTCAAAAACTTTCCTTCTTAAAACCCTTTATTTCAAAAACTTGATTTTCAAATCAGTTTTCAACTTTCTTCATGCGGGGCCCCACCCTACAGGGGTGCAAAACCCTAATTTTCAATTTAATTTCATTTTATATCTTTCATATTTCAAAAATACAAAAAAAAATATATTAGTTAGTTTTCCTTTTGAAGTTTTTAAAGAAAATTTGTTTTTAACCCCTTTGTCTTAAAAGTTTTAAAACCGTTTTCTGAAAAACAAGTGGGGCCCACATAGGTGGCGCCACATTTGAAAAACTTTTGATTAGTTCAGGATTAGTCAGTGCCCTAATTAGGTTAGGAGTTTGAAAAATCAAAAATTGATTTTGAAGTATAACCTTTATTTTCACTTTTTAAAACCTTGTTTTTTAAAACCTTGAAATTAGAGCCTTTCAAATCAAATGTGGGCCCATAATAGGTGGCGCCACATTTGGATTTTGTTTAGTTCAATTAGGACTCAATTAATTCAATTAGGAGGGTTGAAAAATCAAACCCAAAACCGCCCCCCCTAATTAATTCAATTAGAAAGTTTTAAACAACTAAGACTCTCTCTCTAATTAATGCTTGATGAAAAGCTATAAAAAGGGGTCCAAGGAGGGGGTCGACCCATGCTCTTTTTCTCTCATTATCTCTTCTTCTTCTTGCTTTCTCTCTCTCCTCCAGCAGCCCTTCCTTCCTCCAATGTTGTAGCAACCTCCAAGGTAAGCTTTATTTATTTTATTTTATGCATTTTATTAATTTTATTACTTGTTTTTTAATATTTTAGCCATTGCCGCCCCTTGGGTATGAGATTCAAGCTTTATTTTTATTCAAGAACTGTAAAGGTGATTCAAGAACTTGATCCAACACTGCGTGGAGATGATTTTCACGTTTTTAATTTGCTGAAATCACTGGTATAATGTTTATTATGCTAAACGCCTAAAAAAGATCAAGATTCGACCATTCAATGGTCGAATCCCTCTTTTAGAGGCTAAATCAAATCCCAATCGTGTTTCTCCCTAATTTTTTATTATTATTTTAGCATGATCATACTTGTTTTATTCATCTAAGTATTAAATCTAAATTCATTATATTATTTATTGCTTTTTCTTTATTATTTTCATGTTTAGATTAGGTTTATTTGTGCTTTATTGTTAATCTGTGCATCTCGATCTTGAGCATGCGGGAACAACGTTATTTCATGTTTGATTTTTGTCAAAAAAATAATGATTTTTTTAGAGTTTATCCATGCAATTGTCAGTGATTTTCTATAAAAAAAAATTGGATTATTTTGGGTTCTGTAAACTTGTTAAAAAATTTGAAAACTGAACTATGCTTTTTGAACCGTGAAAACGCTATGTGGACTCGAGAATAACTTGTCGAGGAGATATCTCCCTCAACAAAGATTCGATCAATGATCAGTAAGTTGAAGCATATTAGTTATTATGTCTAGTATTCTATGTAAAATTTTCAGATTTTTATATATCTGTTTGCTATTTTTCTTCTATCAGAAATCAGAATCGGTTTTACAAAGCCCGTTATGCATTGTCTAAACCCTAGATCGACTTGTCCGGATCATATCTCTGTGATCATCGTAAAATTTTCTCTCTCTTGTTTCCTTCTTTTTCCTTCTCTTTTCCTTTCTAGCCTGTATTTCCTTTTTTGAAGGGGGAAATAAAAGATAGAAAAGAATAGAGAAGAGAAAGATGAACTCTTTTGCAAAGGACTCACTTGACCTTAATTTTGAATTTTTTTTGAAAATTACTCACCTCCGTTTTGAAATGTATGCGGGAAAAAGGGAGAGACGAGATTCGCTCGTCGATACGAGGTTCGACTGTTCCTGGCGCCTTTACCAGGGGTAATCAAACCAATGATCGAATTTATGCCTTTTTGCTTTGCCTAAATATTGTCTAAGAATTTATTCTAAGTCTAAAATGCCCAAAGAATCATGCTTGTGCAATGCAAATGGATGTATGCTTTTGAGAAAATAGTTTAAAATTTTTGGGATTTTCTAAATAATTCTGAAATAAATTTGATAAGGGAGTGAAGAAATGATTCAAAGGTTTGAAATTGATTTGCAAAAGTTATATTTTGAATCTAACTTAGAATTGAAAATAGATCTGGAAGAAGAGACTTGAAATTCCAAGTTTTGGAATAATCAGAACTTGAAAGTAAATCTGGAATTTGAAGAAATGAAGGAAAATGGGAGATTTGGAACTGAGATAGAATTTTTGAAGAAAAAATAAATTTTCAAAGTCAGAATAAACTTTGAATTTGATTTTGAATCTAGAATTCGAATTTGAAATGGAATTTTTGAAAGAGAATTGAATTCTGAAATTAACGTCTGAAATTAGAATGTATCTTGGATCTAGATGGAATTTGAAAACATAATTGGATTTGAAATCTAGATTTTCAGGATGGATTTGAATTTGAAATCTGGAATCCTAAATGAAATTGGATCCGAAGTCTGGAACCCAAGATGGAGTGGAATCCAAAAATTTGAATCCAAGGTGGAATTGGGTTCTAAATCTAGAATCTAAGATGCAATTGGATTTTGAAAATCCAAATGGGACCTTGAAGATGAATCTGGGTTTTGAAAACCCAAATTGAATTCAAAAATAGATTTTAAACTTAGGAAAAAAATTTGAGATTCAAAATCAATCTCAAAACCTTGATTTTGAATTGAGAATCAAGACTCAATCTTTAGATAGAACTTTGAAGATTTTGAAAAAAAATAAAGGATAAACTTGATTTAAAGCTCGAGTTTTGAAATCAGAAGATGAATTAGCAATTTCAATGTTAAGTTGAACTTTGAAACTTGATCTGAAATGCTAAATTGAATTTGAAATTGAATCCTAAAAATGAAAATGAATTTGAATTTTTCAAAGTTAAATTGAACTTTGAAATTGGATTTTGATTGAATTTGGAATATAGGAGTGAATTCGAATTCTCAAAGTCAAATGGGACCTTGAAATTGAAATTTGAATTTCGAGATAAGATAGAATTGAGAAGATGATTTTGAATTTATAAATAAGAATTGATTTAAGAAATGAAAAAGGCATTTGAAGAATTATCTCAAAATCACTTGGATTTTGGAAAAGAATTTTGTAATTCTATCCTAAATGATGAATGAATTAAAAAAAATTTGAAATTGAATATTGAAAAGCATATTTCATTCTTTAAATGAATTGAAATAAAATTGAATATATAATACATTCCTGACTATGGCCATAAAATGTATTATATAATAATCTATATTTAAATTCACATGAAGAATAAAATATATTTTGGTGTCTTTATAGAGTTTGAAATGAAATTAACCCTCAATATATCCTGACTATGGCCATTTGACATATATTTTGAGTTAATTTCAAGTTAAACTCTGATAAAGGAAGAAAATATTTAGAAAAATATGGTGATTTTTGAAAGAGATCCAGTGTGAATCCAATGTTATTCCATAAAAGATAAAAATCATAAGTTTTGTTTACATCCTGACTATGGTCATTGATGCAAATCGTCAACTTAGGATTTAATCACCTCTTATTAGAACAGTGCATGTGCCATTCGTGTTTCCATTCGTGAATTTTTGAAATAAAAGATAAAATGAGATGAAATAGATAATTTATGATATTTACATGCTCATTCATTCTATTTTATGCTAGCAATGTAAAATTTTCATTATGATCTAGCCATTATTACATCATTGGAATTGAAATTAGAAATGGTAAAACTTCCTTATTTGAAGAAGGAAATCAACATTATCTAGATTTCCCTGCAAAACCGAGTTAGTATAAAACAAGGATGAGAAGCAAACGGGAAGTATTGTGCTAAAAACAAATATACCTATGATCATGCTTATATTGATAAACAGATGCATGTATGAATGCATGTATTTATGTTGAAATAGAATGGGTATATATATACATATATATATATATATAATATCCTAAGCTAAAAGATGGATGATAAAGCATATGAACAATATTTTAAACCAATGAGTAAGTGCATATATTCGAAAATGCTTATAGACATGGGTAAGTGTTGCATATGTATAAAGTAGCATAGTGAGGAAGTGGATGAAATGTGGAAGTGTAATAGTGTAATGAACACTATGGAAGATGTATAGTTGTGGGTCACATGCTAAGCAAGTGGTGAGTGAGAATGAATATTGTTGTGGTATGGATAACATTATAGAAAAATGTAGTAGTGCTAATGGGGTTAGTGAAGAATAAGTGCAGCTGTAAGTGATGTGGAAGGCAGATGAGTGTGGTGGGTTGGATGTATGTGGATGAGCAGGTACATGAGTGACAACAGGTGGATGTTGTTATAACAATGCAACAGGATGTGCAGGGGGATTAGTGTAGAGAAGTGGTGACATGCTGTGAAATGGAACACAGTGAGGTGAGTATGGTGTAGTGGATGAGTGTACATACAATGGTATGCACAGATGGTAGGAAGGGAGGATATAATCCAATGTCACAATAGATGGGGTGTTGCATGATGGTGCTGGAGTAATGCAGGGGCAAGATGATATGCACAGGAGAACATAGGATGTTGTACAAGTGGTTGTGAAATATGTTGTGAACAGTGTTGTTTGCAGGTGATTGAGTGGGTGCAATGTGACTCATTTGGTGGTGTCCAAATGAAGTGCATCACAATAAGGTAGATGCAGTGATATAGATGGAAAAATGGGTATAAGATACAACAAAGCAAATAAGGGTAATGCATAATTTTCAGTGACATAATGAGCATGTTCCTCAACACATTAATGCAATACTTTACCTTGATATGCAGGTATTAACAAAGACACTATTCAGAGGAGGAATTCAGTACCTAAAACGGATATGTAGGTTGCATACAATTGTAATAAATTGATTGCCGACTTGATTCTGAAGGCGACCATTCAAGCTGGCAATATGTGACACAACAGATTAGCTTTATCAATATACCTCATCCCCCAAACTTGACATACAGGAAATCAGGGTGATTTCATTTGACTTTTCGAGATACTTTTTTTATAGCAACTAAGGATGATTTCAACATGGTAGAGCAATGAATTCTCATCTTATCAACAGCAAAACGATAGATCGATTTGCAATGACTTGATTGCTCGCAACAAATTTTGCCACCACACTGTCAATCCTTGTCAAATGCCTCCGGAGGCTGGTCAAAAATTATTTTCCAATGTGTAAATATCATACACGTTTACTTGATGACTCAGAGCCCCTATCATCTTAGAGATATCCTAATCACATTTGGCACCTCTGTAGACTTCATAAGCAAAACTGTCCCAAGGCAATCAACGACTCTCCAAAACTGTCCAGGATCGATGACTCTAGTATGGTTCAGGTTTTTAATGGTGATATCTTTTGTTATCACTTGTGCTGGCTAGGGGCATGCCTCACAGCAAATCAGAAGGTTATCCTTGAATCAGCAAAGCACCTGATTTTTAACTTGGGAAATCACATATATTTTGACAGATCAGGAAGCTTGGCTTTAGACCAACTAGGCCTCTGCTCTCAAACCATCAGATTGCATGCTTCACCAGCTAGTCGAAGCAAAATCTTATGGTGACCAAGTGGGTATCTCATAGCAAACCCAGAATTTATCTCTGAATCCATGTGTTTTCAAGGCAAATATGATCTCCAACCAGTGAACCAAAATTTTTCATAGCGACAATTAACCACTTCTTGACAGATCAATACAGGCAGGTGTGAAAATGAGAAGGTATATAACGTTTTGCAGTATAATTTACATATTGACTTGAATATTATCAACAATCAAGACTCAACAATTTCACCATGATGTAGACAACCAAGAAAATGATAAACGAACAAATGAATTAGAGCAACATAGATTTTGGATGTCATGACGCATAGGGCATAGACTGCTGGTGTCTGAATCACAGACTTGTCTGCTTTCAGAGGATATTGAGCATTGTATAGTTGTTGGACCAATTGAACATCCAAAGACAATGTCCAAGAAGCTTTATATGTCCAGGCATAAATGTACCTATGATGATATCATCTAGTAGAAATGCAGCCTCACAGCTTACAACTTACTGCAAGAAGCATGATCAAAACAAATAAATGAAGGCAGGCTCTAAGAAATAGTATGAATGCCTTCCTGCTAGAGAAGTCTAAAATGGCAGGGAAGCCAGCGAGGTCAGAAAGGGGTTCTGTGGAACAAATATCATCCTTAATTGAGACAACAGAGAGGTATCCTGAAATGCCTATCTTGTAGAGAGGCCCATCATTCATTGCATCTAATGATATGATGAAAATACAGAGGGAACTACAATGTTAGCAAAATCCAAGTGCAATGGCCAAATAGAAAAATAAACAATAAAAAAAATGAAATCATAGAACAAATAAACCAAAATACGAAGAGAAATGTTGGAACATGATTGTTCTTTGTATATTGCTTGTCTGCAACTCGATTTGCTATATGCAAATTGAGTTTGCAGAGGGTGCGTTGAAGGGTCAAAATAAGAGAATTAAAAAAAAAAAAGGAGAGAGAGAAGATGAAAGAAATGAAGGGAAACGATAAAAAATAACATGGAAGGCAATCCAGACAGAGCAAACCAGAATGCTTCGCGTCAAGAAAACCCAAATCGAACAAAAATAGCAGCATCGGAAATCATATACAAATGGGAAATTGTAGTAAAAACTAAGAGGAAACCAATAATGAAATAAACTACAGATTAGCAATCATATGAAAATATAAAATATAAAAGAAAATGGAAGGAAATGTGCCAGATCGGGGCTACTCCATTACTGTAGCCACAGGTGGATCGATCCTGCTATATGCAGGTCGATCACACCTTGAAGGCTTTATGGTAAACAAAACATAAGAGAGAACAAAAACCGTGAAGAAAGGAATGCGACAAAATAAAAAAAAATCTTATAGAAAATTGAAGGCAAAAGGAGAAGGTGCTAGTTACTTACCATTTCTGATGATTCAGGATGGGAACCCCTTCCGATGAGAACCCACCAGCAAAAAGCAGAGGAAGAGGGGGGGGGGGTTGAGAAGGAAAAAGGGAAGAAGAAGAAGGCGATAGTGATGCGTGAAGAATATGAGAGGGTGAGAGCGGATGCCCATCGATGCCCCCTGCGGTTTTCTTTTATAAGAGAAAACTGTTGGGGTTTTTACAAATCAGGTCCTAAGGCTTCTTGAAAATTTTCAGAAAATGGTTCATTTTTAAGGGTTTTCTAAAAAGATGGTAACAAGAAAAAATTCAAGAGGGGCTTCTAAGACTCATTTTCTTTTTCGTATTTTTTCCTTTTTTTGAATTTTTATTCTTTTTTGGTTCTTTTTTCTAACATTTTCTATATTTTTTGGTATTTTTGAAATAAAACTCTAAAATTATGGGGAAATAAGGGATTTAAAACTATTTTTTTGTATTTTTGGAAAATATTTACAAAAGAAGGGTTTTCTGAGAATTCGGGTTTGATTTCTTCAGAGACGGGTTTAGATCCGAGCTTTGAGGAAATATTTGAGTTTTAGACTTTGAATCGAGAAATATAGGGCAGTGGATCCAAACGGATACCGAATGGACTGTCTGAGCCTTTCAGAAATTATTTTTGGTATTTTTTGTAGTTTTAGTTTGAAAATTAGATAACGAGACTCAGATTTGGGTTTGGATAATAGATTCAGATCCAAAATTGAGTCAGATATAGAAAATGGATTTGATTCCAGTAAATCCTAGAAATAAACTGGAAGTTTGAGTAGAAATGACTCAATTTACTTAGAAAATGGGGGTCAGGGACAAAAAGGGAATATTTATAAAATTTTGAAAAAATTGGGGTGTTCACAATCTCCCTAACCAAAAATCTGATCGATGATCCGTAAAAAAGAGTATCTTCATATGTGTGTTTACTGACATATGCTAAAATTTTATAATTTTTGAACATAGTTTAATATATTTTCCTGTACCGGAAACTGGATATATTTATTTCAAATCGTTACGTATTCGCCGAAATCAAGCGTATATTGCCGGAACGATATCTCCCTAACCAGAGATGATTTTTCTGATCTGTAAAAAGAGATTTTTTTTATGTGTCTAGTATGTCTCTATAAATGTTTATGAATTTTTATGGTGGTTTGATCCCTAATTCGGGTCTAACACTGTGATAGGTACGTGCCCACAGGCAAAATTATGTATTTTAGGTTATTATTTAATTTTTATATCAAAATAATGTCAAAATTTCTATTTTTCAATTCTATTTTAATTTTAGAGTTATTAGAAGTGTCCATGTCAATTTTTGTTAATGTTTGAATTTATTTAGTGGGCTATTTGATTAAATCACAAAAACAGGATGCTCGTAGAGTCTTGATTCAACTAAAACATAGGCAAAAATTATAAATTTCATGATATTTTGATTTTTTTAAGAAAAGTTTTGTATTTTTAGGATTTGATCATGTTTATAATCATGCTAGGGTGCTCCACACTCGATTTAGTATTGCTTTGAATCTGTTTGATCCCTGAATTAAAAGTTTTACAAAAATTGTTTCTGAAAACCCTGATTTCAATGCCATAGTCTTGTTTTTAGGGGCATTTTGGTCATTTTTCCTAAAATTCTGAATTTTAAAGTTATTTATTTTTATTATTTATTCAATTTTGCATCATCTTTTATTATGTTTATCTTAGGGAAACATGGAAAAAATCCTATATCCGGATAAATCCAGCAATTTTCAGATATTGTTGAATAAATCCTGAAAAGCTGACATATTTTTACTAACAAGTTTGCTAGTTTTGCAGGAACACTCAAGATTGTATTTTTTTAATTTTTTTTCTTTATTTTAATTTATTATTAATGTAATTGTAAATTTGGAATAATAATTTAATTTCTTGCTTAGAATAGGATTGCATTGCATATAGTTTATTTCTTTAAATAATGTCAATGTGTGATGGATGATGATTCATGCATATTCAAATTCACCATGGTCTACACGAATGGCACGTGCACTAGCTTCTAAGGAGTTGATAAACTCGGTGGGTTTCATATTTGTCGTTATAGTTAGAATACGAACGAAACTCAGATTTATCTTCTTTTAAACCACAAATGGCCTACACTCTTACGCATTTTCAGAAATCATGCATATTTTCAAAAGTTTTCTAAGTATTTTTCCCTTTTAGAACTAAATGAGATGTATTCAATACATATTCGTGGCCATAGTCAGAGATATATAAAGAATTTATTTCATCTAAATTCTATAAGGCACAAAAATCTCTTTTTCAAAGATTTTTCTCAAAATTCTTCAGAAAATATTTTCTCAAATTACATTCATTCATTCGTTTAGGTTTAGACTGCATCATGAAAGGATTTCATAGGGCCACACGCCCATCCCTTTTGACCTATTTCATAAATTCAATTCAGAAGAATCGACTTTCTCAAAGTCATTTTAGTTTTTCCTCAAAATCGATTTTCTCGAATTTTACTCTGGCTTTCTTCAAAAATGGATTTCCCTTTTCTTCAGAAATGTTTTCCCAATGCAATTCATGATTTTCAAGGTGTTATCTATTCCAAGAATTTTCCAATATTCCAAGCAAACGTAATACAACGCCCATCCCTTTTGACCTATTTTCAATTTGCATTTTCTAAAATTCATAGCACATGCTTGATTCTTTGTGCATTTAGGAATACATTTTAGACAAGTTGAGCAAAGCAAAGCACCAGATTGATCCTTGGTTCGATTACCTCTGGTTATGATGCCAAGAACGGTTGAACCTCGTATCGATAGGCGAGTTCTATTCGTCAAAATTATCCTGCATTTTAAAACAGAGGTGATTTATTTTCAAATTTTTTTTCAAAGGTCAATTTGACTTGCAAAAGTAAAATTTTTGCAATGATAACAGGTTTGGCGACCATGATGGAACTTGTCATTGTTTGATCAATCTAAGTGATTTGCTCTATTCATCTTGTCAAAATCGTGTTCTACAATGTCATCTCTATTTCATGTGAACCTAGGAGCCTAGAATCAAACCCAACTGACATGGATTGCATGTAGACTTAGGCATGGTTTGGTAGGACCGATTGAGGAGGCATTATTCATGCTCACTTAGACTTAGGTCAAATACAATCCTTCTCATTCTAAGATTTGATTGAAAACAATGTATGCTTCTTACAAATTTTTTAAAATTCTACTTCTTTAGGTCATTAGAGCCTTCTGTTTTCTTGCATGTTGATCCTATTTCAAAAACAACCCCACCTACTTTTACCTGGCCACCACGTTGCTGGGCTTTCTTCTAGAACCATAGTTCGGGACAAAGCATCACAACTGGGCCACCTATTTGGGTTGTGTGAACACCTCAAATTTTTTTAAATTTTGTAAATATTCCCTTTTTGCCCCTGGCCACCATTTTCTGAGAAAAATGAGTCAATTTTAATCTAAATTCTATGTATTTCTCAGATTTTACTAGAATCAAATCCGTTTTCTATATCTGACTCGATTTTGGACCCGGATCTAGTGTCAAAACCCAAATCTGAGCCTCGTTATCCAATTTTCAAATTGAAATTGCAAAAATACCAAAAATAGTTTTGAACGACTCAAACAGTCCATCCAGTATCCGTTTGGATCCACTATTCCATATTTCTCGATTCGAGGTCTAAAACTCAAATATCTCCTGAAAACCTGGATCTAAACCCGTTTTCTGAAAAAAAAATCAAAATTCAAACCTGAATTCTCAGAAAACCCTTCTTTTGTAAATATTTTTAAAAATTTTGCAAAAATATTTTAAAATCCTTTGTTTTCGCATAGTTTCAAGAGTTTTCATTTCAAACACACAAAAAAAATACAGAAAATACAAAGAAAAAGAACAAAAAAATCAAAATAGAGAAGAAAATAAAAAAAATGGCTTTTAAGCCCCTTTTGGAAACTCGTTTTGTTAAAAACCACATTTTAACAAAAAATTATGAAAATGACATTGTTTTTGAAAAATTTTAAAAATTGAAAGGACCAAAATCGCAAAATGCCTAACGGCCTCTCGTTATAAAGAGAGGCCGGAGGGGTTCGTAAAAGATCATCCATTATTTTGCCAAGCTCAATCACGCATTCATCCGCGATTCACCCCTCCACTTCATGATCTCCTCTAATCCGTCTTCACCCTTCCCCCTTCACGCATCTTTGTTCCTTATTCTCTTTCCCCTCTCCCCTTTCTCAACCTCTCTTCTCTTAATTCCCCCCAACCAGCTGGAGGAAATTAATCCCTACAACAATATGCATGAGCAACACATCTTCCCTCTCAATCCGGATCCATATACGGTAAGAGTCACCTTTTTCCCTGTGCTCCTTATGTAAACTTTCCTTTTCCATTTTCTTTTCGTATTTCTCATCTCTTTTGCTGCTTTACTGCATTCCATTTTGAGTTTCCTTTCTCTTTTATTTATTTATTTATTTTAAGATTTTATTTCGTTGTTTGAATTTTACTCTTTCTCATTTTTGTTTTACCGAGAGGCATAGAAGGTGAAATCGACCTGCATATAGCAGGATGGATCCACCCATTGCTACAATGACACTGAAATGATCTCATTCTGACATTTTTTTCTTTTCTTTTTCTTTCTCTTGTGCTTCTTTCTTTCCCATTCTCTTTTATGATCTACTCATATGCTCTGCTTCATCTTAACAATCTGGTAATACTTGGATCCTCTTTCGATTCTGTGAATTAACTATTCTTCTTCCTGATCCTTGGCTGATTTCAATTGTCGTGTAAATTGCCTGTCTATAGTCTTAATTTCTTTCCTATTTCTTTTATTTTTCTCTTCCATTCTGATCCCCTGTCTACATGTTGATCTCTTTTGTGATTTTCCCATTTTCATTTTTGACATTCTTTTGATTCCTATTACCTGGCAGTATCTGGGCTTTCGATTTGCATTATTGTTTCCCTTTTCCCTAACGCCCACCACATATACAAAAATTCGCAAATCCACCATCCCCATAACCTCATCATACCCTTGCATCGTTCACTTACATTCGTGTTCAATGCATCGATATGTTACCTCTGAAATGGAATGTTAGTTGCGTGAAGCCAATCTACGGTAACGATGGTGGTGCTGTTTGAAGATAATGGAAAGATGGATCAGATTTCCCTGAAGAAAGAGTAGTATGAAGGGTGTCTCAAATTAGGTAGATTTTCCTTTTTGTGCATGTATATTAATGTAACTAAGGTGAACAGGGCACCTTTTCAAGTTGAAAGCATGTATTGCTGCTCCTACATGAAGTCAAAAATTGGTGCGATATGGTCATGGAAAAGTCTTAGTGAAACCAGCAAATAGTGTTATCTCTTTCACTAAGAGAGGACTTCACGCTTTTTCTTTTAGTTTGTATATTGTATGCAGGAATCCAACATTGCATCTGAATGCAGGTTCGCATCTTTTTCTTTGGTTGGCTTGCATTCTCTGAAATTTCATAGTCACGAGTGGATCTTTTTCACCCTTTGTATTGCTACTCGGTACACGATTGGTCTATCTTTTTATTATAATAAACGATTTATAGCAGACCCTTTGCTATATATCACTGCTACACTTGCACTCCATTGTGTTTTCTCTCATCATCCACATCCATTTACTTGGACTGGTCTTATTTAGTTCTGTTATTTGAGTTGCTCTTTTCAGTATGAGGATGGGATAGATTGACATGCTGTGATCATCGCAAAAATTTTCCTCTTGTATCTTTCTCTCTCTTTTCTTTCTCTTTTCCTTTCCAACCTCTATTTCTCCTTTTTGAGAGGAGAAACGAAAGACAGAAAAGAAGAGAGAAGAGAAAAGAAAAGAAAGAAGTGAGAGAGGAAATCTTCTGCGAAGGTCTCACTTGACCTTAATTTTTGAAAATATTTAGAAAATAACTCGCCTCCGTTTTGAAATATTTGCGGGAAAAAATTGGGAGACTGGATTCGCTCGTCGGTACGAGGTTCGACCGTTCCTGACGCCTTTACCAGGGGTAATCGAACCAAGGATTGAATTTATGCCTTTTGCTTTGCTGAAATATTATCTAAGAATTTATTCTAAGTCAAAAATGCACAAAGAGTCATGCTTGTGCAATGCAAGGATGTATGCTCTTTTAAAAAGAATGGTTTGGAAATCTGAGATTTTCCAAGTGAAAATGTGATGATGGAATAGAGAAATGATTTTTGAATATTTGAATCTTATCTTAGAACTTGAGATAGATCAAGAAAGATATTTGAAATTCTAAGTCTCTGAAATAATCAGAGTTGGGAAAATAAATCTTGAATTTGAAAGAAATGAAATTTCAGAGTCAGAAATGGACTTTGAATTTGAATTTTGAGCTTGGATTTAGGAGAGGGGATGAAATTTGAAATGGAATTGAATTCCATATTCGAAGTTTGAAATCAGAATGAGATTTGAGAAATCTAAATTGAGTTTTAAAAGAAATAGAATTGGATTTAAGAGATCTAGATGGGATATGAGAAATGGAATTGGTTTTTTTGGAATTTGAGAATTTAAGATAAACTTGGATTTGAAATATGGCATCCTTAATGGAATTTTGGATCTGAAGTCTGAGATCCAAGATGGAGTTGAATTCTGGAATCCTAAATGGAATTGGATCTGAAATCTGGAATGGAATTTGGATCTGAAGTCTGAGATCCAAAAGTGGAGATTGCCTTTGGAAATCTGGATCCAAGTTGGGATTGGGTTCTAACTTTGGATTTGGTTTTTGAAAGTCCAAATGGGACTTTTGAAGATGGGTCTGGGTTTTGAAAACCCATATTTGAATTTAAAACTTTAGAAGAGGAATTGAATTTTGAGATCCAGAATAAATCTCAAACTTTGATTTTGAATTGAGAAGCATTTTGAAGATACAAAATAATTTTGAATTTTGAAATCAGAAGATGAATCAGAAATTTCTAAGTTAAATTTGAACTTTGAAATTGATTTTGAGGTATTGATTTGAGTTTGAAATTGAATCTTGAAAAATGAATTTGGAATTTCAAAGTTGATTGGAACTTTGAAATTTGGATTTGAATTGGAAATTTGAAGTTTGAATACAAAATGATTTTGAAATTTCAAAGTCAAATTGGACTTTGAAATTGAACCTTGAAATGAGATAGAATTGAATTTGAATCTATAAATAAGCTTTGATTTGAGAAATGGAGAAAATATTCAAAAATCACTTGGAGTTTTCAAAGGGAATTTTAAAAATATAATGCAATTCTATCCTAAATGATGAATGAAAAAGAATGTGAAATTGGATTTTGAAAATCTTATTTCATTCTTTAAGTGAATAAAAAAAATAAGATTGAAAATATGATATATCACTGACTATGGTCATTGAATGTATCATATAATAATCATATTTAAATTCAGATGAAGAATAAAACACATTTTTGTGCCTTTATAAAGTTTAAAATGAAATTAACTCTCAATATATCCTAACTATGGCCATTGATATATGTATTGAGTTAATTTTAAGTTAAACTCTGATAAAAGAAGAAAATATTTTTAAAACAAATATGATGATTTTTTAAAAGGATCCAGTGTGGATCCAGTGTTATTCTATAAAAGATGAAAATCCTAAGTTTTGTTTACATACTGACTATGGCCATTGATGTAAATCATCAACTTAGGATTAATCACCTTTCATAAAATGGTGCACGTGTCATTCGTGTTCCCATTTGTGAATTTTTCAGAAATAATGAAAAATAATGAAACAAATGATATTTATATGCTCATTCATTCTATCTAAGGCTGAAAATATAGAGTTTTTTATTAATGTCTAGCTTATTACAACACTAAAAATATCAAAAAAACTTCCAACTCGGCTTTTTCACATATTCTTGCAAAAAGGGGAATTAGCACAATGCCAATATAAAAGGAAATAGAAGAAATTAGGCTATGAATGCAAAATGTAGATGGTTTATTCTAATTTGTATTCATGCTAAATGAAAGATGCACAAGGCATATTATGAGAAAATATACATGTATATATATGTATACATACATATATGTATATACATATAGGCAATGTCATAAGCAAACGAAAACCTGTATGTGAGAGGGTATATGCAATGGATGAAAGCAAGAGCCAGGATGGTCCAAGGTGAACCATCATGAAATGTGGTATTTCCTGATGAACCTCCATAGAAAGGAAGAGACACGGTGGTTCATTGTGAACCACTGTGAAACGTGGCAGCCATGGTAGTTCTTGATGAACTACCATAGAGGAGAGGGGACACAATGGTTCATTGTGAACCACTGTGAAAACACAACAGCTATGGTAGCTCATTATTGAACTACCATAAAGGAAAAGAAGACATAGTGGTTCATTTGTGAACCACTGTGAAAACACAACTATGGTAGTTCATTGTTGAACTACCATAGAGGAAAAGAAGACACAGTGGTTTATTGTGAACCACTGTGAAAACACGACAACTATGGTAGTTCATTGTTGAACTACCATAGAGGAAAAAGAAGACACAGTGGTTCATTTGTGAACCACTGTGAAAACGCAACAACTATGGTAGTTCATGGTTGAACTACCATAGAGGAAAAGAAGGCACAGTGGTTCATTGTGAACCACTGTGAAAACAATGCAGGGTGCTGAGCATACAGGTGATATATGAATGAATGTAATGAAAGGATGGATTAATATGTGCTGTAATCACAGGAGATGAAGATGTCGTAGGTAATGGTGGCAGTGGAAGTACTGTGCAAAGTGTGCAACATGTGTTGTAGTGAATAGGGGAGATGCTATGTTGGGAAGTTAGCATGCTTGGGACCGGAGTATAATAATGCAAGTATGGTGTAGTGAGGGTGGTGTTGACAGAAAATATAAAGGTGATTTAGGGGTTACAGGTGAATGGATTTGGTGGTTGGCAGATACATGAGTCATGTAGGTGTAAGTATTAATTGTAAAGGGGAATGGTAAGTGGCCGTAGATGTACCTAAATGTTGGTGACAGCATGGGTCATGAAATAATTGGGATTGATTGGGGATATAGGAAACCACAACGATGCTGGACACTATTGCGAGCATGTGCGAGTTACAGCAGTGCCTAGCACTGTTGTAGGTGCCCAAAATGAGAACCACAACAGTGTTGGGCACTGCTATAGGCGTGTAGGAATGAGATGCAGGGTGTACAGGTGACTACATATAAAAATAAATAAATAAATAAAAAAGGTGCAGAAATACAGTGTATGCAAAATGTTGTGAATAGTATGGTATACAAAAGACAAGAACTGTTGTGTCACAAAGCATAGATGGATGTATGCTTTGAAATGATATGCAAGGCATACGAAGAATGAATTTTATGCAGATCACCAAGGAGAATGTAATGCAAAGCCAAGTTTGATGGTAGGGACATCATGCAGCCTCTTAGACACCAAAAACATTGCTTAAGTAAACATGCGTATCCAAGAAGTGGAGACATCTCTTATCCTTACAGTCTGATTTGAGAGCTCAATCATTTAACTTGTAAATTACCATGAGAGAAAACTGTGAATGGTTATTCATTTACCTGCATTTCGAGAGAGAGAGAGAGCACTTTTATCACACAATTCGTAGTTTGTTGCCTCAAATGAACTAAAAACCACATTAATCATGTAAAACCAAAGAAACAAAAATGCTAGACATCCAATGCAGCTTGGCATTCAACCTAATGATGTTTCTGAGAATAGAAAAAATGATAAGAGCGTGGAGAAAAGAAATGAAAAGAAAAAAAAAAAGACCGTTGTCACACTAAGGTTTACAAACAACATGGAACAAAAACTTGAAACACAACAATCTCAGCAGCATAGAGTTCCCCTGCGAAGGAGACTTTGGACCTCAAAATAGCAGAAATTGTTTTCCCCAGGAATTCAAATAGTGTGTCTGATGAGCCATTGAATTTGCTTGAGACAAACTGCCAACAGGAATTATAACAAAAATTGATAATGCATCAAGGGATAAAAAGGGGATCATAAAACAACATTTCTCCCATCTAATGAGGCAAAGTCGTGTTCTCTGAATGGTAGTCAAACTCAAAATGAGCTACAAAAACTAGATGGAACAGATTGGTGACCCCATACCAAAATCAAGAAATGCCAGCAGAACAACAAAGTTTCAATCCATTCTCATGCTTTAAGCTACAGATAAGTGTATTTGTGGAGGGAGTGGATGTACAGTGTTGTGCACGTGTTGTGCACAGTGGATGTGAGGAATGCATTAGCAGATAAAGGCAAGTGCAGGAAGTGCGATGCAAAGGGGCAGCTACAGGAGGCGGGTATAACAGGGAGATATTACAAATAATTTGAGGGGAGCCTTGCTGCAGGGAAGGTGATGAAACCATACACTGTACAGATGGTGTTTGTGCCAAAAATAGATGAAACATAACGCATAGTCAAGTTCAAAGAGACAAAAATAAAAATAAAAAGAATATAGCTGTGAGAAATCAGTTGTGTAACTAGGAACTCCCTTGTAACTTATGATTACCATAAAACAGAAAAAGGTAAACAGGCATTAAGAGATTTGTGAGAATTTTGGAGAAAATCAAAAAGGGAAAACCGAAAGGGTATTGGATACTGAATTTATCCAGAGATGAGTGGTTGATATTTTGTAAATGGTATTTTTAAAACAATAATAAAAGCTTTGGAAAATCGTCAACCAAAAGTAAATAACCGACTTTCCACAAAGTGGTAAGTACGGGTCGAATCCACAAAGAACAGGAATTACTCAAATATTTCTCAAAAATTTAATTTATTAATCACAAATAACTGTCTACAATCACAATGTTAATAACAATTACAAATTAACACTAAAATGAAAAGGAAAAGCAAATAAGTCTTCTGTTGCATGCCAAGGGTATTTCTATCTTTCCGCTAATTATCCAATCTTCGCACTTGGACAATAAACCCTGGAAAATGAATATGCTTTTCAACCTAAAAATGCAGAAAAATAAAGAGTTAGTAACTAGTTCTAATAAAACAAGCTAGAAATGAAATTAAACCTAATTTTCAAGCAATTAATAAAACAAATCCTAATTATGATAAAATAATCAAATAAAATGTCAAACCAATTCTAAAATTAACTAACCTAAGTCTAATAATGCTGGATGATGCAGATGCAGCACTAAAAATGCAGAAACTACTGAAAACAGACCGAAAATACCTAAAAGAATGAAATTACCAATCTACCCCTAACTAGTGCAAAATAGACTTCTGACAGCTCTTCGAAAAAAGACTGTTTGACAGAGAAAACGAGATCCGATTTTCCCGAAATTTTTTCTATTCTATAACTAACAGATTCAAGAATCTGACAGTTTTTACAAAATTGAAAAATAGTATCTGGAACTCCAGATATAAGCGTTTCAAAACTGGGAAAAATCAGGATATCGCAGGTCCCAAAATTTTCAAATCCGAAAAAGCAGTTTTCACAAAACGCTTAAATATCAGATCAAACCAACTCGGATCGAGCTGAAATTTGGTCTGAAAACAGTTAACACACAAATCAAGTGAATAGAAAAATAATATTTAGAAAACTCGAAATTTTTGCACATGAAATAACGACAGTGCGATAGGGCAAAAATCGGGTTTTGATTTCAGTGTACTATTCACTCTATAAGTCTATTTTAAACCCTAGAAATGCAATCTAACCCTAATGCAACCTAAATGACACTAAATAACAGTGCATATTCAGATGATGAATGCAATGATGCGAAATGTAATAACAATGGAACCAATTATGCAAATTATGATTAAAACTAAATGAACTAATAATGCAACTAATGTACTTAAAAATGCACTTAACTATATGAATGAATAAATGCAATTAATACAAAATACATGCACATGAACTAATTGAATTACTAACATAAAAAACAATAAACAAACACACCTTAAATCAACACTTATTTCTAAAATCTAATGAAATCAATTAGATGAATAACTAAACTAATTATACTAAAATTAATATAAGTTAAAACTAAAGGTAACTAAATCACTAAAGACCAAAGGGACTGCGTGGTTAAGATAGGACAAGGGTTAGGTTCACTAGGTTGACTCGGCTAACTCGACTAGGCTTAGACTAGATACTCGGCTCACCTAATTGGGTCAAATATGTTAACTAGGTTAGATTGACTACTTTAGATAATACCTAATTTATAAAACTAAAATGACTACCTAATTGATTACAACTAACACTAATGACTCCACTAATTACACGCCTAATATATAAGACCTAATTAAAACATAGTTAACTAAGAACCTAATTCCTAACTAAGGGTAATATACTTATCTAAATTAAGTAAATCTAAGTCTAGACTAAATAACTATGGACAGTTAGAGGATTAAGAAAGAATAAATACTCAAAGAGAATTTTGGGGAAATTTGATAACTCCAAAAAATTCGTCCAACCCTAAATACTTGCCTTGACTTGCCTTAATTCGCTATTTAAAAAGGTAGGAAGTGTAAAACTGTCCAGCTAGGGACAATTATCCTTCTTTAATATCTAAAAAAATTAATTTAAGCAAATAGGCAATTCAAAAATATCTAATTCAAGATAGTCTCAACGACTTTGGCTTTCCAAAAATGATTGGTAAACAAATAAATACCTCTATCAAAAACGTGATCTCCTTTTTAGAAAAGATTTGAACTTCAATTCAACTTTCCAAAAATTATTGATGCTATCTTGAATTTCCTTCCTTGAACCCAATTTCAAACTTGCCTAAAGAGGATCCAACGAATTTGGAGCAATCAATTTGTCTCAAAACGTTTTTCTTTTTGGAGCAATTATTCTACTAATTCAAATTGACTTTCCTAACACAACCAAAAATGTTTTCTAACTTACAACTAATAACTATAGCTAATTAAATTAGATTACCTAACATAAGACACTTACTAAAAATTTCCACTAAAACGTCTAAAACTAACCAAGCTCTAATACAATGCACCTAGACACCTTAATGCACTTACTAAATTTTAAAACTTACCAAAATTTTAACAAGCTACCAAAAGCAGCCTAGAGCTCGAATGGAGCTCTAATGGCTGCTGCCCCTCCTTGGGGAAGACGACTAGCAAAACACTAAAATTAAATAATAAGCAATTAGACTAAAAACGATCATGAAAATGATAAAATAAACTAGCACATAGCTATCTAACTATTTAAACTAATGAAAAACTAAGCAATCTAGCTATTATGCTGAAAATAAAACATTACATTAAATGATAACAACAAAATCACTATAATCCTAACTTAAACCACAAAAGAATTAAAATTAACACTCTTGCATAGTTGACATCTAACTGGAATAAGCATCAAACATCAACTTAAACTAATGACATAACTATGAACTATATGAACAACATACAACCAGCTGGACGAACCTACAAAGTGAAAACAATACTCGAATTTTCTTTTCTTTTCGCAATAGAACTAAAACATCAAAAGAAACAAAAGGATGTATAGAAAAATCTTAATATGATGAACTCGACCACACTCCTTCTAGGAAGTTGGGACTTTAACAATTACAATATGCTGGAAATGACAGACCAACAAACAAAACACAAAAATTAACTAAAAAAATTAAATCACACGCTTTTATCTAGATGAACTAAAATCCAACGACTTTACTGAAACAAATCACACGACATATAAGAAATCAAATTGGGCTCGTCCTAAATGAGGTCTGCTAACCCCGTTATTTTGCTCAAATGACCAAAGGTTTCACATAAAAAATTGAACCAAGATCGGCTGGAATGGATCTAGCCGATTTATTGGTTTTCAATTAAACACACCCCTTTCTTTAAGCCCAACGACTCAACTAAATCAAACTTAAAATTTGCAACACTTTAATCTAAAAAAATAACTCAGTAAAACACACTGGACAGAAAATAACAATCGGCTAGATGAAAATCTAGCCGATCTTCACATTTTGGATGAAAAATGATGCAAATTCATGATTCAAACATAAAAACAACGAAACAAAACCTAAATCTACCGTTCTGATCTATGCACGAATGCTATTCTAAGGTTGAAATAATAAAAATAAAGAAAACACACAAAAAATAAAACAAGAAAACAAGCACACATGATTTTGGGTTTCATCTAGAAGAAAAGAGAGGAGAAGACCTACCTCAAGGGCGATCCGACGATCGTGGGGAAGAAGAGAGCGGACAATGGCCTTGGCTTGTGTTATCATCGCAAAATTTTTACTTTTGCGAGTCAAACTGACCTTTGAAAAAGATTTTGAAAATCACTCGCCTCCGTTTTTAAAATGCGGGATAATTCCGAAGAATGGGACTGGCCTGTCGGTACGAGGTTCAACCATTCCTGGCGCCTTTACCAGGGGTAATTGAACCAAGGATCAATTGTATGATTAACTTTATTCAACTTGTCCAAATCATGTTCTATTTTCTAAATGCACAAAGAATCAGACATGTGCTATGATTTTATGAAAATGCATATTTGAAAAACATGATGCTTGATTTGAATATTGAAAAATATTTGGAGATTCTTGGAAAATATGTCACTTGAAAAATCGTGAATCATGTTGAAAGAACACTTTTGAGGAAAGTGAAAATCGATTTCTGAAGAATCCAGAGGTTTTTGTGAAAATCGATTTTGAGAAATGTGAAATAACTTTGGAAAACTTGATTTCTTTGAATTCAAACTTTGAAATTGAAAATATAACTTAGAAAATCGAATTTGGAACTTGGGAAATACTTGAAATATCATTGGCAAATCAATATTTTGAGAAAATCGATTTTTGAATATGACTTAGAAAAATTTTGAGAAAATTGATTTTCTAATTTGGAATTTGAACTTGCAAATTGAATAAAATGAATGAATATGAATTTGAAAGACTTGATTTTGAGGAATTTAGAAAATCTTTTTGTATTTTTGAGAAATGCAGTGCATTTTGAAGTTAGCCTAAGAGTGTAGGCTGAATGTGGCTAGTACGAAGATTACAAATCTGGGTATCATTCGTATTCTGACTATGGCCATAAATACAAATTCCACCGAGTTTGTCAACTCCATAAGAGCTAGTACACGTGCCATTCATGTAAACCATGGTGGATTTGAAATATGTGCATGAATGAAAAACATAGCAGTTATATATTAAAGTTTAAAACTATATGCAATGCAAATCCTATTCTATGCAGGAATTGAAATTCTTATTCCAAATTTACATTTAATTTACATCACTAATCAAATTTAAATACAGGAATTTAAAATAAAGTAAAGTCTTCAATGTTCCTACAAAACTAGAAAACTTGTTAGTGAAGATATGTTGGCTTTTCTAGGTTTATCCAGTAATATCTAGAAATTACTGGATTTTGATAGACATAAGCCATTTTTCATATGATTCCCTTATATAAACTTGATAAAATACGAAATAAAATTGAATAAATAATGAAAATAAGATTTGAAAATTCGAAATTGGGGTCAAAATGACCAAAATACCCCTGATAGCAAGACTATGACCTTG
The DNA here is from genome assembly GCF_984573655.1 of Nuphar pumila. Classification (NCBI taxonomy): domain Eukaryota; kingdom Viridiplantae; phylum Streptophyta; class Magnoliopsida; order Nymphaeales; family Nymphaeaceae; genus Nuphar; species Nuphar pumila. The sequence continues at coordinate 43,995,211 of NC_143264.1, read as the reverse complement.
AAATCAGGGATTTCAGAAAGATATCTTGTAAAAATGCAAGTTTTGAAATACAAATAAGGATAAATTAAATCAAATATGATATGACATGATTAAAATGAGAAAATTAGGGTTTAGAATTTCGAAATTGAGGTCAAATGACCAAATTACCCCTGATAGCAAGACTATCACCTTGAAATCAGGGTTTTCTGAAATAGATTTTGGTAAAAACTTGGGATTTATGATGGAAATAAACACAAAATCAAACATGAAACAGCCTAATATAATTCTAAACATGAACAAACCCTAAAAACACACATTTTTTGCACGAAAATAAAAAAATATCACAAAAATTGTGATTTTGGCAGTGTTTTTTGGATCCTACGGGGCCCAATTTTGTAATTTGTTTAATTCAGGCATCAAACGAATTTAAAATTTCATAAAAATTGGTACCTGCAATTGTTATGTCTCTGAAATCAGATTGAAATCATAAAAATAATTTTTTTAACATTATTTTAATCCAAAAATTGCATTAAAACCCTAAAATATGCTATTTTTAACCTAGATAACAAACCGGTTTCAGTTTAGGACCTGAATCAGGGGTCAATCCTCCATGGAAATCTTTGAATTTTTACAGAGGCGAATTAGACAGAAAAACAGAGGTTTTCCTATTTATATATCAGAAAAAGCATCTTCGGTTAGGGAAAAACCCTTCCGGCAATCTGAACTAAAATCTAACAAATCTAACAGGGGTTAAAACAGCTACTTCAGATTGAAAATACAGAAATAAATAGAAAACCTAATAAAAAAATTCTGAAATTTTAGCAGTAAACAGTAGACAGAAAAATAATGAAACTCCTTTTTTACAGATCATGAATCGAATCTGTGGTTTGAGATCTATGGTCAACATAAGTCAGATTAGGGTTTTGGTAAACCCTAACGAGTTTTAAATTTAAAATCTGACTCTCTGTCAGAGGAAAAATACTAAACAGAAGCTAAAAATTAACAACATTTTACAGTAAATAAATCATCTCAACATGAATTCATAGCACTTTACGGATCTCAAATCAGATATAGGATGAGAAAAATATCATAACAGCAAGTTACCCTTTTGATTTTAACAACGATTTTAAAGCTTGAAAATCCCGATTTGATGTCTGATTTTTCTGACAGAGTTCCTGAATCCCAAAACCTTTGATTTTTTTACAGTAGTTCAATCACATATGCATGTATCACATATAAAAAAATCAGAAATTACAGTAAATATTTCAATCCGAAACAGCATGCTTTTTTTCTGTTCTAAACTAAAAGCACACAGAAATCTAATAAAATCTAATAAATCATGCTTTAACTAATGAAAACAATAAAACAAATACTAAAACAGTAAAACAAAAATTATTTCTATGCTGGAAAACGTATAATAAACATGAACAAATAAAGAAATAAATAAAACTTAGGGAATCAATGGCTGGAATTTGATTTTACCTTTAAAAACATGGTTTTAACCCATTAAAAGGATAAATCACATGTTTTATTGGTTAATAATGTAAAAGCCAATGCTATAATTGATTCTAATGGATTAGAATCCATGTAAAAACACCAAAATAGAGTTAAATCATCTTCTTGGACCATTCTTGATGGTTCTTGAGGTTGAATCATGGTTGAATCCACATAAGGAGGGGCGTCCAAGGCTAAATCAATATTAAAACAATGAAAATCACCAAACAAAACTAAGAAACTAATAAAATTTCTTACCTTGGAGTTGCAGCAATGGAGGAAGGGCTGGAGAGGAGAGAGAAGCTCCAAGATTCAAAGGAGAGAAGCCCTCTAAAATCGTCCCCCATAGGGCCTTTTTATAATATAAAAATTAGGTTTAAGAAAATAACAAATTTTGAAATTTTTGGACTCTAAAGGGGGGGGGGGGCGATTTTTGGGTGGAGTTACTATACTACCCCTAGCCTAAATTATCCTAAATAATGCCTAATTAACCCCTAGCTAATCCTAAAAAATCCTCAAATGTGGCGCCACTTGGCATTTTCCACATTTGGGGTTTCAAAGTACTTTTAAAAACCTTTAAAAACACTAGTTTAAAACCAAACTTTAAAAAATGAGTTTTCAAAATAGATTTTGACTCTTCTAAACTTCTAAAACTAACCAAGACACTGACTAACCCTAGTCTAGCCCTGACTTACTCGAATATGGCGCCACCCCGAGTGGGCCCTACTTGAGTTTTAAAAAAAAAACGATTTTAAAACTTGAAATTGAGAGAGTTTTCAAAAGATTTTCAAAAGCGAACTTGAAATTAAAGGTTTTGAAATGGCATAGGGTTCTAACTAGGTCAAAACTCCTCTGGATATGGTGCCAACTGAGTGAGCCCACATCGAGTTTTGAAAATTTTGTAATAAACATTAAAAATGACTTTGAAAAAGGGTTAAAATCAACAATTGAAAGTCAGAATTTCTGAAAATGGAATCTCAAGCGGACTGAAACTCCGGGTTAGAGTCCTGAACTCTTAGGGCTCTGAGTTTTTGGATTTTAAAGCCAAATAAAAGAGTTTTTGAAAGAATTTATCAGAAAATGGTGAAATAAGTTAGAAAATACAGTCAGGGTTAGACTCCTAACTCGACCGAAACTCTGAAATAGAGCCCTGAACTAACTGGACTCTGTAAAATTACCTAAATTTTGAAAACAAACGAAAAAGATTGAAAATGGAAGTAAAACATACTTCAGAATAGAGTCCTAACTGGATTAGGACTCTGGGATAGAGTCCTGATCGGACTAAAACTCTTGAATTTTGAGAAATTTGATAAATAAAGGAATCCGGAAGCAACACCACTTAAATGGGTCTCATCTGAGAATTGAAATAAATTGAAATTTGAATTTAAAATGAATCCAGATTGTTTTCTAAGAAAATATTTCGAAATATAAAGTCCTGGGGTTGGAAAATGACAGAATGTTGAATAAAAACCTAGGTTTTGATATTGATTTCAAAAGAAAAAGTTTTAAAATGGAATCTGGATTAAATATTTTGAAAACAGGAGTGCTGGATCTCGAAAATGGGATGCAATGACATGCAATGCTATGCAATGCTATGCAATGAAATGAAATGAAATGGTATGTCGAATTCATGCAGTGATATGCAATGACACAGGAAATGTAGACACTAAATGAGGATGAAAATTTGGGGTGTTTACAGATGCCCCTCTTTGCTACTAAGCCGGTATAGGGCCGAGCTTAGTGGCAAAGAAAACACACCAAATTTGGACTATATATATAAAAAAAATGCCCCAGTTAGATGAATCTGACTGGGTATGATGAAATTAATCCAAGTGATGATGATAGATATGAAATGGAGAATAAGGAGAAAATTTTATTTTAAAAAAAAGTGAGATTCAGGTTTTGCCCTTAACCTGGATGAGACGAGAAATGGTACTCCTCATCAGAATGAGGCTCAGGTTTAACCCCTTGACCTGATAAAATGAAATACTTCATCAAATGAGGCTCAGATTTATACCCTTAACCTGATCGGGCGAAAATGAACGGAATCCTCGAAAGAAGAGACCGTGATGGAACCTTCGGATTTTGCACAATAAATCCAATAGGGGTTTTGCAAAAGGATGGAATTGGGGTCCCTAAAGTTTGAAAAGGGGTTTGATTTTGGGCGTCTCATTGTTGAGACTAAATAACTTTTGAAATTGCCTTTTGCTGGAATTGGTGGCTTAACCTCAAGCCGAAATTGTACTGTCTATGGCGGGAAAGTGGGGGACACAGGGAAGTGTGCGAATCTGAGAGCCCAGGCGCTCAGATTATACCAAAGAAGGGAAGGAATCTTGAAAACTCCCGTTATCAAGTCCTAAAAGGGATGGTGTCAGGATGCGCCAAAGATGAACCTCAAGCTCTCGCTTCACGCCAGAATAGCTAGAAAATATTGTCAAAATGTTGAAAATTGTTGTTGATTCAAAATAATTGAAAGTGATGTACATTGTTTTGAAAATATCTCCTCTTTTCTACCTGAAGTATTACCTCTGACTGAGCTTAACTCCATAGAATCAGGATTCAAATTCAAATTGCTTGCGATTGACTTTCTTTCAAGGAAGCTATCAATTTCCTTGATATGAGCAGAAAAGAGAGTATTCTTGATATTGCAAGAGCTATTGGTGAAAGAATATTGATAAAAGAATTTCACAAAATTAAAAAGATTCTTGATAGATTCGGCAGTCTGATATCCTGAGATTCTTTTCTCACGATGATCTTTCTGCACTCTCTTTTTCACAGAATTGGAGCTCTCTTGGGTTTTTCGGGAATTACATCATCCTTCATTTTGGAGATATTCTGACTTTTCTCTCTTCTTTTTGGAAGGGTATGTCACAAACTCCTTCATCTCAGAGATGTTCTGATCCTTCTTTTCTCTCAGGGATTATCTTGACAGTTATTGGCTCTTTGGCGAGAAATCTCTTCATGATAGCGGAAATTAAATATCCTTTAGGGTTTGTCGGTAGGCTCATCACACTCGCCTTCATCTCGACGGTGATCTAAACTTTCCCTGGAAGGATCTGTCACAAACTCCGTCATCTTGGAGATGTTTCAAATCTTCTTTGGCCCCAGGGGTCTACTCGCTTAATTCGCCTTCATCTTGACGACAATTGAGAGATCCCTTTTGCAGATATTTAATTACAGCTTAAGTGATTGAGGAGATATGGAGATTGAGTGGATTTTTCTGTATCACCCAGGATATTTCAACTGCTTTATTTTCCAAGAATGATCTTTAAAAATGTGCCATTGACTGCGATCAATATCAATCACTCATGGCTTTGCAACAACATTGAATATTCTTTGCTGGCCATATCGAGGATTTATTCTGCGTCCTTTTGGTTGGCCAATAGAAAGATTTTGAATTTTGAATCTTTTTTTGCGAAAGCTTTGTCCTTTCGGAAGTAATACTGGAGGTATTCCGAAGTAATATTTTTTTTTTTTTAAGATTTTTGAAATCAACAAATATTTAATGACAAATTGGCAAAATGTTCTTGAAATCCTTTGTGAAAGCGAGCATTTGAGACACAACGCAACACATCCATGACAAAAATTCTCTTTTCCTTTCCCCAAAGGAGACGATTCAGGAATTGGAATTAGAAATTACTCCTCTCTTCCCTGAAGAGGAGGTGTTTGCAAAACGAACTTTCGAAGAGAAATTAAGCTTTCGTCAAAACTTCCTAACATTAGGCTTCTCTTATAGAAAGGGGGCCGGTATTGGTGAGGTCAGTGAATTGGTCATGAAGGAATGAGTCCATCATACTCTCCCTGAAAAGAGGGTCCTTCATGATGAAATGGCCTAGTCTGAAATTATGGTCACAAGGAAAGCGAACTTCCGTCGAAGCTCTCTCTGAACTAAGGATTTCTTGTATGAAATTGGAATTTTGTTTTGCAAACGGTTCACAAAGACACGAGTCCCTTCAAACTCTCTCTGAAAAGGGGCTAAGTGAACGAATTGGATAGCATGCGAAAAGAACGAGCTCCCTCGAACTCTCCCTACAAAAAGGGTCTCTCGCAAGAGAAAATGATTGAAATTGGATATTTGGTGACCCAAAAGGGTCGAATTTGGAATTTGGAATTTGGAAATTGGAAATTTGAAATTTGAAATTTGGATTCTGAAATTTGGTATTAGAAGTTGGAAATTGAAAATTGATTGACCTAAAGGTCGAAATTGAAAATTTGAAATTTGAAGTTTGAAGTTGGAAATTGATTGACTCGAAGGTCGGAATTGGAAATTTTGGAATTTGAATTTTGGAAATTGAAAATTGAAAATTGAAAATTGGAATTTTGATGAGTGATCAGCACGAAGGCTGATCCCAAGAGGTTGACTGACACGACCAACCAGTGAGACACTAACCTGAGTGTTTAACTTTAAAAGAATACCCAGTACGAATACCGGGTTTTGAAAATGTGTCAATATGGACATTGGATTTTGAGGATGTACCAGTTCGAGTACTGGGTTTGAAAATGTACCAGTTTGAGCACTGGATTTTGAAAACATACCTTGTTTTTAAATTGAAATTTGAATTTTTGAAAGAAACTGATGCTCTCAAAATACTTGGGGAATTATGATGAGAATAATCGTCGGGGTCTTAGGATTATCCCTTATCCTGAATGGATAATGAACTGGATGCAGATGCATGCCAATGAATACCGATATAAATAAATGTAGACGTATGCAAATGCAAAAATGCTATAAATGAATACACATACGTGCAAAATGAGAGATTTGTTTATCCTGTCTGCATACAAGGTAGATAAAAACGAAATTTCAAAATGCCCCAGTATAACTGGGAAAGGAGAATTTGATCATTATTTGGAGAAAATTTGAGAGATTTACAAAGAATAGGACATGATTTAAATATAGAATTTTTTCAAATGTCGAGCATTAATGGGATCTGGTAATTCTACTCCATTGGCATTGATGAGCCAATATGAATTGCGGGGTAGTGCATCTTTGATGACATAGGGACCTTCCCAATTTGGTGACCACTTGCCATCTGGGCGGTGCTTGAGATAAGCCGTTGATCTGAGCACTAGATCATTGACTCGAAATTTTCTCTCAATGACAGACTTTGCATATTGTCTGGCTATCCTTTGACGATATGACTGAGCATGCTCTGAGCCTTCTTTCATCGAGCAAATCCAGTTGTACCAGTCGTTGTTGCTAATACTGATCAAGAGGTAATTCTAGAAGTGATGCAAATTTTAGAGCAGGTTTCTGAACATGTAGAGGCAGTACTACTTCGATTCCGTAGACAAGTTCTGACGGAGTAGCATTAGTTGGAGTTCGAATGGTGGTTCTGTATGCCCATAATGCATCATGAATCTTCTCATGCCAGTCACGGCCCGTTTCTAAAGTTCGCTCCAGAATTCAAATCAGAATCTTGTTGGTGGCCTCTGCTTGACCATTCCCTTGAGGGAAATAAGGAGCGGAGAAATGATGATGAATTCCGAACTTCGAGCAGAATGCTCTCATTTTCTTATTCTTGAAATGACTACCATTGTCTGACACAATATCATGCGGTATGCCGAAGCGGCAAAGGATATTCTAGTGGATGAATGAGACTACATGTCGACCTTCTACTGTGCGTAGAGTGGCTGCTTCTACCCATTTAGTGAAATACTCTGTTGCGGAAAGAAAATATTTGTGACCATTTGAGGCAGACGGAGTAATAGGGCCTACAACGTCAAAAGCCCACATGGAAAGAGGTCATGGCGAGACAACAGATTGCAAGTATGTCATTGGCGCATGAATGGAAGGTGCATGCATCTGACATTGAACGCACTTTTTCACAAAACGATAGCAATCTTGTTGCATAGTTCTCCAGTAATATCCTACTTGGATGATTTGTTTGATAAGAGTTTGATAGCCTACATGACCACCGCAAATACCTTCATGTGCTTCTTGCACAACTTCTTTGGCTTCTTCTTCGTCCAAGCATCTGGAATATTCAGAACTGAATCCACAACGACAAAGGACGTCGGAGAGAATAAAATATCGAGTAAACATGCGCTGAATTGCTCGTTGCTCTTTCTTTGAGAATTCTGGAGGAAATTCGCCAGTTTTAATGAAATTTTTGATGTCATGATATCAAGGCTTCTTCTTCTGCTCAGCCTGGTTTATCTGCTCTACTGGGACGAAAGCGGGTTGATTAAGTCTGCCAATTTCAAATGAGCGATAAGATTCTCCACCTTTGAAAGTCATGATGGATCCTAGATTGGCTAAACTGTTTGCAACTTGATTGAAGTCTCTCTTGATATGGAAAAGTTGGAATTCTTCGAATTTGTTGGCGAGAGCTGAGAAAATCTTTTGGTAAGGAAATAATTTTTGATCCTTCACTTGCCATTCAGCTAAGACTTGATTGACGACGAGCAAAGAGTCGCCATAAGCATGCACTCTTTTGACATTGAAGTCCTGTAGAATTTTCAGACCTTGTATCAAAGCTCCATACTCGGCCATATTATGCGTGCACTGAAAATCCAATTTGAGAGAGAAGGGAATCATCTCGTTCTCTGGTGTGATTAGCAGAATCCTGATTCCAATGTCTGCCATACTCTTGGAACCGTCGAAGAATAAATTCCAAATTGAGGATTGTTGAATATTGCAGATCCACTCATCGGGGAAATCATCATCAGCTTTAACATCCTCTGCCAGAGGAAAATCTGCCAATTGATCTACAATTGCTTGTCCTTTGATAGATTGCTGAGAGACATATTCCAAGTCATATTGCATCAATAGGACTTGCCATTTGGAAATTTGTCCACTATGGAATGGATGTTCGAGGATATACTTGAGAGGATTAAGTTTTGAGAGAATCTTGACTTCTGATGCTAACAGGTAGTGTCTCAATTTCTGACACATCCAAACCAGTGCTAGACATGTCTTCTCTATCTGAGAGTACTTCTTCTCGTAATCAATGAAGGTTTTGCTCACATAGTAAATGGCGTGCCTTCTTCGTATTGCGCCAAGAATCCGCCGCAAGAAACTTGATTAACTGAAATGTATAGCAGTAGGGGTTTCCCCAATTCTGGCGGTTTAAAACAGGAGGGTTAAGCAAGTATTTCTTGATACGATCAAACGATTGCTGACATTCTGGTCCCCATTTGAACCTCACTCCTTTTATGAGCAAATGATTGAAAGGCTCACATCTCATGGCCAAATTAGAAATAAATCGCCGAATTGATTGCATGCATCCCTGAAGGCTACGCAATTCTTTGAGACTAGTCGGGGGTGGCATGTCAATGATAGCCTTGGCCTTAGCAGGATCCATCTCTATCTCCTTTTTGCTGACCAGAAAGCCTAACAACTTGCCTGATTCGACTCCAAAAACACATTTTTGTGGATTGAGTCTTAGCTTGTAAAGAATGAGTCGCTTGAAGACTTGATTGAGAGCTTCGATGTGATCTTCCTCTTCTTTGGATTTTACCAGAATATCATCGACATATGCGTTCATGTTTATGTGCATCTGATCATGGAAAATAACAGCCATAGCATGCTGATAGGTGGCTCCAGCATTTTTAAGCCCAAATGGCATGACTGTATAACAAAAAGTGCCCCAAGGGGTAGTAAAAGATGTTTTGGAATGGTCATGAACGGCCAACTTGATCTGATTATATCCGGAGTATCCGTTCATAAAGGAAAACATAACATGTCCAGCCATGCTATCAACTAGGAGATCAATATTTGGGAGCGGATAATCATCCTTTGGAGTGGCTTTATTGAGATCACGGAAGTCGATACAGATTCGAACTTTACCCTTCTTCTTGGAAACTGCTACGATATTCGCCAACTAATTCAGATAATCTATTGCTTGAATGAATCCAGCTTTGAGCAAGTCCTCAAGTCCTTTTTTGACCTGTTGTTTGATTCGAGGATCCATTTTTCTTAACCTCTGCTTAACTGGTTTCGCATCAGGCTTTAGAACGAGGCGATGTTCCACCAATTTAGGATCTAAACCAGGCATATCCTCATAAGTCCATGTGAATACTTCTTCATGTTGCTTGAGAAAATTAGTGAGCCTTTTTTTCTCTCCCGGGCTCAAACCGCTGCCAATCTTGAGAATTCTAGGATCATCTTCTGATCCGATATTGATGTCCTCAGTCGGATCCTGAACTAAGGATGATGGCTCATCTTGTTTCTAAACTTATGCAAATTCTGGTAATTCTTGAAGAACTGAATCGAACTCTGCGGACTCTTCTGACTGCTTTGTAGTTTGACTGCATTCTGCTCTTATTTTGACCTGATGAATTACTGCTGATTTCGAACAGGCGTTTGAATTAAGGACGAGCTTCTTGATAGATCGGGCAGACATTCTGAAATTGGAGAGTAAATTGATTCAGGAAAATCGCCCATCATAAAACAAATTGCTTTTATTGAGAAGATAATTGGAAAAATAAGAGATCAAAGTAATGACAATTTTGCAAAGATTTGATAATGAGAAGTAAAGAGACAAATGGCATCCAGATAGATAAAGGAAACTTGCAACTTTATTGAAAGATAAAATTGATCAAAATGACAATGATGAAAATGAGATATCATCCCGACAAAAGAATATAAAAGAAAAGATGAATGAATTCTTCTAATGTGTTCCCTTGACAAAAATAGTGCCCTTCTGAGATTTTCTACCACAAAAGCCTAATCCGGCTCTTTTAGGGCAATGTTGAGGAATCACTGGTTCAAGACGACCATCTCCATTTTTGCCTAGGCCTCGAAAAGGCTGATAGCCATGCTTTATTAATAGATCGAATCCCTTTTTGGCCTTCATAAATTGGGAGAATAGAGGATGATCCTTGAGTGTGCTGTAGTCAATTCGTCCTCCAATCTTGAAGAACTGTGGACCTCCCCATCAGGTCGTAGCCACTGTATGCTCGAGTTGCACTGTCATCTGTAATATTCCTGAATCTTCTTCAAAGCTGACCTCTTTAATACCCCTAATGCTAAGGATATTAGTAGTGAAAGTGGGCCTGGGAACCATGGGTTGCGCCAACCTCTGCTCCGGATCTTTGCCCAAGACTGTTGTGATTATACCACCTTTTGACCATTTGATTCACTGATGCAGAGTAGATGGTACTGCGTTCGTGTTGTGAATCCACGGTCTCCCGAGGAGCAGATTATAGGTGGGCGGCACGTTGACCACATGAAAGAGGATTGAATGGACCGAGTAGTCAATAAAAATCTCTAGGAAGATTTTTCCTTTCGCTGTCTGGCCGTGATTATCGAACCCGTAAATGGTGATTGGATCTGGAATATACTCTTCTTCTTTAATGCCCAAAGCTTTGGTTGTCATTTTTGGACATATATTGAGACTGCTGCCTCCATCTATCAGCACATGAGGAACGGTCATCCCTCTGGTTCGAACCACAACATACAGGGCGTTGTTGTGAAATACATGAGGCTTAGGAAGATCCTCGTCTGAGAAAGTAACTGGAGCATTAGTCATGGCTTGATTGACTATGTGAGCCATGTCTTTAGGGGTTATGCTTGGCTTCACCTTGATTTTCCGCAACAGATCATTCAACACCTACTGGTGTCTGGTGGAAGCTTGGGATAAGTCTAAAATTGAAATATTGGATAATGCTGTAATTGGCCTTGGTGCCGATGTTTCACTTTTCTCTGGGGCCAACTTAACGAAATGCTTGGGGATCCATGGCATTCTTCTGGCTACCTCAGGGGATACCCCAGCGGGCTTATAAGATACTTTCATTTTTCCGAAGGCTGAAATAAGGTCCATCTTTTGAGCTTTGGACTTAGCCTGCTGCAGTACAAGGACCTGATGCTGAGCTTGCATATCCTTTTTAGAGCATGGCTTGATATGCTCCTGTGGTTGAAAAGACTGTTCAGAGATGACTGCTGTAGAATGATGGGGAAATGGTTTCTTTCAGAATTTCTATATTCCCATCTTCGGCACCCTCTACCAGAAGATCTTTGTCAATAAGGTCTTGAACCATATTCTTCAGAACAAAGCAATTCTTGGTATTATGTCCCACTATTCTGTGAAATTTGCAGAATTGGTCTTTAAATTTTCCCATAGGAGCGGAAGGATCGACCAGCCTAGGCAATTTGACCATCTCCTTCATCAACATGTACTCAAGCACAGTCTCGAGTGATTGGTCTAATGGAGTGAACTTCCTGTCATAACTCCATCCTTCATGTTTTACTTTCTCTCGGGGTTTCGGTCCCTGTTCTAACTGAAGTGGCTTGCTGAATTGTGGGATCGACTTCCCTTTCTGATCGTTCTTGCTTGAATTTCCTGCCCCATAACAAAAGTCTCTGCTCTGCCCCTTGCGATGATTCCATTTATCATTTCTGTCAGAGTGAGCGCAATGAGTCTTCTTCTTTGACTCATTCTAATTGTTGTTCTTAGCAAAAGTGAAGCCTTCATAGAAACCGTTTTCCATACTTAGCTCGAGCCATTCGGCTCGTTCTGTTAACTCAATAAATGTTCTGGATGGTGCAGTAGATATGAGGCCTTTTAGAGGCTGTGAGAAATTGCTTAGAATCAAGGACAAAGCATGCCCTTCTGATATGGGGTCTCTCATCTTATTGCAAGCTGACCTCCAGCGATGAATGAAATCTTTGGCCTTCTCATTTTCTCTCTGCTTGAGGCCGCAGAGATGACTGAGGGTGGAAAGCGCCTTAGCATTAAAGAGGAATCGCTCGATGAACATATTTACCACCTTGTCAAACTCTTTCAACTTGATTGGGTTGACATGCTCCAAATACCATTTGGCTGTCGTTCCCTCTAGGCTGCGAGGGAAACAAAGGAAAAGTGCCTGATTATCTCGCTTGAATCTTGAACATTCAGCGAAGAACATAGCGAGATGAGCCTTGGGATCGCCAGAATCTTAAAACTTGATAAACTTTCTGGGGAGATTATCCAGATTGTCGTCCCCATCCAAACCATCATAGAAGTCTTCGCTGGTGAAGACTTTTTTGCCCTTGTCGCGGGCTTGCAGGTCTTTAACCATTTTCATCATGTCTTTGAGTTGTGACTGAGTAGGGTCGTCAACGGACTGATTTCTGGATTTTTAAGCCGACCATTGCCCCTGAGTCGACCTTTTGAATTCTTGATGGGTTTCATACTCTTTATCAGTATCATCTGCTGATTCTGACTCATCAGATACTTCCTCATGGCGATTCTGCTTTTTACTGATTTTCACATTTTTTGCTGTGTGACCCCTAACCTTTTGCTTGATCTGAGTCTGCTCAGTACTGGCCTCAGCTTGCTCTGCCATCATCTTGGTCATCATTTTCTTAAACATAACATACATTTGGGGATCAATGTCATCCTCAACCTGTTGTCCTTGACTTTGGGATGATCGGGGGGAGTCCATTTCTTCTTCTGAAGCGATCGAGTATGCCACGCCTTCAACTGATGAGGTTTTCTTTCCAGACCTTGTATGAACCATCGAGTATGACAAAATGTTCTCTTGAATGTCACTGATGCTCTCTGCAAGGTAGAACTGATGATTAGGCTTTTGAAGGAAATTTGGTTGGAGAAAAATATTTGTTGCGAATTTTGGTAGACAATTGAAATAATATCCCATTACTAGGGATTGAGTCGTCGTTGGAGTTACGACAATTGCGCTGCTATTCTTTGCAAAATAAACAACTGAAAATATGCCTTGTTACCTAGGTGAGGTCGTCAAACCAAGGTGAAATGAAGATTAAAGGAATTTTATTGAAAATATGATTTTAATAATACACTTGACAGAGGGCAGGGGGACAAACAATTTTCCACCACTCCTGATAATCAGAGGACACTCGAGGACCAGAAAAAATAGTAAGAGTAACAAAGGAAGCCCAGCCATGTCTGGCAGAATGGTATGCTCCGGACCACTGATCTGATGTGAGATCAAACTCTGGCAAGACCCCTGATAGTGGACGAATCTCTACACGCTTTTGTCTCTGAGAGAACTGCCTGACATACCGCTCTGGATGGTAGTATGCGCAGAAGAAGGGACCAAGTAGCCTGAACCGCTTGCCGTATGCATAAGTATATCTGGGAGGTGACTCCTGACGATCAAAGTAGTCCCATATGACTTCTTCCTCCTGAAGGTTATCGATCAAGAATCGGTATCGCGCAACTGGCAGAAGCTTTCCGCCATTGTATCTGAATGAACTGGCTCGGGCTGGCACATGCCGGAGGAACCAAGATTGTAATGCATAGGTGCACCCTTCGACTAGAATCAATTCTCCAAGTGTGAAGCGGGTCAACCCTCGGTATAGAAAGGCGAGTGTGGCCATGGCTATGTAGAGGCGGCTAGTCTGTCGACTTCCCCACCTTCGCAGAAGTTGAACTATCCTGATATCCATGTAATTTCGTCCGTCTGGAAAGAGAGCGAGCCCCACAGTGCATAAGACCATCGCATGTTGGATTCTCTCTCGAGTTGTCCTGGACAACGAGCTGACTTCCACAAATGCCCCATACTATCTGTAGATTTCGAGCAGGTTTACATATTCATTTCCATCTTCTTCGATCAGCGGCCAAGACTTACGCCCTGTCATGCAAGCTAAGGCATCTTTAGGGTCCAGACCCTTGACATTAATCAAAAATTGTTTCTCTAATGGATCTCCAGGCTGACCGACTGGCTCGGGTAATCCCATAATCTCTGAAAATTCATCTATCAGCAACGTCATTTCTCCCCATGGGAACCAGAAAGTAGAAGTGCTCGGATTCCACCGTTCTGCTAGTGCGTGGATCAAATTGTCGTTGACTATCTGTTTTCCCACTGCGGACGCCAGTTCTAACCCACAATCGTCCAAGTGGTCCAGAAACATACGAGAGAAGTTCTTGAACCATGAATAGTACCACCGGGGAAAGAAGGATCTGGTGCTGAGGACTCGATGCTTGGGAAGACTTTGTCGCACCTCGTAGGAGATGTGACCCTCAGGGAAGACTGAATCAAGCTGACTGGATGCCATCAGACTGGAAAACACGGAAGATTGAAATAAGACTTGGGAAAATATAGAGATTTTGAAAAAAAATGCAGGCAGGATAAAATGAAGTAGGAAATTCGAGATCCAGAAGAAAGGAGAAATAGGAAGTCACCTGGAGTTTTGAAGAAAATGGAGGAATTTTATGGAAAATCATCCAGGGTTTAATGAAATATAAAGAAATACTTCATAAAATGGAGTATTTGAAAATCGTCCAGGGTTTAAAACATGGACAGTATATGGACATGGATTGGAAATCGTCCAGTATTTTAGAAAATTGAGAAAATATGGAAAATAAAAAGGAAATAACTATGACACATTCAATCACATCCTACACAAACAAGTATGCACATACAACACTCCCTAAAAGCTGACTCTAGATGCACAAGTTTTGAAATAGTTGTAGGACCTTAATCCTTACTCTAAGGTTCAGATCATCTGTGTCCAATCATGCTATGCCTATATACTCGAGCCAAGGCTCGATGTACGTGGCAGGGGGGTTTCACCCAAATAGGTGGCCCAGTTGTGAGGCTTTGTCCCGAACTATGGTTCTGGAAGAAAGCCCAACAACGTGAAGACCGGGTAAAGATAGGTGGGGTGATTTTTGAAAACATGAGCACATGCAAGCAAACAGAGGGCTCTAAGTCCTAAAGAGAGAATTTTGAAATATTTGAAGAAGCAAACATTGTTTTTATATAATTCCTAGATTGAGGACTGTTGTGTTAGACCAAAGTCTATGTGAGCAAGAATAATTCTCCTCAATATAGTCCTACCAAACCATGCCTAGTCTACATACAATCCATGTCAGCTGGGTTCAAGTTTAGGCTCCTAGGTTCACATGATATCAAAAGTAAAAGCTGACATTCCATGGAACACGATTTTGATAATTTGAACTAAGTAGAGCATTAGATTGATCAGGCGAAGACAGGTCCCATCACGGTTGTCAAACCTGTTATCATCACAAAATTTTTACTTTTGCGAGTCAAACTGACCTTTGAAAAAGATTTTGAAAATAACTCGCCTCCGTTTTTAGAATGCGGGATAATTCCGAAGAATGAGACTCGCCTGTCGGTACGAGGTTCAACCGTTCCTGGCGCCTTTACCAGGGGTAATTGAACCAAGGATCAATTGTATGCTTAACTTTATTCAACTTGTCCAAATCATGTTCTATTTCCTAAATGCACAAAGAATCAGGCATGTGCTATGATTTTATGAAAATGCATATTTGAAAAACATGATGCTTGATTTGAATATTGAAAAATATTTGGAGATTCTTGGAAAAGATGTCACTTGGAAAATCGTGAATCATGTTGAAAGAACACTTTTGAGGAAAGTGAAAATCGATTTCTGAAGAATCCAGAGGTTTTTGTGAAAATCGATTTTGAGAAATGTGAAATAACTTTGGAAAACTTGATTTCTTTGAATTCAAACTTTGAAATTGAAAATATAACTTAGAAAATCGAATTTGGAACTTGGTAAATACTTGAAATATCACTGGTAAATCAATATTTTGAGAAAATCGATTTTTGAATAAGACTTAGAAAAATTTTGAGAAAATTGATTTTCTGATTTGGAATTTAAACTTACAAATTGAATGAAATGAATGAATATGAATTTGAAAGACTTGATTTTGAGGAATTGAGAAAATCTTTTTGTATTTTTGAGAAATGCAGTGCATTTTAAAGTTAGCCTAAGAGTGTAGGTTGAATGTGGCTAGTACGAAGATTACAAATCTGGGTATCATTCGTATTCTGACTATGGCCATAAATATAAATTCCACCGAGTTTGTCAACTCCATAAGATCTAGTGCACGTGCCATTCGTGTAAACCATGGTGGATTTGAAATATGTGTATGAATGAAAAACATAGCAGTTATATATTAAAGTTTAAAACTATATGCAATGCAAATCCTATTCTATGTAGGAAATGAAATTCTTATTCCAAATTTACATTTAATTTACATCAATAATCAAATTTAAATACAAGAATTTAAAAGAAAGTAAAGTCGTCAATGTTCCTGCAAAACTAGAAAACTTGTTAGTGAAGATATGTTGGCTTTTCTAGGTTTATCCAGTAATATCTAGAAATTACTGGATTTTGCTAGACATAAGCCATTTTCTATATGATTCCCTTATATAAACTTGATAAAATATGAAATAAAATTGAATAAATAATGGAAATAAGATTTGAAAACTCGAAATTGGGGTCAAAATGACCAAAATACCCCTGATAGCAAGACTATGGCCTTGAAATCAGGGATTTCAGAAAGATATCTTGTAAAAATGCAAGTTTTGAAATACAAATAAGGATAAATTAAACCAAATATAATATGACATGATTAAAATGAGAAAATTAAGGTTTAGAATTTCGAAATTGAGGTCAAATGACCAAATTACCCCTGATAGCAAGACTATGGCCTTGAAATCAGGGTTTTCTGAAATAGATTTTGGTAAAAACTTGAGATTTATGATGGAAATAAACACAAAATCAAACATGAAACAGCCTAATATAATTCTAAACATGAACAAACCCTAAAATACACACTTATGCACGAAAATCAAGAAATATCACAAAAATTGTGATTTTGGCAGTGTTTTTGAGATCCTGTGGGGCCCTGTTTTGCAATTTGATTAATTCAGGCATCAAACGAATTCAAAATTTCATACAAATTGGTACCTGCACTTGTTATGTCTCTGAAATCAGATTGAAATCATAAAAATAATTTTTTGACATTATTTTAATCCAAAAAATACATTAAAACCCTAAAATATGCTATTTTTAACCTAGATCACAAACCGGTTTCAGTTTAGGACCCGAATCAGGGGTCAATCCTCCATGGAAATCTCTGAATTTTTACAGAGGCGAATTAGACATAAAAACAGAGGTTTTACTTTTTATAGACTGGAAAAAGCATCTTTGGTCAGAGAGAAACTTTTCCGGCAATCTGAACTAAAATCTAACAAATCTAACAGGGGTTAAAACAGCTATTTCAGATTGAAAATACAGAAATAAATAGCAAATTTAATCAAAAATTTCTGCAATTTTAGAAATAAACATTAGACAGAAAAATAAGAAAACTCCTTTTTTACAGATCATGAATCGGATCTGTGGTTTGAGATCTATGGTCAACACAAGTCAGATTAGGGTTTTGGTAAACCCTAACGAGTTTTAAATTTAAAATCTGACTCTCTGTCAGAGGAAAAATACTAAACAGAGGCTAAAAAATACCAAAATTTTACAGTAAATAGATCATTTTAATATAAATTCATAGCATGTTATGGATCTCAAATCGGATATAAGATGAGAAAAATATCATAACAGCAAGTTACCTTTTTTATTTTAACAACGATTTTAAAGCTTGAAAATACCGATTTGATGTCTGATTTTTCTGACAGGGTTTCCGAATCCCAAAACCTCTGATTTTTTTACAGTAGTTCAATCACATATGCATGTATCACATATAAACAAATCAAGAATTAAAAGTAAATATTTCAATCCGAAACAACATGCACTTTTCTGTTCTAAACTAAAAGCACACAAAAATCTAATAAAATCTAATAAATCATGCTTTAACTAATGAAAACAATAAAACAAATACTAAAACAGTAAAACAAAAATTATTTCTATGCTGAAAAACGTATAATAAACATGAACAAACAAAAAAATAAATAAAACTTAGGGAATCAATAGCTGGGATTTGATTTTACCTTTAAAAATATGGATTTAACCCATTAAAAGGGTAAATCACATGTTTTATTGGTTAATAATGTAAAAGCCAATGCTAAAATCGATTCTAATGGATTAGAATCCCTGTAAAAACACCAAAATAGAGTTAGATCATCTTCGTGGACCGTTCTTTATGGTTCTTGAGGTTGAATCATGGTTGAATCCACATAAGGAAGGGCGTCCAAGGCTAAATCAATATTAAAACAATGAAAATCACCAAACAAAACTAAGAAACTAATAAAATTTCTTACCTTGGAGTTGCAGCAATGGAGGAAGGGCTGGAGAGGAGAGAGAAGCTCCAAGATTCATAGGAGAGAAGCCCTCTAAAATCGTCTTCCATAGGGCCTTTCTATAATATAAAAATTAGGTTTAAGAAAATAACAAATTTTGAAATTTTTGGACTCTAAGGGGGGGGGGGGGCGATTTTTGGGTGGAGTTACTATACTACCCCTAGCCTAAATTATCCTAAATAATGCCTAATTAACCCCTAGCTAATCCTAAAAAATCCTCAAATGTGGCGCCACTTGGCATTTTCCACATTTGGGGTTTTAAAGTACTTTTAAAAACCTTTAAAAACACTAGTTTAAAACCAAACTTTAAAAAATGAGTTTTCAAAATAGATTTTGACTCTTCTAAACTTCTAAAACTAACCAAGACACTGACTAACCCTAGTCTAGCCCTGACTTACTCGAATATGGCGCCACCCCGAGTGGGCCCTACTTGAGTTTTAAAAAAAAAATGATTTTAAAACTTGAAATTGAGAGAGTTTTCAAAAGATTTTCAAAAGCGAACTTGAAATTAAAGGTTTTGAAATGGCATAGGGTTCTAACTAGGTCAAAACTCCTCTGGATATGGTGCCAACTGAGTGAGCCCACATCGAGTTTTGAAAATTTTGTAATAAACATTAAAAATGACTTTGAAAAAGGGTTAAAATCAACAATTGAAAGTCAGAATTTCTGAAAATGGAATCTCAAGCGGACTGAAACTCCGGGTTAGAGTCCTGAACTCTTAGGACTCTGAGTTTTTGGATTTTAAAGTCAAATGAAAGATTTTTTGAAAGAATTTATCAGAAAATGGTGAAATAAGTCAGAAAATACAGTCAGAGTTAGACTCTTAACTCGACCGAAACTCCGAAATAGAGCCCTGAACTAAATGGACTCTGTAAAATGACCTAAATTTTGAAAACAAACGAAAAAGATTGAAAATGAAAGTAAAACAGACTTCAGAATAGACTCCTAACTGGATTAGGACTCTGGGACAGAGTCCTGATCGGACTAAAACTCTAGAATTTTGAGAAATTTGATAAATAAAGAAATCCAGAAGCAACACCACTTAAATGGGTCTCATCTGAGAATTGAAATCAATTGAAATTTGAAATTAAAAAAGAATTCAGGTTGTTTTCTGAGAAAATATTTCAAAATATAAAGTCCTGGGGTTGGAAAATGACAGAATATTGAATAAAAACCCAGGTTTTGATATTGATTTCAAAAGAAAAAGTTTTAAAATGGAATCTGGATTAAATAGTTTGAAAACAGAAGTGCTGGATCTCGAAAATGGGATACAACGACATGCAATGCTATGCAATGAAATGAAATGGTATGTCGAATTCATGCAGTGATATGCAATGACACAGGAAATGTAGACACTGAATGAGGATGAAAATTTGGGGTGTTTACAACTTGATGTCCCAAACCGTTCGAGAATGCTGGAATATCACCACGAATAGAATTTCCACAGCTGCAACACGTTGGAGATCCACCGAAGATGGAACGGGTGCCGATTCGCGATCGGAGGGCTCAAAAAACCGGATGGAGGTAGGGTCGGCTCATCTTGTTGGGGTGTTGCGCACTTCCAAGCAAGATTAATGGTCTCCACCTCTGCTACACCTACAAAAATACAGAAAATGGTGAGAAAACGCAGCAAGGAAGATAAAGAAGTGAATAGAGATGAAACAGGAGAAAGAAATATGCTTGAATTCCAAGCATAAACCAATCTTCAATGGAGAATGTGATGGAACGATAGGTACGAAAGGGCTGGAGTTAGAATCACAGCAAGAGGCACCAATCCCAATGCCAAAGACGCCTAGGGTTCTTCTAAAAATTATATTTATACTTTTTGGAATTTCAGAAACAAGGTTATAAAAAAATATTTTACTAGGCGCCACTTTCTGAGGGGTTTTCTGCAAAACTTTTTGAAATGAATATAGATATGCGTGTGGGTTGGATTGGGCTTTTCTAAAGGTTGATCCAAGGTCCAAATAGCCTAATTGGGTCGGATATGGATCCGATCCACCTCGAAATCTATGCCCGAACACTGAAATAGCCATAACTCTCTCATTTTAACTTTGATTTCTCTGAAATTCAAACCACAACCCCTTACTATCAAAATGCATCTAAACATGGGTTTAAAACCTTAAACTCATTTTAAAATGCATGAAAAACTTGTTAACATGATGTGCATTTCATGCATCATCAAATACCCCCATGCTTGAATGTTTGTTAGTCCCTTAACAAACCCTATCTATGCTATGCAACAAAAACAAGAAATGTTAAACATGAATGCATCAAAACTAACTCACTTTCATAGGAATCACGGTTGCATTTAGCGTATGCAACAAGCCCTTTAAACCCCTGGCTTACACCAGTGGACGAGTAAGGTCTCATGAGGGTTTGCAGAGATGCTACCCACAAACATCAATGAAATGCAGGAATGCCTTTTCAAGAATATAAGGCAATTAAGAAAATAGTTGGAACAAATATTTCATGTAATAGACATTCTCATAACAAATTCAGAAATCTCATGCCACCACAGTAAAAATTCTTTTTCCTTCACTTTTTCTAATATTGTAGATATTTTATGATTTTTCTCAGAAAGTCAAGTACTATCATGTTTTACTCATTCATCCTCACCTGTATATTTTCTACACAGTAATGCACACATATTCTTAAGCAATGAAATTTTTCTCATTCAGCACATTCTTTTTCTTTCTTTGGATTTTCAATTTTTCACCCTTTTTTTTCAATTTTTCTCTCTTGAGCATTCTTCTCACATGAGCACTATTTTGAATATTCAGTTTTCATGACCCGTGTAGCGAGATTTGGGTCAGTGACTCCCAGGCCGGCCGACCTTAGGGCACTAGATACAAAGTATCCCTCGGACGTAATTGCTCGAGTCACTAGACCTTCTATTTTAATAGTTTATGTATAGTCTTCCTCTCGTCATGTGCAATGTCTCTATCTCTTAGGCTTTCTATTCAGTCCATGTAACAAGCTTTCGAACCGGTGGCTCCCAAACCAGCTGGCTTTGGGGCACTAGGTGTAAAACACCCTTCAGATTCTACTTACTCGAACTACAAAGGCCACAAATATCGACTAGACAAGAGGATGATCTCCTTCGTTATCCTTTTCGTCAAGAGACTCAAACACTTCATCTCATGTCTGAGTTCCATTACTAGGATTCACGAAGACATCAACAACTAAACATAGCTTTAATCTTTTAAACTCATTTTTCAAAAACATCTTTCCATTGCTTATTTCTTTCACAAAACATATTGTGCATACTTATACTAAAGTGATTCACAATTTTCTAACAATCAAATACTATCTTTTCTTTGAATTTTCTCATAAACACTACTCTATTTGAATCAGTTCAGAAAAAAAAATTACATGGGGCTTAAAAATTTCTAAACTATTAGATTCTGCCAAAACAATCATATATGCTACAAACTTGTTCTCAAATGCCTACTTTTAGCTACCAGACATAAAAAAAAATTTAGTGTACATCTAAACCACCCCCCCATGCTTGAATGACACTGTCCCTAGTGGCATACAAAATAAATAAAAAATGCAATGCAAATGCACACTAAAAGACAATAAAATGAATATGGGAGAAAGGATAGATACAACCTGATCTGCTCGAGCTTCTGAAGTTTAATTGCCTTTTGACTTCTTTATCTGATCAATGAATTCTTTGAAAGCTCTGCTCTGTACCTGGTAACTGATACACTAAGTGTTAGATTCATTCTGCATACATCAAAACAAATGTCAACACATATGAAATGAAAAACTGAAATAAAGAAAAATACTGAAATGAAAAACAAACTAATGTACATATGATACATCCCTCTGGTCGAATCCTCATGCCTTCGTGAGATGCACTATCTCACACTCACCATTCTGTAAGGAATCTGTAAGGAATCTGAAATGAAGGGCTTCAGTCTTTGCCCATTAACCTTGAATGTACCTTGGGTCATAGGATCGAATAATGTCACTGCTCCATGTGGAAACACTTCTTTCACTATGTACGGTCCTGTCCATCTCGATCTCAACTTCCCTGGGAATAAATGCAAACGAGAATTGTATAGCCATACTTTTTGCTCTGGCTCAAACACTTTTCTGACAATGTGCTTATCATGAAATGCTTTAGTGCGAGCTTTATATAACTTGGCGTTCTCATAAGCATCATTCCTGAGTTCCTCTAATTCTGAGAGCTACAGTGCTCTCGCTTTGCCAGCCTGGGCGAGGTCAAAATTCAACTTCTTGATGGCCCAATATGCTCTATGCTCCAGCTCGACAAGAAGATGGCATGCTTTGCCAAATACAAGGCGATACGGAGACATGCCAATGGGAGTCTTAAATGCAGTCCTATATGCCCAAAGTGCATCATCTAAGTGCTGGGACCAATCCCTGCGGTTCGGGCTAACTGTCTTCTCTAAAATCCGCTTAATCTCCCTATTCGACACCTCTACCTGTCCACTGGTCTGCGGATGATACAGAGTGGTGAATCTATGATTGACATAATATCTTCTCAGCAGAGAAGCTATCTGTACATTCCTAAAATGCTTGCCACCATCGCTAATCATCGCCCATGGTACACCAAAATGACTGAAAATGTTGTGCTTAATGAACTTAAGCACCGCTCTATGATCATTGGTCTTGGTTTCCACAGCCTCGACCCACTTGGACACATAATCAACCGCCACAAGAATGTATAAATTTCTGAATGAAGGCGGAAATGATCCCATGAAATCAATGCCCCAAACATAAAAAATCTCGACTATCAAGATCGGAAGCAAGAGCATCATGTCCCTCTTGGACATGTTCCCAACCTGCTGACATCTAATGCAACGCCTACAAAACTCATGTGCATCCTTGTGGAGTGTGGGCCAATAAAATCCAGACTGCAAAACCTTTGCAGCTGTCTTCCTACTGCTAAAATGCCCTCCACAAGCTAACGAATGGGAAAAACTAAGAATGGACTCGTACTCCTCCTCCGGAACACATCTCCGAATGATCTGGTCTGCGCAATATCGGAACAACTCTGGTTCATCCCAATAATAGTGCCTCACCTGAGATAGGAATCTCTCGCGCTCATTCTTGTTCCAATGCTCAGGTATCTGTCTCTAAACCAGATAGTTCACAATATCAGCAAACCAGGGTAACTGTGATGTCTTGACTGACATGATCTGCTCGTCGGGGAAAGAATCACTGATCAGCCTCTGATCCTGCGTGGTCTCCACGATCAGTCTAGAAAGGTGGTCTGCTACTACATTCTCGCTTCCCTTGTTATCTCGAATCTCGAGATCAAACTCCTGTAGTAGCATAACCCAACGGATCAGTCTCGGTTTGGTGTCTTTCTTATTCAAAAGATACTTCAATGCAGCATGGTCAGAATAGACAACCACCTTCGAACCGAGCAAATAGGACCTAAACTTGTCCAATGCAAACACTACAGCAAGTAGCTCCTTCTCTGTCGTGGTATAATTCATCTGAGCATCAGACAGAGTTCTACTTGCGTAGTAAATCACATAGGGCTTTCTATCAATGTGTTGTCCTAAAATAGCCCCCATAGCATAATCAGATGCATCGCACATAATCTCAAATAGGAGAGTCCAATTCAGAGGTCTCAAAATGGGCGTAGTAATCAAGGCCTCTTTGAGAATCTCAAAGGCCTTCATACAATCCTCGCTAAAAACGAAGGGCTGGTCCTTCTCCAATAAAGTGCAAAGTGGTCGAGAGATTTTGCTGAAATCTTTTATGAACCGCCTATAAAAACCCGCATGCCCTAAAAATGACCTAATCTGCCTCACAATGGTAGGTGCAGTCAAACGTGAAATGGATTCCACCTTCGCTCTGTCAACCTCAATGCCTCTCTTGGATACAATGTGTCCAAGCACAATCCCCTCCTAGACCATAAAGTGGCTCTTTTCCCAACTCAGGACAAGATTTGTCTCCGCACACCTACTCAATACTCGAGTAAGTTTTTGGAGGCAATCTTCAAATGAAGAGCCATACACTGAAAAGTCGTCCATGAAAACCTCCATCACATCATCTATCATGTCCGAGAAGATAGCAAGCATGCACCTCTGAAAAGTTGTCGGGGCATTGCAGAGCCCGAACGACATATGTCTGAACGCGAAGGTGCCATAAGGACATGTAAATGTCGTCTTCTCCTGGTCGTCAGGATGGACTGCTACCTGATTGTATCCTGAATACTCGTCTAGAAAGCAATAGTAGCTCTGTTCCGCGAGTCTCTCTAAGATCTGATCAATGAACAACAACGAAAAATGATCTTTCCTAGTTGCCACGTTCAGCTTCCTATAATCGATGCAGACTCGCCATCCCGTAGTGGTCCTTATTGGAATTCTCTCACCCTTCTCGTTCTCCACGACAGTGATTCCTGACTTCTTTGGCACAACCTAAATCGGACTGACCCACTGACTATCAGAAATAGGGTAGATAATTTTGGCATCCAACTACTTCACCACCTCATTCTTCACCACTTTCTTCATATTGGGATTTAGCCTTCTCTGCATATCTCTCACCAGCTTGACTTCCTCATCGCAATGGATTCTATGCATGCAGAATGAAGGATCAATCCCCTTTAGATCAGCAACTCCTCAGCCAATCACTGCCTTGTGCTCTCGTAGAATAGTCAACAATCTCTGCTTCTGCTCCTCAGTGAGCAGGGATGAGATGATCATGGGCAGAGTCTTATCATCTTTGAGATATGCATACTTGAGTGAATCCGGTAAGGGTTTCAACTCGAGTTTCGGAGGCGACTCGATCAAAGATTTGGCGGGGGACTCCGCAAGGGGTGGAAGAGGCTCAATGATAGCTCTCCAAGGTGGGAAATCTAACGACACCCTAGACACATCTACACTAACTGTATAACTATCTTTCTCTATATGGTATAAATCTAACGGATCCTCAGTAATGTACAACTCGAGTTGCTCCTCCACTAACTCCTGTGTAATATCTACATGGAAGCAGTCCATTTCTTTTGCTGGTCCCATAGCGGCATTGAAAATATTCATCTTGACCTTCCTATTACCGAATGAGAGATCCATGGCTTCGGTCTTACAGTTGATGCATGCATTGGCAGTCGCCAAGAATGGTCTGCCCAAAATAATCGGAGTCTAGTGCTGGCTGTCTACTCCTTCCATATCAAGAATAATGAAATCGACGGGGAAATAAAAATCATCCACTTTAACTAGCACGTCCTTCAAGACACCTCTCGGTACCTTGACAGAACGATCTGCCAGCTGAAGTGTAATAGGAGTCTATCTTATCTCTCCTAGCCTGAAAGAATCAAAGAAATACCCGGGCAGAATGTTCACGCTTGCTCCAAGATTAAGCAATGCACGTTTTATCCGGATGTTCCCTATGGTATAAGCAATGATGGGGGCTCCAGGGTCCTTGAGCTTTGGTGGTGTCTGATGCTAAAGTACTGAACTCACCTGCTCAGTAAGATGGACCCTGTTAGGAACTCTCTCTCTGGATTTCCTCTTCTGCGTACAGAGTTCCTTCAGGAATTTGGCATAAGCCGGCACCTGCTGAATCACATCGAGCAAAGGCAAGTTGATCTGCACATGCTTGAAGATGTCAAGCATGTCCTGGATCTTCGCACCCTGCTTCCCTCTAAATCTGGGAGACTCTAATGCTTTGGGATAGGGTGGTGGGGGAATATACGCGGGTGGTTCCTCCTCTTTATGAGAAGGCTCATTCCTATCCTTCTTCTGTACTGAGGATGAAGATGATGAAGGTGATGGTGGTGATGGGGATGGGGATGATAATGATGATGGCTGAGCCGACGAAGGTGAAACAATGGTCTCTGGCTCCTCTATCCTCTCTCTACTCTCTCTCTTTGCTCTCGACGTGATACTCACGTCCACTCCTCAGGGTCATAACAGATTTGGCCTGTTGCTGTGATTCAGCATGAAACAGGCTTCCAATCATCTGGTCCTTGCCCTTCGGGTTCATGACAGCCTGGCTCGGCAATGTACCCTCGGGTCTCTTACTGATAGCCTCAACTAACTGTCCCATTTGCGACTCTAACTTCGCAATGGACTGCGTATGTGAGCTCAAGATCTGGCTACACTTCTCGAAAGCATTCTGATTAGAGGTTTTCACCTCTTGGAATGCCTGGAGAAGTCTCTCCTCAAAAGATGTCTGCTGTGCAGACTCCTGCTGAATCGGGGGAGAAAATGAGGAAGACTGAGAATAGCTCGGCCTCGGAAATGTCTGAGAAAAAGATGGCGGCCGAGCTGGCTGAGAGCATGTAGGCATCTGCATGGAAGACTGTGGATTCTTCCATGAAAAATTGGGATGGTTACGCCAACCCGGATTATATGTAGATGAAAATGGGTTGTTCGGTGGTCTGATGTAACCCTGAGCTGCCTGAACTTGTTCTTGAACAAATTCAGGGTACTGAGCTGCTGAAGGGCGCTCAGTAATATCATGTACCAGACTGGCACACAGAGTACACACCTGCTGAGTAGTAGGTGGTTCTGAGAGAAGCTGGTCCAACTTCTGAGCAATCATATCTACCTTGCACTGTAGTGCAGTAGATGGACTAATCTCAAGAACACCAGCTTTCTTCTGAATGCTGGGTGTGGCTCTATCCGAATGAGAGCTCGAAGCATGGTGGAGGGAATTCTCGGCCAATGTATCAAACAACCTCCATGCTTCATCCTCGCTCTTCAACATGAATGTCCCCCCGCATGAAGAGTCGATCATCTAACGATTCCTGTCAGACAATCCATCATAAAAACTCTGTACCAGCTGCCATCTTGGCACCTGATGATGGGGACATTTCCTGATGAGATCCTTCATTCTCTCCCAGGTCTCATGAAAATGCTCACCATCTAGCTCTGCGAAGCTAGTGATGGCTCGATAGTATTGGTTCATACAACCAATGGGAAAGTATTTCCGAAGAAACTCCTGCTGCAACTGATCCCAGGACCCTATCTCTACAAAATCTAAGGACTTTAGCCAATACTTGGCTTTATCCTTCAATGAAAAGGGGAATAGGGTCAACCTCAAAGCGTCATCATCAAAATTTTGTATCTTTACAGTAGAACAGATCTCGAGGAATTCATCTAAATGTTGGTAGGGATCCTCGTGACTAAGGCCATAAAAGATGGGAGCATCTGAATAATGCTGGCCTTAATCTCATAGTGAGGCGCTCCTACATCGGGTCTCCGAATGCAGGATGCGTGGAAATAATCTGTGGGAATGAAGTATTCCCGTAGAGGGCGTGTGGTTGCACTTTTGGAGTTGATATTTTTAAACAATATTTTTCAATGAAAACATAGGAAAATCATCAACCAAAGATATAAAACCGACTTTCCACCGAAGTGGCGAGTACGGGTCGAATCCACAGGGAACGGGAATATTCTGAATTAATTCTAAAATAACACTTTATTAATAAGAACAAAGTTTACAACTATGTCAATGTTTACAAGTTACATTAAATAACATTCTAAACTATGAAAATAAAATAAAATCGGAGGCTAAGTCTTCTGCAGGTCTCTAGGGGCATTTCTGTCTTTTCACATCAAGTGCAGTCGCACATTATAATTGAATTACACCTGTGAACCTGTTTTAACTTAACAACCTACACAATAAAAAACACAAAGTCAATAACTAAATCAAGAATTTATCTAGATTACATCTACATTATTTCTAAACTATTTCTAAATTAAATTAAAGTTAATTTAAGTATCTAAAACTAAGATTAAACTAACTGAATAAACTAACTAAACTAAGCAACTCTAATTACTCTAAATACTGTTAATTTACTGATTACACAACTAGAAAACAGTAAAACTACACGAAATTAAACAATTAGTTAAAAGACTGTTTTGTCCCTAAAGAAGGCAAAAAAATGGATTCTGACAGCTTTTCGCAAAATGACTGTTTGAAGGGTCAAACGAATTCCAAAATTAGTCAAATTACTTCTATTCTGTAAAATACAGATCCAAGAATCTGACACACTTTACAGAATTGAAAAATACATTCTGGATCTCCAGAACGAAGCGTTTCAAAATCAAGATAATTTGGGAAATCGCTGGACCCAAAATTTCAAAATCAGAAAAAGTTGTTTTCATAATACACTTAAAAACCAGACCAAATCAACTCGGATCGAGATGAAATTTGGTCTTCAGACAGTTAACACACCAATGTGGAGAATAGAAAAATAATATTCAGAAAATTCACGAAAAATCCACATGAAATAACTAGTGCATGATCGGATAAAAATTAGGGTTTTGGTTCAGTGCACTATTCATCCCTTTGAATCCATAATTGACATTTGGACATTAAACCACGTACAAAAACAGTCCTAACTGAACCTAACCTACTATTAAACTACAGCAAACAATAACAATTAAACTAAGTTATAAAATTTAAGAAATAACCTAACCTAAACTCACAAATACTCTAAATAAGATATCTAAATAAATATAAACTCTAATTAAACCTAATTTATAACATCTAATATCACTAACTAAATTAACTATCTATTCTAATATTAGTTCTAACTTACGATTAGTCTAACTAGTTAAAATTACTTACTAACTAAATTAAACACTAACTATCTAATCTAAATGACAAATCTAACTAAATCTAACATACTCTAACTAACATGATTACCAATTGAACTAATTACTCTAATGTTAATTCTAACCTAATAAATCAACTACTAATCTACGGTTAAACTAACTAGGGTTAGATTCTAACTAGGATTAGGGGTTTAACTAAGGCTAGGGTTAGTAGGGGTCGGTTAGTTCCTAACTAAGGTTGATTAAGGTTTAACTAGGATCTAATAAGGTAGTTAGGGGTTAACTATGGTTCGGTTAAGGTTAAGAGGGTGATTAGGGTTTAGCTAACTACGGTTATTAACTAACTAGGGTTAGATATAAGGTTGGTTAATGAGGGTCGGTTAGAACTAACTAGGGGCATTAACTATAGTTAATAAAGTAGTTAAGGGGTCGACTAGGGTTTGGGTTCTAACTAAGGTTAAGTAAGGCTAGGTTTTAACTCGAGTTAGGGGTTAGCTTTTAACTTAGGTTAGTAACTAACTACCTATGATTTAATCTAACTATAGGTGCTTAACTAATTACGGTTAGGTATTAACTAAGGATATAACTAGGGCTAACTAATTAAATAGACTAAGGTTGGGGTTTAGCTAGAATCGGTTAGGGTAAGCTATGGTTAGATTAGGGTTTGACTATGGTGGACAAGGGTCGGATGGGATAAGGTAGGGTCGACTAGGGTTTAGTTAAGACAAACTAGGGGTTTGACTAAGATTAGTTGGCTAGGTTAAATGCTAACTTAGGTTAAACTAGGGTTGGGTTTGACTAACTAGGGTTAGTCTAAGTGGCGGTTTAGAATAAGGCCTTGAATACACGCCATTCTAAGTTAGACTAATAACTAATTGACATTTCCTAATACCCTAAAGCAAACCTAAATTAATTCCTAAATTAAATGTACACTAAAATTAGCACCTACTTTAATAGACCTACACGAATTTACAAACCTAATTTAATTCAATAACTTATTCTAATTAAATACACACGATTTTCTAAAATCTAATTCTAATGCTACATTACTAATTTAATTAACCCCTAATTAAGACTAAGTCAATCTAAACAATACTAAATAGGGCTAATAAATCTTGAGAAACACGATTTTGGTAGGGGCCAACTCCTCATCTTCTTGCCTTAATTGCACTTGGGGAAAGCTCATCTTCAAAAACCGTCTAACCCATTGGATTCACACGTTTTTCCAAATAGGCATTTAAAGCTATTGAATCCTTTTTGAAAACCTTTCCAAAATCACACTACACGATTTTGACTAGTCTCAAAAGAAGAAGTAGCATTTAAATCCTTGCCAAAATCGATTAAACCCTTTTGGAAACCTCCAAGCATTAAATCATCTTTTTGAAAACATTTCCCAAAGCATTAAAAGCTAAAGATACTTTTTGAAAACCTTCTTCAAAGCACTCTACACGTTTTTGGGTTAGCTTTAAATGCACATTTAGAATTTCAAAACCTTTCCCCAAAAATGTGTAGACATATTTAGAAGGACCTTTGGAATTCCCAAGGGTCTCCAAAAATCGTGTACATGCTTTTTAAAGAGTCCTTGGAATTCCAAAGGTTTCCTCTTTGGAAAAAGTATTCATTTATGGTTGGGTTGGAAAAGAGAACTTTCCCAAATTGAAATTCGTGGAATTGAAGGAGGTGCCTCATACCAAAATCGTTTTCTCAATACAATGACCACATTGCCCTTCTCTCTACAAAGCAAATTGAAGTACTTGGCTAAACTAGACTACCCTTAGCTAAATTAGTAAATCTACAATTAATGTAAAGACTATACCTACCTAAATCACGAATTGCCAAAAACAACCTAATTAAACACTACACCAAAATCGATTTTAATTCTAAATTACTTAAAACACATACAATGAACCTAAACCTATTAATTAAATTAATAACTTACCAAATGGACTTCATTACCTTGCTGGACCTCTAATGGCTGCCAACCTACAATTGGAGAAGACGACTACACTAAAACTCGACCTATCTACAACAAATATTACATGAGTAAAACGAAATTATCTAAATCTAACTATCCTACATATTCTAAGTCACACATTAACATATCTTACTTCACTACAGAAATCAAAAACTGCATATAGTTAACTAAAATTCTACACGAATCTATGAAATAAAATTAAGCTAAATCAACACAAAACTAAACATACTATTGCACGAAATCTACAAAGAACACATCATTAGACTAAGGAACTAAAGATACAAATCTAATCAACTATTTAATCACGATGCCTAATATATATATATAAACTGAAATTATAAGAATAATAAACAAGAAAACTACTACCATACTGTAAATTAAATATGCAAAAACGATAGAACATAAATTGAATATCTTACACTATTTACAACTAAAACCGAAATAAAAAACGATAATCTAAATTAACTAGAATGCTGAATCAACCTAGATCTACACAATACCCTATCTAAACAATAATCCATCTACAAAAACGCTACAGCTAAACAGAATTTAATCGAACTAAGTTATATGCTTTACCTAAGACAATATTCACATGAAACAAATTAAATCAAAAGGGATTAAATGAAACTAACGAATAAATTATCTAGAAAATCTAATGTTGGTAATAACATATTCAGACTTAATTCCTAATGGCAGATTAATGGAGTAAACATGCAGCACACAACCGAAAATGACAGTCACACGCACATACATAAAAGAATACCCAACGTTGGATTGAAAAAACCTAAAAGTAAATGACCCAAACACCTAAACATTCTACGTGCTGGCTTTTGCACGAACAAAATCTACACTAAGACTGACAAAAATACAGAAAAACGCAGCACATTACACACGCACATGATAGGTTTTAACTAGAAGCAATGGGTGAGAAGACCTACCTTTTGGGCGATCCGAAGAGTGGGGGGATGAAGAAGAGCGGACTTTGCTTGGATTTGCACCGTTCGGGACCTCGTTGATGCTGGAAATACACCATGGTACCATGTCCTACAGCTGCAACACGTTGGAAATCCACCGAAGATGAAATGTGAACCGATTCTCGATCGGGGGGCGTAGAAGACCGGATGGAGGTAGAGCCGGCCCTTCTCATTGGAGTGTTTCGCACTTCCACCCGAGAAAAGTGTTTCCCACCTCTGCTGCACCTGCAAAACACAACAACAATGGAGATTAAACAACATTGGAGATTAAAGAAATGGAGAGGTTGTGAAAGAAGGCAAGAAAAAGCTTGGATCTCAAGCTTATTTTCATGCTCTAATGGAGATGGTGTGAAGATGGAGGATGAGAAGGGGGATGGAGTTAGAATCATGCCCCTAGGGAACGAAAACCAAGGCAAAGACAAGCTGGAATGGGCGCCCCCTCTCCCTTTTGATGTTTTGGCCTCTTTAGGTTTAATTTCAAAAACAATGTTAAAATAAAAATAATTCCTGGGCGCCTCTTTCTGTAGGGGGTTTTTAGAAATTTTTTTTACAAAACTTAAGTGGGCTGGAGCTGGGTTAAATCCATGTAATTTGGTCCAGATTCAAACTCCAAATGGGCATCTGGATCCAAATCTCTCAAATCGGATCCGATATTTGACTCGTTACACTGTAAATGCCATAATTCCTTCGTTTTAAGTCCGATTTCAATGAAATTCGAACCCAAGCTCTATAATCATATTATGCACCTAAGTGTATGCTTTAAACCTGTAGATGATGCATTTATGCAGTGAAAACATGTTAAGAAAATGTGATATTTATGCATCATCAGCGTGGATGAACTGGGGGTGGAGGATCCATGTCTGCCATTGTTGTCGAACTTTGAGGAGAATGCAAAATCCTCTCTGGGTTGTCAACAAATGGATGTAATGGTGCTCCTAGACCTCGTCTCCCCTGCATACACTGGTACTAAGACCAGATGTAAGCACCCGATCTAAATCTAAAACTAAAACTAAACTAACACAAGTACTAACTGTAAATAACACAAATAAAGCAACTAATAAGCAAATATGCTAAACTATCTATGTCAGACTAATTAACTAAGTAAATGAAACAACAAATTAAACTACTCTAAAATACTGAAAAGAGAAATACAGGAAATCACAAACTAAGTTTTTCTAAAACCCACCTGTCCAATCGCTCCTTGCAGGATGAATATAAAGTGAATCCTAGAAAACAGTACGTGAATCCTATATTTACTAACTATGTTAATCCTATATTCACTTACTAATCCTAATAACAAGAAAATAAAAACAACTAATTAACTAATTAAAACAGCTTAATAAATCAAACTCTAAGAAATAAAATAAGTAATTCGCCGTTCCCCGGCAACGGCGCCAAAATTTGGTTGATATTTTGTAAATGATATTTTTAAAACAATAATAAAATCTTTGGAAAATCGTCAACCAAAAGTAAATAACAGACTTTCCACAAAGTGGTAAGTACGGGTCGAATCCACAAGGAACAGGAATTACTCAAATATTTCTCAAAAATTTAATTTATTAATCACAAATAACTGTCTATAATCACAATGTTAATAACAATTACAAATTAACACTAAAATGAAATGGAAAAGCAAATAAGTCCTCTGTTGCACGCCAAGGGTATTTCTATCTTTCCGTTAATTATCCAATCTTCGCACTTGAACAATAAAGCCTGGAAAATGAATATGCTTTTCAACCTAAAAATGCAGAAAAATAAAGAGTTAGTAACTAGTTCTAATAAAACAAGCTAGAAATGAAATTAAACCTAATTTTCAAGCAATTAATAAAACAAATCCTAATTATGATAAAATAATCAAATAAAATGTCAAACCAATTCTAAAATTAACTAACCTAAGTCTAATAATGCTGGATGATGCAGATGCAGCACTAAAAATGCAAAAACTACTGAAAACAGACCGAAAATACCTAAAAGAACGAAATTACCAATCTACCTCTAACTAGTGCAAAATAGACTTCTGACAGCTCTTCGGAAAAAGACTGTTTGACAGGGCAAACGAGATCCAATTTTCCCCAAATTTATTTTATTCTATAAATAATAGATTCAAGAATCTGACAGTTTTTACAGAATTGAAAAATAATATCTGGAACTCCAGATATAAGCGTTTCAAAACTGGGAAAAATCAGGATATCGCAGGTCCCGAAATTTTCAAATCCGAAAAAGCGGTTTTCACAAAACGCTTAAAAATCAGACCAAACCAACTCGGATCGAGCTGAAATTTTGTCTGAGGACAGTTAACACACCAATAAAGTGAATAAAAAAATAATATTTAGAAAACTCAAAAATTTTGCACATGAAATAATGATAGTGCGACAGGGCAAAAATCAGGTTTTGATTTCAGTGTACTATTCACTCTATAAATCTATTTTAAACCCTAGAAATGCAATCTAACCCTAATGCAACCTAAATGACACTAAATAACAGTGCATATTCAGATGATGAATGCAATGATGCGAAATGTAATAACAATGGAACCAATTATGCAAATTATGATTAAAACTAAATGAACTAATAATGCAACTAATGTACTTAAAAATGCACTTAACTATATGAATGAATAAATGCAATTAATACAAAATACATGCACATGAACTAATTGAATTACTAACATAAAAAACAATAAACAAACACACCTTAAATCAACACTTATTTCTAAAATCTAATGAAATCAATTAGACGAATAACTAAACTAATTATACTAAAATTAATATATGTTAAAACTAAAGGTAACTAAATCACTAAAGACCAAATGGACTACGGGGTTAAGATAGGACAAGGGTTAGGTTCACTAGGTTGACTCGGCTAACTCGACTAGGCTTAGACTAGATACTCGACTCACCTAATTGGGTCAAATATGTTAACTAGGTTAGATTGACTACTTTAGATAATACCTAATTTATAAAAATAAAATGACTACCTAATTGATTACAACTAACACTAATGACTCCACTAATTACACGCCTAATATATAAGACCTAATTAAAACTTAGTTAACTAAGAACCTAATTCCTAACTAAGGGTAATATACTTATCTAAATTAAGTAAATCTAAGTCTAGACTAAATAACTATGGACGGTTAGAGGATTAAGAAAGAATAAATACTCAAAGAGAATTTTGGGGAAATTTGATAACTCCAAAAAATTCGTCCAACCCTAAATACTTGCCTTGACTTGCCTTAATTCGCTATTTAAAAAGGTAGGAAGTGTAAAACCGTCCAGCTAGGGACAATTATCCTTCTTTAATATCTAAAAAAATTAATTTAAGCAAATAGGCAATTCAAAAATATCTAATTCAAGATAGTCTCAATGACTTTGGCTTTCCAAAAATGATTGGTAAACAAATAAATACCTCTATCAAAAACGTGATCTCCTTTTTAGAAAAGATTTGAACTTCAATTCAACTTTCCAAAAATTATTGATGCTATCTTGAATTTCCTTCCTTGAACCCAATTTCAAACTTGCCTAAAGAGGATCCAACAAATTTGGAGCAATCAATTTGTCTCAAAACGTTTTTCTTTTTGGAGCAATTATTCTACTAATTCAAATTGACTTTCCTAACACAACCAAAAATGTTTTCT
Organism: Nuphar pumila; assembly: GCF_984573655.1. Lineage (NCBI taxonomy): Eukaryota > Viridiplantae > Streptophyta > Magnoliopsida > Nymphaeales > Nymphaeaceae > Nuphar > Nuphar pumila. Next base: position 43,959,610 of record NC_143264.1, on the reverse strand, counting down.
AACTTACAACTAATAACTATAGCTAATTAAATTAGATTACCTAACACAAGACACTTACTAAAAAATCCCACTAAAACGTCTAAAACTAACCAAGCTCTAATACAATGCACCTAGACACCTTAATGCACTTACTAAATTTTAAAACTTACCAAAATTTTAACAAGCTACCAAAAGCAGCCTAGAGCTCGAATGGAGCTCTAATGGCTGCTGCCCCTCCTTGGGGAAGACGACTAGCAAAACACTAAAATTAAATAATAAGCAATTAGACTAAAAACGATCATGAAAATGATAAAATAAACTAGCACATAGCTATCTAACTATTTAAACTAATGAAAAACTAAGCAATCTAGCTATTATGCTGAAAATAAAACATTACATTAAATGATAACAACAAAATCACTATAATCCTAACTTAAACCACAAAAGAATTAAAATTAACACTCGTGCATAGTTAACATCTAACTGGAATAAGCATCAAACAGCAACTTAAACTAATGACATAACTATGAACTATATGGACAGCATACAACCAGCTGGACGAACCTACAAAGTGAAAACAATACTCGAATTTTCTTTTCTTTTCGCAATAGAACTAAAACATCAAAAGAAACAAAAGGATGTATAGAAAAATCTTAATATGATGAACTCGACCACACTCCTTCTAGGAAGTTGGGACTTTAACAATTACAATATGCTGGAAATGACAGACCAACAAACAAAACACAGAAATTAACTAAAAAAATTAAATCACACGATTTTATCTAGATGAACTAAAATCCAACGACTTTACTGAAACAAATCACACGGCATATAAGAAATCAAATTGGGATCATCCTAAATGAGGTCTGCTAACCCCGTTATTCTGCTCAAACGACCAAAGGCTTCACATACAAAATTGAACCAAGATCGGCTGGAATGGATCTAGCCGATTTATTGGTTTTCAATTAAACACACCCCTTTCTTTAAGCCCAACGACTCAACTAAATCAAGCATAAAATTTGCAACACTTTAAACTAAAAAAAATAACTCAGTAAAACACACTGGACAGAAAATAACAATCGGCTAGATGAAAATCTAGCCGATCTTCACGTTTTGGATGAAAAATGATGCAAATTCACGATTCGAACATAAAAACAATGAAACAAAACCTAAATCTACCGTGCTGGTCTATGCACAAATGCTATTCTAAGGTTGAAATAATAAAAATAAAGAAAACACACAGAAAAAAAAACAAGAAAACAAGCACACACGATTTTGGGTTTTATCTAGAAGAAAAGAGAGGAGAAGAACTACCTCAAGGGCGATCCGACGATCGTGGGGAAGAAGAGAGCGGACAATGGCCTTGGCTTGACGTCCCAAACCATTCAAGAATGCTGGAATATCACCACGAATAGAATTTCCACAGCTGCAAAATGTTGGAGATCCATCGAAGATGGAACGGGTGCCGATTCGCGATCGGAGGGCTCAGAAAACCGGATGGAGGTAGGGTCAGCTCATCTTGTTGGGGTGTTGCGCACTTCCAAGCAAGATTAATGGTCTCCACCTCTACTACACCTGCAAAAATACAGAAAATGGTGAGAAAACGCAGCAAGGAAGATAAAGAAGTGAATAGAGATGAAACGGGAGAAAGAAATATGCTTAAATTCCAAGCATAAACCAATCTTCAATGGAGAATGTGATGGAACGATAGGTAGGAAAGGGCTGGAGTTAGAATCACAGCAAGAGGCACCAATCCCAATGCCAAAGACTCCTAGGGTTCTTCTAAAAATTATATTTATACTTTTTGGAATTTCAGAAACAAGGTTATAAAAAAATATTTTACTAGGCGCCACTTTCTGAGGGGTTTTCTGCAAAACTTTTTAAAATGGATATGGATATGCGTGTGGGTGGGATTTTGGGCTTTCTAAAGGTTGATCCAAGGTCCAAATAGCCTAATTGGGTCGGATATGGATCTGATTCACCTCGAAATTCGTGTCTGAACACTAAAATAGCCATAACTCTCATTTTAACTCGGATTTCTCTGAAATTCGAACCACAACCCCTTACTATCAAAATGCATCTAAACATGGGTTTAAAACCTTAAACTCATTACAAAATGCATGAAAAACTTGTTAACATGTTGTGCATTTCATGCATCATCAATGAGAATCTGGATGATGTAAATGACATATCAATTCACTAAAAAAAATAAAAAAAAGAACAAAATGATGAATCATCTCATAAAACTGCCAAAGGGGATGAACATAAATCACAAGGCTAATCCTTTTCTAGGACGCCAGACCATCCTGTAAATGATGTTTTGGAAATGCAAATCACAGAACAAAATATTAGAAAGGTAAAAGGGGAAATAACCAACGTTTGTCTGCAAAATGCAGACCAATCATTCGAAATAAAACTAGCTAACATAAAAAACAAGACAGATATTAAAACTATAATACATATGGCAGTGATGAGAGCATCAACGTGTATAAGCCTTTGATATTCAAAACGAGAAGAAGGACAAACATGAGATAAAACTCTTGGAATCGGGGGATTCCTTTGATGGAACATACCTGTGTTGGCTTGCATATATTACTCCATGACAGGGACAAGGGTTGTTGTCTGGTAACGTAGTAGCCGCAGGCTGGAGCACTGGAGCCTCAACATAATGGAGTCTCAAACATTAAAAAAAGTGGAAAGGCAGCACAAAATGCCTTTGTCGTGAAATACCATAACTCAGATTCCGGGAGATGCCAAATGAAAGAGGTTTACATGTTGCCGGTAGATGCAGAATCTCTGTGGCTCCATAGTGAAACGGATGTGAATCTTATCGATTTGATCATCTGTATAGATCAAAGTTAAATTTTCGACCAATTCCAGTTTATACTATAGACCAACCGCCATTCATATTGCAATATAGGTCCTGTAGAGGATTCATCATTTCCATCAAATCCAGACAATACAAAATGCGTGAGGTTCTCAATCTAGAATTGATGTCATATACTGCCACGAATCAATTGGCAATCACCATTCACGAGGCTAAAAGATCTAGCTAATTGATGCCAAGAAAACATGAATAGGCAACCCATGTAAGTAAAAATCATAATACAATGCCGTGAATGCAGAAAACTAAATAACTCAGATGCATAGTTACAACTAAGAATGAAAATGGCATATGATGTTGGTATACTGTAATAAAATAAGGATGAGGCGATGATGCTGAATCAAAATGACCAAATTATAATTGGGAAATGACAGAAGAATCATGCCGAATCAGTAAACCACCAAAATCAAAAGGGATGCGAGGAATACAGAGATGGATGATAAAGAAAAAAACAGAAAATGACAATGCGGATAACAAATCGAAGCAAAATGAATGAACGCCGAGATGCTGATAATGTCACACAGATGAAATGATGCCATAAGCTAGATACAAATAAAGACCTACAAATGAAGTGCGTTGCAGAATTGAAGAACGATGATGAAATGCCAGACAGTATGCATAAACAAGTATTCAAGGCAAGAGAATCCAGAAATAAATTACAAAGAAAGAAAAAAAGAAGAAAAAAAAAACAGAGAATGTTGGAATCTATGTATTCCATTGATGTTGCCAAATGTAGGTCGATCTTGTTATCCGCAGATCGGTGCTTACAAAGAGGCTTTGCTTGAAGAATAATTCAGAAATTCATAATAAAAAGAAAAGAAAAGAAAGAAAATAAGTAAAAAAAAAAACAGAAGGAAGCACCTTAGATTCTTAAGGTATTGAGATCAAGAAGAGGTGATTCCTCCACTTGTTACTACCAGATATTGCCTTCTTCACCAACAGGAGAAAAGTGAAAACAGAGAAAGGGGAAGGAGAAAAAAAAAGGAATCGAGAGGAAGAGGAGGATGTGTTGAAATCGCCAACATTTTCACCAAGCATCAGCATCCAGCCTTTGAAATCACCGGAGGGCAAAATGGTCATTTTTTGAGCCCGGACTCATCACTGCATGAGCATTTCATATCACTGCACTGCACAGCATGTCATTTCGAGGTCCAAAACTCTCGATTTCAAAATTTTTAATCCAGATTTGAATTTCAACTCTTTTCAAAATTGATTTCAAAACCCTGGGTCTTCAAAATTATCAATTCTTCCCATTTTACCCCCAGGGCTCTGAATTTCAAAATATTTCCTCAGGAAAACAATCTGGATAATTTTCAATAAATTTTATCTCAGATTTTGCCCTTTTGTCAGCTATTTCAACTATCATTCTTTTACAAAATTTCCCTACAGGGGCCAACTCTTTTCAAAATTCTTGTTTTACCAATTAGTCCAGAATTTTATGAAAATTTCAAAAGGAGGTTGTTGTCTTGTTCTCAGTTCAATAAAGAAGCAATGTGGGACCCACACTGAGATGGCGTCACACAGGCTTTTCTTTTGAAAAACCCAAAAAAATAGGAGCCTTGTCCCCTGGATTGGCGCCACTTGTATTTTCTCTCTCCACCCATTTATCTGCCAAGTGTCAGTGTGGGGCTACCTTAAGAAGCCGCCACATGTCATTAGACCCCCTCTTCATTTCATGCCATGTGTCAGTGTCCACCATCTTCACCCTATGCCATGTGTCATTCCAAGATCACCCTGAGATGCCACGTGTCATGTGCTGTCTTGTCCAGAAAAAGTAGAGTAATCTCCTTTTGAGGTGGCGCCATCTGAGGTATTCTCTCCTGCAGCAGGTGACACGTGTCATTCTCTGCTCTTCTCAGAAAAAGCAGACTGACACATGTCATTCTCTGCTCTTCTTAGAAAAAGAAAATGACACGTCATTCTTTGCTCTTCTCAGAAAAAGCAGACTGACACATGTCATTCTCTGCTCTTCTTAGAAAAAGCAAATGACACATGTCATTCTCTGCTCTTCTCAGAAAAAGCAGACTGACACATGTCATTCTCTGCACTTCTCAGAAAAAGTAGAGGACACATGTCATTTTCTGCCTCCTTCAGAAAAATCAACAATTCAAATATTCAAACTCCAGGCTGAGGTGGCGCAAATCCTGAAGTCTCCTCCCTAAATTCATTTTTTGAGATGGTGCCACGTGTCCATCCTCCATTCCTCTATAGCCAACCTTCATTTGAAATTCAAATCTCTCTCTGAGGTGGCGCCATTTGAGAAGGCTTCTCCAGACAGCTGACACTTGTCTGCCACATGTCCAAACCTCCTTGCATAAAAAAAAGTAGAACCCCCCCCCCCTCTGAGGTGGCGCATTCTACTTATTCCAGTCCTGTTTTTCTGCCACATGGCATTGTAGGAGCCACTCTGAGGAACTGCCACATGTTAGCCTCTCTTTTCCTGCAGAAAAAGTAGAATTTGAATTCCTCTGAGGTGGCACAGTCTGCTTCTTCCACTCCTGTCCTTCTGACATGTGTCAAGAGCTTCTAGAGGTGGCGCCACATGGCATGCTCCTACTATTTCCAGCTTTACACCTCAAACCTCCTTTTGAGGTGGCGCCAATCCAGAGCCCCACTTGGCTTCATTTCTTTTATTTATTTTATATTTTAATAAAAATAGCCCCATGAGGTGGCGCCACCTGAGGGCTCCCTACAAAAGGCAATTTTGAATTTCAAACTCCAAGAGAGCACCCTCTGAGGTGGCGCAATCTGGGAGCTTCTTGCAGAGAAAATCAAGCAAACCCCAATTTTGAAAATTTTCAAATTCTGCTGAGGTGTCTCACCCACAAATTTTCCCATTTTATTTTCTCAAAAATCAAAATAGCACCCCTGAGATGGCGCCACATGGAGGGCTCAGATTGAGCCTGTTTGAAATTCAAAATTTTCAGAAAATTTCTATAAAAACAAGGCTCCACGCCCATCCTAGGGGAGACGATTTTTTTTAGGGCTTCTTTTGGACTTTGAAATTCGACCTAGACTTTCTTCAGAACCCGATTTCTGAACCTTGGAATTCACGCCCCCTTGGGCTCAGTGAAGAAGGTGCAGTGGGTCGATCTTGGTGAATCCTCCGAAGCCCAAAGTGAAGGACGAACAAAGCCCTTGGTAGCAGTCCCTTTCAAGAGTTTCAACGCTGCCTAAGGAAGCAAGGTGCACCTCTTTTCCTCTTGATTTCATATCATGATTCGATTCACGTGTCGTTTGAAGAAAGAGCTCATCCGAGGGATGAATTGAGCTATTCTCATAAAATGACATATATAAAAATATTCAATTATGCCTCCTTGATGATTTTTAGCATTTATGCATTTAGCTAGATTTAATTTGCATTTTATTTCGTTAATTTAGTATGTTTCATGAATTAATTAGGATTAATTTAGCATTTATTTCAATTCTGCTCAGTTTCAGTAGTTCTCTGTTTTTGTCAGTCAGTCCACACATCATTTCATGCATTTATTTTTTATTAAAATTTTCACAAAAATCATGGAATACGCCCTTAGGTGTCCCTAGAAATGTGCCAAAAATTCGGAGAGATTTGAATTTTTTTACTTCGGTAAACGTTCAAAAGGGTGAGTCGGGTTTTATTACCCAGGATGCATTTTAAAATCTCTTTTCCAGCTTGTAAAATCTAGATCTCCCTCATGGGTGATCCTATTTTCAATCCAAAAGATGTTCTGAACTCGGGAGGATGTCTAGTTTGTAACCTGTTTTTCTGAGATTTTTATGATTGTTTTTTATATCTGACAAAAATCCGAGAGTGTGGGACACGTGTCAGAGCCTGATTTGGGCCTCTCAGACTTTGAATTGACTGAGGTCGATGGGTTCTCTTTGGGTATTGCTTCAAATACAAAACTGTAAAAAGTAAATGTTATGTCCGAGATGTCCTATGTTTGCCGATAAAATCTTGTGATTTTTAGAATAGTTGTGATACCTGTTTCGGATTTTTCTTGTCAGTTCTCTGTTTTGTCACATTTGTTTGTTCTGTTAATTTAGGCATGAAAAGTTATATTTTTATCTGTGTTTTTGTTGATCAAATGCAGAAGTCATGGACATGAAAGTTGTCCATGTAGGTGTCGTGAGTTACTCTGTTAAATATCAAAAATTTCCAGGGCTTGTTTCTATTTTGTTAGCATTTTATATTAGATTAGGTTGTTTTTTACCTCCGTCAGAACCAAATCCCTGCTATCGAATTCACCATGGCTCAAATCCCGATGCTGTAAAAACCAAAAATGTTCCATTTCAGGTCCTTTAGCATTCTGAAAAATATCAAAAGTTTTTATGGTGTAAATCTTGCATTATCATATTAAGCATTGCATTTGGTTCGGGTCCATAGGTGAAATTCGTCCATTTTAGGATTTTCTTTAAATTTTAGCATTCAAATCATATCGTTTCATAAATTTTAGCATTTTAGGCTGTTTATCAGAGTATGTAGATGCTTCATACTGAATTTGGTGTAATTTGGAATTCATTTGAGGCTTGATTTATCCATATTATAAAAACAAGGCCCCGCGGGACCCAGATCCAAGCGAAAAACAAGTGAAATTCGTTATTTTGGATAAATTGCAAAATGTCAAATTATGATTTTACAGTCCTAATGTGTTTAGCACCATGTCATAATGTCTCATACTGCATTTCAGCAGCATGTCAGATGACGGAACCTTCCAGGGAAAGTCCAAAGCACTGTCGAGATGAAGGCAAATGCGATGAACCTCTCGACAATCCCTAAAAGATATTTAATTTCAGCTATCATCCAAAATCTCTAAACCCATGAGCCAGCATCATCCAAGAAGGATCGAAACATCTCCAAGTTGAAGGAGTTTGTAACGTACCCTTCCCAAAAGAGAGCAAGAGAGGAAAAAGAGAGAGAAAAAAAAAAGAAAAAGTCAGAACAGCTCCAAAATGAAGGAAAATGTAGCCAAAACCCAAAAGAGCCAAAAGAGTGCAGAAAGATTATCATGAGAGAAGCTCTCAGGATATCAAACTGCCAAATCTATCAAGAATCCTCTTTAAATTTGTGAAATTCTATTATCAATACTCTTTCATCAATTGCTTTCATAATATCAAGTTCTCTTTCCTGTTCATATCAAGGAAATTGATAGTTTCCTTGAAGAAGGTCAATTGCAAGCGATTTGGATTTCAAGTCTCGATTCTACGAAGTGAACCTTGTTTGAAGGTAATGCTTTGGGTAGAAAAGAAAGAATATCTTTGCAACCATGTGCAACATTTCCAAAAACTTTGAATCAACAACATTGTGACAATATTTTCTAACTATCCTGACGTGAAGTGAGAGCTTGATGTTCGTTTTTGATGCATCCTGACACCAATTTTAAATCCCTCCTAAGGACTTGATTCCTTCCCTTCTTTGAGAGCATGAACTCTCAGATTTGCACACTTCCCTGTGTCCCCACTGTCCCACCATAGACAGTCCCATTTCGGTTTGAGGTCGAACCACCAATCATTTTCCCGTAAAAGGCAATTTCAAAAGCTATTTAGTCTCAGCAATGAGGCACCCAAAATCAATCTCTTTTCAAGCTTTAGGGACCCCATTTTCCTTCCTTTTGCAAAAAACCCTGTCGGATTTATTGTGCAACATCCGAAGGTTCCATCATGGACTCTTCTTTGAGGATTCCATCCATTTTCCACTCGATTAGGATAAGGGTATAAACCTGAGCCTCCTTTGAAGAGGTATTCCATTTTCCGCTCGATCAGGATAAGGGTACAAACTTGAGCCTCAATCAAAGAGGTATTTCATCTTCCGCCCGATCAGGTTAAGGGTACAAACCTGAGTCTCATTTCGATGAGATATTTCATTCCCCAATCAGGTTAAGGCCCAAACCTGAGCTTCGTTTCATACGAGGTATTTCTGTCCCATCCAGGTTACGGGCATAAAAACCTAAACTTCACTCTCATAGAGTGAACTTTTCCTCTTCATTCTCCATTTCATATCTACCATCTTCCTCAGGCTAATTTCTTCATACCCAGTCAGATCCTTCTAACTGGGCATTTTTTATGTATAGCCCAAATTTGGTGTGTTTTTCTTTGCCACTAAGCTCGGCCACAAGCCGGCTTAGTAGCAAAGAGGGGCATCTGCAAACACCCCAAATTTTCACTCACCTCCCCGGCATTTTCACCAAGCATCAGCATCCAGCCTTTGAAATCGCCGAAGGGCAAAATGGTCATTTTCTAAGCCCGGACCTTGCAAAAGTCTAAATTTTATCTACAACTCTAAAAATTTCTCTATTTTTAGCTCAGATGTTCAAAATTCTACTCCTGTTAGGAGACGGGAATCCCCAAAGCCCGGTTCAAGATTCTATGGCATAAGACATGACATTGCATATCATTGCATGAGCATTTCATATCACTGCACTGCACAACATGTCATTTCGAGGTTCAGAACTCTCGATTTCAAAATTTTCAATCCAAATTTGAATTTCAACTCTTTTTAAAATTGATTTCAAAACCCTGGGTCTTCAAAATTATCAATTCTTCCCATTTTACGCCCAGGGCTCTGAATTTCAAAATATTTCCTCAGGAAAACAATCTGGATAATTTTCAATAAATTTCATCTCAGATTTTGCCCTTTTGTCAGCTATTTCAACTATCATTCTTTTACAAAATTTCCCTACAGGGGCCAACTCTTTTCAAAATTCTTGTTTTACCAATTAGTCCAGAATTTTATGAAAATTTCAAAAAGAGGTTGTTGTCTTGTTCTCAGTTCAATAAAGAAGCAATGTGGGACCCACACTGAGATGGCGTCACACAGGCTTTTCTTTTGAAAAATTTGAATTTTGAAAAACCCAAAAAAATAGGAGCATTGTCCCCTGGATTGGCGCCACTTGTCTTTTCTCTCTCCTCCCATTTATCTGCCAAGTGTCAGTGTGGGGCTACCTTAAGAAGCCGCCACATGTCATTAGACCCCCTCTTCATTTCATGCCATGTGTTAGTGTCCACTATCTTCACCCTGTGCCATGTGTCATTCCAAGGTCACCCTGAGATGCCACGTGTCATGTGTTGTCTTGTCCAGAAAAAGTAGAGTAATCTCCTTTTGAGGTGGCGCCATCTGAGGTATTCTCTCTTGCAGCAGGTGACATGTGTCATTCTCTGCTCTTCTCAGAAAAAGCAGACTGACACATGTCATTCTCTACTCTTCTTAGAAAAAGCAAATGACACATGTCATTCTCTGCTCTTCTCAGAAAAAGCAGACTGACACATGTCATTCTCTGCTCTTCTTAGAAAAAGCAAATGACACATGTCATTCTCTGCTCTTCTCAGAAAAAGCAGACTGACACATGTCATTCTCTGCTCTTCTCAGAAAAAGTAGAGGACACATGTCATTTTCTGCCTCCAGAAAAATCAACAATTCAAATATTCAAACTCCAGGCTGAGGTGGCACAAATCCTGAAGTCTCCTCCCTAAATTCATTTTTTGAGATGGTGCCACGTGTCCATCATCCATTCCTCCAGAGCCAACCTCCATTTGAAATTCAAATCTCTCTCTGAGGTGGCGCCATTTGAGAAGGCTTCTCCAGACAGCTGACACTTGTCTGCCACATGTCCAAACCTCCTTGCATCAAAAAAAGTAGAAACCCCCCCCTCTGAGGTGGCGCATTCTACTTATTCCAGTCATGTTCTTCTGCCATATGGCATTGTAGGAGCCACTCTGAGGAACTGCCACATGTCAGCCTCTCCTTTCCTGCAGAAAAAGTAGAATTTGAATTCCTCTGAGGTGGCGCAGTCTGCTTCTTCCACTCCTGTCCTTCTGACATGTGTCAAGAGCTTCCAGAGGTGGCGCCACATGGCACGCTCCTACTGTTTCCAGCTTTACACCTCAAACCTCCTTTTGAGGTGGCGCCAATCCAGAGCCCCACTTGGCTTCATTTCTTTTATTTATTTTATATTTTAATAAAAATAGCCCCATGAGGTGGCGCCACTTGAGGGCTCCCTACAAAAGGCAATTTTGAATTTCAAACTCCAAGAGAGCACCCTCTGAGGTGGCGCAATCTGGGAGCTTCTTGCAGAGAAAATCAAGCAAACCCCAATTTTGAAAATTTTCAAATTCTGCTGAGGTGTCTCATCCACAAATTTTCCCATTTTATTTACTCAAAAATCAAAATAGCACCCCTGAGATGGCGCCACATGGAGGGCTCAGATTGAGCCTGTTTGAAATTCAAAATTTTTAGAAAATTTCTATAAAAACAAGGCTCCAGGCCCAGCCTAGGGGAGACGATTTTTTTTTAGGGCTTCTTTTGGACTTTGAAATTCGACCTAGACTTTCTTCAGAACCCGATTTTTGAACCTTGGAATTCACGCCCCCTGGGCTCAGTGAAGAAGGTGCAGTGGGTCGATCTTGGTGAATCCTCCGAAGCCCAAAGTGAAGGACGAACAAAGCCCTTGGTAGCAGTCCCTTTCAAGAGCTTCAACGCTGCCTAACGAAGCAAGGTGCACCTCTTTTCCTCTTGATTTCATATCATGATTCAATTCACGTGTCGTTTGAAGAAAGAGCTCATCCGAGGGATGGATTGAGCTATTCTCATAAAACGACATATATAAAAATATTCAATTATGCCTCCTTGATGATTTTTAGCATTCATGCATTTATCTAGATTTAATTTGTATTTTATTTCATTAATTTAGTATGTTTCATGAATTAATTAGGATTAATTTAGCATTTATTTCAATTCTGCTCAGTTTTAGTAGTTCTCTGTTTTTGTCAGTCAGTCCACACGTCATTTCATGCATTTATTTTTTATTAAAAATTTCACAAAAATCATGGAATACGCCCTTAGGTGTCCCTAGAAATGTTCCAATAATTCGGAGAGATTTGAATTTTTTTACTTTGGTAAACGTTCAAAAGGGTGAGTCGGGTTTTATTACCCAGGATGCATTTTAAAATCTCTTTTCCATCTTGTAAAATCTAGATCTCCCTCATGGGTGATCCTATTTTCGATCCGAAAGATGTTCTGAACTCGAGAGGATGTCTAGTTTGTAACCTGTTTTTCTGAGATTTTTATGATTGTTTTTTATATCTGACAAAAATCCGAGAGTGTGGGCCACGTGTCAGAGCCTGATTTGGGCCTCTCAGACTTTGGATTGACTGAGGTCGATGGGTTCTCTTTGGGTATTGCTTCAAATACAAAACTGTAAAAAGTGAATGTTATGTCCGAGATGTCCTATGTTTGCCGATAAAATCTTGTGATTTTTAGAATAGTTGTGATACCTGTTTCGGATTTTTCTTGTCAGTTCTCTGTTTTGTCACATTTGTGTGTTCTGTTAATTTAGGCATGAAAAGTTATATTTTTATCTGTGTTTTTGTTGATCAAATGCGGAAGTCATGGACATGAAAGTTGTCCATGTAGGTGTCGTGAGTTACTCTGTTAAATATCAAAAATTTCCAGGGCTTGTTTCTATTTTGTTAGCATTTTATATTAGATTAGGTTGTTTTTTACCTCCGTCAGAACCAAATCCCTGCTACCGAATTCACCATGGCTCAAATCCCGATGCTGTAAAAACCAAAAATGTTCCATTTCGGGTCCATTAGCATTCTGAAAAATATCAGAAGTTTTTATGGTGTAAAGCTTGCATTATCATATTAAACATTGCATTTGGTTCGGGTCCATAGGTGAAATTCGTCCATTTTAGGATTTTCTTTAAATTTTAGCATTCAAATCATATCATTTCGTAAATTTTAGCATTTTAGGCTGTTTATCAGAGTATGTAGATGCTTCATACCGAATTTGGTGTAATTTGGAATTCATTTGAGGCTTGATTTATCCATATTATCAAAACAGGGCCCCGCGGGACCCAGATCCAAGCGAAAAACAAGCGAAATTCGTTATTTTGGATAAATTGCAAAATGTCAAATTCTGATTTTACAGTCCTAATGTGTTTAGCAGCATGTCATAATGTCTCATACTGCATTTCATCATCATTTGTTTTAATTTGAATTTCAAAATCTCAATTTTTACCAAAATTTCCTTCAAAAACCCAGATTTTAAAGATATAACTTTATAATTAGGGGTATTTTGGTCATTTTGACCACCATTTCGAATTTCAAACTATTTTCTACTAAGTTTCTTACATTTTCATCATTTCAAATATCAAGGAAGGATGAATATAGGGTTTATATCCAATTAAGTCCAATAATTTCATGATATTATTGGAAAATCTTGGAAAAACCCACATATTTGAGCTAACCTCATTTCAAGCTTGGCAGGGACATTCAAAAGAAGGACCTGAAGTCTGTAATTTCATTTTATTTCCTTTATTTAGTGATGTAATAATATAAATTTTGGAATAAGATTTTAATTTCTTGCTTAGACAATGATGCATATCATATAGTTTGAATTTATGCAATATCCTGTTTCTATGATTCATGCATTTTATTTCAAAAGCATTATGGATGTACACGAATGGCACGTGCACCAACTCTTAGGGAGTTGATGAACTCGGTGGAATCCATATTTACGGCCCTAGTCGGAATATGGACGAGACCCAGATCCATCATCTTTCTACTAGTCACATTGAGCCTACACTCTTAGGCTATCTTAAAATGCATATCATATTTCTAATATTTTCAAAGCATTGTGCATTAAATCAATTAAATTCTGAACATATTCATGGCCACAGTCAGAATATGTGCAGGATTTTTTTTGACTTAATACACATTTTTCCAACAAATTTCTTAGAAAATCTTTCAAAGTGCATTGATTCACTCATATCATTTGCATCATGAAATCATTGGTTTTCTCATGATTTTCTTAAGAAAAATTCATTCTCAAGAAATCGATTTCTCAAGAAACTCTCAGGATTTTCCAAAATCGGTTTTCCCAAATCAAGTTTTCACAGTTTTCCATGGAAATCAGTTTCTCAATAAACTTCTAAAATTTCCGAAGTTGCATTTCCAAAATCAAAGTTTTTCCTTGATTTTCCCTGGAAAATGTTATTTTCTTAAGATTTTCAAAAAGAGTTTCCCAATCTTTCTCAAGAATCAAAAATCAATTTTCAAGGGTTTCAAGGCTAAGATTCCCGGGATTTCAATTTCCCAAGTTCAGTTTTTCTTCTCCAATGAGTTTTTCCTATAAATTTTCCATCATTTTCTTAAGAAAGTTCTTAAAGTCCGAGTTTTCCTGACAAGCAATTTTCCTTCAAAAGTTTACCTTTCTCTCAAGAATCACTTTTATTTTCCCCGAATTTTCAACTATTCATGATTTTCCCACATCTTTATGAACTTTTTCGTGATTTCAAAAGCCCTTTTTCATATGAGTTTCCTGAGAAATTGACTTCCCTGAGAAATATCTTTCAACTCCGAAGATTTTCTGAGCATACATCATGTTTTTCAACTTACATTTTCCAAAGTTTCATAGCACATGCCTGAATTCTCTGTGCATTTAGGATAGAACACAATTTCAATGATTAAACTAAGTCAAGCACCATTTTGGTCCTTGGTTCGATTACCCCTGTTAAAGGCGGCAGGAACGGTCAAACCTCGTACCGACAGGTCGAGCCCCATCCCATGAATTTTCCCGCAATTTTCAAAAACGGAGGCGAGTATTTCAAAACATTTTCCAAAATCCGGTCAAGTTTGAAGCGCGAAAGCGTGTTTCCCTCTCTTTTCCGCAAGGAAGGGAAGACGGGGAAAAATTTCGTGACGAAAACGGGGCTAAAAGGGGAATATTTACAAAATTTTAAAAAATTTGGGGTGTTCACAGATGCCCCTCTTTGCTACTAAGCCGATTGGAAGCTGAGCTTAGTGGCAAAGAAAACACTCCAAATTTTGAAAAATGCCTCAGTCAGCAGATCTGAACTGGGTGTGGAAGAATTTATTTGGAAAGACATGATTTCAGGCTTAAAACCTTATCCTGAATGGTGTTGAGAGCGATGAAATCCTCGAAAATGATATGACTGATTAATAGAAATGAGAAAATCGTGATGGGACTTTGGGTGAAAATCCCGAAAATCAGAATTTTGATCCAGTCTTATGGGTGAGACAAGATCAACTTTTGGAAAGATTCAGGTTTAGCCCTTAACCTGGATGGGACTGTGATCATGCAAAAATTCTCCTCTCGTTCCTCTTTTTCCTTTCTCTTCGCCTTTCTAGCCTCTATTTCCTTTTTGAAGGAGAATAAAAGATAGAAAAGAAGAGAGAATGAGAAAAGGAAGAAGAGAGAGGAATTCTTTTGCAAGGTGTCATCTGACCAAAATTTTGAAAATGTTTTTAAAATCACTCGCCTCCGTTTTGAAAATCGGCGGGAAAAATAGAGAGACAGGATTCGCTCGTCGGTACGAGGTTTGACCGTTCCTGGTGCCTTTACCAGGGGTAATCGAACCAAGGATCGAATTTATGCCTTTTGCTTTGCTAAAACATCATCTAAGAATTTATTCTAAGTCTAAATGCACAAAGAATCATGCTTGTGCAATGCAAGGATGTATGTTCTTTTAAAAAAAATGGTTTAAAAATTTCCAAGTTTTTTGAGATGAATTTGATAATAGAGTGAAGAAACGATTCAATCTAAACTTAGAACTTGAGATAGATCAGTAGAGACATTTGAAGTTCTAAGTCTTTGAAATAATCGGAGTTGGGAAGATAACTTTTGAATTTGAAAAGAATGATTTGAAGCTGAGATAAAAGAAAAAGAAAGGAAATTCCAAAGTCAGAAATGGACTTTGAATTTAAATTTTGAACTTGGATCTAGGAGAAGAAATGAGGCTTGAAATGGAATTGAATTCCTATTGCGAAATTTGAAATTAGGATGGGATTTGAGAAATCCCAATTGAGTTTGAAAAATAGAATTGGATTTAACAGATCTAGATGGGGTATGAAAATGAAATTGGTTTTTGGAATCAAGATAAACTTGGATTTTGGAGTCTGGAATTGGGAATAGAATTTGATTTGAAATCTAAAATTCAAGATGGAATTTGAATCCAAAATTTGGATCCTAAATAGAGTTGAAATCCAAGATGAAATTGAATTCTGGATTTAGAATCCTAAATGGGGATTGAATCTGAAATCTGAGATCCAATGATGAAGTTGAATTCTGGATTTTAAAATGGAATTGGATCCAAGATCTGGAATCCAAGATGGAGTTTGGATCTGAAGTCTGAGATCCAAGATGGAATTGGATCTGAATATTGGAATGAAATTTGGATCTGAAATCCGAGATCCAAGATGAGATTGAATTCTAGATCCTAAAGAGAATTTGGATCTGAAATCTGAGATCCAAGATGGAATTGGATTTTGGATCCTAGAATGGATTTTGGATTCAAAATCTGGAATCCAAGATGGAATTGGATTCTAGACCCTAAATGGATTTTGGATCTGAAGTCTGAGATCCAAGATTGGATCGGATCCGGAATCTGGAACCTAGAATAGAATTTGGATCTGAAGTCTTAGATCCAGAAGGTGGATTCTGAATCCTAAATGGATTTGGATTTGAGATCTGGAATCCAAGATGGGATTGGGTTCTAACTTTGGATTTGAATTTTGAAAGTCCAAATGGGACTTTTGAAGATGGATCTGGGTTTTTGAAAACCCAGATTGAATTTAAAATTTAGGAAGGGTCAAGCTTTGAGATTCATAATCAATCTCAAACTTTGATTTTGAATTTGAAGATAAGAAGATAAAACTTGATTTTGAATAAGAAGACGAATCAGAAACTTCAAAGTTTAAATTGAACTTTGAAGTTTGAATTGAATTTGGAAATTTGAAGTTTGAATACAAAATGATTTTTGAAATTTCAAAGTCAAAATGGACTTTGAAATTGAATTTTTGAATCTTGAAATGAGATAGATTTGAATTTGAAATAGAAACTTGAAGAAAGATATTCAAGATCACTTGGGTTTTTTAAAAAAGAATTTTTGAAAATATGAGGCGATTCTATCCTAAATGATGAATGGATTTAGAGAGTTTTGAAATTGGGTTCGAAAAAGCATATTTCATTCTTTAAATGAATTAGAAACGAGATTACAGATATAATACATCATTGACTATGGTCATTGAATGTATTATATAATAACCACCTTTAAATTCAAGTGAAGAATAAAACATATTTTGGTGCTTTTATAGAGTTTAGAATGAAATTAACTCTCAATATATCCTGACTATAGCCATTGATATATGTATTAAATTAATTTTAAACTAAACTCCGATAAAAGAGGAAAATATTTAAGGAAAACATGATGAATTTTAAAAAGGATCTAATGTGAATCCAGTGTTATTTTATAAAAGATAAAAATCCTAAGTTTTGTTTACATCCTGACTATGGCCATTGATGTAAATCATCAACTTAGGATTAATTACCTTTTGCAAAATGGTGCACGTGCTATTCGTGTTTCACCATTGTGAGATTTTTAGAAAATAAAGGCAAAAAGCATGAAAATAAGCAATTTATGACATTTACAATGCTCATTCATTCTATCTAAAACTAGAAATGTAAAGAATTCTCATTAATAACTAGCTTATTACATTATTCCAAAATTAAAAGAGGGAATCGACTTGCTTCACATATTCCTGTAAAATAAGGTTAGTATGAAGCGAAATATAAAATATGAAAGAACTAACTGCCAGCGGAGGACATGGCTATTTCATAATCCAAAAGCGCATGCCTTATACCTAAGATACAATGCCTTGCGAATATACCATGACATAATGAAAACTAACATGTTGTGGAAATGATGTAAGAGGGGACAGAATATTGTATGACTATTTAAAGCATCTTTTAAACAATACTTGAGTGACACTCATGATGGTAAGCTGAAAACATAGAGAAATGGTGGGTGCTGGATGTGAAATACATGCGAGTCATATCAATGAGTGGACAAGGTATCCTTATGTATGACAAGTTACAGCAAAGCTTGGTATTTGTCATGGATGCTCGAGGGGAAAAAGAATCCAGCAGTGTACTGGCCTTACTGTGAGCATCCCACTGTGGTGTCCAGCATTGTTTATAGATGATGATCATTAGGTTGATGAATATACACAGGTGGTACTAATGAGATCAGCAAAAGTGGACCAGTAAATTAGGTAGATGGTTCATGGATTAACTAAATAACAAATAAACTAAGCAAAATATGAATAATGAAAGTTTTTAATGAGAATCAATGAAATGACCTTGACAGCAGTGACAAATCCTATTGAATTTCCCACTTCACGAGACACTTTGGCAATCTGTGTAGTAAAACCATGCTCTCCTTGGTCTAAAAATGCCTGAGAATCACCTGAATTTGCTTTTGACAGAAGATGGCTTACTTAGCTGATCAACATATCAGCCTCAAAGCATACTGACAGGTTACAGTGTATATCTTTCCTTCATCCATGAGAGAGTCTCCCACGATTTCTTCCAAGAAATGATATTAATAGGAACATAACAGTAACATCCCTGATAATGTTTAAAACGTCTTGGATATATCTGTTTGTTTGGGCCCATAAACCAAAGCCTTTAAGACTCACATCCCATGTCTCCAGCCGACACAAATACTCACAAAAGCATCACCTCTATACTTCAGGTCAACTAAAAAAAAAGTGATCACTGTTTTCAGTAGGAAAATTTACCAAAAATACATTGCTCTCAAACCAGATTATCATGCAAATGATGATTAAAAATTGAGGCATTGAAACTAAGAGCTTGACAACTTCAAGTATTCAATGTGGTGGTAATTATCCATATAATAATATTAGTGATGATGAACATTACAGGTATAATAATTGATTGGCCCTCCCAGCAACTCCAGTAACATGCAACGTTATTCACCAAATGAAAATTAGCTGTAGCTGTGAAGTGAACTATTCATTGCAAAATAAAATAAAAAAAAAGGAATGACTAAAAGGGAAAAACTATATTCATTGTGATCAAAAGATGCAGTGCATAGAAACATGAGGATCACCCTGTGGATACATACAGCAATTGTGTGTAAGAAAAAAAATGATTTAATCACAAACATCTAATTAATAGATCGCAGGTTGCAGTGAGCCTGCTAAGATAGCCACACTCATCTAATGATACCTAATCCAGAAAATTATATTACACATGTTCAAAAAATGAGTTTTCATGATCCAAACAGAGGACAGGAAATAAACTACCATTGAAGCAAGATTACTAATAGATGAATGAAGAAAAGAGAAGAATGAAAAAAAGAAAAGAAAAAAAAAAAGAAAAAAAATATGATATAAACAAAACCAAAATGCGAGAAAGAGAAAGAAGAAAAAAAAATGAAAACGATTGTTGGGGTTTTAACGAATCTCGTTGCTGTCGCACGAGAGGGGTTGAGATTGTTATGAACAATCCAACACCACTCATAGTGCATGAATGGGGATCAAAACAGAAAGTAAAAAAAAAAGGAAACAAAAGATCACAAAGGGAAAGAGGGGTGCCTACCGTGGATTGATCGAGATTTTTTTTTCTTTGGAAGGGTGATAATCTGAATGGAATCTGATGAGAGCACCAACGACAAATAGTTGATTCCTTCAGCAGCCCGGCTGTCAGGAGAGGAATCCCGAGAGGAGGGGGGTTAGATAGAGCTTGGTGATAAAGGAGAGATGAGGGGTGATGCCAGAACCGTCCTCTCATCCCTTCGCTGCTGCTCAGCTTATGTAGAGTCTGAGGAAGCTTCGAGCAGGGGAGAGTTCATTGAGGATCGACGGCTAGCGATGGAGGGAAGAGGGGCGTCAGGCCAGCGATGGAGGGCTGAGAAAAGGGGTTGAAGTCGTTGGTGATGGAGTGTTGAGACCAATGGCCGTGGCGATCGGAGGTTGATGATGGGGAAGGCGATTCTGCGAGAGGAATGAAAGAGGCGGTGGAAGCTTCGTGTAGAGAAAATGAGAAGCCCCCCTGTAACGCCCTGGATTTCCAAAACAAAGCTAAGTTAAAATTTTCATGAATTTCTTTTTTTTTTTCTTTGCAACGGAACTTAGAAAAGTTTTTAGCAGCGGAATAAGACGATAATGAGTCGTCGGTTTTAGAAAACTCCGAGCACGTTGCAGGTATGTGGCCAAGCAATTCATTGACCACCAAGGTGTTCCATTTTATCGAAAACTCATGTTTATTACAACACTACTGCTTAGAAAAGCAGTGTAGGTTCAATAAAAGGAAGCAGTACAACTCTGTCTAGAGAAACCCTGGAACTCGATGCCGCCTTGCTCTGCATATCGCCACGCAGGTACAACACCTGAAATCCCCATGAAACGGGGTCAGAACCACTGATGGTCTGGTAAGCATGCAGTCATACATCCATTCAACTCAAATACAATAATGACCACTCAGGGTCACAATGCGCAATAACGACGCTCAAGCCTCCAAGACTTAGCGTATATCGCAGGAGCCTCCTCAGGGCTATGAGTTGAACATCCGCTCAAGTCTTCATGACTTAGAGCAAGCCTTTTCAGGGCTGTGATTTGAATAGCCCCTTAAGTCTCCACGACTTAGCCATGACCTCTTTCGGGTCTCAAAGTGATGTCTAGCTCAAGTCTTCATACTTGGCACATCCGTATCCCACGCATCTAAGGACAACTCCTCGAGCTTCGCTTAGTCGTGCGGATACAACACGGGTCTTTGCCCAGTCGGTCCAGTAGTATACCGAACATGACACCTTCACAAAGGTTATGCAGGACTGACTCAACACGTCATCCACTCATACATTCAAAGCATCGCTGTACCTAGAACTAATGCATTGTTTGATAATTAACCGCTCCCGCCTTTTGTACGCAGGTAGAGCTATTGTCCGGGCATCAACGCGATGTTCTGGGAGTTGATTATTCTATGTATTTTAGATACCCTAGAGGCCTGTTGACCCTATCCATAGTAGGGCAGTGTGTTTCAACTGGGAGAACCCTACTAGGCCCATATTCGGATGCATCCTCTACTTGCAGTAGTTGGGTTCAATCCTTAGATCTTAAGGATAACCACGACCCCAAAACCCATGAGTGACTGAGGCCATCGTGGACTCTATCAGGTCCAAAGTAAAATACATGTCACTCAAGGATGTACCATCACTGTCATTCCGCAGTGAGCATAATTCCTGAAGGGGTCTGCCAGTCTTACAATTACTTGGACAGAATCTGCATGCCATTTAGGCAGCCCGTGCTTTCAGCACTACGGGAGTATGTACCCGACCCCATTCAGTCTGCCCCAACACAGTCATTACTGAGGGGGTACCCCTAACACGATTTTCAACCGCGGGGTATGTGAGACCTTAAGTCTTATTCATATGCATGCAGAACACCGCTCTTGGCACTTCGGCCACCACGAGCATCACACCTCTTTGGGTGGAAACAACACACTCTGGCTCTTCGGCCCTTACAAGTCTGGTTGCGTAACCGTTCTCAATGAGCATGCATATGACTCGATCTAAATAGATCGGTTACTCGGCGTATTTTTACGCAACGAGTCCAAACCTAGACAAGGCGCAACCTCTACTCCAGCTCAGCGGCCCTTACGAGCAAGGTGCCCTTGCAGGCACAAGGATACGAGCCGATCTGGCATCGTTCCATCAACGGACATCATTATGCCGTTCCATTGGTTCAGGCAGCTCTTCTGCCAACCATTTCGTCAGCACCTCCCCTGCTCTACCGGCAGTGGTGCGACGAACCCTTCTACGTTGTAGAGGGCAAACCATGAACTGGGTAGCACTCTGCTATATGTCAGAGTATCCTGCTACGTTCTTTCTGAGCTATTCTTAGCTTCTTCAGAAATTTTAGCAGCACTTCCTCTCTTTTACGGAGAAAGCGTGCGTTTCTTTTATCCATTTCAGCGGCATCTCCTCTCTTTGGTAGGAAATCGCCACGCTTAATTCGGGAAATGGATGCGCACCGTTGTGCGTACTTTGCATCCATCAAGGTTGCAGGAACCCTGAGCCATAGCCAGGCCATACGTAATTAACTTAGTCTTTACGTAAAGAGCATTTTGCCAAAAAGCGAAGCCTTTCCAATAGAGGCTTCATTCGTCAAGCAGAATCTTGAACGAGGAGCGGTCAAGGAATCGCATGGGCGATTTGGAGTTGATCTCCATTTGAACGCTCATTTATGCGCTATATATGTAGTATAAGCAGAAGCCTGTGCTTTATACAGCGGCGGCGTAAAGAAATGCATATACTATTGTTCAGGGTGTGTAACTGAACGAAATATTCTACATATATAACAAAGCAGAAGCCTTGGCATCGTTCGACGCGACGGCGTAAGTAAATACATTGCAGAAAGCAGGAGCCTTGGCATCGTTCGACGCGACGGCGTAAGTAAATGCATAATCGGAAGTGCAGTAATCGGAAGTACAGAAAACAGGGAGCCTTGGCATCATACGACGCGACGGCAAAGGTAAATTACATAGCCTGTGCGATATAAGACGCGTCGGCAGAATCAGCAGATATACACTTAAATCCGCATCCAACGATAGTTACGAGGTGAGCGGGTGAACACCGAAGTGTCCTAAAGGGCTCAACCAAGAACTAAAGCGAGATACCATTTTGAAGAACGCATATACTGCGTGTTTGAACATAGATATATCCGACGATAGTTACGAGACGAGCGGGTGAACACCGAAGTGTCCAAAAAGGGCTCAATCAAGAACTAAAGCAAGATACTACTTCAGAAAGTATATTCTATATACAAACAGTCAAATACTTGAGAGAGATGAATCAACGAAGCGAACTTACTTCAAATCGTGGAAGAAACGGCTCCGGGTTGCTTCTTTGGCTTCGAGCCTTCCTTCGAGAGGTCAGACTAAGTCAGATGAAGCTGACTTAGTTGAGAAAGAGGTAGAGCAGATCAAGCTACTCAACCTAAGTGGTTTGAACCAAACAGGGTTCGATCCAAGTCAACTGGGTTCAGCAGGTTCGAACTCAGCTCAAGTAGGCTAAGTCTGGGTTCAGAAATCCAAACCGAAATCTGGACCAAAAAGGACTTTGACTTTGACTTTAAACCCAACTAGGTTCAAGTCAAGTCAACTGGGTTTGGACCAGGTCAAGTGGGTTCAGACCCAGGTCAGGTGGGTTAGGACCAGGTCAAGCAGGCTCAGGCTAAGTCAGGCAGGCTCAGACCAGGTCAGGTGGGCTCAGGTGGGCTCAGGTGGGCTAGGCTAGGTAGGGGAGGTTTAGGAGAGAGAGAGAAGGCAAGAGAGAGAGGGGGTCGATTTTTATGAGAAGAGAGAGAGTGGGGAGGGCTATTTATAGCCCAAGCCCACCTCCTCTTGGGTTTTTCCATGCCCATTCTACCCCTTTGGCTTCTTTTTAATTCCAAGAGGTTCCTTGGTGTGGGGCCCACTTGGATATTCCATGGGATATTTTTGTGGGTCCCACCAGATATTTTCTGAGGAATATTTCTGTGGGTCCCACCAATATTTTCGTGAGTCCCGCAAGAATTTCGGGTTTCCAGCGATTTTTTTCCGAAAAATTCTGAGTACGCCATTCCCTTCGTATTGACGTAACTAAGAAAGTTGGCTCGCAGGAATCCTTTGATTTCATTCAGGTAGGAAGTTATGGCTTCCAGAGTGTTTGAGCATATATTCGCAATTCGACGAATATCCTAAGTATAACTGGCTCGCAGGAATTGATTCGTTTCGCATTCTGAGAAGAAATGCTATTTTTACCGGTAAATGCCTCATGAATTTTATTCAGATATTTTCTGAAAAATTGCGGGTCTTACATCATTACCCCCTTAAAGGAATTTCGTCCGCAAAATTCAGCTAAGAGTACACGGTGAAGAGTTCAGGATATTTATCTCGCATATCCGATTCGGGCTCCCAAGTTCAATCATCGATTCCATGATGCTGCCACCTCACTTTAACAAGTGGAATGACCTTCGTCCTTAGCACTTGCTCCCGTCGGTCCATGATCTCCACTGGCCTTTCTTCTACCGTCATATCTTCTTGGATGTCAATGTCTTCATGTTGAATGACGTGAGAAGGATCATGAACGTACTTTCTAAGCATTGATACGTGAAATACATCATGTATTTGCGCGTATTGTGGTGGCAATGCTACTCGGTAGGCAGTCTCTCCGATCCGGCTCAAAACTTCGAAGGGACCAACGAATCTGGGGCTGAGCTTCCCCTTCTTTCCAAAACGAAACACACTCTTGGTTGGAGAGACCTTGATAAAAACCTTATCTCCAACCGCAAAAGTGAGTTCCCTACGCCGCTGATCGGCGTAGCTCTTCTGTCGACTCTGAGCAGTCAGTAGCTTCTTTCTGATCATGTGGACCTGCTCAGTGTAATGCTGCAACACAATGGGCGAGTCCAAGGTTCGCTCACCCACTTCACCCCAATGGATTGGTGATCTACAGGGTCGTCCATACAAGGCTTCATACGGCGCCATCCCAATGCTAGCGTGGTGGCTATTATTATAAGCAAATTCGGCCAACGCTAGGTGGGAATCCCAATCACCTTTCCATTCCAGCATACAGGCTCTTAGCATATCTTCAAGAGTCTGTATGGTTCGTTCTGATTGCCCATCTGTTTGGGGATGGAATGCTGTACTGAACTTGAGTTTCGTCTCCAGGGCTTTCTGAAGCTGCTCCCAAAAGTGAGAGGTGAACTTCGGGTCACGATCGGATATGATCGAAATCGGCACTCCATGGAGTCTAACGATTTCCCGAATGTAGATCTCTGCCAATCGTTCAGTTGAGTATCGAGTGTTGATTGGCAGGAAGTGAGCAAACTTGGTGAGTCTGTCCACAATCACCCATATCGAATCGTGTTGTCTCTTGGATCGAGGCAATCCAACGATGAAATCCATCGTAATGCCTTCCCATTTCCATTCTGGAATCTCGATCCGCTGCATCTTTCCACCAGGTCGCTGATGTTCGATCTTAACTTGCTGGCAGATCAAACACTTCGAGACAAACGTAGCCACATCACGCTTCATACCCTTCCACCAGTACTTTCTCTGCAAATCTCAGAACATCTTCGTACCCCCAGGGTGGATAGTATATTTGCTACTATGGGCCTCCTGGAGTACTTCCTGTCTTAGCTCAGGGTTATTTGGAACCCAAATTCTTTCTTCCATCCATATTCCTCCATCTTCTTTCAAATGGAAGAAAGTGTTATCTTTTTCAGCACGAGCTTTCAATTCCAAGTACTGGGGATCCTTGAACTGTTCGGCTACGATGCGATCGAGGAACTCAATGTGGATCGTCAAACATGACATTTGGATTCTACCTGAATCAGCCAAAAATGGCTTCCAGTTGACGAAATCCTCCATCAACTTCCATTGTCCGGTTAGGCTGGCCAGAGTGCCAACAGTCTTGCGACTAAGGGCATCTGCTACAACATTCGCCTTTCCAGGGTGATAGGAAAGCGTGAATTCATAGTCTTTGAGGAATTCTAGCCATCGCCGTTGCCGCATATTGAGTTCTTTTTGAGAAAAGAGGTATTTTAGGCTTTTATGGTCCGACATGACCTCAAATTTCTCTCCATAAAGGTAGTGTCGCCAAATTTTAAGTGCGAACACTACCGCGGCAAGCTCAAGATCGTGGGTTGGATAATTTTTCTCATGGACTTTCAACTGTTGTGACACATAGGCGATTACTTTGCCATGCTGCATCAACACACAACCCAGACCCGTTCCTGAGGCATCGGTATATGCCACGAAGCCTCCCTGACCAGAAGGTAAGGTAAGGACAGGGGCAGTGGTAAGCCTCTGTTTGAGAACCTCAAAGCACTCCTTACACTGGTCAGTCCATTCAAACTTGACTCCCTTTTTTAGTAATTTCGTCATCGGTACTGCGATTCGGGAGAAGTCCTGTATGAACTTCCGATAATATCCGGCAAGTCCAAGGAAGCTGCGGACCTCAGTGATATTTTCTGGCTGCTTCCAGTCCATCACAGCTTCCACCTTCGCAGGATCCACTGCAATTCCATCTTTTGAGATCACATGACCAAGGAACATCACTTTATCTAGCCAGAATTCACATTTTGAAAACTTAGCATAGAGTTGGTTATCTTGAAGGGTTTTCAAGACGATTTTCAAGTGCTCCATGTGTTGTTCCTTGTTCTCAGAATATACGAGAATGTCATCAATAAAGACGATGACAAAGCTATCCAAATATGGTCTGAATATCCGGTTCATTAGATCCATAAAGGCAGCAGGCGCATTAGTGAGTCCGAAGGGCATTACTACGAACTCATAATGGCCATATCTCGTTCTGAAGGCAGTCTTAGGTATATCCTCTTCCTTTACTCTGAGTTGATGGTATCCTGACCTGAGGTCGATCTTGGAGAACACCCTCGCTGTTCTGAGCTGATCGAATAAGTCCTCAATCCGAGGCAACGAGTACTTATTTTTAACAGTTGCCTGGTTAAGCATCCGATAATCGATGCATAACCGAAGGGATCCATCCTTCTTTTTTACAAACAGCACTGGGGCTCCCCACGGTGACACACTCGGTCGGATGAACCCTTGTTCCATCAGTTCTTCCAACTGACACTTCAATTCACTGAGTTCAGCTGGCGCCATTCGATACGGGGCTTTGGATATCGGCGCTGTTCCAGGTAAGGATTGAATTCCAAATTCAACCTCACGAAGTGGCGGAAGTCCTGGCAATTCCTCAGGAAATACATTGGGAAACTCCCGTACCACTTCCAAACTCTCAAGGGGTTGGTCGTTGGATTTTTCCACCGAGAGACTCAACAGGAAGGCCACACAACCCTTCCTAAGGTATTTTTGTACCTTAAGTGCTGATATGAGCCTTTTCTGTGGAACAGGCTTGGATAACCGGTATTCCATTTTAGGCAATCCGGGTCGAGATAGAATCACTCTGCCCTCGCGGCACAGAATCTTGGCATTATTCTGAGCCAACCAATTCATTCCCAGAATGACATCGTACTGTATCATATCGATCAGGATGGCGTCAGTAGGCAAGTGTTGCCCTGCTATCTCAATATCCAAATTTTTCACACACCGGATACATTTGGTGCGTGAACCCAACGGGTTATACACTTCGATCATTTTATCAATCGGTTGCACCGAAGCGTGGAGTTGTTTGATGAAATCGTCAGAGATAAACGTATGAGTAGCACCACAATCAAACAAGACGTAAGCTGCATGTCCATTAACAGGTACGGTGCCTTCAATCAGGTCACCATTTTCGACTTGTTCAGTCGTTACAGCATATACACGACCTGCAGCAGGCCTTTGTTCTACTCTAGGTGGAGGTCGTTGAAACTGAGAACGTTGTGGTGTTGGTCGAGAGGGTCCGGCAGATCCGGCACTACTCCTCTGTTCATCTGCAGCCTTCTTGGCGCAATCCCTTATAAAGTGGCCCATCTTGCCACAATACAAGCACCCACCAATGTCACGAGGACATGGCTTTCCGGGGTGGTTCATACGACACCTTGGGCAGCTGAAGTTGGACGGCTGACCATTTAGAGTTGTGTTCTGTCTTGGCCTCACGACTTGCTGAGTGTTGTTCCCTCCTTGGAACTTCTTCTTTTGAAAGGGTTGTCGTGAACCCTGGCCACTTGAGAACGTCCTTTTATGATTCCCACCATTCACTATGGGCTTCTTTGCTACGATCACTTTAGATCGTGACCAGTCCTCTTGGATTTTTGAAGCTGCTGCTACCGCAGCCTGAAAAGTCGAAGGCATGCTTGTTATCACTCGAGATCGCAGCCCTTCGCGCAAACCATTCACATATTTGTCGGCCCTTTCTTGGTCTGTTTCGAACAATCGAGAGCAGTAGCGCTCTAGATTCTGAAATTTGGTGGTATAGTCCATTAGACTCATACCGCCCTGTTCCAACTCCAGAAACTCCAGCTTTTTCTTGTTTCTGGAATGCAATGGGAAGTAGTTATCCATAAAAGTCCTCCGAAAGTCAGTCCAAGGAATGACTTCGACTTGTGAGAATTGGATAAGTTTAGTGGTATCCCACCACTTCCGTGCATTGTCTTTCAACCGATACGTGCCAAAATTGGTCTTCTTTTTCTCTGGTACTCCCAGTACTAAGAAGGCACGTTTCGTCTCTTCGATCCAACTCTCCGCGAGCTCAGGATCGGCTCTGCCAATGAAAACTGGCGGGTCAAGCTTGAGGAACTTCTCATAAGTCACTCCTCCCAGGTGCTCGTTTCGTGGTGCGACTGGTTCTGGCCTCGTTTCACGGATGGCGGTAACCAGGTTGTTGAGTGTCTCCAACAGGAATCCTTGCGTATGGGACTCCTCGCTTGGTATGGTTCTCCTCGTCGTAGGAGCCATTTATCTATGCACACACAAGCACTTGTTTTTAGTTTCTCGATGTATATGAGGAAGTAAAAGCTTTATTTACTTAATATACATCACATTTACACAAGCATCGCCTTAAACAAAACGTCATGCCGCACTGGCAGACTTTAGGCGTTGAGAAACTATATACATGAGTCTACTGACTCCAAAACATCACCAGTCTCTTTAAGACTTGGATTTCTTTGATGAAGACGAACTCCAAAAGGTTTATCTATTGCCACATGACCTTGGAGCAGGCACTACTAGCTTTGGCTTGGGCGGCACTTCCGCACTAGCAAGCGAATATTGGGGATATATGAGGGACTCCAGTCCACTTTCCCAGTCAGCAAGATCAAGACTCTGGGAGTCTGGAATAATGATTGGTGAACAGAAAGAATCCCCTCTTTTGTTCCTGCCATTTAAGCTCGGCATATGCGATGCCGGATGGTAGCTTGGCGAGTGATAGACCTCCGCAAAGAAGTTCAAATCAAAATCCCTCAGCCTTGGTAATTCATCAAAAGATGTTGGGGTATGGTTGCTCCCAACACTAGAGTGATGCGGTCCACTGACACGCGAAGTCTCATCCCTGAGACCCTTTGAAGCCCGCCGACCCATATCGGTGGTACATTTCCTTTGGCATTCGTTGGCGGAATACCCATCTTCGCCACAGTATTGGCAGTCTTGGACTTTATACGGGCATATCCACTCATCGTGCATGACCTTGCAGCGATAGCAGTATCCACGCGAGTCATGAGTTGCCATCTATACAAAGATGCACCCAGATCAGAACAAAAGTATAAAAACATATACTTACAGTGCGATATCGGGACTATGACGGATCTTGAACCAGGTTTCTCAGACTCATGCTCTGATACCAATTCTGTAACGCCCCGGATTTCCAAAACAAAGCTAAGTTAAAATTTTCATGAATTTCTTTTTTTTTTTCTTTGCAACGGAACTTAGAAAAACTTTTAGCAGCGGAATAAGACGATAATGAGTCATCGGTTTTAGAAAACTCCGAGCACGTTGCAGGTATGTGGCCAAGCAATTCATTGACCACCAAGGTGTTCCATTTTATCGAAAACTCATGTTTATTACAACACTACTGCTTAGAAAAGCAGTGTAGGTTCAATAAAGGGAAGCAGTACAACTCTGTCTAGAGAAACCCTGGAACTCGATGCCGCCTTGCTCCGCATATCGCCACGCAGGTACAACACCTGAAATCCCCATGAAACGGGGTCAGAACCACTGATGGTCTGGTAAGCATGCAGTCATACATCCATTCAACTCAAATACAATAATGACCACTCAGGGTCGCAATGCGCAATAACGACGCTCAAGCCTCCAAGACTTAGCGTATATCGCAGGAGCCTCCTCAGGGCTATGAGTTGAACATCCGCTCAAGTCTTCATGACTTAGAGCAAGCCTTTTCAGGGCTGTGATTTGAATAGCCGCTTAAGTCTCCACGACTTAGCCATGACCTCTTTCGGGTCTCAAAGTGATGTCTAGCTCAAGTCTTCATACTTGGCACATCCGTATCCCACGCATCTAAGGACAACTCCTCGAGCTTCGCTTAGTCGTGCGGATACAACACGGGTCTTTGCCCAGTCGGTCCAGTAGTATACCGAACATGACACCTTCACAAAGGTTATGCAGGACTGACTCAACACGTCATCCACTCATACATTCAAAGCATCGTTGTACCTAGAACTAATGCATTGTTTGATAATTAACCGCTCCCGCCTTTGGTACGCAGGTAGAGCTATTATCCGGGCATCAACGCGACGTTCTGGGGGTTGATTATTCTATGTATTTTAGATACCCCAGAGGCCTGTTGACCCTATCCATAGTAGGGCAGTGTGTTTCAACTGGGAGAACCCTACTAGGCCCATATTCGGATGCATCCTCTACTTGCAGTAGTTGGGTTCAATCCTTAGATCTTAAGGATAACCACGACCCCAAAACCCATGAGTGACTGAGGCCATCGTGGACTCTATCAGGTCCAAAGTAAAATACATGTCACTCAAGGCTGTACCATCACTGTCATTCCGCAGTGAGCATAATTCCTGAAGGGGTCAGCCAGTCTTACAATTACTTGGACAGAATCTGCATGCCATTTAGGCAGCCCGTGCTTTCAGCACTACGGGAGTATGTACCCGACCCCATTCAGTCTGCCCCAACACAGTCATTACTGAGGGGGTACCCCTAACACGATTTTCAACCGCGGGGTATGTGAGACCTTAAGTCTTATTCATATGCATGCAGAACACCGCTCTTGGCACTTCGGCCACCACGAGCATCACACCTCTTTGGGTGAAAACAACACACTCTGGCTCTTCGGCCCTTACGAGTCTGGTTGCGTAACCGTTCTCAATGAGCATGCATATGACTCGATCTAAATAGATCGGCTACTCGGCGTATTTTTACGCAACGAGTCCAAACCTAGACAAGGCGCAACCTCTACTCCGGCTCAGCGGCCCTTACGAGCAAGGTGCCCTTGCAGGCACAAGGATACGAGCCGATCTGGCATCGTTCCATCAACGGACATCATTATGCCGTTCCATTGGTTCAGGCAGCTCTTCTGCCAACCATTTCGTCAGCACCTCCCCTGCTCTACCGGCAGTGGTGCGACGAACTGTGATCATTGCAAAATTTTTTCTCTCATAATGTTCTCTCTCTTCCTTCTCTTTTCCTTTCCTACCTCTTATTTTCCTCCCTTTTGAAGGGAGAAAGATAAAAGACGGAAAGAAAGAGAGAAGAGAAAGAAGAGAAGAGAAGAGGAACTCTTTTGCGGGTCTCACTTGACCTTAATTTTGAAAACATTTTGAAATAACTCGCCTCCGTTTTTGAAATATTTGCGGGAAAACTGGGAGACGGGATCCGCTCGTCGGTACGAGGTTCGACCGTTCCTGGCGCCTTTACTAGGGGTAATCGAATCAAGTGTCGAATTAATGCCTTTTGCTTTGCAATGAATTTATCTAAGTATTTATCCTAAGTCTAAAATGCACAATGAATCATGCTTGTGCAAATGCAAAGATGTATGCTCCTTTTGAAAATGTTTTGAAAAATTTCCAAGTGAAATTGATAAAGTGAAAAAAAAATGATTCCTAACTTAGAACTTAAGATTAAAGTTCTGAGTTTTTAGAATGATCAAGAGTTTGGGAAGATAAATCTGGAATTTGGAGGTTAACCTTGAAGTTTGGTAATAAAAAGAGAGTGAAGGAAATTTTTCACAGTCATAAATGGACTTTGAATTTAGAATTTTGAACTTGGACGAATATCTGGAATGGAATTGAATTCCACTTTTGAATATGGGAAATCTAAAGAAATTAAGAAATGAGATTTGTAGAAGTTGGATTTTCAAGATGAAATCCGAATCCAAGTTCTGGATAGAGTTTTGAATTGATTTTTAGGATTCGAAATAGGGACTTGGTCTGAATGAAATGGAATTGGCTTTAAGAATTGGAATTTAAATGGAATTTTGGATTTGGAATTTTGAAGGGGATTGGTTTTAAGATTTGGAATACGAGATGGTATTTGGATCTGAAATCTGAGATCCAAAATAAGGTTGGACTCTGGATTCTAAGATGGAATTGGATCTGAAATCTGAGATCCAAAATAGAATTGGGTTCTGGATCCTAGAATGGATTTGGATCTAAAGTCTGAGATCCAATGTAGGATTGGATTCTAGATCCTAAGAATTGGATCTTGGATCTGAATCTGAGACCCAAAGTAGGGTTGGATTCTGGATCCTAAGAATTGGAATTTGAATCTGAATCTGAGATCCAATGGTAGAATTGGATTCTGGATCCTAAGAGTTGGATTTTGGATCTGAATCTGAGACCCAAAGTAGGGTTGGATTCTGGATCTTGAGAATTGGTTTTGGGATCTGGATGGTAGAACGAGGATCTGGATCCTTGATGAATTTTGGACCTGTGATTGGAGATCCAAAGTGGAATAAGAGTTTGGATCCTAGATGGAATTCGGATCTGTGATGGGAGATCCAAAGTGGAATGGAGTTCATACCTGGAAATCTGGATCCAAGTTTGAGACTAGGATTTGTTTTTGGATTTGGGTTTTGAGAAGCCCAAATAGGTCCTTAAAGGTGGATTTGAGTTTTTTTAGAAACCCAAATTTAAATTTGAGATTCAAACCCAAACTTTGATTGAAGATAAGGGGGATGAATTTGATTTTGAAATCAGAAGATAACTTCAAAGTTAAATTGAACTTTGATTTTGAATTTTGATTTGAATTGAAGTTTGAATATAAAATGATTTTGGAATTTCAAAGTCGAATTGGGCTTTGAAATTGGATTTTTGAATATTGAAATAAAATAGATTTGGATTTGAATAAGATTTGATCTGAGAAATGAAGATGGATAATCACTTGAAATTTCGAAAAGGAAAATTTTGAAAATATGATGCAATTCTACCCTAAATGATGAATGAATTTAAATTCTGAAATTAGATTTTGAAAATCGTATTTCATTCTTTACATGAATTGAAATAAGATTGAAGATATAATACATCCTTGACTATGGTCATTGAATGTATTATATAATAATCTATATTTAAACTCAGGTGAAGAATGAAACATATTTTGTGCTTTTATAGAGTTTAAAATGGAATTAACTCTCAATATACCCTGACTATGGCCATTGGTATATATATTGAATTATTTCTAAGTTAAACTCTAATAAAAGGTGAAATATTTGAAGAATATGATGATTTTTTTAAAGAGGATCCAGTGTGGATCCAGTGTTATTTCATAAAAGATAAGAATACTAAGTCTTGTTTGCACCCCGACTATGGCCGTTGGTGTAAATCATCAACTTAGAATTAACTTACCTTTTATGAAATGGTGCACGTGCCATTCGTGTTTCACCATTGTGAGAATTTGAGAAATAAAGAAAAAAATGCATGGAGTAAACAATTCATGGTATTCTATGATGCTCATTCATTCTACCTAAAGCAAGAAATGTAAATTCTTATTCCAACCTAACTATTACAATGGATAAAATCAAATGTACAATCCCAAATAATGATATCTTTTACATATTTCCTGCAAGAACATTTGGTTAGTAGAAGAAAATAAAAGGAAATTGCACATATCATATAAATGTCAAAAGTATTCATTCATGATGGAAAGATGGGAAATGATATATATATACACTCATACATATGTATGTATAGGTATGTGGGTATATATATATATGTATATATATATATGGCATAAAAAAAAAGAGATGAACCAAAGGGTTGTAGGTAGTGGAGCTAGGGTATGATGGTGTCAGTGATGATGTAGGAGCCGGATTGAGAGGTATGTGCTTGTAAGATGGTGGAAGTGAAAATGCAGACAGTTGCAGCAGCATTCTTCATTACAGCGGGTGACCAAGTGAAATCACGACAGTATGCGCTTACAGCTGTGGAGGTCAAAAGTGCAATTTGCAGTAAAACCTAAAACATCACTTGTAGTGTGGGTACATGTGCGGTTATACAAAGACTGTGTATTAAAAACCGTAGAGT
Organism: Nuphar pumila; assembly: GCF_984573655.1. Taxonomy (NCBI): domain Eukaryota; kingdom Viridiplantae; phylum Streptophyta; class Magnoliopsida; order Nymphaeales; family Nymphaeaceae; genus Nuphar; species Nuphar pumila. Next base: position 43,926,015 of record NC_143264.1, on the reverse strand, counting down.
ATGCATACAGTGGGTGTGCACACCATGAGATATTCAATGTAAATGGAACTAGTGTGCAATGGATAGGCTGGACAGTAAAATGAGGGCAATGAATGGCGTGTGGATGTTGCAAATGTGCAAAGGTGTGGAGGCTCATGGCTGTGCTAGATATTTAAACATGGGGAGTGTCATGGCAGTTGCTGAAAGTTTTAGGGAAAGCTACAGCAATGTTAGACATTGCTGTAAATGTGTGGAAAATGGAGTGAAAGTGCTGAAATATGGATATGGGAGATATCTAATGTGCCTTGGATATATGGCGCTGCAGGAGGCGCTATGGGTAGCGGGTGGTGAAAGTGTAGTGAATGTAGGCGCAGCCTAATGTAGACAAACGCAAGATATGGGATGTGGCTAATGCAACATGTAGTGAATGTGCACATAATGTCAAGATGCTATACAGAGATTACTTATATAGATGATACCAATTATGCAAATGGATGACAAGTTGTGGGTGTAAGTGGTTCACAGCAGTAGGGGCTGTGTATGGCTAGGTACAGGTAAAAGAAGTAAGTGGACTACTGCTGTTGATAATTTTGCAGATTAACAAATGGGTCAAAGAAATAGTTGAGACACATGGTGTTATGCTGTGAACAGGGGCAGAGGCACATATGCAACGTAACATATTAATCATAGGAATGTAATGGAAAACAAAAGGAAAACAAGGAGTCATGGCATTCACTGGATAGCGGCAGCAAAGTAATTCGCAGATTAAGTTCAGCGAGTTGCCTTCAGCTCCATTGGTTTGGCTAGTCACGCAGATGCAAAACCTGTTATTTTTAGTAGAGACCAGGGGAACTTCTCTGCTCATTCCCAGCCTGATTGCATTGCTCACGTATACAACTCCTCCATGGACCCATTTCAAATAATACCATCATAACAAAACATTAATTATGGTTAAGGGGCATAAATTATTATCAATAAATGGGGGAAACAATCTCAAATTCACATCGAATCTCATGATGTCTCTGTTGGGTGGAGGACACTTAGTGGCATCCTTGATTCTGTGTAAAAGATCAGGATCAATCCCAGAACATGCAGAAGTTGTAACCCTCATCTATTTCATCCTTAAACGTTGTAATTTCAACACAATTCATACCCTGTGGGTCGAGGGTTCATGATAGTTTATCATTCTCACACATCCAGAAAAAGAATGCCTGGAGCTTGGATATACCCCTAATGCACAACCCATCTTTCTTTCTTCATTGCTTTTTGGTGAGAGAGAGATTGATTGGAACCATACCAGACCTCTTTTGCAGTGGATATTCCAAGTACGAAGACAGGTGATCTCCAGGTATTAAGGATAGCAAATAGCCAGATATGCCATCGGTAGGAAGCATCTAGTCATGAGCCGACTGAATTGTTCCCATAAATTCCTTGAAGAAGATTGGATACAGTATACTTACAGTTTGGGGCTTAATTGTGACAAAAATGTCAGGGAGGAGTTTATTATCCTTGATGTAAACATAACACTTCGTCTTGGTCAGCCACCCATAAGATTGTCGAAATTAAAAAAAATCTCAGACGTAATGAAAAAGAAAAAAAAAAAAAATCAAATCAGAAGAAAGGAGAAAAAAATGCACATAGTACAGTGAACAAGATGAACATAATGTAATAGAAAAGGTCAGTCATGTGTAATCCAGAATAGAAAACAAAATATGAGCCAGAAACTAAAATGCAACAGCTGGTCTAAATAATCAAAAGCAAATGCGAAAGGAAGGAGCGATGTAAAGATAAAGAAAATCAAATCCAAAGGATCGAATATAGATATACAATGTCACACCCAACTGAACATTGGGCTCAGAATATAGTCCGCTGAACAGAGAGGATACAGATAAACACAATGAAATTGGGTTAAAACAGGAGACTAACTGTAGAATGATTGAAAAAATGGTGTGATAATTGAACCGTCACCCGTGCCATGGGAGGCAAGATTCATCTGATCTCGCCCAAAAACAGAACACACAAGAGGTTTTACAGTAGATTTCACCATGAATCACACTCGATTCATGGTGGAATCTTGAGCAAATTATGCACTGTCTTGTAACATCAAGCAGGGCGCTAATGATGGTATGAAATAGAAGCTGATGTAATTAATTATGTTGTGACAAAGAGGAAGATCGGGTATAATGTAGGTCTCAAACTAAACTAAGGATATAGAACACAATAAAAAAAAAAATGCGAGAAATGGAAATTCAGAATGGGGAAATCGTATAAAATCGTAAAAAAAAAATGTCAGAATTCGAGAATTCCATTGATATGGCACATTGGTGGATCGATGTTGCCATAAGCAACTCGATGCTACCGGAGGTGCTTTAGATAAAATAAAAAAAAAGGGGAAAGAAGTGGGTTGTTTACCTTCCTTCAGATGGTTATAGAGGAGATGCCCTGAGGGGAACCTTTCTTCTGTCTTGCAAGGAGAAGATAATGGATGTTGATAATCGATCCTGCGAAGTTTTGCAGGGAGTGTTGATCTTCTTCGCCCGATCAGAAGGGAAGAGGCTGAGGCTTCTTCCGTTGTCCTTTATTCTTGCAGAGTGTTGGTAGAGGATTGAGAAGGTAGACGAAGGGTGGATAGGCAGGGGATCGATAGGCCAAGGATGGATGAAATGGACTCTGCCGAGAAGCTTGATATCTTCCAGGAAAGAAAATCGATGATGCTGGAGGAGAAATTGTAGCGTGGAGATCGATTGCAATCGATGAAACTGATGGATGGTCGCGCCCCCCCCCCCCTCGAGGAGTGGTGGAGGTTCCTTCTTAAAGGAGTCATGGAGGATTCGAGAGGGATGTCGTTGAAGATTGAAGGTGGAAAACGACGATGGTTGTTTGAAGATGGACGATGGAGAGAGGAGAAGGGGGAGCATGCGGGAGGAGTCCGTTGCAACTTTTTGATATTTCAAAAAGGTGGTTCCCCTTTTTTTTTTAAAATTTTTTATAAAATGGTTTTGAAAATGAGGTTTTTGGTAAAAATGGTCCAAAAAGTTTGAAAATCATCTGTTTTCTTCGTAGCTTTTCTCGATTTTTTTTTTTGGTTTTTTATGTTATTTTTCTATTTTTTTTTTTTGTATTTTTAGAATAAAAATCCTAAAGTTTGTGAGAAAACAAAAGTTAAAACTAATTTTTTTTGTGTGTTTTTGCAAAAATATTCACAAAAAGGAATTTTTCTGAGAATTTAAAAACTATTTTGAGAAAATTTCTTCAGACATGGGTTTTGATCCGGATTTTGAGGAAATACGGATTTAAAGTGCTAGATTTGAACCTGAAAATGATTTTGAATGGATCAATATGGTTTTTAATCCAGAAAGTCTGAAGAATTTGCTTCGATTTCTCAGAAAATGGAGTTAGGGGCAAAAGGGTCATTTTTACAAAACTTTGAAAATTTGGGGTGTTCACAGATGCCCCTCTTTGCTACTAAGCCGGTTGAGAGCCGAGCTTAGTGGCAAAGACAACACTCCAAATTTTGAAAATTGCCCCAGTCAGCAGGTCTGAACTGGGTGTGGAAGAATTATTTTGAAAATATGGTTTTTCAGGCTTTGAAACCTTATCCTGAATGGTTTTGGGGAGATGAAATTCTCGAAGATGATATGATTGAGTAGAAAATGAGGAAATCGTGATGGGACTTTAGATGGAAATTCTGAAATGGTGGGAAATGAAAATTTTGATCAGGTCTCATGGGTGAGACAAGATACTCTTTTTGGAATGATTCAGGTTTAGCCCTTAACCTGGATGGGACGAAGATATATCAAGAAATGAATTTGAAGTGAGGAAAGAAATACACGAGGACCTTGATGGGACATTTTTGGAGAAGGCCTCGTGAAAATGAAGCTTGGGTATGATCCTTTCTTGGAGTAATATATGAAGCATGGGTCCCTTGATGGGAAGAATTATGGTGGGACTGGAAGAAAACATCTCTTCAAAAACAAGGAATCTTATTGGAATGTGACTCAGGTTTAACCCAAACCTGCAAGGAAGATACCTCGCGAAGCGAGGTTCCAGGTTAACTCTTAATCTGGATAGGAAATCTACCATATGGGTTTCTCAAAATGGAGAAAGCACGATGGGACCTTCGGAATTTGGACGAACAAATCCGATAGGGGTTTTTGTGAAAGGAGGAAATATAGGGTTCCCTAAAGCTTTGAAAAGGGAGAAGAAATGGTGCGCCTCATTGCTGAGACTAAAATAGCTTTTGAAATCAAAGAATCTTTTGCAAATGGTTCAGGTTTAACCCTTATCCTGAGTGGGTCGTCCCTACGGAATTCTTTTAATGAGAAAACCGTGATGGGACAGGAAGAGATGCTTCCACTGGATGAGGCAACTCTTCTGGAAGATATAGACAACGCTAAGTTGCATCAAAATGGATATTGAATGTTTATTTCATTCTTGAAATGGCTAGAGAAATTTTGCCAATAGGATAAAATTATAGCTGTTTCAAATGCTTGGAAATGTGCACGTATGTGCAAAAGATATGCCCTCTTTTACCTAGAGTATTTCCCCCAAATGAGGTTAACTCCTCAATTCTAAGAGTCAGATTCAAATTTTTAGCACTGATGATTTTCTTCAAGGAAGCTATCAATTTCCCTGATATGAGAATAGAAGAAATATTCTTAATTTCATAAAAGCGAGAAATGAAGAGATATTGATAAAAGAATTTTGCACGAGAAAAGATGACTTCTGGCAGCTTCGGCAGTTTGATATCCGGGTGTTTTTCCCACAATGATCTTTTTGCACTCTTTTGAGTCATTGGGCTTTCTCGGGTTTTTCTTATCATCCTTCATTTGGATGTCCTGACTTTTTCTCTTTTTAAAGGGGAGGGCACGTCACAAACTCCTTCATCTTGGAGATGCTCCGATCCTTCTTTTATCTCAGGGGTTCTACTGATCTCACTGGCTCAAAAGGTCTTTAGACGATAGCAGAAATCAAATATCTTTTAGGGTTTGTTGGTAGGTTCATCACACTCGCCTTCATCTCGACGGTGATCTGAACTTTCCCTGGAAGGATCCGTCACAAACTCCGTCATCTTGGAGATGTTTCAAATCTTCTTTGGCCCCGGGGGTCTACTCGCTTAATTCGCCTTCATCTTGACGACAATTGAGAGATCCCTTTTGCGGATATTTGATTGCAACTTTTAAACGAAAATGAGAAGGGGTGGGTTGAGTGGATTCTTTTTATAGCTCAAGATATTTCCACTGCCTGATTGTCAGAAAATCATTTTTAAAACATGCGTCATAGCCAAGATCAATATCAATTCTCTTCTGGCTTTTCAACATCATTGAAGATTTCTTTTATTGATCATATCGAGGACATTTCTTACATCCTTTTGGTTGATCAACAGGAAAAGATTTGAATTTTACCTCTTTTCGCGAAAAGTTTCACCTTTTTGGAAGGAAATAGAAGAGGTAATCTGAGAAAATTCTTTTCGTGCAGTCAGACTTTTAGAATCAACTAATGCTTTTAGCAAATTGGCAAAGTTTTCACGAATTTCTTATGAAATAATCACTCAATATAGATTTTGATGAGACATTTAGCTGTAATTTAAAGAAATGGTGCAAGAAATCAGTCTTTAGAAAACTGGACAGATGAAATATATTAGGTTTTGGAAATCCCGACCAGTTTATGAGAAACTGGATTTTTGATAATCCCGACCAGTGAAAACACTGGATTTCAAATCCCAACCAGTGAAAAATACTGGATTTCAAATCCCGACCAGTTGTGACAACTGTATTTCAAATCCCGACCAGTTATAAAACTGGATTTCAAATCCCGACCAGTTATGAAAACTGGATTTCAAATCCTGACCAGTTATGAAAACTGGATTTCAAATCCCGACCAGTTATGAAAACTGGATTTCAAATCCCGACCAGCTGAAAAATACTGGATTTCAAATCCCGACCAGTTATGAAAACTGGATTTCAAATCCCGACCAGTTATGAAAACTGGATTTCAAATCCCGACCAGTTATGAAAACTGGATTTCAAATCCCGACCAGTTATGAAAACTGGATTTCAAATCCCGACCAGCTGAAAAATACTGGATTTCAAATCCCGACCAGTTATGAAAACTGGATTTTAAATCCCGACCAGTTGAAAAATACTGGATTTCAAATTCCGACCAGTTATGAAAACTGGATTTTAAATCCCGACCAGTTATAAAACTGGATTTCAAATCCCGACCAGTTATGAAAACTGGATTTCAAATCCCGACCAGTTGAAAAAATACTGGATTTCAAATTCCGACCAGTTATGAAAACTGGATTTTAAATCCCGACCAGTTATAAAAACTGGATTTTAAATCCCGACCAGTTGAAAAATACTGGATTTCAAATTCCGACCAGTTATGAAAACTGGATTTTAAATCCCGACCAGTTATGACAACTGGATTTCAAACCCCGACCAGTTATAAAACTGGATTTCAAATATGAAGGATTTAACCTGATGGTTTGAAAAAATGACTGAACTTGAGAAATTATAACCCGAGGGTTGATGAAATTCTGAAGATATTGCAACCAGAGGTTGGGAAACTGATAGAATTTTAAAAGATTGAAGATCTTGAAGGTTTTGGAAATGATAGGATTGAGAAGTCGCACCCTAAGGGTTTGATCTTCTGGAATACACGACCAGCGGGAGCTGGATCTTTTTGGAATACAGGACCAACGAGATGTTGGATCCTCTGGAAATACACGACCGGCGAGATGCTGGATCTTTTGGAAATACATGACCAGCGAGATGCTGGATCCTTTGGAAATACATGACCGACAAAAGCTAGATCTTTTGAAAATACATAAAGTTTTGGAATATTTAAGTCAGAACTTGAATTTAGAAGGAGAAAGGTCTTTGGTCAGAAGACTGATTTTAGAAGGTTACCGGTGTGAGAACCGGGTTTTCCAGATGTGCTCTATATATGATTGAAAAGTTTGAAAACAACCAGTGCGAGAACTGGGTTTTGAAGATGAGCTTAGGTTTTTCAAAATGAGTTTTTTTTTTTTAGAAGATAATTTAGGATTTATCCCCTTATCCTGAACGGGGGAAATAAAAGGAAGAATACCTCATTGAGAGGAGGCATCAGGTTTATCCCTTATCCTGAAAGGGTGATTTGAAGATAAAAGTAGAGAATTTTTTTTTTTTTTTTTTTTAATAAGATTGGAAAATTTGTTAAAACTTGACATAAACGAGCATTAGCTTGATGTAAATCTGATCAAAGCAAAATGAATCAAATGAAAAGACAATAAAAATCACAGGACCAATTAAGAATTATCAAAATTTGAGGAGAGGAACTTTCGTCTAATCCTGCCTGCATATGATGGAAGAAGATGATTATGGATTAAAATAAAATGCCCCAGTATCATGGAGAAGAATGTAAGAATTCATAGAAGATCATTATTTTTATTGAAATGGCTCTTTGAATAGTACAAAAGATTTTTGAATGAAAATTCTAAGTATAAAATTTCTTCAAATGCAGAGCATTGATAGGATCTGGCATCTCCACCCCCATCTGCATTGATTAGACGGTACGAATTGCGAGGCAAAGCTTCCTTAACCACATAAGGGCCTTCCCAATTGGGTGACCACTTGCCTTGTGGTCGATGCTTGAGATGAGCTGTCGATCTGAGCACCAAATCGTTAACTCAAAATTTTCTCTCAATGACAGACTTGGCATAATGTCGAGCTATCCTCTGTCGATAAGCTTGAGCGTGCTCTGCTGCTTTGAGCCTCTTTTCATCCAGTAAATCTAGTTGCACCAATCTCTGCTGCTGATACTGATCAAGTGGCAATTTTATGAGAGAAGCGAATTTGAGAGCGGGCTTTTGGATATGGAGAGGTAACACCACTTCAGTCCCGTAAACGAGTTCTGAAGGAGTGGCATTAGTCGGAGTCCGAATGGTGGTCCGATATGCCCAAAGCGCGTCATGAATTTTCTCATGCCAATCTCGACCTGTCTTCACAGTCCTTTCCAAAATACGAATCAAGATCTTATTGGTGACCTCTGCTTGGCCATTCCCTTGAGGATAATAAGGAGCTGAGAAGTGATGGGAAATTCTGAATTTAGAACAGAAGGTTTTCATCCTCTCATTTTTGAAATGGGTTCCATTATCTGAGACAATATCATGTGGTATGCCGAAGCGGCAAAGAATGTTCTTATGAATGAAAGAAACCACATGGCGGCCTTCTACAGTGCGTAGAGTAACAGCTTCAACCCATTTCGTGAAGTACTCTGTTGCAGCCAGGAAATACTTGTGGCCGTTAGAAGCAGAAGGGGTAATTGGGCCGACGACGTCAAAAGCCCACATGGAAAATGGCCAAGGGGAAACAACTGATTGTAGGTATGCGGCCGGAGCATGAATGTAAGGCGCGTGTAATTGGCACTTGACGCATTTTTTCACAAATCCATGACAGTCTTGCTGCATGGTATTCCAATAGTACCCTGCTCGAACGATCTGCTTGACGAGAGTTTGATAGCCAGCATGACCACCACAAATCCCTTCATGTGCCTCTTGGATAACTTCCATAGCTTCTTCTTTGTCTAAGCACCTTGAATACTCAGAACTGAATCCACGACGGTAGAGGACATTGGCGAGAATGAAATATCGGGTGGACATACGCTGGATTGCACGTTGCTCCCTTTTAGGCATTTCTGGTGGAAATTCACCAGACTCAATGAAATTCTTGATACTTTGATACCAAGGCTCCTCCTTCTGATTGACCTGATTTACTTGCATAATTGAATCGAAAGCGGGTTGTTCGAGTCTGCCAACTTCGAAAGAGCGACACGACTCACCACCTTTGAATGATAAAATGGAGCCCAAACTGGCTAAGCCATCGGCTATCTGATTATGCTCTCTTCTGATGTGATTGAGCTGAAATTCTTCGAAGCTGTCAACAAGAGCTAAGACGATCTTCTGATATGGGATCAATTTGGGATCTTTCACTTGCCATTCAGTGTTAACTTGACTGACAACAAGTAGTGAGTCGCCAAAGGCGTGCACTCTCTTGACATTGAAACATTGCAGAATTTTGAGGCCTTGTATTAAAGCTTCATATTCGGCCATATTATGAGTGCATTGGAAACCAAGCTTAAGAGAATAAGGGATCATTTCTTTTTCTGGAGTGATCAACAGGACTCCAATCCCGATGCCAGACATATTTTTAGAGCCATCGAAGAACAAGTTCCAAACTGGGGGCTGTTGGACATTACAGATGTGCTCGTCAGGAAAATCATCCTCTGTTTTAATTTCTTCTGTCAGAGGGAAATCTGCCAACTGATCTGCGATCGCTTGGCCCTTAATCGACTTTTGAGAAACATACTCTAAGTCATATTGCATCAACAGGACTTGCCACTTTGCGATTCGTCCAGTGAGAAAAGGTTGTTCAAGAATGTATCTGAGCGGATTAAGTTTCGATAGAAACTTGATTTCAGAGGCCAATAAGTAATGTCTCAATTTCTGGCACATCCAGACCAGAGCTAGACAAGTCTTCTCCATCTGAGAATACTTCTTTTCATAATCAATGAATGTTTTGCTCACGTAGTAGATGGCGTGCTCTATCAAACTGCCTTCTTCATACTGAGCGAGGAATCCACCACAGGCATTTTGATTGACTGAAATATATAGCAAGAGAGGCTTTCCCAGTTTTGGCGGCTTTAAAACTGGTGGATTAAGGAGATACTGCTTGATGCGCTCGAACGAGAGCTGACATTCTGATCCCCATTCAAATTTAACTCCTTTTCTTAGCAAATGGTTAAAAGGCTCGCATCTCATGGCCAAATTAGAGATGAATCTGCGGATAGACTGAATACGCCCTTGAAGGCTTCGCAGTTCTCTGAGATTATTTGGAGGTGGCATGTCAATAATGGCTTTTGCCTTGGCCGGATCTACTTTGATTCCTTTCTTGCTGATGATGAATCCGAGTAATTTGCCAGACTCAACTCCAAAAACACATTTTTGAGGGTTAAGTCTTAATTTATAAAGAATAAGTCTTTTAAAAACTTGACTAAGAGCATCAAGGTGATCCTCTTCTTCTTTAGACTTAACCAAAATGTCATCCACATATGCATCCATATTCTTGTGCATTTGATCGTGGAAGATAACGGCCATTGCTCTTTGATAAGTTGCCCCGACATTTTTGAGTCCAAATGGCATTACTGTATAGCAGAAGGTTCCCCATGGGGTAGTAAATGATGTCTTCGACTGATCACGAACGGCCAACTTGATCTGATTATAGCCTGAGTATCCGTCCATGAAAGAAAACATGGCATGACCCGCTGTGCTGTCGATCAACAGGTCGATATTGGGAAGCGGATAATCATCTTTCGGGGTGGCCTTATTGAGATCCCTGAAATCAATGCAAATCCGAACTTTTCCGTTCTTTTTAAGGACTGCAACGATATTTGCCAACCAGTCTGGGTAATCAATGGCCCGGATGAAGCCTGCTTTTAATAAATCTTCAAGTCCTTCCTTGACTTGCTGCTCAACTCGAGGGTCTAATTTCCTCAATTTCTGCTTGATTGGTCTGGCTTCTGGTTTCAATTTGAGTCGATGCTCAACCAGCTTGATATCCAATCCCGGCATATCTTCGTAAGTCCAGGCGAATACTTCTTGATGCTTTTTGAGGAATTGGATGAGTCTAGCTTTCTCAATTTCACTTAGACTCGACCCGATTTTGAGAATTTTCGGATCATCTTCCGATCCGATGTTGACATCCTCAGTTGGATCTTGCACCAAAGATGAGGGTTCATCCTGCTTCTGAATGTGAGCAAATTCTGGCAAATCCTGAATAGTGGAATCAAATTCAGCTGGCTCTTCTGTCCGCTCCGCTGTCTGACTAACCTCTGCTCTATCTTTTATCTCAGGAAATCTTGCCACTTTCAGATATTTGGGATTGATAAAAAATCTTGTCATTGACTCAGGAGTTAATGGTCCTGAAAATGTAAGAAAGGTTGTTTAAGAGGAAGTATGAGCCAAAAAAAAAAAAAAATATTTTGTATAAAGCAAGAGCAATGACATAGACAAAGTATAAGAAGAAATGATAGATGCTCAAAATTGTGAAGAGAAAGTTGATCTTTCATTGATTGGAAATGAAGTATTTACAAGACATTGAAAAAAGATGGGACTGTATTGTCCCTACAAGATTTAAACAAAAGAGAAGAGAAGAAGGCAGGAGAACTAAGGCATCATCTTCACTTGTTTCCCCTGACGAAAACTGTCTTTTTGCTGGAATCCTGGCCGGTGAACCCCAACCCTGAACCGTCCGCATGCCGAACTGGAATGATGGGCTCTATCATGCCGTCTTCATCTTTCCCCATGCCTCGGAATGGCTGGTATCCATGTTTTATCAGCAGATCAAATCCCTTTCTGGCTTTGGAGAACTGGGGGAATAAAGGGTGATCTTTGAAGGAGGCGTAATCAATGCGTCTTCCTAACTTGAAGAAACAAGGTCCCTGCCATTGGACCGTGGCTGCGACATTTTCTTCTTCCATGACATCTTTTAGCTTCAGCATCTCTAGACTGTCACTGAGATTGATCTCATCCGCTTCTCGGATGCTTGGAATATCAGCTGTGAATGTCGGACGAGGAATCATAGGTTGTGGCAGCCTCTCTTCAGGATCTTCACCCAAAATGGTGGTGATCATTCCACCCTTAGACCACTTGATGCACTGGTGGAGAGTTGATGGAACGGCATTGGCATTGTGGATCCATGTTCGTCCCAACAGAAGATTGTAAGTCGGTGGTACATTGACGACATGGAACAACACAGTATGCACTGAGTAGTTGATGAAGATTTCCAAAAAGACTTTGCCTTTGGCAGTTTGCCCATGATTATCGAAGCCATAGATGGTGATGGAATCAGGCACATATTCTTCCTCCTTTAATCCCAATGCTTTCGCTGTCATTTCTGGGCAAATATTCAGACTGCTGCCCCCATCAATGAGTACGTGCGGGACAGTCATGCCCCTGGTCCTGACCACTATATACAATGCATTGTTGTGGAATGAATGAGGCTTAGGCAAGTCCTTATCTGAAAAGGTAATAGGCGCGTTAGTCATTGCTTGGTTTACTATCTGCGCCATGTCTTCGGGCGTGGTGCCCGGTTTTACTTTGATCTTTCTTAATAGATCATCTAGTTTTTCTTTATGCTGGGGGGAGTCGTGAGTCAACTCAAAGATGGAGATGTTGGAGAGCGCTGTGATGGGCTTCTGAAGGCTTTTGGCCCGCTCTTCTGCTGCTTCCGAGGTTTCTGCTTCTTCTATGCAGGCTTCCCTTTTCACAAATCTTTTTGGAAAAACTTGGATCTTTCCACTCTTAACTGACATGTTTCTAATATTTAAAAATGAGAGGATATCCCCTCTCTGAAATGCAGGTTGACTCTGATGTAGAACCGTCACCTGATGCTGCAAACTTATTTCTTTGCTGGAGCAAGGATGTATGTGACTCTGCGGGAGAAAAGAACCTTCTGAAACGGTTGACACTGAATGTTTCGGGAATGGGGCGGACAGAATGTCCATTTTGCCCTCTTCTTCATCCTCGATGAGGATGCTTTTATCAATACAATCCTGAATCAGATGCTTCAGGACGAAGCAGTACTCAGTGTCGTGGCCCATCGCTCTGTGGAATTTGCAGTATTGTTCCTTAAATCTTCCCATGAGCACTGGTGGATCTGCCACCTTGGGAAGTTTTACCATCCCGTGAGACAGCAAATATTCCAAAATCTTCTCCAGTGGCTGGTCGAGGGGAGTAAACTTCCGATCCCTGCTCCAGTTTATATGTTTAGGTTTTTCTTGAAGGTCCCCCTTTTGTTGAGGACCGGTCGGGAGAGGCTTATCATTGCTCTTGAAGAATTTCCCTTTCCTTCCTCTGTTCTGCTCGGGCTTTGTGCCACTGCCACTGCCCTGTTTGCTGCTACTGCCCTGATCATCCCCTGGAACCTCGGCGGAGTAGGTGAAGTGTGCCTTCTTCTTTGGGTCTTGCACATTTTTGGCTAAGGTAACACCTTCGTACATCCCGTTCTCTACTCCCATCTCGAGCCATTCTGCTCGCTCCGTCAGTTCAATAAACGATTTGGAGGGATATGGGAAGAGGAGGCTTTTTAGGGGCTGGGAGAAGTTATTGAGAATGACTTGGAGGGCATGCTCCTCAGAGATAGGGTTTCTCATTTTGTTGCACAGGCTTCTCCACTTGTGGATAAAATCCCTAGCCTTTTCATTGGGCTCTTGTTTCAGGTTGCACAGGTGGTTCAGGGTGGGCAGAGCTTCCGTGTTGAATAGGAAGCGTTCCATAAACATATTAACGACTTTGTCAAAATCCCTTAACTCGATGGGATTGACATGCTCGGCATACCATTTGGCGGCTATTCCCTCCAAACTGCGGGGAAAACAGAGGAAGAGGGCACGGTTGTCTTCGCTGAACCGGGCGCATTCTGCGAAGAACATGGCAAGGTGGGCCTTGGGGTCTCCGGATCCATCGAATTTAATGAATTTTCGGGGGAGATTCTCCAAATTGATGTCTCCTTCCAAACCAAGGTAGAAATCCTGCCTAGTGTATGCCCTTTTTCCTTTGTCCCGGACTTGCAGGTCTTTGACGATTTTTGTCAATGCCTGGATCGAGTCTTCTGCGGGGGCCCCATATTTGGGCTTGTTTACTGACACTGGCTCCTCTACCGGCCTCTTGGACTGCCGCAGATGTTTCGGGATGTAAATCAACTGCTCTTCTTCAGAATTTTCTTCTGCTGACTCAGAA